>NC_134267.1:50777363-51398953 GCF_031893055.1 Leptodactylus fuscus | reverse complement strand
TCCTCTAACCAGCCCAGTTTGGACCAATTAATGGTGGAGGGAGCCTCTAAACAGCCAAGTTTTGGGAAATTCATGGTGGAGGGAGCCTCTAACCAGCCCAGTTTGGACCAATTCATGGTGGAGGGAGCCTCTAAACAGCCCAGTTTGGGCAAATTCATGGTGGAGGGAGCCTCTAAAAAAACCCAGTTTGGACCAATTCATGGTGGAGGGAGCCTCTAACCAGCCCAGTTTGGACCAATTAATGGTGGAGGGAGCCTCTAACCACCCCAGTTTGGGCAAATTCATGGTGGAGGGAGCCTCTAACCAGCCCAGTTTGGACCAATTAATGGTGGAGGGAGCCTCTAAACAGCCCAGTTTGGGCAAATTCATGGTGGAGGGAGCCTCTAAACAGCCAAGTTTTGGGAAATTCATGGTGGAGGGAGCCTCTAACCAGCCCAGTTTGGACCAATTCATGGTGGAGGGAGCCTCTAAACAGCCCAGTTTGGGCAAATTCATGGTGGAGGGAGCCTCTAAAAAACCCAGTTTGGACCAATTCATGGTGGAGGGAGCCTCTAAACAGCCCAGTTTGGGCAAATTCATGGTGGAGGGAGCCTCTAACCAGCAGAGTTGGGGGAAATCAGGGTGGAGGGAGCCTAGTATTAGCAGAATTGTGCAACGCTTATGGTGGATGAGTATGAGGATGCGGAGGAATTGGAGAGGTTGAGTACAGACATGGAGTTTCATGTTGGGGTGCTTTACACAGGTGGGCACAAAAATGACGGCTCTACCCAGTGGTGGTTCATTTTTATCAAAGTGAGCCGGTCGGCACTCTCAGCTGACAGACGGGTGCGCTTGTCAGTGATGATGCCACCGGCTGCACTGAACACCCTCTCAGATAGGACGCTGGCGGCAGGACAGGACAGCACCTCCAAGGCATATAGGGCAAGTTCAAGCCACAGGTCCAACTTCGACACCCAATACGTGTAGGGCGCAGAGGGGTCGGAGAGGACAGGGCTGTGGTCGGAAAGGTATTCCCGCAACATGCGCCTATACTTCTCACGCCTGGTGACACTAGGACCCTCCGTGGCGGCACTTTGGCGAGGGGGTGCCATCAAGGTGTCCCAGACCTTAGACAGTGTGCCCCCTCGTTTGTGTGGACCGGTGAGAACTTGGTTGCCTACTGGAGGAACTGCCCTCCCTGCCGCCAACGTCACATGCTGGAAACATCTCCATCATATTCTGCACCAATTGCCTGTGGCAAGCATTGATGCGATTGGCCCTCCCCTCTACCGGAATAAAAGACGAGATGTTGTTTTTATACCGGGGGTCAAGGATAGCAAAGATCCAGTACTGGTTGTCCTCCATGATTTTGACAATACGCTTGTCGGTTGTAAAGCACCCCAACATGAACTCAGCCATGTCTGCCACAGTGTTAGTTGGCATGACTCCTCTGGCCCCACCGGAAAGTTCAATCTCCATTTCCTCCTCATCCTCCATGTCTACCCATCCGCGCTGCAACAATGGGACGATTCGAAGTTGCCCGGAAGCCTCCTGTATCACCATCACATCATCGGACAACTCTTCTTCCTCCTCCTCCTCCTCCTCCTCCTCCATTAAACGCAGTGAAGCGGACAGATGTGTGGACCTACTCTCCAGCTGTGACGGATCGGATGCTATCCCTAACTCCTCTGTGTGATCTGAGTTATCCCTGATGTCAATCAGGGATTCTCTCAGAACACACAAGAGCGGGATTGTAAGGCTCACCATCGCATCCTCAGAGCTCACCCTCCTTGTGGACTCCTCAAAGACCCGTAGGATGTCACAAAGGTCTCTCATCCATGGCCACTCATGGATGTGAAACTGAGGCAGCTGACTTTGTGGCACCCTAGGGTTTTGTAGCTGGTATTCCATCAAAGGTCTCTGCTGCTCAACCACTCTATTCAACATCTGAAACGTTGAGTTCCAGCGTGTGGGGACGTCGCACAAAAGCCGGTGTTGTGGCACATGCAGGCGTTGCTGGAGAGATTTTAAGCTAGCAGCGGCTACTGTCGACTTGCGAAAGTGGGCGCACATGCGCCGCACTTTCACCAGTAGCTCTGGAACATTGGGGTAGCTCTTTAGGAAACGTTGCACCACTAGGTTGAAGACGTGGGCCAGGCATGGAACATGTTGGAGTCCGGCAAGCTCCAGAGCTGCTACCAGGTTCCGGCCGTTATCACAAACGACCATGCCTGGGCCCAGGTGCAGCGGCTCAAACCATATTGCCGTCTCATCGAGGAGGGCATCCCTCACCTCGGAGGCAGTGTGCTGTCTGTCCCCCAAGCTGATCAGCTTCAGCACAGCCTGCTGACGTCTACCAACGCCAGTGCTGCAACGTTTCCAACTCGTAGCTGGGGTCAATCTAACAGCGGAGGAGGAGGCGGTGGCGGAGGAGGAGGCGGTGGCGGAGGAGGAGGCGGTAGAGGAGGAGGAGGAGGAGGGGGGTGTTCTTCTCGTGTCCCTGCCAGGAATGTTAGGCGGGGAGACGAGGTACACCGGGCCAGTTTGGGAAGCAGTCCCAGCCTCAACTACATTCACCCAGTGTGCCGTCAGTGAAATGTAGCGTCCCTGTCCGCATGCACTTGTCCACGCGTCGGTGGTCAAGTGGACCTTTGTGCAAAGCGCGGAACTAAGGGCCCGCCTGATGTTGAGTGACACGTGCTGGTGCAAGGCGGGGACGGCACACCGGGAGAAGTAGTGACGGCTAGGGACGGCATAGCGAGGTGCCGCAGTTGCCATCAGGTCCAGGAAGGCGGGAGTTTCAACAAGCCGGAACGCCAACATCTCCTGGGCCAGCAGTTTAGCGATGTTGGCGTTCAAGGCTTGCGCGTGTGGGTGGTTAGCAGTGTATTTCTGCCGCCGCTCCAATGTCTGAGAGATGGTGGGTTGTTGTAAAGAAACGCCTGATGGTGCCTTTGATGGTGCAGGAGAAGGAGATAAGACAGGACCAGGGGAGGATGAGGTAGAAGTCAACAAAGTGGCGGAGGCAGATGAAGTGGTGTCCTGGCTCGTCCTCTGGAGTGCATCGCCAGCACAGTCAGCAGTGGCAGTGGCAGAGGCAGAGGCAGAGGCAGTGGCAGTGGCGTGAACGGCAGTCGGCCTTTGTCCTGCCGTTGCTGCCTGCCACTGATTCCAGTGCTTGGATTCCAAATGACGGCGCATTGAAGTGGTGGACAGGTTGCTCTTCTCAGAGCCCCTAATCAATTTCGAGAGGCAAATTGTGCAGACAACACTATATCTGTCCTCGGCGCATTCCTTGAAAAAACTCCACACCTTCGAGAAACGTGCCCTCGAGGTGGGAGTTTTTCGGGGCTGGGTACGAACTGGAACATCTTGGGAGATTCCGGGTGTGGCCTGGCTTCGCCTAAGCTGCTGACCTCTGCCTCTGCCTCTAGCTACCCTTTTTGGTGCTGCACCTGCCTCAACATCCACACTACTTTCCCCGCTTGACATCCCCCCTGTCCAGGTCGGGTCAGTGTCCTCATCATCCACCACTTCCTCTTCCAACTCCTGTCTCATCTCCTCCTCCCGCACAATGCGCCGGTCAACTGGATGCCCTGACGGCAACTGCGTCACATCATCGTCGATGAGGGTGGGTTGCTGGTCATCCACCACCAAATCGAACGGAGATGGAGGAGACTCTAGTGTTTGAGCATCTGGATACAGATGCTCCTCTGTTAGGTTCGTGGAATCGTGACGTGGAGAGGCAGGTTGAGGGACAATGAAAGGAGCGGAGAACAGCTCTGGGGAGCAGGGACAGTTTGGGTTATTGTTCTGTAAAGCTTCGGAATTTTGGGAGGAAGGAAGACAAGACTGTTGGGTAATAGGAGGAGAGGAGGCAGAGTCTGACTGGCTGCTGGACAATGTGCTGTAAGCGTTCTCTGACAGCCATTGCAAGACCTGTTCCTGGTTCTCGGGCCTACTAAGGTTTGTACCCTGCAGTTTAGTTAATGTGGCAAGCAACCCTGGCACTGTGGAGTGGCGCAATGCTTGCTGCCCCACAGGAGTAGGCACGGGACGCCCTGTGGCTTCACTGCTACCTTGCTCCCCAGAACCATTCCCCCGACCTCGCCCACGGCCTCGTCCACGTCCCTTTCCGGGAGCCTTGCGCATTTTGAATTCCTAGTTAGAAATTGGCACTGTATACCAGTAGTAAAAATTGTGGGTGCACGTAACCCCAATATATTCTTTGAATTCCCAGTCAGACACTGGCACTATATGGCAGTAGCAAGAAATGAGGGTATTTGTATTCCCAATATACTCTTTGAATTCCCAGTCAGACAATGGCACTGTATACCAGTAGTAAAAATTGTGGGTGCACGTAACCCCAATATATTCTTTGAATTCCCAGTCAGAAACTGGCACTATATGGCAGTAGCAAGAAATGAGGGTATTTGTATTCCCAATATACTCTTTGAATTCCCAGTCAGACAATGGCACTGTATACCAGTAGTAAAAATTGTGGGTGCACGTAACCCCAATATATTCTTTGAATTCCCAGTCAGACACTGGCACTATATGGCAGTAGCAAGAAATGAGGGTATTTGTATTCCCAATATACTCTTTGAATTCCCAGTCAGACAATGGCACTGTATACCAGTAGTAAAAATTGTGGGTGCACGTAACCCCAATATATTCTTTGAATTCCCAGTCAGACACTGGCACTATATGGCAGTAGCAAGAAATGAGGGTATTTGTATTCCCAATATACTCTTTGAATTCCCAGTCAGACAATGGCACTGTATACCAGTAGTAAAAATTGTGGGTGCACGTAACCCCAATATATTCTTTGAATTACCAGTCAGAAACTGGCACTATATGGCAGTAGCAAGAAATGAGGGTATTTATAACCCCAATATATTCTTTGAATTCCCAGTCAGACAATGGCACTGTATACCAGTAGTAAAAATTGTGGGTGCACGTAACCCCAATATATTCTTTGAATTCCCAGTCAGAAACTGGCACTATATGGCAGTAGCAAGAAATGAGGGTATTTATAACCCCAATATATTCTTTGAATTCCCAGTCAGACAATGGCACTGTATACCAGTAGTAAAAATTGTGGGTGCACGTAACCCCAATATATTCTTTGAATTCCCAGTCAGAAACTGGCACTATATGGCAGTAGCAAGAAATGAGGGTATTTGTATTCCCAATATACTCTTTGAATTCCCAGTCAGACAATGGCACTGTATACCAGTAGTAAAAATTGTGGGTGCACGTAACCCCAATATATTCTTTGAATTCCCAGTCAGACACTGGCACTATATGGCAGTAGCAAGAAATGAGGGTATTTGTATTCCCAATATACTCTTTGAATTCCCAGTCAGACAATGGCACTGTATACCAGTAGTAAAAATTGTGGGTGCACGTAACCCCAATATATTCTTTGAATTCCCAGTCAGAAACTGGCACTATATGGCAGTAGCAAGAAATGAGGGTATTTATAACCCCAATATATTCTTTGAATTCCCAGTCAGACAATGGCACTGTATACCAGTAGTAAAAATTGTGGGTGCACGTAACCCCAATATATTCTTTGAATTCCCAGTCAGAAACTGGCACTATATGGCAGTAGCAAGAAATGAGGGTATTTATAACCCCAATATATTCTTTGAATTCCCAGTCAGACAATGGCACTGTATACCAGTAGTAAAAATTGTGGGTGCACGTAACCCCAATATATTCTTTGAATTCCCAGTCAGAAACTGGCACTATATGGCAGTAGCAAGAAATGAGGGTATTTGTATTCCCAATATACTCTTTGAATTCCCAGTCAGACAATGGCACTGTATACCAGTAGTAAAAATTGTGGGTGCACGTAACCCCAATATATTCTTTGAATTCCCAGTCAGACACTGGCACTATATGGCAGTAGCAAGAAATGAGGGTATTTGTATTCCCAATATACTCTTTGAATTCCCAGTCAGACAATGGCACTGTATACCAGTAGTAAAAATTGTGGGTGCACGTAACCCCAATATATTCTTTGAATTACCAGTCAGAAACTGGCACTATATGGCAGTAGCAAGAAATGAGGGTATTTATAACCCCAATATATTCTTTGAATTCCCAGTCAGACAATGGCACTGTATACCAGTAGTAAAAATTGTGGGTGCACGTAACCCCAATATATTCTTTGAATTACCAGTCAGAAACTGGCACTATATGGCAGTAGCAAGAAATGAGGGTATTTATAACCCCAATATATTCTTTGAATTCCCAGTCAGACAATGGCACTGTATACCAGTAGTAAAAATTGTGGGTGCACGTAACCCCAATATATTCTTTGAATTCCCAGTCAGAAACTGGCACTATATGGCAGTAGCAAGAAATGAGGGTATTTGTATTCCCAATATACTCTTTGAATTCCCAGTCAGACAATGGCACTGTATACCAGTAGTAAAAATTGTGGGTGCACGTAACCCCAATATATTCTTTGAATTCCCAGTCAGACACTGGCACTATATGGCAGTAGCAAGAAATGAGGGTATTTGTATTCCCAATATACTCTTTGAATTCCCAGTCAGACAATGGCACTGTATACCAGTAGTAAAAATTGTGGGTGCACGTAACCCCAATATATTCTTTGAATTACCAGTCAGAAACTGGCACTATATGGCAGTAGCAAGAAATGAGGGTATTTATAACCCCAATATATTCTTTGAATTCCCAGTCAGACAATGGCACTGTATACCAGTAGTAAAAATTGTGGGTGCACGTAACCCCAATATATTCTTTGAATTCCCAGTCAGAAACTGGCACTATATGGCAGTAGCAAGAAATGAGGGTATTTATAACCCCAATATATTCTTTGAATTCCCAGTCAGACAATGGCACTGTATACCAGTAGTAAAAATTGTGGGTGCACGTAACCCCAATATATTCTTTGAATTCCCAGTCAGAAACTGGCACTATATGGCAGTAGCAAGAAATGAGGGTATTTGTATTCCCAATATACTCTTTGAATTCCCAGTCAGACAATGGCACTGTATACCAGTAGTAAAAATTGTGGGTGCACGTAACCCCAATATATTCTTTGAATTCCCAGTCAGACACTGGCACTATATGGCAGTAGCAAGAAATGAGGGTATTTGTATTCCCAATATACTCTTTGAATTCCCAGTCAGACAATGGCACTGTATACCAGTAGTAAAAATTGTGGGTGCACGTAACCCCAATATATTCTTTGAATTCCCAGTCAGAAACTGGCACTATATGGCAGTAGCAAGAAATGAGGGTATTTGTATTCCCAATATACTCTTTGAATTCCCAGTCAGACAATGGCACTGTATACCAGTAGTAAAAATTGTGGGTGCACGTAACCCCAATATATTCTTTGAATTCCCAGTCAGACACTGGCACTATATGGCAGTAGCAAGAAATGAGGGTATTTGTATTCCCAATATATTCTTTGAATTCCCAGTCAGACAATGGCACTGTATACCAGTAGTAAAAATTGTGGGTGCACGTAACCCCAATATATTCTTTGAATTACCAGTCAGAAACTGGCACTATATGGCAGTAGCAAGAAATGAGGGTATTTGTATTCCCAATATATTCTTTGAATTCCCAGTCAGACAATGGCACTGTATACCAGTAGTAAAAATTGTGGGTGTATATAGCCCCAATTCTATTGCTAGGGGACTTGCAGGGTATTTCTGGGGTGAAGGTGGGGGGGCACACCGTTGGAACGGGTATCGGGGTATATATCGGGTATACGGGAATACACTGACAGTGTATTCCATTCAGGATCCTGGGAAAGCTGGGTTGCGGCGATTGAGCCCGTCAGTGCCACGTTACACTGACAAGCTTCTCCCTGGAATTTAGCTCTTACAAGAGCTGTTGGTTGTCTTCTCCTTCCTATCCTAGCCTGTCCCTGCCTACCCAGAATCTAAGCCCTAGCTAGCTGGACGGAAACCTCCGTCCTCGGTGAATTGCAAGCTCAGAATGACGCGAAGCTGGGCGTCGCTGTTCTTTTAAATTAGAGGTCACATGTTTTCGGCAGCCAATGGGTTTTGCCTACTTTTTTCAACGTCACCGGTGTCGTAGTTCCTGTCCCACCTACCCAGCGCTGTTATTGGAGCAAAAAAGGCGCCAGGGAAGGTGGGAGGGGAATCGAGTAATGGCGCACTTTACCACGCGGTGTTCGATTCGATTCGAACATGCCGAACAGCCTAATATCCGATCGAACATGAGTTCGATAGAACACTGTTCGCTCATCTCTAATAAATATCCATCTTCCTGCCTCTTCTGGAATTATGGTTGATGTCACAGTCCATAGGGGATCTCTGAAGCTTGCGATTGGGCCTCAGAAGTCACATGAGGCATGTCAATACCTTCACATTTTGATTCAATCCATGTGACCTCTGAAACCTGTGATTGGGTCCTTGGCATCACCTTTGGACCCATGACATCACATTTGAGGCTGGAAGAAACCAGAAAATTAATAGGAGAACACTGTGAGAGGTCCAAGATAGGTGAAGAAAGGTTAGTATCAGTGTTTATTATGTATACATCTCTCCTCGACCTCTGCCCGTTCGGCTGTGTTCACATGGAGGAATTTGCTGCAGATTTGGGGGTAGATTTAGCTCCCAAATCCAAGGCTAATTCCTCCCAGAATCCGTCTCCCATTGTTTTCAATGGGATTCAGAGATCGCAGCCTTATGCAGAAAAAAGAAGACTCGAAACTACCTTCTGATTAGACCCATTCATGTCCTGCATCAGCATCCAGCCATGGCTAGAACGTGGGGTGAAATGTCGGTGGTGGAAAATGAAGAGGAATTCCTCTATGGGAACGTACCCTTATACTCTGTGTGAAGAAACCCCACAATGTAGTAATAGTAATGGTAATATAGTAATTGCAAATATTTGGTAAATAAATCTGATGAGCATCACCCATCTCTTGTAATTTTTATAACCTAATCCATACACACAAAATAAGCAGCAAAACCATGAAAAAAAAAAAACTATCTGTCTATCTATCTATTGCTCAAAATTTCTATTTTTTTTTTTTTTTTTACTATAATGCAGTAATAATATTTGACTATTTCAAAATGAAATAATTTAGTATTCTGCGGCTTAAAGACGGTTAGTTAGAGTCTGCAATATCAATAGCTGCTTTCATATAACGCTTTGAAGAGAATGCTGCTGTCACTTTAAAAAAAGAAAAGCATCGCGAATGCCAAGTAGTCACAGTAATGCTCCCTTGGCATGATTAGATGCATGCCCGGGGTTCTATTTGCATATGATATTCAGGGCATGATTTTTTTATTGTTCTTAATCAGAGCCGAATGTCAACAAAATAAATGAAGTTGCTAGTTGAAGTGAAATTTTTATCACATCGGGGATGTGCTTTTTCTCCCATTTATAACAGCCCATATTGAGAGACGGAATTTTTTTGGAAATGTGGTAATCAATGAAAGAGCTCCATATGGCAGGGATCAAAGGTGTTACATAGTGTGTGGTTCTGCTTTATTGCCAGCCAGTACTGTTAATTGGACAACAAGATCAGAGGCAATATTAAAATCCAATTAAATTGATATGAACAGATTGCCAAGTGATGTACACTAATGTATAATTGAGTATCAAGCAAATGCAAAGTCCCCGTCTTCTGCTTCTACCTACTGAATAAATGATGGAGCCATAGAGGACAGAAACAAGTTTGTACATTAGCTCCACAGCTCTGGGCTTTCATTTATTACTTTCCGAGTTGATGACTGTAGTTTTCCTTCTGACTCCATTAAAGGTACAGTTTATACACATTTGCTGCATGATTGTTTGTTAAGCAAATATAAGAAGAAGAAAAAAAGATGTGAAAATAGATCGCTATGTAAAAAAGTGTGTGAAATTAAAATTTGGGAAAATGTAATAATCTCGAGGCTGCGTGCTAATACAGATTTTTATAGCTATAAAACATATTACATTGTCGGGTTTCATTTGGTACATTTTTTAATATTAAAAAAGAAATTAAGGAAAAATGTTTGCATTATCTTCTCCTTTTTTTCTGTATCATACAGCTGTGGCAGTGCAATAATAACGTTCTATATCTTCTAAGCATCATAGAAGTAGAACAATAGGAGTGTACACTACCCTAAAGCCCGATGAGGCCCAATGGCTCTTCTACCACATAACTAGACACCAGGGCTATAAATGGTACAGGATATTTAGTGGGGCCAAGTAGGAAGTTGGCATGTTGGACCAGGAGCCAATATCTTCAAGTTACAACTATATAGACTAGAGATGAGCGAACAGTAAAATGTTTGAGATTCGATATTCGTTTCGAGTAGGTCCTCAATATTCGACTACTCGAATCGAATATCGAACCCTATTATACTCTATGGGGGGAAAATGCTCATTTCAGAGGTAGGCAATATTCAATCAAATTATACTTACCAAGTCCACGAGTGAGGGTCGGGCTGGATCCTCCGAGAAGTCTTCTCCATGCAGTGTCCCCGCGGCATCTTCCGGCTCTGAATTCACTCTGCCAGGCATCGGGCCTGGGCAGAGCCGACTGCACATGCTCGCACTACAAGCGGGCATGCGCAGTCGGCTCTGCCCAGGCTCGATGCTTGGCAGAGTGAATTCAGAGCCGGAAGACGCCGCGGGGAAGCTGCATGGAAAAGACTTCTAAAGGTAGGAGAAGAACCAGTGTTGATTGGCCGACTGTATAGCATTCGGCCAATCAATGCTGGTTCTGCATCGAACTTTTCCATTCGAATAGCGAGTAGTACTCGATCGAATACTACTCGCTCATCTCTAATATAGACTAGTCCACCTATGGAGGGCCCAGGCTCTAACACAACAATAGTCAGCAAAAGAAACCCAAGTTTGAAGGGTACTAGGGTCTATTTCCTAGGGATTGTCAGAATAATTTTAACATGTGGGATCAAGGAATCTGAAACCGACACTGTATATAGAAACAATTTTTAAGAGGAAGTTATTATTTTACCATAATACTGTATAAACAAAATCTTATTATTGGCCTGATGAAGACACCTGATCGGTGTTGAAATGCGTTCCCTATCACTGTCTTTGGAACCAATAAAGTTACGTTTTATACGTCTATTTCCTCTGGCAATCTGTCATTATTTTTCAGTAGCACTCTACAATTTCCCCATTTTTTTTTTTTTATCTCATTGGTATTTTTCACCGCCTCATGCGTAGGTTGGTGTCCGGGTAAGAGCTGCGAGAACTAGAGCTAAGAACTGTGCTGGTGGTTCTCCACAAGCTATTACTACAGGCACCGGGTATTCTTTCTGCATAGCTAGTTTACAACTTTGCACTGTTAGGGTATGTTGAAAATTAAGAGAAATTCCTTTTCATTTTCTGAAGCCATATTCGGCCACAGTCTAGCCATGTTGCAATGCCAATAGAGAGCACCTGCATTCTGTTGCCGCTTTCTGCTGCTGAGTAGCCACAGGTGATTGGGGATAATTAGCAGGGAATCTGCCGCAAGATCGAGCAGGACGCTAATGTTTTTCAGCGAATTGATGCGATCTCTGCAAAATTGAAAACAATAGGAGGCAGATTTGAATCTGCTCCCAAATCCACTGCAAATTCCTAAGGTGGCTACCTGACAAAAAATGTATTATAAATACCCAGCAGGCTGAAGGACAAAAAGTCATAATACTTAAACCCAGCTGACACACTTCTCGTGATTTTTCAGACCAATCACAGGCTTCAATGGTGACTACACGGCATGACAGAGGAGACAGCAGAAGAGCCTGCAAGAGCCCAAAGGTAAAGACCAGACAACAGGAAAGAAGACTGGACACTGAGGACAGGTCAGGAGAGCAGAGTGTCCATGTTTTTATTTTGTCTGTACCTCCCATGGGCCTCCAGTCATTATACTTTGGGTTGTGAAGAATAACAGTAGAGTCTCTTTTGAACAATACAAGCAATGGTCTCACTCTTCTATGCTGGTGACATCAGATGTGAACATGCACTTTAGTCCAGCATGTCCGGTCATATGGCAGTTGTGGTACTTAATCAGGAATCATGTTGCACCCAGTTAGATGGGTAACAAATAATTGACCTGAAGCCTCTCTCCGTAACAGTGATAACAGCAAGTATTGTAGAGTTTCTCAAAATGTAGAAAAAACTGGGGACTCACCATAGAAAATCTGCAGTAAAAAATCCAGTCTTTATTTTCAAAAATCCATGTTAAAATACATACGGGAGGAGGAAGAGCGAGCTTAGACTTGAAAAAGTGCCACCAGCACAAAACAGCTGTCGGTCTTCTCTTCAGGTGTGCCTCCTCCCATATGTATTTTAACATGGATTTTTGAAAATAAAGACTGGATTTTTTACTGCAGATTTTCTATGGTGAGTGCCCAGTTTTTTCTACGCTTTTGGACTACATTTGGACTTTTCGCTCACTGTGAGCACCACCGATTTAATGCATGAAAGCTTACCCCATCATTATATAGCTTATGCATATTCAGTAGTGCCACCCTATTCACCATATTTAACATTGTAGAGTTTCTCCTTGAATGTCCCTTGTGGCTACAACAATGAAGGTGTGACAGAAGCTGCTACTCTCACAAGATATGGAGACTCTTTGCAGTCACTCACAATACAGTTATGATTATTTATCCTAGTCCAGTACAAGTATGTCTCACAACAGGCAGTTCTACTTGAGCAAACTCACTGGTCAGTTCTTCTTGACTTAGTGCATCCCAAAAAGTCCTGAACATTCACAGGTGGGAGGGGAAAGAACAACTATGGTCAATTGTCTCTGTTCTACACTGGTAAAGCATGGCTGCTGCTTCTGTAGTCTGGGGTCTTGTTTCCCAAAACTAATTAATCCCTGGGACAGTACCACAATTGAAGAGTGTCACCTCCATACGGATGACTAATACGAAGGTGTTCACACTTAACTTATCTTCAATTTAGTAAAGTTATTTCAGCACAACACATACTAATAAAGGTCTCAAAACGCTACAACTCACCTTCCTCCACTGGGTGGTCTCACAGAGACACAAATAGGATAACTAGCATATCATTTTGTTTTAACATGCCATGAAACTATGTTGCGATTAGAAACATTGTGATATACATATCTGGACATGTGATATACACATCTGGACACTTTCTAAGTCCACAGCTAATGGAAGACATATGTGGACTTCACTCACGAACAGTGGCTGGTAACTTAAACTCAATAGCTCTATGACTTTTCCAAGTGACTCACTTATCACCAGGAAAGTGCTCACATACATTAGGTGCACCCCTATGTTGACCCCCAAGTGTGAGTAGGAGCGGTATTGGAGATCCTTCCTCTCAACTGCAGTCAGGCTATATAATAAACATCAGGCTAAGCGAAGATCACACAGAAAACTAAATGATCCTGAGTCTTTTCTTTTTAGTTGCTATGACTCCTAGTATCTTCTCTAACTGCTATGAGCTTATATGTTCAATAAACAATATCCACCAGATTTACCAAAAATGTGGCCAAAAATGCATTATTGGTGCACAGTAGTGCCTCTTCCCCCACCCCCAGTTTTTTACACAGTGGGCAGAGTGGGGTGGAAATCTAGGGGCACTGGGGCCAGGACACCCCAATACACCATATTTGCTATAACTCACCGGAAAACTCGTGATAGTTGTTCCAGAGATCTATGCCAGCCCTTAACAGTTCAGGTGTACCTACATGAGCAAGTAATATTAATAGGTCCGAGTCCCTAAGTAATACATACAGTTGACATAGATGCTAACATATATTGTATTTATACAGCATTATACATAAAGTATAGTAACAGAATTAATACAGCAACTACAATACTAGTGTTTCATAACAATATAAGGAACATATCAGTTCATCAAGAGTACATGGACAGGGTCATTGGCTAGCCACAGCAACTGAACCCAGTGTATAAAGAATACATTTTTATAAGATAGAGTAAGACTGTGTTTCAACCTTCTTACATGCACCTTCCACAGCCCATGTTCACTGTGTTCCTTCCTTCCTTCTGTATTCATTGAAGCTTCCTTCTCCTGCATCATTCCCTCCGCAAGGCAGGAATGGTTATGGACATTCTGTGCCAACTCCCTTGAAGAAGAGCCAACCATAGGCATATGTCTTATCAGAAATCCAGTCCAGCGTACGGCAAAAAAACTACAGTAAAAAATCACAATTTCATACATTTTAATGCCCTGTCAAGAATCCAGCTTGCTTTTGCTTTGTCTTTTGTGCGATTCTAATATAACATAGATGTCAAGGACAACCAAACTGTACGCCACATTATCAACGCACAATGCGGGAATAGCAGGGATAGAGTTCTTGCCAATAATACAACAAAGATAGGGTAAAGTACCCGGGTTAAGTATTATACAATTAATGTATCCTTTGTGAACATGTTAGAATCACTCCTGTAAAAGTCTACCGCTATAGGCTCATCTGCCAATATATTACATTTTGCTCATTTTACACACAAATGTTTGAGAACATCGGGAATTATCACTTTTTTTGTGTGTAAAAGGTAATTATATAAGTCACAGTGTTTACAATGAAGTACATTTTCTGATCTATAACCATTACTTTGCATTGTGGTTTGTACAATAATACTTACGTGACCCTTCAAAAGCACTTTTACTTGTTTTTCCTTTTAGATTTTATTTGTTCCAAGGTCAGGTTCCGACATCCAAATCTCTGTTTTCTCTGCTGTTTATTATCTCTTGTCCATATATTCAAACACTTGTTATTTATTATTGTATTTGTAACACTCTTTTCAGTGATGCTTTGTAGTGTTGTTCGAGATCACTTTGAATTGAAATCCCAAAGCAGCTTTAAGTTGAATTTTGAATGCACTGCCAATTCTGAAGCATTCACAGCATATTCAAAAGCGGAAAGCAATTATGCTTGCAAAATGTTGGTATACAATTAAGTAATCTATGTGCCAAGAATGATATTGTTGGAGCATAACAACAGTTGTTTTTCATATGCTTTAAAATATGAGCATAATTCTGTTCTCAACATAGAAGCCGAAGATCCATTCGGAGAGTGAGTACAGGCAAAAATAGTGACAATTTATTTTAGCGGAGCCAAAAAAATGACTGTGATATTTTTCGTTATATGAAAAAAAAAAAGATTACTATACAATGTTAAAGGGCCAAATACACCAATGGCCACTGGCATGTTAGTACCGCCATGATGACCGGGAAGTGCAGAGCTGCAGCTTTGTTTACTGGAGCATTTCTGGATGGGGCTCTGAGTACCCTGGCAAGTAACATAGATGGAGGCTTTATATGACTGGTCCAGTCTCTGGCAAATGCTTGTATAGAGGGCATATGATCAAGAATAGTACTTTATGGCAAGCGCTGAGCTCAGCTTGGGCACATTCTTTCAAAGGGACTCTTTAGGTGCACTACATTGAGCACATTGGTCTGCATGCTTTCCTGCTGCCAGAGAAGGTGTGAATGTGCAGTAACAGAAAGGAGCCAACAAAGCAATGTTAATAGCTTGCATTGCAAGCCTACATTATGGGTTAGATAAAAAAGACAAGAAAATGGCTACAAATAAATAAGACATTGACCTGGCATCATTGTATTTTATTGCTGTGTCTCTGTTCAAAAGCATAGCTTGGAACTCTTGGGCTATAATACAGAACCTGTAACAGAAGTTAGGAAGATGAATGTAACAGGAGCCAACTGTCATGTCCGCTAAATGCTGGTGCCTTCCTGTGTGGCAGAGGTGCTCCATGTGCAACTTGTAAGGGAATTGCTAGAGGAGTAATTCCCCAGTAGCTGCAGGTAAACCCCTGGGGGGAGAGGCATGACAAGACAGTGAGCCCTAAGCTGAACCCATCCCCTGTCCCTACCTACTTTCCTGAACTGTCCTAGGCAACAGATGACAACTGGGTGGCAAAACTCTATCTAGATATACGTGATGACACAGAACTCAGACAAGAGAAACAACAACAAAAAGGAGGTCAGCTATCCAAGGGGTAGGTAACAGTTGAGCAATGCAGTACAAAAACTAGTTCCAAGAGAATAGTCAAAAGTAAAGACAGAGGTCAGGAATATGAATACAGGTAAGGAAACAGCAAATAGAGTAAATAGCCAGCACGCACAAGTCAATAGCAAGCACCAATGTGAATGAGAACAAAGAATAAATAGGAAGGTAGAACCTGTACCAGACTTGATAGGAAGATAGGCTGCCAATTACACAGGTAAGGCTAAAATTAATTATTAGAGGGGCAGAGGGAAACTAAGGTGAACGAGATGGGTATGGTGGGAAATTAATTATCAAGGTGAGGGTATAGGACAGTGTTCAGACAGAGCAACAAAAACTCTAAGCAAGGAATCAAAATTGAACATGCCTCCTCTGCCGCAGCGTGCAAGTACGAGGGACAGAAGTTCGAGTGCAGTTGCACAGAGGTAAGAGGGTCCTATCACCTTGACAGAAGCTTACAACTGTCTATTAGATTGTATGTAAATACTTAAGTTAATGAAATTCATGGCTTCTTATTACTGTTAGAGAACTAAGAGAGGGCTCTAGTCTGTGATATTGGGGGCCCATAACTGCACACAATGACAATAGCGTTGAATGGTAAGCAGTAGAGATGAGCGAATACCATTCTATCGAGTAGGTATTCGATCGAATATTACGGTATTCGACATATTCGATTTCGATCAAATACCACGCTGTAAACTCAGTAAAAATTTGTATCCCCTCCCACCTTCCCTGGCGCTTTTGGTGGGACGGAAGCAGGAAAACGTAGGCATAAAAAAAAAAAAAAAATAGGAAAAAGTCATTGGCTGGCTAAATCAGGTGACCTCAGATTTATAAAAATAGTGGCAGTCATGTTCATGTTATTTGCGGCTTGGTGTTAGATAGGGAGAGACATGCTGAGGGCTAGAGAGGCATTAGTTTATGCTAGGCAGGCAGGAAACATTGGCAGAGCTACACTGCTTGATGAGTATACACCTCCAGTATATACACTCATCCTGCAGCTAATTTCGACAAAAAGCCCTTTTTAGGGCTCCAATTCCCTACCACTGGTATACACTACATATGTGTCCCATAGGGGTGAGAAGCTAGCAATTGTCCCTGTATCCGTATATACGGTAGTACATAAACGCCATATCTATCTACCCTCTGTGTATACTTTACACAAACTGATGTATTCAAGTCTTATATCTATCTACCCTCCATGTATACTTCAAACAAACTGATGTATACAAGTGTTTTTGTTCACTCACATTGTACCTGTGCCATTGGGTGAGAAGAAACCTGTATACTGTCATCCTGTATACTGTCATCCTGTATACTGTCATCCGGTATACGGCAGTACATACGCTCAATATATCTATCCTCTGTGTATAGTTCAATTAAAAACACTTGCATACATCAGTTTGTGCACTCACTCATTATAACTGTGCCATTGAGTGAGAAGAAAGCTGTATACTGTCATCCAGTATATAGGGCAGTATATACGCTCACTATATCTACCCTCTGTGTATACAAAAAAACATACACTTGTATACATCAGTTTGTGAACTCACTCATTCCTATATACTGTCATCCGGTATATATGACGTTTATCTACTACTGTATATCTGCTGGTGCAAGTCTGGACTCATACCAAGGGGCACAATTTAAAAAATGATGGTGTAAGGCTCAACTTACACCAAGGGGCACAACATTTAAACACTGCTGGTGTAAGGCTCAACTCACCCAAGGGCCTAAGGGTTCTGAGAAGAAAAGACTTACTATAAAACTCCAGTCCTTAAAAATTCCGAAATTATCTTTAAAGAAAAACTTTTCTACATGCCATTCTTCAGCAACTCTCAATAAATCAAACACAAATCTATTAATATTCTAACTCTAATCTATTCATATTCTATTGATAATCTAACATACTATGAGAAAACATAACTACAGAAAATCGTTGACCAGTTTTCATTTTTCAAAAGTTGTGACCAGATAGGAAACAGAAATCAAACTTGAACTCAAAACATACACACACAGGTTCAATTATGATGTTACAAGTAGAAGAGTCGCTCAGCATGTGACAGATGTGGCTCTTTGTGTACACTCTGTCCCACCAAAAAGGCTAACTTTAAGGGCCACCGGTCTAACTTTGACACCCAATACGTGTAGGGTGCAGAGGGATCGGAGAGGACAGGGCCGTGGTTGGCCAGGTACTCATGCAACATGCGCCTATACTTTTCACTCCTGGTGACACAAGGCCCCTCAGTAGCAGTAGTTTGGTGAGGGGGTGCCATTAACGTGTCCCACACCTTGGAGAGTGTTCCCCTGGTGGGTGTGGACCGGATGGCAGTTGTTAGCTTCTTGGAGGACATCTCCTCTCTGCCGCCAGTGAGGATTGATGGAAACATTTCCATCATTTTCTGCACCAGTTGCTTGTGGCAATCATTTATGCGATTAGTCCTCCCCTCTACCGAAATGAAAGATGAGATGTTATTTTTATACAGGGGGTCGAGTATTGCAAAAATTCAGTATTGGTTCCTCTCACTGATGTGTACAATGCCTTTATCACTTGAAAAGCAGCCCAACATGAAGTCAGCCATGTGTGCCAGAGTGTTATTTGGCATGATTTTGCTGCCCCCACCGGAAGGGTCACTCTCAATTTCCTCCTCCCCTTCGCCCCATCCTCGCTGAAGCAATGGGACCCACTGAACTTCTCTGCTAGCCTCGTGTGAGAATGACATCATTTGCCACTTCATCCTCTTCCTCGTCCTCGTCCAGTATTGTTTAGATCAATAACTGAGAGGCAAAAACAGTTCAATAAATGAGTTTTCAATCGGGGCACTTTTAATTCAGCCCAAATTGAATATCACTGTTGATCTGACCTAAAATAACTTTTGGGAGTTCAATTCATCTCTAAGTATGGTGGCATTATCCGGTAAGGAAATGCTGGTGCTATTTGGTAATTGTTTGGTGGTATTATTTAGTCAATATATAGTGGTATCTATTAGTATGGTATGGCAGTATTGTTTAATTATGCAAGTTAAAACAAATTATAAGTCAAGTATGCAGAAATAATGTAATCTTATGCAAAACAATTTTTTGGATTTTTTGCTAAATTCTCTGGATACATTCCTGACCACATATCTTCTATTTCCATCTTCACATAAATTAGAAACATTTGTACAGTTTCACATATTTATGGTTTTGTTATAACCACAGAAACTGTTAATGCTTAAACCTACAACTATGTTATAGAAATAGAGATGGCAAGCATACAAGCCAAATTCTCCACCGGAATATAGTATATTAAGTATATTATACAAATCCTGAGAATAGCCACTTGTGTGACGTGGTCACTTGATCATTAAAACAATGATCCCACATCTCTCTGTTGTGTATTCGCTCAAAACAGATACTTAAAATTTGTAGAACTGTATGTATATTATTGAGGCAACTTTCATAGGAAAACATGCCTTGTGGTCATCTTTGGAAACATAATTTTTAATTTTCTTTCTATATCTTGCAAAAATTTTACCACTGATTTACTAGTGTAAAATATTGTCTTAAAAATCTGAAGTAATGTATTGTAAGAATCAAGACTGACAGTGATCAAGACTTGGACAAATAATGATCAGTGAAGTAGAGTCGGATACAAGCAATGAGCAATGTAAAAAGCCTTTCACAAAGTTCATCATGAGATGAGTTTCTCACCTATCTCTTTAGCTCAGGGCTACCATTTCCTGCTTTTTAACACTCTTGTCAACACAGCCATCATGTTGCATAGTGTTAACTGAGCAATGACTGCAGAAGAAGACTTTTTATTCCTATGCTGTCAGGATGTACAATAACCACCACCTGTCACTGCTCCTCGCGGTGGACTTATGCCATCTTTCTTTGTCATGTAGTCATTTTGTAGCAATAGGAGATGTAAAATACTAACATAAAAAGTGAACAAAACTAAATGAACATTTTGATCTTTTTTTCCCAAGAATGTTAAGCAGATAAAGACACCCTGCAGGTTACTTACACATGGTAAAGTAAGGCAAGGACTATACGGGACTTTTGGCAAAGATGTAGGGGCTCCTTGCAATTTTTATGGAAGGAGGCAGATGGAATAAATTAATAAGTAAAGGTTGTTTAACCCATTAGAAAGTGTATATATATGTCACTAATGGGCCTTATTTTGCAACAATTTACTTTTTACATCAGTTTCGGTGGAATAATGGAGAATAATGGAGGGTCTCCAGCTGTGCAGTCTGTATTTTAACCCATTTAACCCCTTAGAGACACAGCCCAAAAGTGACTTAAGGACCAGGCCTCTTTTTTCAAATCTGACATGTGTCACTTTAAATGGCGATAACTTTGAGACGCTTTAACTTACACAAGTGATTCTGAGATTGTTTTTTCGTAACACATTGTACTTCATGTCAGTAGTAAATTTTCGTCGATATGTTTTGTCTTTAATTATGAAAAAATAGGAAATTTGGTGAAAATTTTGAAAAAAATGCAGTTTTCAAACTTTGAAATTGCAAGCCTTTCAAATAGAAAGTCATACTACCCGAATTTTTTCATAAATATAATTAACCATGTCTCTGATTTATGTAGCAATCAAATTTTAAGCACCCTTTCATTTTTTTCAGATATTACAAGGCTTACAAGTCAAGCAGTAATTTTCCAAATTTTCAAGAAAATTTCCAAAACACATTTTTCAAGGGACCAGTTCAGTTCTGAAGGGAACTTGAAAGGCCTCTCTAATAAAACCCCCCAAAAGTCACCCCATTCTAAAAACTGCACTCCTGAAAGAATCCAAAACAGCAGTTAGAAAGTTTCTTAACCCTTTCAGCATTTCACAACAATTAAAACAAAATGGAGGTCAAATTTACATTTTTCAATTTCTGTCACTAATATATTCATTTAGCCCTAGAATTTACACATTTACTAAGGTTTAAAGGAGAAACTGCACCCCACATTTTGTTACACAATTTCTCCCGAACACGACAATACCCCATATGTGCTGGTACCCTAATGTACGGGCACACGGTCGCTCTCAGAGTGGATGGAGCGCTAATTGGATTTTGTAGGCCAGATTTTGCTAGAATATTTTTCAGGCGCCATGCCCCGATTGCAAAGCCCCCAAGGTGCCAAAACAGTGGAAAACCCCAAAATGTCACCCCATTTTGGAAACTAGACCCCTCAAGGAATTTATCAAGGGGTATAGTGAGCACTTGGACCCTACAGGTGTTTCACAGATTTTTTTACCATTGAGATGTGAAAATGAAAAATTACTTTTTTTTATAATAAAATGTCACTGTAGCCCCAAATTTTTCATCTTCACAAAGGGTTAAAGGAGAAACTGCACCCCACATTTTGTTACACAATTTCTCCTGAACACGACAATACCCCATATGTGCTGGTACCCTAATGTACGGGCACACGGTCGCTCTCAGAGCGGATGGAGCGCTAATTGGATTTTGTAGGCCAGATTTTACTAGAATACTTTTCAGGCACCATGTCCCTTTTGCAGAGCCCCCAAGGTGCCAAAACAGTGGAAACCCCCAAAATGTCACCCCATTTTGGAAACTATACCCCTCAAGGAATTTACCAAGGGGTTTAGTGAGCCCTTTGACCCTACAGGAGTGTAACAGAATTGGCCCAACAAAAGGAAAAGTGAAATTTTTTGCTATAAAATGTAGCTTTAACCCCAAATTATGCATTTCCACAAGGGGTTAAAAAAGAAAATGCACCCCACAAATTGTCAAGCACTTTGCCCCAACTACAGAAATGCCCCGCATGTGGATGTAAAGTGATCTATGGGCACACTGTAAAGTCCAGAGCTGAAGGATCGCTATTGGGATTTTGGAGGGCAAATTTAGCTGAAATCTGTTTCAGGCACCATGTTGCATTTGGAGATAAGATAAGATAAGATAAGATAATCCTTTAATAGTCCCACCTTGGGGAAATTTCAGCGTGTTACAGCAGCATAGTAATACAGATACAGGATAATACAGAGTAATATGTTACAGACGTAGACACAGATAAGCTGAGAAGAGAAGATATACTAGGAGTCCATGGCAGCTAAGGAAAAACAGAAGAGAAAGAGGAAGACCTCATGGTCATCCTCATAATCATTAGTTCTCTGTGCGGAGAGCTCTTCGTTTGGTCTGATGTAGATTATACAGCCTGGTCGCGGTTGGAAGGAAGGACCTGCGATAGCGCTCCTTCTCACACTTGGGGTGAAGCAGACGGTCGCTTACAGTGCTGCCAAGTCCCATCAGGGTCCCATACATGGGGTGGGATTTGTTCCCCCGCATGGAGGTCACCACAGACAGTATCCTTCTGTCACCCACCACCTGTACTGGGTCCAAGGGGCTCCCCAGGACAGAGCTGGCCCTCCTGATCAGCCTGTCAAGTCTATTTCTGTCCCTGGTTGATATACTGCTTCCCCAGCAGGCCACACCTGAGAGCCCCTGAAGTGCTAGAACAGTGGAAAACCCCCCCCCCCAAAAAAAAAAAAAACGACCCCATTTTGAAAAATAGACCCCTCAAGGAATTTATCAAGGGGTTTAGTGAGCACTTGGACCCTACAGGTGTTTCACAGATTTTTTTACCATTGAGATGTGAAAATGAAAAATTACTTTTTTTCCAATAAATCGTCCATTTAGCGCCATATTTTTAATTTTTGCAAGTAGTTAGAGAATTAAGAGCCCCCCACAATTTCCCCTGAACACGGCAATACCCCATATGGGATCATAATCTGCTGTATGGGTACATGTTGGGGCTCAGAATGGAAAGAGCGCTATTTGGATTTTGGAGGGCATATATTGCTGGAATAGTTTTGAGGTGCCATGTCGCATTTGCTGAGCCCCTAAAGTATCAATACAATAGAAACCCCTCAAAAGTGACCCCATTTTAGAAAGTACACCCGTCAAGGAATGTATCAAGGGGTATTATGATTTTGAGACTAAAAATGCTTCCCAAAATTTGAAATTTTTAAAGAAATATGCCATTTTGGTATCCAATGCATTGCACCCACTTTGTGTTGTCAGAGACCTGCACTCCTAAAACTATTAAGTGGGCCTTCCCGAGGGGCAAAAAAATTATATATGTGGGTATAAACTGCTGCTTGGGCGCACAGCAGGGCTCAGAAGCGAAGGAGCACTGCGCTTTTTAGCTTTTGGGGTACAGATTTAGAGGGACTTTCTGGGTGCCATGTTGTTTTTGCAAAGCCCTGGAGGTGCCAGTAAACTGGAATTCCCCAAGAAGTGACCCCATTTTGTAGGGGAAATTTTAGAGTCTCTGCAAAAGTGCCATGGCATCCAAAACCCAAACCGTCTAAGTCTGTGCTCCAAAAACCAAATAACCTTCTTCCCTTCTGTGTCCAGCTGTGCCCTAATATCAGTTTATACCCACATATGACATTACGTCCGTTATCCCGGATACACCAGTGTCATACATGTGTCATACATGTGGCATAAACTGCAGTTTGGGCACACAGCGGGGCGCAGAAGGGAAGGAGCGCGATGCGGCTTTTGGAGTACAGATTCAGATGTTTGGTATCTGGACGCCATGTCATGTTTGTAGAGCCTGTAAGGTACCAGAAAAGTGGATTCCCCAAAGGAGTGAGCGCAGTTTGAAAACTGCACCCCTAAAAGAATTTATCAGGGGGTGTAGTGAGTATTAGTATCCCGGACGTGACTGCACAGCGGATGGCGAAGAGGGAATGTATAAGCGGTGCGGAGGACATTGCAGACACTAAATTCCCTACTGTACCCCCAGTAGCTCCTATGATTGGGGAAGTCACACTGGGGTCACTTCTGGTATATTTTCCCTCGTAAGCTCTAAATCCGGGGTGTCCCCTGATATTCGCTTGCACAGCTTATACATTCCCTGCCTGCCGCACCCAGTTGTGTTCTAATGATTTGGCGATTTTGCGGGTTTTTGTCTTCACATTGGTAGAGGCTATATTTTCTTTATTTTTCTGCTGATGTGGCCATATAAGGGCTTGTTGTTTGCGGGATACGATGTATTTTGTAATGACACCATCTTGGGGTGCCTAAAACTTACTGATTACATTTTATTAACTCTTTTTTTGCTGGATTTAAAAGAGAAAAAATCAATTCTGGTATTGAGTTTTACCTTTTACATTTTTCGCCATGCAGCGTACAGTATAAGTAACATGTGACCTTTATTCTGCGGGTCGGTATGGTTACGGCGATACCTCATTTATGTTATTTTTTTATGCGATACTAAGTCTGCAGAACAAAAACACATTTGGGGACATAAATCAGTGATTTTTGCATCGCCATCTTCTGAGAGGCGTAACATTTTTATTTTTCGCTTGACAGTGTTGGTTGAGGGCTTATTTTTTGCGGGACAACCTGTGCATTTTATTGGTACTAATTTGGGGTGCATATGACTTTTTGATCACTTTTTATAGCACATTTTGTAAGGTGAGATGGCGAAAAATCACTACTTCCGGCGGGTTTTTTCCATTATTTTTTACCGCCGTTCACTGTGTACATTAAATATTGTTTCAGTTTTGTTGTACAGGTTGTTACGGACGCGACAATACCAAATATGTATTGTTTTTATTAATTTTTTGTGTTTTTTTTACATAATTCATTTTTTATAGAAAAAAGGGATTTTTGGGACTTTATAACTTTATTAATTGTTTTCAAATACTTTATTTTTTTTTTTTACACTTTTTTTTTTACTTGTTCTTGTGTCCCTATGGGACACATGGATCAGTGATGATTGCATCACTGATTCTCTACTATAGAATGAGACACAGGCTGCAGTGACAGCCTGCACGTGTCTCACTCGAGAAACAGGAAGTGAGCTGTGCGGACGGCACAGACTCACTTCCAGAAGACGCCGGGAGCATCACCAGGTAAGTGAGTGCTCAGGGCTGTCTGGGGTCACTAACCAGACCCCAGACTACATATTACAGATACCGGCACCCACCGATCTCACCGCGGGGGGTGCCGGCGGGGGGGGGGGGGGAGAGATCGCGGCACCCTTTGTTTGCGGTGGTCATGTTTGACCATCGCAATCAAAGGGTTAAAACCTCCGATTGGTAAAAGTACCGACCGGAGGTAATGGAAAAGGGTGATAGCTGGCAGTAACAGCCATCACCCAGTTCCGATTCTGCCCGCTCAGCTAGTGAGCGGGCGGAATCACCATGACGTACAATTACTTCATGGTGCGCGAAGTACCTCGCGTCCATGACGTAATAGTACGTCAAAGGTCGCTAAGGGGTTAATAGCGAATGTAGCACCTAAGGGGTTTTGAAGGAAGACACCTCTCATGGCAGCATCAGCACACCTACAAACAAGATCATAGAGATTAAGGCAGCATGGTGGCTTTGTGGTTAGCACTGCAACCTTGCAGTACTAGAGCCTTGGTTTGATTCCTGCCAAGAACAACATCTGCAAGGAGTTTGTATGTTCCCCTTGTGTTTGCATGACTTTTCTCCCACATTCCAAAGACATACTAAGGCTGGGTTCACATGGGTTTTTTGGTCCAGATTTTGACACGGAATCCGCATCAAAAAAACCACCTCTGATTGAATTCAATGGGTTCCTTTTTCCATGAGAGGTTTGTTCCCGCTCGCTGAAAAAAGAAGCGACATGCCCTTTCTCAATGCGGATTCTGGCCTTCCAAAATAAAAAATAAAAAAAGCCCTCGCACAATTCTATTGAAAAAAATATAAAATTTAGGGTTCTTGGAAAGTTTTGATGGAAAAAAATTTATAACAAAAATGATTTTTACTTTGCAAAAAAAAAATAAAAATATGCATTTTCTATCAATTTAATTGTATCGACCCAGTAAGTAAACTTTTTAAGTTTACACACAGTGAAAGACGCAAAATTTATAGCATAAAAAGACAATGGCAAAATTGCTGTTTTATTCCTTCCCAGAAAGAATTAATAAAAGTTAATCAATGAGGTATATCAGGTCCAAATAGTGCCTACCACTTGTTCCACAAAAAAAACAGTCTCTCATATGGTTAGACTAATGGAAAAGTAAAAAAGGGATTCGTCTGTGCTATTTGGGTGACTGTGACAAGTCTTCCAAAAACACCATACTATATAAGGGGCATCGAGAATAGTATTGCTTATTACACACAAGACTATCACAGGCTCCTTGGAAGGTCAGTACATGGAGATGACGTCTAGTACAGCGATGGCAGAATTATAATAAGTACAAATTACTAAACTGACAGTGAACTGAAAATATTAACATAAAAACATAGAAGATAGATGGCAGAAACAGACCACATGGTCCATTTAGTCTGCGCTTATATTATTTCCATTTTATTTAAGGCTAGACATGTTTATACCAGGCAAGCTTAAATTCACTTACTATAACATAAAGTGGCTGTCACACATATAGTAAGAGCCTACTTATTTGCAGCAACCAGAAATGGGATTAGGCACAGAATGAATGGTTTCTCAAGTATTAGGGTAAGTTCAAATGGGGTTTTTTGGACCGGAACCTGAGACGGAGGCCGCCTCAGGTTCCGGTCTGACAGCTCGGTTGCCGCAACTGAAAGCTGGTGCACTACACCAGCATCCAGCTGCGCACTCCACTCCGGATTAGGTCCAATGAATGGGCCTAGTCTGGAGGAGGGAGTGTCTTCAGGCCGAATCGCATCTCGCATTGATAGTATATAATTGGAGTCGAGCTACTGTGGCCTGGATCCCCAGCTGGATTTCCTCGTCCTTGGCCCCTTGTGCTACTGATGAGAGGCACTGCTGGCAGCCCCTCTCCAGTACCTGGACTGTGCATTGGATCCCCAGTTGGATTTCCACGTCCACATCCTCGCCCCCTTGTGCTACTGATGAGGGGCACTGCTGGCAGCCCCTTTCCAGTACCTGGACTGTGGACTGGATACCCAGCTGGATTTCCCGCTCCCATCCCTTGATATTACCTTGACACATCATTGGCAGGTTCAGTGTATGTGTATACTGTTCCTGCAGTGTAGCTCTGAAAAGAGCTGTTGTTTACGAATGTTTTCATGCCTAGCAGAAGCTACAATATCTTCCTCACCCTCAGAACAATCTCTCCCTATCTCACCAAAATGCATCTGACACGAATATGGCT
Source organism: Leptodactylus fuscus (assembly GCF_031893055.1). NCBI lineage: Eukaryota > Metazoa > Chordata > Amphibia > Anura > Leptodactylidae > Leptodactylus > Leptodactylus fuscus. The sequence goes on along the minus strand of NC_134267.1, from coordinate 51,371,892 downwards.
GACAATATTCTTATAAATCCGTGGTGACCTGATTTAGCCAGCCAATGACTTTTTCCTTTTTTTTTTTTTTTTTTTTTTTTATGCCTACGTTTTCCTGCTTCCTGTGCCACCTTCCCTGCACAGTTATTAGTGCAAAAAAAAGCGCCAGGGAAGGTGGGAGGGCATACGAATTTTTACTGCATTTACTGTATGGTATTCGATTGGAATCGAATATGTCGAATACCTTAATATTCGCTCCAATATCTACTCGATTGAACGGTATTCACTCATCTCTATTCTTTTTCTTTAGTAGATTCTACAACCTGTATTTAACAACACATTCTTACAAATGTAACCTTATATATCGACATCATACTGGTGAAGTCAAGGCTAGTGTCTTTGTTTTCTCATGGTTTTATCCTGCTCATAAAATTAAGAATTTTATCTTTGTTTTCTAATTATAGAGAGATACATTTGTATTATCTTCTGCAAGTACACCTGGTTTTATAATAGCCCAGAAGCCATTACCTGTTGGGTGCCCATAGACATGTGCCAATGAGCAAAACCAGCCCTTATTGCCTTAAAAATGGTTCAGACCCGAGTGCCATGTTAAAGTGATGCTCTATGGCTTCATTGCTTTGGAAAAGTATCCGCATCTGGTGAGGGACATTGGTGTAGTCTGTAATTTGAGGCACACATAAATATACAAGTTATCACTATGATAGGGATACTTTGCTTCCATTTTTGCTAATAGTGCTTATTTATATTAATGAATGAGCCCAGACCCTTGTTACTAACATTTCAGGACTTTAACACTTTAGGCTAAAGTTTAAAGAGGACCTTTCATGTCCTCCTGCACATGTGGTTTGATATACCGCTGAATTCAGTGCTTTCCCATTATATGCCCCAGGGCTGGAGATATCAGTGTCGTTGTCGATCTCTGCCCACTATCAGAAGGGGATTCCTGACAGTCTAGATAGGTGGTGAGAAACTGCCCAGTGATGACGCTAAGCTGTGAAGAACACCCCCCAGTACTAGTCTATGGAAGAGTATAGTCAATGGGGGAATTCCTCACAGCTTAGTGTCATCACTGGGCAGTAAGGAACGCCCCTTCTGACAGTACAGGGCTATGGACGAGTACTGTTGGAGAGGGGGGGTTCCTCACTTATCAGTGCAGCGTCATGGCTGAGTGGTAATCAATGGAAGCAATGGCCCCACTGACAGTACAGGGCTATGGATGAGTACAGTCAGGGGGGCCTTCCGTACAGCCCAGTTAGACTGTCAGGAACGCCCTTCTGACAGTGGGCAATGATCGGTGCTGTTATAACAGCACCGATATTTACAGCCCTGGGGCACTGTGGGCTTTCTAGTGGTATATAAAACCATTTGTGCATGAGGACAGGAATGGTCATTTTAATATTTACTCCCCCTTTGCTCAAAATTAACAATACTGGTGACAAGGCAGTCCATAACTGGGCAAACTGGTTTGTAGCCAAATCCACAAAAAGATGTGATTTGAGAATTACCCACTGTCATGTGAAAGCAGGAAGAAGAGAAAGCAGAAGGATCTGTAAGACAGGCTGGCTTTCCAAAAAACATTGCAACATTTTCTCAGCCAATCATTAGCTGCTGTGGATGTAGGGGTTAATGATGATGTCATAGTCACCATATAAGTAAATACCCACAGAGGAGTCACTTGTGAAGAAGATAGAAAGAGAGCAGTGACAAACTTCAGCCAGCGGGGACGTTGCTAAAATGCAGAATAACTGCATTATTACAGAAAATATAGATTGGAGATACTGAGAAGAAGAGGATAAATTTGATAGATTTAATTAATTTACACTGACAGATATAGGGAGAATTGTCAATTTAAAAGAAGTGACAATTCTGTGAAAATGCAGAGCACTCTTTTTTTTTTTACATAGAGACTGCCATATTGCCACCCATACTGTTCCAAAGAATATTATTTTCACCATTTTTTGTGTGTGGTATTGCCACTTTAGTACAGTCAATAAAGACTCACAAGGAGCACCTGAGTGTTGGTGCTGAAAAACAGAGTATTCACAAGATGGGTAAAGATGGACGAACCTCTGAAGATTTGTGTCGTCCCGTGTCCTCTACTTCGTTTTGATCCAAACTCGCTTAGATAGAACCAGAAAGGAAACTATTATACTCTGGAGTCTCTTCAGTATAATAGGTGAAGACTCGGGGAAGGTGAGAAAAATTAAAAAAAAACATTTATAGTCACCTTCCGTTACCTCTTATAGGCTTCTTTGAGGCACCTGGCACTCTGTGTCTGCATCCTCGCAACCTCTGTCGCGCTCCTGTGATGTCATGCTTCAGGCCTGTAATTGGGCCTCAGAGGTGACATGGCATGATATGGTTTTCGGCATCCCCTAGTTACCACTGATGACCAATCACAGGACATCACAGGAGAGCACTAGACTCCGCAAGGAGGCCCAAAAGGTAACAATGTGGAGTATAATTTTTTTTTTTTTGTCACCCTCCCTGGGCATCCACCTATTATATTCTGAGATCTTAAGAAACCTCAGAGAATAATAATTTACTGTAATGCGTATCGCATTGGCCATTTAAATTTTTCAAAGATGAACCCCAAATTGTTTGGTTTCATTAAAAACTGAACAATTTGGAATATTCGTGTTGAATCATATGTGTTACGAACCAATTGGCCCATCTCTACAGGTGGTATATAATACGGAATAGAAGAGCAATTCTATTCCACAGGACGCATTAAAAATATAAATCTTTATTAATCATCATTAACCCCTTCCTGACATGCGCCGTAATAGTACGGCGCATGTCGGGTCTGTAACTATGGCGACCGCCCGGGAGCCGGGCGGCCGCCATAGCCGCCGGGTGTCTACTGCTTTAAGCAGTAGACAACCGGCTCTAATGCCGCGGTCAAAGGCGCCGGAGGCGCCATTTTCCCGGCGGCGCATGGGCGCCGCCATTTTGCCCGGAATCGCCGACTCCTGGAGCATGCTTCAGGGCCGACGTCATGTTGCCATGACAGCTGGGAGCCTGTACAAGGCTCCCAGGCTTGTCTGTAAAGTCTCTCTTTTGCAGGCTGATCTATGCAGCCTGCAAAAGAGAGGATGATTTTTTGCAATGCATTGCAATGCATTAGCATTGTAATGCATTGCATTAGTGATCATACCCCCTGGGGTTCAACACCCCTAGGGGGTCTAATAAATGCAAAAATAAATAAATAAATAAAAAAAAGTTAAAAAAAATATAAAAAAATATAAAAAGTATTAAAAGTTCAAATCACCCCCCTTTCCCTAGAACACATATAAAAGTAGTTAAAAACTGTGAAACATATACATGTTAAGTATCCCTGCATCCGAAATCGCCCGCTCTACAAATCTATAAAAATATTTTTCCTGTTCGGTAAACGCCGTAGCGGGAAAAATAGTCAAAAGTGCCAAACCGCCGTTTTTTCACTGTTTTGATTCTGATAAAAATTTGAATAAAAAGTGATCAAAGCAATATCATTTCCCAAAAATAGTAGAAATAAAAAGTACACCCGACCCCGCAAAAAAAGACGCCCTATGCATCCCCGTACACTTACGTATAAAAAAGTTACGGCCGTCGGAATATGGCGACTTTTAGAAAAAAAATTTTTTAACACAGTTTTGGATTTTTTTTAAGGGGTCAAAATGTAAATAAAACCATATAAATTTGGTATCCCTGGAACCATACCGAAACACAGAATATAGGGGACATGTCATTTTGGCTGCACAGTGAACGCCGTAAAACCAAAGCCCGTAAGAAAGTCGCAGAAATGCATTTTTTCGTCAAATCCACCCCATTCTGAATTTTTTTCCTGCTTCCCAGTACATTATAGAGAATAATTAATGGCGGCATCATGAATAAAAAATTTTCCTGCAAAAATTAAGACCTCATATGGCTCTGGGAGCGGAGAAATAAAAAAGTTATGGGGTTTAGAAGGAGGGGAGTCAAAAACGAAAAACGAAAATCAAAAAATGCCATCGGCGGGAAGGGGTTAAAAGAGTAATTTACAAAGAATTGTGCTACACTAAAGTGATCAATAAAATTTTGGGAACATTACTGACCGCTAAGGGTGTCTAGTTAAGTGTACTAGTTATATAACCACACCCCTCATAGATAATCCAGCAGTACAGGTATAGTTATCCCTATAATAAAAAAAAAACCTTCAAGGACTCTGTGGTGCCTGCTTTATGTTATAAAATACACCTATACTAGTCCCTAAATGATTTCTGCCAAAACCTATCACATTATTTGTTACTGATCAACTAATCGTATCCTCAATCAGTTTTATCCTAAGTAGCTATGTAAATAGGCTTCCAACTACTGTTTGCCCAAATATTGTATCAGCAAAACTTCAGTGGATATAGTATTGCTATTCCAGCCAATACCATAGAAAAAGACTGCCTAATAAAGCCTGACGCATTTCTAAATGCTAGTACTACTACGGCCTAGCAATTTCATCAGAGGCATAAAAGGAAGAGCGAGCGAAACCACCCTGGTTTTTCATAATAGCAATAAGTAGTTCATGATTTCACCATCCCACGGCCCAGGCAGCACTAATGTTTGGGCCGTAGGGGCTATTTAAAGCGAAAGTCACGCCCATCTTGAGACGCCTCTCACCAATAGCAGGAACCTTGCCCGCTGATGTCATCAGGGAAGGCGCCAGACATTGACACGCTATATGCATGCTTTTTTTCGGGCTCGTAAGACTTGTTAGTGTTAGTTTTTGTATATATATTTTATTTTTCATCTCTACAGGTGAGTAATAGAGATGAGCGAGTAGTACTCGATCGAGTAGGTATTCGATCGAATACTACGGTATTCGAAATACTCATATTCAATCGAGTACCACTCGCTGTTCGAATGTAAAAGTTCAATGCAGAACCAGCATTGATTGGCCGAATGCTTTACAGTCGGCCAATCAATGCTGGTTCTTCTCCTACCTTTAGAAGTCTTCTCCGTGCAGCTTCCCCACGGCGTCTTTCGGCTCTGAATTCACTCTGCCAGGCATCGGGCCTGGGCAGAGCCGACTGCGCATGTCCGCTTGTAGTGCGGGCATGCGCAGTCGGCTCTGCCCAGGCCCGATGCCTGGCAGAGTGAATGAAGAGCCAGAAGATGCCGCGGGGACGCTGCAAGGAGAAGACTTCTCAGAGGATTCACACCGACCCTCACTCGTGGACTTGGTAAGTGTAATTTGATCCAACGTTGCTTACCCCTGAAACAAGCATTTCCCCCCCCCCCCCATAGATTATAATAGGGTTCGATATTCGATTCGAGTAGTCGAATATTGAGGGGCTACTCGAAACGAATATCGAACCTCGAACATTTTACTGTTTGCTCATCTCTAGTGTGTGAAAGTTCTTTAATAATGTAATGCCATCCCCCTCCTCCCTTATTAGCCTACAGCCCCTCAATATCCCATTTCCCCTCCCCTTCAGGCAATCTTTTGCAGATCTCGGACAACTGGTTCTCTGAAAATGGGCCATCGGACAAGACAGTGTTCCAGGCGGTCACTAGGCTCTTCAACCGTTGGCCAATTTTCCATTTTCCGCTTGAGAAAACATTATAAAATACAATCCATCGTTCATGTATAAAATTCTGATATAGTGTGACAAAATGAAATGTTTTGTGGTTTCTTAAACATCGATATTAAGCAATGTTATTGTAAATGTACCATGGTATAAAATATAATCGAGGTTTTAAAACAGAAGTTTAAAGGAATGAATTCAATAACATAATACAATAAAAGGATAATAGAAAAATTTGGCAGGTATACATTAATACTGTACCTAATGGCAGCTTGAAGGAAAAGACATTATATGCATTCAGATCAGTGACATTTTTATCAAATTTTGCATGCGTTTTTGATCCTTTTAAAATGCACAGGCATTTATGAGATTTTTAAATTGCCCATACAAATCAAGAAGCCGACTTTGAATGTAAAATGTCAGATTTGAAGATGGGTGGGAGAGATTAATAAGTACATGCAGAAAGAGGTTGTAGATGCAGATTTACTCTCCGTCAGCGACATGACAAGCAAATTAGCAACAATGTATAATGATGATCAGCAGTCAAAGATGAGCAAATTACCTAACAAGAGGAGGAAAATAACCATAGTAAGAAGACACACAAATAAAATAACAATCACTTAAAAACACAAAGGTCAGATTGTCTAGGCAGGGTAATGAGCGCTGATCGAGCGCTTTGCATACTCACCGATGTTAGAATCATACATATGTAAAATATTCAGCTGCTAATCTCCACGCCAACATTAAACAAAAATATTAATGTGGCAGATAATAGAAGGCAAGGTTTCGGGTTATGATTTCTTTCATTTACCTCTGAAGTATCCTATTAAATAGGAAACTTCACAAGCGCCGAAAAAAGATATTCTCTAAACAGGCAGTTAGAAGAAGACAATGAAAGACAAGGCCAGTTCAGAACTAATACAGAATGTTTGATCTATTGCATAATACATGGATTTTATACTTTTACATGGTATAATGGTATTTTTTGGGGCTTTGTTTTCTTTACAATTCCCTTTTCAGAAGTGTTAATAATTTTCTGTAGTCTACCGGCCAACTTGTCAGATCGGGGCTAGGATTAAACTTATAATGTTTATCAAATAGAAAATATATCCTGCTCAAGTTTTGGGTTTACAATTCTTTTTAAATACAATTTTATTAATGTTTTTTTCCAATTGTCCATATTGCTATCTGTTGTAGATAAAATACATAGCAGTTTTCAGATTGGCCGCTGAGTCACTTCCTGTTTTGCTGAGATCACTTTGCATTCTTTGACCAACCAGTTAACCTCCCTCTTGTTCCTCCTCTTCTCTTAGTGTTCACTTTATTAGTATGTTGTTTTAGCTATTTTCTTTCCAGAGTTCACAATTTAGATATTCACAGTGGAATCCATTGCAAATAGACTACATTGAGCTCTATTGAATGGATGCATCAAAAGCTTTTCGATAGTGTTTCATGTTCATTTAATGGATACTATTATAATGTATGGGTGACATATGCCAGTCAATGGCATCCGTCACACCCATCTGTCACCAGTAGCCTATAATGGCATCCATTTAATTGATACCTTTCTAAAACCTATTGAAAACGTAATGCTGTATACATCTAATAGATACATAGAGTTGCATCCATCACCCACAGGCTGCCATGTTAAAGAAAGCCTATGTTTACCATATAGAGTATGTTATTTTTACCAAACTACATGGGATGGAACAGCATAGCCTATTACATACATTTGTTTGGGGTATACTAATATATACTGGCCAGACTGGGGCCTGTGGTGGTGTGTATCATAAACCCAAGCACGTTTCTAGTAATCACTACATTTACCACGTATGGGTACAATATTGTTTAGGCATCCATGCCGTCAGGTTTTCATTTTCGATAAAGACACATTTTAATGAAGTTTGATCTAGAGAATTACAGGTCCACTCCCCATGCCCCAGTATTATGCCTTCTGGTGGGATCAATTTTTTCCTGAATTCACATAACGCCCCGCATGGCTGGATTATTTCCTATGACCAATGAAACACAATGGGGCAAATTTTTAAGACTGGCGTATTTTAGGCTGGAGTATGATAAATGGCCTGACTGGCACAAGGACTGTGAGATTTATGAAGAGGCTGCAGCCTAATTGTGGTAGATTTCCATTCTAACACATTCCAGGAAACTGACGTGAGTTTTGGTAAATCATCAGAGACATGTTACCTCAGTTCACATGGATTCCCACCCCCTCAACACCCACATTCACAGGATGGGGCAGGCGTGGTGCAGATTGGAACTAGAGGCTCATATTTACCGTCACTTTCAGATGACACAAAACTGCAGTCATCATCCTTGACACCAAAGATGGCTGCCCACAGAGATCGTTGCATGAATGTGCTGACAACGTCCCTTCAAGATTTCTCTTTCTTTACTACATCTTAGGGTAAGACATTTGTAATCAGAGCTGGGTATGAAAATGAAAAGGACACATAAATGGCTTCTCTACTCGTTTAATTTGATGCTTGTACACATTCTCAGGCGCTTGAACTGAAGTTGGATATACAATGGAGGTCAAATAACTCAACTTAAAGAAATCCAAACTGTATGTATATATGCTGTGAACACAACAATCTCCTTCTAATTGTCTCCAGGAACTCAGAGGTTCAAGTATTTGCTACAGGAAGACAAAAATCTACACTCTGCTGGACCTAAGCTGAGTTCACCATTTTACTTTCACCAGGAGATCCGATCACTCAAGATGGCTCCTCACCAACTGCCACTGGTTCTTTATAGCTTCTTTCTCTAAGGGTCCATGTACATGACCAAGTGTGCAAGTCGGGGGAATGAGTTTATCATTGAATGCAGTCGGACAATATTCGGAGTGACATCCGAGTGCATTCTGTAATGCATTCATGGATCCATTCTGTTCTGATAACATGGAGCAGAATAACACCACTCTATAATCATCTGTGCTTGTCTATGGAAGCCCCTAAGATGTGAATACATTGCGGCTTGCAGTCGGATGTGAACCAATGCCCCTAACTTGTATGCACACAGTCATGTGCATGAACACTTACTCCTTCCTTTCAGTCATTTCTCAGTTGTTGCACAAACATAGAGAATGCACACAAAGAGGACAGACATAGTCACATATGGAGAACACAATCCATGTCACCCCATATAGAAGGGCCACAAGGGGCATTTATAAATAATATAGAGCATATCCTCTTACGTATTCCAAAACTTAGCTACTGTAACAATAAGGGAGCGTTCACACTACCGTCGGTGTCCGACAGCTAGTGTCCGCTGCTAATGTCCGTTCAAAATCTTGTGCGGACATTAGCAGCGGACACTAGCTGTGTCCGTGACATTTTGCATTGATTTAAATGGACATCAGGTGCGTTCTTTTACTGTCCGTGGGTGTCCATAAGTGTCCGTTCCCAAAGATGTCCGACTTTTCAAGCGGACAGCAAAACCCAACATCTGAGTGGATCGGGGGCAACGTCCTAATAGATCTGAGGGGTTGCCAGAGCAACAGTCTCCTGCCAACCTATCTCTATTGCACACATGGTGCATACACTGTCTACTAATAAGTATTTGGACACCCATGCAAATGAAATCTGCAGTCATGATGTACGTCACACCTTCCGCCGTTAAATAGGAAACAGCATTGGCATTAGTGCATTGGCATTAGTCGCATGTAAGATGCCACAAAGTGCAGAGTTGTCTGATTTTGAGAAAGGGGTAATTGTAGGGTACCACAGAAATGGTCGATCCTTAAGGAACATAGCAAGCGAACTCAATTACCCAAAATCGACAGTGGTCTATGTGATTACGAAGTGGAAGGTGAACGAGGATTGTCGGAATGTGCCCCGAGTTGGCAGACCCCAAAACTGTGAGATAGAGACCGATGAGTGCTGGCCAGAGAAACCGCACCCAACCGATGGCTCACATACACCATGACTTTCACCAGACATCCGGGAGTATTGTGTCTATCAATGCCATCCGTAAGGAAGCATCTGCTGGGTTCTACCAACTATTGCATATGAATAAATGTTATTGTTCTATTCTACCGCAGGTGTCCAAATACTTATTGGTAGACAGTGTATATGCAATGCGCCGTAACAATGTACATTGCACTGGGGATCAGCAGATCCCAAGTTCAAGTCCCCAAAAGGGGCAATAAAAAAGTTTAAAAAAAAGTTTAAAACAAAGTACAGGTAGTCCTCGGGTTACGACGGTCTCGGGTTATGACGTTTCGTGGTTACAACTAGAGATGAGAGCTCCATTGTAACAGAAAACTGCCAGCACTCCCAAGTAGCAAGGACTAGCCTGCGGCAAATCAATGCTGGTTCTACAGCAGGCTCGTCCTTGCTCATCGGAAGAGAGCTGGCAGCTTGCTGTTATGAGCCGCTGCACACTAAATCACTGTGATCCGTTCCTATGCGGCGTCGGTATGGTAGGTTTCCAACTTACGTCGAAATTCGGTTTACGACGCCGCACAAGAACGGATCAACGTCGTAAGTCGAGGACTACCTGTATGTTGAATAAATACTAAAAAGTTCTTAACAACACTATAGTTTAATAAACAAAATAAAGGAAAGAGGTGTCTGTTAGGTATCTCCTTGTGCATATAAGTCCGCACTATCCCAAAATAGCATTAGCTATCCCATATGGTGAACACCATTAAAAAACAATATATAGCAATGTGCAAACGAATGTATTTTGGTCACCTTGCTGAGTGAACGCTATAGGAACAAAATGCCAAAAAATATAGAATTGTGGGTTTTTCACATAAACCCTCAAAAGCCTTAATAAAAGCTAATCAAAACATTGTATGTACCACAATATGGCGCCAAATAAAAGTAGTACGTGTCATGCGAAGAATAAGCGCTCTCATAGCTATGTTGACAGAAAAATAAAAAAGTTGTGAATTTTGGAAGGCGGTGAAGGAAAATATGAGAAAAGCTGAAGCATCAATGGCCAAGCTAACCTGCATCCTTAAAGGGTTAAAGATTACTATATAATGTGCTGTATAAGGTGAATGAATCGTTTTCTTCCTATTCCCAAGAAAAAATTATGTATAATAAATCAAATTAAATAAAATGAAGACAAATAAATGCAACGTACAAAAAATTCTTTGAAATTCCTGATTGACGCATGGCCCCAGAAGACAAGAAATGTAATCCCCCTGCTTCTGATATATTGTAAATAATCTCCGCCAGTTCTAAACATTTCTGAAGCAAAGTTTTCTTTGCATATATTAACGAAAAAGAATGTAACATATTTGTGACATATGTTCGCAGGCATTACCCTCTCTTCACATGTGTTGTGAGATGGAAAGAACTGTGCTAAGTGAGCTAGAACCAATGACACACTAGATAACACTTGTCAAGGGTGAGACCACTGGATTTTATTCTTGCTGCTCATAATCTCTTTGCCGCCAATGACATTGACTATTTTTGACAGCTGGAGAAACAGACAAGCACATACAAAAATCATGTGTGCCTCACGTTGACTCTTATTACAACTTGCATAGACTACAATGTTACCAGATTTCCCACATTATGGCACCTTACCTTAATGCTTCACATATACAGACTGTTATCTGTATGTATGAATATTATTTTCCTATTTATTTGAGATTTTTTTGTTATATTTCTAGCTAGTTATTTAGTTTTAATATGTAATATTAGAGATGAGCGAACACTAAAATGTCCGAGGTTCGAAATCCAATTCGAACAGCCGCACACTGTTCGACTGTTCGAACGGATTTCGAACCCCATTATAGTCTATGGGGGGAAATCCTTGTTTCAGGGCTACGCAAAATTCGATAAAATCATACTTACCAAGTCCACGAGTGACGGTCGGGCTGGATTCTGCTTGAAGTACCCGCGTCTTCTTCCGGGTGGAATTCACTCTGCCTAGGCATCCGGCCTAGGCAGAGCCAACTGCGCATGCGCGGGCATGCACGCGCATGCCCGCGCATGCGCAGTCCGCTCTGCCCAGGCCCGACGCCTGAGCAGAGTGAATTCCACCCGGAAGCAGATGCGGGGACGCAGCGCGGAGAAGACTTCAGAAAGGTAAGAGAAGAACCAGCGTTGATTGGCAGAATGTATAGCATTCTGCCAATCAATGCTGGTTCTGTATCGAACCTTAAACTTCGAACAGCTAGTTGTGTTCGATCGAGTACTAGTATTTTGAATACCGTAGTATTCGATCGAACACCTACTCGATCGAACACTACTCGCTCATCTCAACCTTAGGGTATGTTCACTTGGCGGAATTCCGCGTGTGAACATTTCCACGCAGCTAGCCACAACGGGATGCCGGTACAGTGCACAGGCATCCATTTGCGGTGTTCCACTCCAGATTAGGCCCGAAGTATGATAGGCCAGCTCGCTTGTTTTTCCGCTACTAGCTAGCAGAAAAAAGAAGCGAGCGGCTGCCATTGAAGTCAATGGGAGCCGTTTTTGGAGGCGGATTTTGGGGCAGCCTCTGCCTCAAAATCCGGTCCAAAAAACCCCATGTGAACCTGGCCTTAGGGTAAGTTCAGACAGAGATTTTTGGTTAGGATTTTGAGGCCGTATCCGCCTCAAAATCCTGACCAAAAAAAGCCGCTCAGGTCTTTTTTCTGACAGCCGTTTCTTCCGGCTCCTGGAAAAAAGAAGCAAGATGCTCACTCTTCAGGCCGAGTCGCCTCGCGATTCCCTCCTCCGGACTAGGCCCATTCATTGGGCCTAATCTGGAGCAGAGTGCGTGGATTAGGCGACCTCTGCCTCAGGTTCCGATCCAAAAAAACCCATCTGAACTTACCCTTAGGGTCTTAGAACAGAACAAAACTTTTTCCCCTACTCCAAGGTTACAGTATTCAGTGTAAAAGAAATGGTTGCTATTAGAGATGAGCAAGTCGAAGATGACAAAGTGGACTTCAATACAACTTTCAGGAAATATTCGATTTGCATCGAATCCAGATTTCCTCACGCTTCATGGTAACGAATCAGATTTTTTCCTAAAATGGCTGCTGCACATGTTAGGACATGGGGCAAGGAACTCTGGGAACGAGGGATCACCCACAGTGCCATGCGTGCAGCCAATCAACAGCCAACCAGCCCTGTGATGTCACAGCCCTAGAAATACCCTCCGCCATCTTGGATTAAGGCATTTTCTAGTGTACTTAGTGCAGAGAGAGACATCAGCAGGTGCAAGGGAAAATGGTAGAAAAGACTTGAAAACTCATATTTTGCTCAATCGAATTTTAGGGAAAGAGCAGGACACAGAGAGTCCGGCACAGGTGAAAATACTGGTAAAACATCCATTCACATACCTGCAATCCTAGTATTACAAATGCACACATATAGGTTGCCAGTGTTTTACAGCCTTTTAGGGACATCTATACTGTTAGATCAGTGGGCTGTCCAGCACCTATAGAAGTATACAATATACATACACAAGCTTCAACACCACTTTTTTCCCTTAACAAGCATAACAAGACCCAACTTCATCCTGAAAAAAAAATGATTCAATATTATCATGTCACTGACACCTTATCCATATGCACCTCACATATTTTGCATCTATGCAGCCTCTACCATATACCATTTGGGCCTGTCGGCATCCTGCTCTGAACTATTGTTTTACCTTATATCAGGTAAATACAACATTGTTTGTGCTAATTTGTATAAGTAATCCAACAAAATAAATCTTTGTATATAATAAAAGCATACGGAAACAGTACAGTCCCCTGTGCTATCCGAAAACTCTCCTGTGATGCCTCTGTCTTCTTCTCCTGACCACCTCTTCGCCGGGTCATTTTCAGACAAAAGCACCGGCTGCACATGTCCATCGGCCATTTTCCTGTGGCCTCTTACACAAGCGCCCATTTGGCCACAGGAAAATGGCTGATGGACATGTGCAGTTGGTGCTTTTGGCTGAAGATGGCTGAAGGTGCAGCCAATAACCCGGTGAAGAGGCGGTCGGGAGAAGAAGACAGAGGTGTCGCTGGAGAGTTGTCGGACAGCCCAGGTGACGCCCTCTGTGCTTTCTGAATGTTCATTTACATATGGAAGAAAAAAGAAATTTCTCAGGAACGGCGGCACAGATCAGAAAAAGAAAGGTAAGAGAAGAATAGCCTTTCTTAAGGCTATTCTGACGTGTACTTAGTTAAAAAAAGGGAATTCTAATGATAGAATGAATCCCTTTAATGTCGTCCTTGAACCTAGGACTCCAATGCAAAGTAACAGAGCCTCGGTGTATACACAAATATATACTTACTTTATATGATCATTGTGTAAACCCTCTATAAATAAGCAGCAGTAAGGGCCCCTTCACAGTACGGATACGTTGCCTGATTGTGGACGTTATAACACGTTCAGAATCAGTGGACTTGCTCAGTCCAAGCCGTACACGCGAGCACTTCCCATTCACTTCAATGGGAGCGCTCGTAGAGTAAAAAGCTGCCCATTCATTTTAATGGGGAGCACTCGTATGCCAGCTCCCATTGAAATGAATGGGATCTGCTTTATACGCGCTGATTCTGAACGTGTTTTAACGTTCAGAATCAGGCAGCGTATCCATAGTGTGAAGGGGCCTTCATACAGTATTATACTAGGTTACATTTCATTCCATACCAACCATCTCTTCCTTGTTACATATATATGGATTAAATTGACCAGTAATATTTTTTCCCACCTATCATAGTGGTGTAAACTGTGAAGTCTTATAGATTTAGCTGATTATTAATATTTCTATAATATGTTTTCCTAATTCTCACCTTCTGCCAAGAGCCGTACAGCAATGAATCCGACTTTCTGATAAATCTGATGACTCATTAGTCAAGTTAGCTATTGCACGCATCAATGCGGTTATATAGATTATTATACCAATCTTTATGTAGTGTATTATTTATTATCTGTTCCTTTATTTCCAATGCAGTATTAAAGTCTTCCCCCATGAATTTCTGGGTTTGAAGATTTCATATCTTTTATCTTTTTTCTCTGGAGATGTTCCCTATGAGAAAACAACTTTATCTTTTTTGTAATACTCACATTAGCAAGAGAAAATACCAGATTAGTCTAACAGGTACAAATATGGTGCATCGCTGGGAGGTGATGTTCGTAGTGGGAAGATTGGGAGAATCATCCTAGCGGGAGTCTAATACCTCTCATTCTGAGCTGCAGCTGAGCCCCATTTGACTGACAGGCAGGAGAAAGCCGAAAGAGTAGTTCACATCCCAAAACTGCTGGCATGAAGGTCTGATGGAGATTTATTTCAGGATAATTAGCAGCGAGTAGATTGAAAGTTTAAGGAACTGTGTAAAATTACCTATTCTCTAGCAGAAACTCAATGAAGGAATAAGACGTCTGGAAAAGTAAAGACAGAAAAGCATTGCTTTATTTCCAGTTCCTTCTCCAATGAGAAAAGAACAAGTAGTTTAAGCTCCGAGCTTACAGTGGAAATATCCATCCACTAAATGAGAATTTCACTAATTAGATTTTCTTTAAGCACCTGTTCTTGTAATATCAGATGATAGATGTTTGTACCTCTAGGTTTCGCAGTTCCCCTCTACAATGAAGGATTGCCTCACAAGGCTATTTGTCTCATAAGCTAAACAAGAAGTTTCAGTGTCAAACCCTCAGGCTAACTAGTCTCCCATGCATTTCTTCAAGGAAGGAAGGAAGATCTGGCATTGTACTGTTTATTGCAGAAAGGATATTGCACCTCCAGTGTGGTCGCAGATAACATAAATACTCAAAACATGGCATTTTTAAAATGGAAAACTTCTCCTTTTTTCGACTCCGCTGTCATTCCCCTGACAAACCACAACCATAAAAATGGGAAACACTTGTTCTACACAGACGCTAATGACACACAATGCAAATTTACTAAATAAAAATCACATATGTGAAATAAATGGTTTCTAGCAATCTCGTTCGCTCCCGGTTAGTCGGATAAAAAGTGGATAACAAATAAGGCGAAATTTCTTAATATTATCTTAAATTGTTCTGATAGGGATTATTGTTATATTAAATTATTTTTAATTAGATTTTTCTTTGGGCGCTGAATGTAAACTCTGCTTTATGTGCATTAGTCTCTCTAAACAATGTACTGTACATACAGTGTGTGCTGTGCTTAAAGGGAGTCTGTCAGCAGTCAATTGGTTAAATTGGCTCAATCCCAATACCTTGTAAAGGTGATTCTACAGTTTCCAATTATGCCTCTGTTTCATGTACATCATAGTAATCGCTATTTTATTCATATACAAATAGGAGTAAAGTGCATAGCCCAGGAATCTGAGATGGATTCTTGAGAACGATCCCTGGCAAGCTAAGGCACACCTCCAAAGCACTTTCCCTCATTTCATATAACGAAAATGGTAATTTGCAAGAAAATGGGGCTTCCAAGCAGAATAACAGAGGCATATTTGGAAACTTTCAATTGACTGCTATCAAAGTACTTTGTATTAGGTTATATGCCAAATTTACTGCTGACAGACTTCCTTTAAAGGTTTTTCTGGGACTATGCTTAGGATAGGTCATCAACATTGCTATGTTACATATCTACTATGTAACTATATCTGCGCCAAGCTGACGAGATGCAAGTACATTGAAACAGCTGTCCTTGGCTGAGAAGACTGTATCTGGTACAATCCCAACATCATTGCAAACAAAGGCCTCTGAGAAGGGATGATGTTAAAGGGAGCACCCTCTATTGGTTTGCTTGACTGAGACTCTGTCTTCCTAATTACATCATGGAAGACAGACTTGCACATTCTCAGTCAGCGCCCTCTATTGATGTGCATACTTGAGGCACTGGCATCCTAATTACATCATGGAAGTCAGATTTGCATATTCTTCCCATATATGTAACTATGTAATATTAGAGCAGTGAGGATTCAACACAAAGGGAACCCCCACAGATCAATTGATCAAGCTTCAGCAGTGCTTCAGTGACCACCACTTCCTCTACACAGACTATGTGACACCACATCCATTGGCCACATGGACTGTTTGATACTCAGTCGCATTCAAGTGGATGGGATTGATCTGTAATACCAAGCACAGCTGCTATACTATAGTGTACTGTGCACAGCTTTATATGCAGTGAACAAGCCGTAGCGCTCTCCTAAGGATATGTCAAATATTTTAGCCTAGGAAAAGCCTTCTAACCCTAATCTGACATGTTTGTAGACCTCTATTATCCAAATGAAAATGTAGCCTCACTATACTTATAATGGAAGCCAATGATGCTTGAATGACAAAGTTCATGAATAGTGCCCAGAAGACAGCACCATAAATGGATGACTGTGGCTGGAATTTGAGACCATTGAATGCACCTTCCGCAGTTCTTCTAAAGGGACGACCAATGGATTTTCAGAAGGTGACCCTGTCCGTCGGTGGCTCTTCTCTAATCATAGTTAGAATTTTTTTTATCTCCTTAGTCTCCATGACAGTGGAACCATATTCCAACAGGTGACACTACAGACCAAACTTTTTTTTTTTTTTTTTGGAAGGAGAGCTGGTTTACACACCTTTTCCCAGAAGACAATTGCCTAGTAACATACTGTAGATAGTGCAGTAGGGGAAAAAATGATGTACATCGAGTTCAACCAAAAAATGGGAAAGGACATGTCTGAAGGGAAAGAATAAAGGACTTGAAGACTCCTTATGCTTACTTGGTGCACTTTCTAAGCAGAATGTTGTGTATGTTACAGAATTCATCCATTTATATATTAACACAGTATATTTGTCTTTAACAGGAACCCGTCACCTGGAAATGTTGTACAACCTATAGGCAGGTTATTATAGAGCAGGAGAAGCTGAACAGATAGTATTTAGTATTACTTTTATATTATTCTGTGAAATCCCTGCTCATCCCATGCTTTAGAGTCCAGTGGGCGGTCCTATTTAGTGACTGACAGGCTTTCCTGTATGAGAGAGATGGCTGTCAGTTAGTGAGAGGACCGCCCACTGGACTCCTACAGATTTAATGGATAAATTAAAAGTTAAGACTTCTATAGGTAGGAGAACAGCAGAACTTAAGGCTATTCCTACGTGGTGGTCTTAAGAAATGGGATTCTAATGATGGAATCCCTTGAATTTGCAACACAAAACTTCGCAACCCAAAGTTAAAATAATAACTTGTCCCTAATGTACATTGTTATTTCTAGTGCATGTTTGCTTTGTACAGCAATAAATGCATAGACGTATTACTCATTTATTTTTCATCCAAACCTTGCTAGAACAGATATATCTCCATGTACTGCGTGGTTGTCTTGTACTTGTTTATACATGCATCCTATGTGGGGGTGAGGTAAGGATAGCATACAGTACAAAGAAAATTGAAGCAGTCATAAGTCTGCAGCACGAAACCTGTTTTATATGTATATCTTTTCTCTTCTTTATTACATCACTACTATGACATCACTATTAACAGACCCATTTATAAGCCAGAAATCGTAACATGTTACAGGCTTCCTATTTCTTACAAGTTATAGAGAGAGAGAAACATGAAAAGGTTTAGGTCGCTTAATAAACCTCATTAGGGGTCAGGTATCTCTCATTGCCTGTTGGAGGAGAGAGGACACATCTCCCTGAGGACACATTGCTGAAAATTCCTGACAGGCTGCTGTTCACATTGTAGTTAGGGACTACAATAGTCCAAGTTGTCAGGGGCTGCAATAGTCTAAGTAGTCAGGGACTATTTTCTGTTTAGTTAACACCTGAACAAGACTAAGACTTTGTGTTTATGGTTTGTGCAATAAACTGGTTGAAGACAGTGACTCCTATTCATCAAATGAAAGGGACCATGGCAGCGCGGTCAGTGCACAGGTGGCACATGGGTAACATCATCTGTCACCCGCACACTCGTTCATAAATGGCTGCTGGTTAGCACACATTCAGTGCAACTGGCTTAAAGGGGTTGTCCAAGATTAAGAACGGAACAACCAGCTACTGTACATAGGCAAATTGATAGGTGAATATAATACACCTACAAAAAGTGCTGGCATAAACAATAGGATACCTCAATAAGTGCATAAATTCACCAAATAGCCACAATGAAATGTACAAAATGGGACCCCTTAAAGAATGTATACCTATACCACCAGGACCATTAGGAGCTGCGACTGGACGGTCCATTCTTTAAAGGGTCCCATTTTGTATATTTCATTGTGGCTATTTGGTGAATTTATGCACTTAATGAGGTATCTTATTGCTTATGCTGGCACTTTTTGTATGTGTATTATATTCACCAATCAATTTGCCTATGTATGTAGTTCACACTGATATACATATGTTTATCACCCTATACCCCCATCCATTGGGTTTGGGTATAGTCTGTTTTTCCCCTTACTTATTCTTGTATTGTTCACTATTTTTGCTTTACTCTTTTAAATGACATAAATAAAAATCATAGTTTTATTACAATAGCTGGTTGTTCTGTTTTTGGTTGATATGATAAGTGTTCACACTGGCACACAGGTATCTTGTTTGTGTTATACAGGTTAAACTAAGGGCTAGTTCACACGTGGGCAAAGGGGAGGTTTTTGACAGCGGAATTCGCTTCAAAAACCTCTCCTTTAACATGGTGGTCTATGTAGACCACTAGCTTTTTTTTTCCTCCTAGCGTTTTCCGCCTGAAGAAGCGACATGACCTTTCTTCAGGCGGAAAACGCCTGAAGAATTGCATAGAAGTGAATGGGAGGCGAAAACCGCGCGGTAAAAAACCGCGCGTTTTTTTGCACACAAAACCGCGCGGTTTTTTGCAAAAAACCGCGCGGTTTTCGCCTGCAGTTTCTATAGCACATATAGGAAAAAAAAACCCTAGCGAAAACCGCTAGCGAAAACCGCGTCAAAAACCTCGTCAAAAACCGCGTGGAATGCAAAAAACAGCGTCAAAAAAACTCCTCGAGGTTTTTTACCTCGCACAAATAAGCTAGGCGGTTTTCACGTGTGAACTGACCCTAAGAATTAACCCCTAAACTAAACCCCCTCCCCTGCATAACTTCTAAATTACTTCAGTAAAAAAAAATCTATTACCCATATCCCTAGAGCTGTCATGTGAACAGAACGTTACCATTACTCTTTTCCCCGCACCTATCCCCAATAATACTTACCAGACTTCCTGTGTCCAGGACGGCTCTTCCCCTCTTCCTGTCTGCTAGTAATGGGTGGGATCACTAGGCTTGGGAGACAGGGAAGGATGGAAGGAGCTAGTAATAGGCAGAATCGTTTGGCTTGGGAGTCGGGAAGGGTGTTGGGATAGTAATGGGTGGGATTGCTAGGCATGGGAGATGGGGAGGGGTTGGAGGTGCTAGTAATGGGCAGGATCGCTAGGCTAGAGAGATGTGGATTGGTGGGAGGGACTAGTAATGGTTGGGAATTCTAAGCTAAGGAGACAGGGAAGGGTGGGAGCTAGTAATGGGCAGGATCACTAGACTAGAGAGACGAGGAGGAGTGGCTAGTAATGGGTGAGCAGTGAGAGGGAACTAGTGTAGAAGCTACACAGGAACTGTACAACAGGAAGCTACCACCAAGTAAACAAATGCAGAGGATGCCAGCAGCAACCAGATATCACTCCAAACACTGCTAAAGTTATATAGGTGTACCTATTAGCTCATTACTAGCACTAACAGACCTTTTTTTAAAAGAAAATATTTTCTGCCCAGAAAACCCCTTTAAGGCTAAAGCCCCACATTGCAGAAACACAGTATACAGTGATTAAAAAGTTGATTGGAGAGAGAAAAACATGTAGAGGAGCGCAGTGAATTTATAGGCTATTCATCTAAAATAATACAGATGCAGAAAGAAGCAGGGTACTAGTGTTTGAATGGACTGAAGAATAGCCAAAATGGCAAAGACTCGGCCAATGATCACTTCCAAAAAGGTAAAAACAATATCTGAAGTTACCAATGAGGACCACTACATTCCAAAGACAATGAAGCGAAGCCAAGTTACCAGCAAGAACTCCCCACAAAGTCGTGTTATAAAAAAAAAAAGAAAACACAGGTCCTGAATAGGTAACAATTTGCCAAAGAATACAGTGACCAGTGCACAGAGAAATGGTGAAACATTTTGCATACTAATGAAAGCAAAGTTGTTCTTTTTAGGTCTAGAGCTTGCAGACAGAACGTCAGATGACCCCCGAGTACTGAACTCAACCCACATTATACTGTGAAGACAGTAAATTACGGTGGTGCAAGAATCATGATATGGGGATATTTGTCATGCCATAGTGTTGGGGCTACATATCTCATATGAGAGCTCATGGACCAGTTTACATATCTCAAAATACTTGTTGCCCCGTGGCAAAAAAAGAAATGACCTTGAAATGGCTGTTTCAACACCCCAGTAAGCAAACATCTTCTTTACAGAAAAACAGGACAGAGGTAATGGAATGGCCACCCCAATCCCCTGACCTTACTCCCATAGACAACTTGTGGGGTGGCATAAAAAATGTTTGGGGCAAAACCTAAAGATGCAAAAGAACTGTAGAAAGTAATCGAAACTTCCTGAACTGAAAAACCTAATCAGAGTTGCCAGAAGTTGGTGAACTTCATAGGACACTGATGTCAAGCAGTTCTCAGAAACATTGGTTATGCCACTAAATATCAGTTCAATAATTCAAAACAAAGTAAAATCTCAAATTTGCTTATTTTTTACATAATCTTTTAAAGTTTTTAAAGAAAAATGCTGACACTGCTATTTTTTTTGAACAGCCTGAAATTCTTTTTACTTCCTATAAAGGATTAACAAAAACTAGATACATTTTGTTATTTTCTTATTGCTTTGATTTGGATTTGAACATGTAGAATTTCCAGTGCACCTCCATTTATTCAAATAAAAGATATTAGAATTATTTTGTGCTTAATTGGCTTTTTCTAAACTCGCTGCTATTTTTTAACATTATTGAAATTCATAAGGATGAAAAAAGATGCAGGTCCATCATACAATCTTATACAGTCCTATGAAAAAGTTTGGGCACCCCTATTAATCTTAATCATTTTTAGTTCTAAATATTTTGGTGTTTGCAGCAGCCATTTCAGTTTGATATATCTAATAACTGATGGACACAGTAATATTTCAGGATTGAAATGAGGTTTATTGTACTAACAGAAAATGCGCAATATGCATTAAACCAAAATTTGACCGGTGCAAAAATATGGGCACCTCAACAGAAAAATGACATTAATATTTAGTAGATCCTCCTTTTGCAGAGATAACAGCCTCTAGTCGCTTCCTGTAGCTTTTAATCAGTTCCTGGATCCTGGATGAAGGTATTTTGGACCATTTCTTTCTACAAAACAATTCAAGTTCAGTTAAGTTTGATGGTCGCCGAACATGGACAGCCCGCTCAGTGGCGTAACTAGGAATGGCGGGGCCCCGTGGCGAACTTTTGACATGGGGCCCCCCCGACACCGAAGATCTCGACCGAGTCCCTCCTACGCATTCCTGCGCGCTCTATTATGTCCCATAGTGTCCCCTGCACACAGTATTATGTCCCTTAGAGGCCCCTGCACACAGTATTATACCCAATAGTGGCCCCTGCACACAGTATTATACCCAATAGTGGCCCCTGCACATAGTATTATGTCCCATAGTGGCCCCTGCACACAGTATTATGTCCCTTAGTGGCCCCTACAGGACTAAATACTGTCACCGCTGACCGCTATACCAGGACAAATTGTGGATAAAAAAAAATCTGGTCCTGTGCATTACAATTTAGTAACTCCATGTGCCTCATATTAATAACAGTTAACCCTATCATGTCCCTCACATTAAGCCTTGTGTACCTCACATAAGAGTTACTGATATGTGAGAGACATGGAGGTAATAATAAAGTATCTTCATTACTATTACCCCCATATGTCTCACATATCAGTAACTCTTATGGTGAGGCAAACAGGGGTTAATGTGAGGGAGATGATGGGGTTAACTGCTATTACTATGAGGCACATGGAGTTACTAAAACACAAGTAATCCCCCCAAATGCCTGATAGTAATAAGTATAGTAACCCCAGTACGTACCTGTGTAGCTTCAGTTTCATTTTCCTAGAGCAGCTTCTTCCTCTTCTCTTCTGTGCTGGACGGCAGGGATAAGCCCCGCCTCCTCCTCTCATTGGTGGGCAGAGGACAGCAGAGAAAGGGAGGGGGGAGAGAGGGGGGGAACATCTGAAGCGCTGACAGGAGCCAGAGCTGCAGCTCCTGTGTCTCAGCCGCTGCTGCAGCTTCGGGGCCCCCTGTTGGTGGAAAGTATTCCACCAACAGGGGGCCCCGATCATTATACTCGGGGGTCCGAAAAGACCTCCGAGCATAATGATAGCAGCGGTAGCAGCTGTCACCGGGCCCCTGATGTCCCGGGCCCTGTGGCAGCTGCTACCGCTGCTATGGTGGTAGTTACGCCACTGAGCCCGCTCTCAAATGATCTGAAAACAAAGATTGTTCAACATAGTTGTTCAGGGGAAGGATACAAAAAGTTGTCTCAGAGATTTAACCTGTCAGTTTCCACTGTGAGGAACATAGTAAGGAAATGGAAGAGCACAGGGACAGTTCTTGTTAAGCCCAGAAGTGGCAGGCCAAGAAAAATATCAGAAAGGCAGAGAAGAAGAATGGTGAGAACAGTCAAGGACAATCCACAGACCACCTCCAAAGAGCTGCAGCATCATCTTGCTGCAGATGGTGTCACTGTGCATCAGTCAGCAATACAGCGCACTTTGCACAAGGAGAAGCTGTATGGGAGAGTGATGAGAAAGAAGCCGTTTCTGCACGTACGCCACAAATAGAGTTGCCTGAGGTATGAAAAAGCACATTTGGAGAAGCCAACTTCATTTTGGAAACAAAGACTGAGTTGTTTGGTTATAAAAAAAAGGCGTTATGCATGGCGTCCAAAAAGAAACAGCATTCCAAGAAAAACACTTGCTACCCACTGTAAAATTTGGTGGAGGTTCCATCATGCATTGGGGCTGTGTGGCCAATGCCGGCACCGGGAATCTTGTTAAAGTTGAGGGTCGCATGGATTCCACTCAGTATCAGCAGATTCTTGAGAATAATGTTCAAGAATCAGTGACGAAGTTGAAGTTACGCCGGGGATGGAGATTTCAGCAAGACAATGATCCAAAACACTGCTCCAAATCAACTCAGGCATTCATGCAGAGGAACAATGACAATGTTCTGGAATGGCCATCCCAGTCCCCAGACCTGAATATCATTGAACATCTGTGGGATGATTTGAAGCGGGCTGTCCATGCTCGGCGACCATCTAACTTAACTGAACTTGAATTGTTTGTCCAAAATACCTTTATCCAGGATCCAGGAACTGATTAAAAGCTACAGGAAGCGACTAGAGGCTGTTATCTTTGCAAAAGGAGGATCTACTAAATATTAATGTCACTTTTCTGTTGAGGTGCCCATACTTTTGCACCAGTCAAATTTTGGTTTAATGCATATTGCACATTTTCTGTTAGTACAATAAACCTCATTTCAATCCTGAAATATTACTGTGTCCATCAGTTATTAGATATATCAAACTGAAATGGCTGTTGCAAATACCAAAATATTTAGAACTAAAAATGATTAAGATTAATAGGGGTGCCCAAACTTTTTCATAGGACTGTATGTGCCAGTTCTTTGTACTGCCCATGCATTCTGTATATTTCGACACGTGTATTAGTCACCTCTAAAGTGCCTTTTTTCTAAGATAAACAAGTCCAATTTTACTAGTCCAGACATCCAGAATATAACATATCGGCAATTTCTAAATTATACAAAGGTAATGGCAAGACTTCCTATTTCTAACGTTTTTTTATCTTCACCCTCCCCCCCCCCCCTCTTCTGATTTTTGCGAGCTGGATTCTTTCAGATGGGAAAGGCCATTGAATTTTGCAATGTTTGGTGTTTGCTTATCAATGTAAGAGAGTTTTAGGATGTGGACCCACATTGTGGAAATGCAGCTGTTTTTGTTGCAGTTTTTTTCCAAGCCAAAGCCATGAATAGCTACAAAGGGAATGTGAAACATATATAGTTCTTATACTTCTACCTTCTGCTCTAACCACTCCTGACTTTGGCTCAAAAAACTGCAGCAAAACCTGCAAAAAAAAAAGTTTTTTAAAAAATGTTTGGCTGCAGCTCACTAGATATGCAGCGCTAAAGCGCTGTGGGAAAAATTGTGGCGGGAATGCATCGCGGTTTTTCCCGCAGCGCTTTGAACACAAAAGGTCGTGGAGTTTTCCTCTGCGGACTTTCTGTTACCATTATATCTGAGGGGGAAGCCGTCAGCGTTTCTGCAGATATAATTAACATTCTGCGATTTCCAAAACCACACCGGTTTTGGAACTGACAGCGTGTCCACATTGCAGTTTTTACTAGAGATGAGCGAACACTAAAATGTTCGAGGTTCGAAATTCGATTCGAACAGCCGCTCAATGTTCGTGTGTTCGAACGGGTTTCGAACCCCATTATAGTCTATGGGGAACAGATACTCGTTAAGGGGGAAACCCAAATCCGTGTCTGGGGGGTCACCAAGTCCACTATGACACCCCAGGAAATGATGCCAACACCTCTGGAATGACACTGGGACAGCAGGGGAAGCATGTCTGGGGGCATCTAACACACCAAAGACCCTCTATTACCCCAACATCACAGCCTAACAACTACACACTTTACACACTCAATACCACCTCTCTGACAGTAGGAAAACACCTTGAAACATGTGTATTTGGCACTTGCAGTGAGGAGAGCTTGTCACCAGCAGTGAATTTGGCCCTTGTAGTAAGTTGAGGTTGGCACCAACATTTGTTTTGAAAATCAGGGTGGATTGAGCCTCTAACCAGCAGAGTTTGGGCAAATTCATGGTGGAGGGAGCCTCTAAAAACCCCAGTTTGGACCAATTCATGGTGGAGGGAGCCTCTAACCAGCCCAGTTTGGGCAAATTCATGGTGGAGGGAGCCTCTAAAAAACCCAGTTTGGACCAATTCATGGTGGAGGGAGCCTCTAACCAGCCCAGTTTGGGCAAATTCATGGTGGAGGGAGCCTCTAACCAGCCCAGTTTCGACCAATTAATGGTGGAGGGAGCCTCTAACCAGCCCAGTTTGGACCAATTAATGGTGGAGGGAGCCTCTAACCACCCCAGTTTGGACCAATTCATGGTGGAGGGAGCCTCTAAACAGCCCAGTTTGGGCAAATTCATGGTGGAGGGAGCCTCTAAAAAACCCAGTTTGAACCAATTCATGGTGGAGGGAGCCTCTAACCAGCCCAGTTTGGACCAATTAATGGTGGAGGGAGCCTCTAAACAGCCAAGTTTGGACCAATTCATGGTGGAGGGAGCCTCTAAAAACCCCAGTTTGGACCAATTCATGGTGGAGGGAGCCTCTAACCAGCCCAGTTTGGGCAAATTCATGGTGGAGGGAGCCTCTAAACAGCCCAGTTTGGGCAAATTCATGGTGGAGGGAGCCTCTAACCAGCCCAGTTTGGACCAATTAATGGTGGAGGGAGCCTCTAACCAGCCCAGTTTGGACCAATTAATGGTGGAGGGAGCCTCTAACCAGCCCAGTTTGGACCAATTAATGGTGGAGGGAGCCTCTAACCACCCAAGTTTGGACCAATTCATGGTGGAGGGAGCCTCTAACCAGCCCAGTTTGGACCAATTAATGGTGGAGGGAGCCTCTAAACAGCCAAGTTTGGACCAATTCATGGTGGTGGGAGCCTCTAAAAACCCCAGTTTGGACCAATTCATGGTGGAGGGAGCCTCTAACCAGCCCAGTTTGGGCAAATTCATGGTGGAGGGAGCCTCTAAACAGCCCAGTTTGGGCAAATTCATGGTGGAGGGAGCCTCTAACCAGCCCAGTTTGGACCAATTAATGGTGGAGGGAGCCTCTAACCACCCCAGTTTGGACCAATTCATGGTGGAGGGAGCCTCTAACCAGCCCAGTTTGGACCAATTAATGGTGGAGGGAGCCTCTAACCACCCCAGTTTGGACCAATTCATGGTGGAGGGAGCCTCTAACCAGCCCAGTTTGGACCAATTCATGGTGGAGGGAGCCTCTAAAAAACCCAGTTTGGACCAATTCATGGTGGAGGGAGCCTCTAAACAGCCCAGTTTGGGCAAATTCATGGTGGAGGGAGCCTCTAAACAGCCCAGTTTGGGCAAATTCATGGTGGAGGGAGCCTCTAACCAGCCCAGTTTGGACCAATTAATGGTGGAGGGAGCCTCTAACCAGCCCAGTTTGGACCAATTAATGGTGGAGGGAGCCTCTAACCACCCCAGTTTGGACCAATTCATGGTGGAGGGAGCCTCTAAACAGCCAAGTTTGGACCAATTCATGGTGGAGGGAGCCTCTAAAAACCCCAGTTTGGACCAATTCATGGTGGAGGGAGCCTCTAACCAGCCCAGTTTGGGCAAATTCATGGTGGAGGGAGCCTCTAAACAGCCCAGTTTGGGCAAATTCATGGTGGAGGGAGCCTCTAAAAAACCCAGTTTGGACCAATTCATGGTGGAGGGAGCCTCTAAACAGCCCAGTTTGGGCAAATTCATGGTGGAGGGAGCCTCTAACCAGCCCAGTTTGGACCAATTAATGGTGGAGGGAGCCTCTAACCAGCCCAGTTTGGACCAATTAATGGTGGAGGGAGCCTCTAACCACCCCAGTTTGGACCAATTCATGGTGGAGGGAGCCTCTAAACAGCCAAGTTTGGACCAATTCATGGTGGAGGGAGCCTCTAAAAACCCCAGTTTGGACCAATTCATGGTGGAGGGAGCCTCTAACCAGCCCAGTTTGGGCAAATTCATGGTGGAGGGAGCCTCTAAACAGCCCAGTTTGGGCAAATTCATGGTGGAGGGAGCCTCTAAAAAACCCAGTTTGGACCAATTCATGGTGGAGGGAGCCTCTAAACAGCCAAGTTTGGACCAATTCATGGTGGAGGGAGCCTCTAAACAGCCAAGTTTGGACCAATTCATGGTGAAGGGAGCCTCTAAAAACCCGTTTGGACCAATTCATGGTGGAGGGAGCCTCTAACCAGCCCAGTTTGGGCAAATTCATGGTGGAGGGAGCCTCTAAACAGCCCAGTTTGGGCAAATTCATGGTGGAGGGAGCCTCTAACCAGCCCAGTTTGGACCAATTAATGGTGGAGGGAGCCTCTAACCAGCCCAGTTTGGACCAATTAATGGTGGAGGGAGCCTCTAACCAGCCCAGTTTGGACCAATTAATGGTGGAGGGAGCCTCTAACCACCCCAGTTTGGACCAATTCATGGTGGAGGGAGCCTCTAAACAGCCAAGTTTGGACCAATTCATGGTGGAGGGAGCCTCTAAAAACCCCAGTTTGGACCAATTCATGGTGGAGGGAGCCTCTAACCAGCCCAGTTTGGGCAAATTCATGGTGGAGGGAGCCTCTAAACAGCCCAGTTTGGGCAAATTCATGGTGGAGGGAGCCTATAACCAGCCCAGTTTGGACCAATTAATGGTGGAGGGAGCCTCTAACCAGCCCAGTTTGGACCAATTAATGGTGGAGGGAGCCTCTAACCACCCCAGTTTGGACCAATTCATGGTGGAGGGAGCCTCTAACCAGCCCAGTTTGGACCAATTCATGGTGGAGGGAGCCTCTAAAAAACCCAGTTTGGACCAATTCATGGTGGAGGGAGCCTCTAAACAGCCCAGTTTGGGCAAATTCATGGTGGAGGGAGCCTCTAAACAGCCCAGTTTGGGCAAATTCATGGTGGAGGGAGCCTCTAACCAGCCCAGTTTGGACCAATTAATGGTGGAGGGAGCCTCTAACCAGCCCAGTTTGGACCAATTAATGGTGGAGGGAGCCTCTAACCACCCCAGTTTGGACCAATTCATGGTGGAGGGAGCCTCTAAACAGCCAAGTTTGGACCAATTCATGGTGGAGGGAGCCTCTAAACACCCCAGTTTGGACCAATTCATGGTGGAGGGAGCCTCTAACCAGCCCAGTTTGGACCAATTAATGGTGGAGGGAGCCTCTAACCACCCCAGTTTGGACCAATTCATGGTGGAGGGAGCCTCTAAACAGCCAAGTTTGGACCAATTAATGGTGGAGGGAGCCTCTAACCAGCCCAGTTTGGACCAATTAATGGTGGAGGGAGCCTCTAACCACCCCAGTTTGGACCAATTCATGGTGGAGGAAGCCTCTAAACAGCCAAGTTTGGACCAATTCATGGTGAAGGGAGCCTCTAAAAACCCGTTTGGACCAATTCATGGTGGAGGGAGCCTCTAACCAGCCCAGTTTGGGCAAATTCATGGTGGAGGGAGCCTCTAAACAGCCCAGTTTGGGCAAATTCATGGTGGAGGGAGCCTCTAAAAAACCCAGTTTGGACCAATTCATGGTGGAGGGAGCCTCTAAACAGCCAAGTTTGGACCAATTCATGGTGGAGGGAGCCTCTAAACAGCCAAGTTTGGACCAATTCATGGTGAAGGGAGCCTCTAAAAACCCGTTTGGACCAATTCATGGTGGAGGGAGCCTCTAACCAGCCCAGTTTGGGCAAATTCATGGTGGAGGGAGCCTCTAAACAGCCCAGTTTGGGCAAAATCATGGTGGAGGGAGCCTCTAACCAGCCCAGTTTGGACCAATTAATGGTGGAGGGAGCCTCTAAAAAACCCAGTTTGGACCAATTCATGGTGGAGGGAGCCTCTAAACAGCCCAGTTTGGGCAAATTCATGGTGGAGGGAGCCTCTAAACAGCCCAGTTTGGACCAATTCATGGTGGAGGGAGCCTCTAAACAGCCCAGTTTGGGCAAATTCATGGTGGAAGGAGCCTCTAACCAGCAGAGTTGTGGGAAAGCAGGGTGGAGGGAGCCTCTAACCAGCAGAGTTGGTGGAAATCAGGGTGGAGGGAGCCTCTAACCAGCAGAGTTGGGGGAAATCATGTTGGAGGGAGCCTAGTATTAGCAGAATTGTGCAACGCTTATGGTGGATGAGTATGAGGATGCGGAGGAATTGGAGAGGTTTAGTACAGACATGGAGTTTCATGTTGGGGTGCTTTACACAGGTGGGCACAAAAATGACGGCTCTACCCAGTGGTGGTTCATTTTTATCAAAGTGAGCCGGTCGGCACTCTCAGCTGACAGACGGGTGCGCTTGTCAGTGATGATGCCACCGGCTGCACTGAACACCCTCTCAGATAGGACGCTGGCAGCAGGACAGGACAGCACCTCCAAGGCATATAGGGCAAGTTCAAGCCACAGGTCCAACTTCGACACCCAATACGTGTAGGGCGCAGAGGGGTCGGAGAGGACAGGGCTGTGGTCGGAAAGGTATTCCCGCAACATGCGCCTATACTTCTCACGCCTGGTGACACTAGGACCCTCCGTGGCGACACTTTGGCGAGGGGGTGCCATCAAGGTGTCCCAGACCTTAGACAGTGTGCCCCTCGTTTGTGTGGACCGGTGAGAACTTGGTTGCCTACTGGAGGAACTGCCCTCCCTGCCGCCAACGTCACATGCTGGAAACATCTCCATCATATTCTGCACCAATTGCCTGTGGCAAGCATTGATGCGATTGGCCCTCCCCTCTACCGGAATAAAAGACGAGATGTTGTTTTTATACCGGGGGTCAAGGATAGCAAAGATCCAGTACTGGTTGTCCTCCATGATTTTGACAATACGCTTGTCGGTTGTAAAGCACCCCAACATGAACTCAGCCATGTCTGCCACAGTGTTAGTTGGCATGACTCCTCTGGCCCCACCGGAAAGTTCAATCTCCATTTCCTCCTCATCCTCCATGTCTACCCATCCGCGCTGCAACAATGGGACGATTCGAAGTTGCCCGGAAGCCTCCTGTATCACCATCACATCATCGGACAACTCTTCTTCCTCCTCCTCCTCCTCCTCCTCCTCCATTAAACGCAGTGAAGCGGACAGATGTGTGGACCTACTCTCCAGCTGTGACGGATCGGATGCTATCCCTAACTCCTCTGTGTGATCTGAGTTATCCCTGATGTCAATCAGGGATTCTCTCAGAACACACAAGAGCGGGATTGTAAGGCTCACCATCGCATCCTCAGAGCTCACCCTCCTTGTGGACTCCTCAAAGACCCGTAGGATGTCACAAAGGTCTCTCATCCATGGCCACTCATGGATGTGAAACTGAGGCAGCTGACTTTGTGGCACCCTAGGGTTTTGTAGCTGGTATTCCATCAAAGGTCTCTGCTGCTCAACCACTCTATTCAACATCTGAAACGTTGAGTTCCAGCGTGTGGGGACGTCGCACAAAAGCCGGTGTTGTGGCACATGCAGGCGTTGCTGGAGAGATTTTAAGCTAGCAGCGGCTACTGTCGACTTGCGAAAGTGGGCGCACATGCGCCGCACTTTCACCAGTAGCTCTGGAACATTGGGGTAGCTCTTTAGGAAACGTTGCACCACTAGGTTGAAGACGTGGGCCAGGCATGGAACATGTTGGAGTCCGGCAAACTCCAGAGCTGCTACCAGGTTCCGGCCGTTATCACAAACGACCATGCCTGGGCCCAGGTGCAGCGGCTCAAACCATATTGCCGTCTCATCGAGGAGGGCATCCCTCACCTCGGAGGCAGTGTGCTGTCTGTCCCCCAAGCTGATCAGCTTCAGCACAGCCTGCTGACGTCTACCAACGCCAGTGCTGCAACGTTTCCAACTCGTAGCTGGGGTCAATCTAACAGCGGAGGAGGAGGCGGTGGCGGAGGAGGAGGCGGTGGCGGAGGAGGAGGCGGTAGAGGAGGAGGAGGAGGGGGGTGTTCTTCTCGTGTCCCTGCCAGGAATGTTAGGCGGGGAGACGAGGTACACCGGGCCAGTTTGGGAAGCAGTCCCAGCCTCAACTACATTCACCCAGTGTGCCGTCAGTGAAATGTAGCGTCCCTGTCCGCATGCACTTGTCCACGCGTCGGTGGTCAAGTGGACCTTTGTGCAAAGCGCGGAACTAAGGGCCCGCCTGATGTTGAGTGACACGTGCTGGTGCAAGGCGGGGACGGCACACCGGGAGAAGTAGTGACGGCTAGGGACGGCATAGCGAGGTGCCGCAGTTGCCATCAGGTCCAGGAAGGCGGGAGTTTCAACAAGCCGGAACGCCAACATCTCCTGGGCCAGCAGTTTAGCGATGTTGGCGTTCAAGGCTTGCGCGTGTGGGTGGTTAGCAGTGTATTTCTGCCGCCGCTCCAATGTCTGAGAGATGGTGGGTTGTTGTAAAGAAACGCCTGATGGTGCCTTTGATGGTGCAGGAGAAGGAGATAAGACAGGACCAGGGGAGGATGAGGTAGAAGTCAACAAAGTGGCGGAGGCAGATGAAGTGGTGTCCTGGCTCGTCCTCTGGAGTGCATCGCCAGCACAGTCAGCAGTGGCAGTGGCAGAGGCAGAGGCAGTGGCAGAGGCAGTGGCAGTGGCGTGAACGGCAGGCGGCCTTTGTCCTGCCGTTGCTGCCTGCCACTGATTCCAGTGCTTGGATTCCAAATGACGGCGCATTGAAGTGGTGGACAGGTTGCTCTTCTCAGAGCCCCTAATCAATTTCGAGAGGCAAATTGTGCAGACAACACTATATCTGTCCTCGGCGCATTCCTTGAAAAAACTCCACACCTTCGAGAAACGTGCCCTCGAGGTGGGAGTTTTTCGGGGCTGGGTACGAACTGGAACATCTTGGGAGATTCCGGGTGTGGCCTGGCTTCGCCTAAGCTGCTGACCTCTGCCTCTGCCTCTAGCTACCCTTTTTGGTGCTGCACCTGCCTCAACATCCACACTACTTTCCCCGCTTGACATCCCCCCTGTCCAGGTCGGGTCAGTGTCCTCATCATCCACCACTTCCTCTTCCAACTCCTGTCTCATCTCCTCCTCCCGCACAATGCGCCGGTCAACTGGATGCCCTGACGGCAACTGCGTCACATCATCGTCGATGAGGGTGGGTTGCTGGTCATCCACCACCAAATCGAACGGAGATGGAGGAGACTCTAGTGTTTGAGCATCTGGACACAGATGCTCCTCTGTTAGGTTCGTGGAATCGTGACGTGGAGAGGCAGGTTGAGGGACAATGAAAGGAGCGGAGAACAGCTCTGGGGAGCAGGGACAGTTTGGGTTATTGTTCTGTAAAGCTTCGGAATTTTGGGAGGAAGGAAGACAAGACTGTTGGGTAATAGGAGGAGAGGAGGCAGAGTCTGACTGGCTGCTGGACAATGTGCTGTAAGCGTTCTCTGACAGCCATTGCAAGACCTGTTCCTGGTTCTCGGGCCTACTAAGGTTTGTACCCTGCAGTTTAGTTAATGTGGCAAGCAACCCTGGCACTGTGGAGTGGCGCAATGCTTGCTGCCCCACAGGAGTAGGCACGGGACGCCCTGTGGCTTCACTGCTACCTTGCTCCCCAGAACCATTCCCCCGACCTCGCCCACGGCCTCGTCCACGTCCCTTTCCGGGAGCCTTGCGCATTTTGAATTCCTAGTTAGAAATTGGCACTGTATACCAGTAGTAAAAATTGTGGGTGCACGTAACCCCAATATATTCTTTGAATTCCCAGTCAGACACTGGCACTATATGGCAGTAGCAAGAAATGAGGGTATTTGTATTCCCAATATACTCTTTGAATTCCCAGTCAGACAATGGCACTGTATACCAGTAGTAAAAATTGTGGGTGCATGTAACCCCAATATATTCTTTGAATTACCAGTCAGAAACTGGCACTATATGGCAGTAGCAAGAAATGAGGGTATTTATAACCCCAATATATTCTTTGAATTCCCAGTCAGACAATGGCACTGTATACCAGTAGTAAAAATTGTGGGTGCACGTAACCCCAATATATTCTTTGAATTACCAGTCAGAAACTGGCACTATATGGCAGTAGCAAGAAATGAGGGTATTTGTATTCCCAATATACTCTTTGAATTCCCAGTCAGACAATGGCACTGTATACCAGTAGTAAAAATTGTGGGTGCACGTAACCCCAATATATTCTTTGAATTACCAGTCAGAAACTGGCACTATATGGCAGTAGCAAGAAATGAGGGTATTTGTATTCCCAATATACTCTTTGAATTCCCAGTCAGACAATGGCACTGTATACCAGTAGTAAAAATTGTGGGTGCACGTAACCCCAATATATTCTTTGAATTACCAGTCAGAAACTGGCTCTATATGGCAGTAGCAAGAAATGAGGGTATTTGTATTCCCAATATACTCTTTGAATTCCCAGTCAGACAATGGCACTGTATACCAGTAGTAAAAATTGTGGGTGCACGTAACCCCAATATATTCTTTGAATTCCCAGTCAGACACTGGCACTATATGGCAGTAGCAAGAAATGAGGGTATTTGTATTCCCAATATATTCTTTGAATTCCCAGTCAGACAATGGCACTGTATACCAGTAGTAAAAATTGTGGGTGCACGTAACCCCAATATATTCTTTGAATTACCAGTCAGAAACTGGCACTATATGGCAGTAGCAAGAAATGAGGGTATTTATAACCCCAATATATTCTTTGAATTCCCAGTCAGACAATGGCACTGTATACCAGTAGTAAAAATTGTGGGTGCACGTAACCCCAATATATTCTTTGAATTCCCAGTCAGAAACTGGCACTATATGGCAGTAGCAAGAAATGAGGGTATTTGTATTCCCAATATACTCTTTGAATTCCCAGTCAGACAATGGCACTGTATACCAGTAGTAAAAATTGTGGGTGCACGTAACCCCAATATATTCTTTGAATTACCAGTCAGACACTGGCACTATATGGCAGTAGCAAGAAATGAGGGTATTTGTATTCCCAATATATTCTTTGAATTCCCAGTCAGACAATGGCACTGTATACCAGTAGTAAAAATTGTGGGTGCACGTAACCCCAATATATTCTTTGAATTCCCAGTCAGACACTGGCACTATATGGCAGTAGCAAGAAATGAGGGTATTTGTATTCCCAATATATTCTTTGAATTCCCAGTCAGACAATGGCACTGTATACCAGTAGTAAAAATTGTGGGTGCACGTAACCCCAATATATTCTTTGAATTACCAGTCAGAAACTGGCACTATATGGCAGTAGCAAGAAATGAGGGTATTTATAACCCCAATATATTCTTTGAATTCCCAGTCAGACAATGGCACTGTATACCAGTAGTAAAAATTGTGGGTGCACGTAACCCCAATATATTCTTTGAATTACCAGTCAGAAACTGGCACTATATGGCAGTAGCAAGAAATGAGGGTATTTATAACCCCAATATATTCTTTGAATTCCCAGTCAGACAATGGCACTGTATACCAGTAGTAAAAATTGTGGGTGCACGTAACCCCAATATATTCTTTGAATTCCCAGTCAGAAACTGGCACTATATGGCAGTAGCAAGAAATGAGGGTATTTGTATTCCCAATATACTCTTTGAATTCCCAGTCAGACAATGGCACTGTATACCAGTAGTAAAAATTGTGGGTGCACGTAACCCCAATATATTCTTTGAATTCCCAGTCAGACACTGGCACTATATGGCAGTAGCAAGAAATGAGGGTATTTGTATTCCCAATATATTCTTTGAATTCCCAGTCAGACAATGGCACTGTATACCAGTAGTAAAAATTGTGGGTGCACGTAACCCCAATATATTCTTTGAATTACCAGTCAGACACTGGCACTATATGGCAGTAGCAAGAAATGAGGGTCTTTGTATTCCCAATATATTCTTTGAATTCCCAGTCAGACAATGGCACTGTATACCAGTAGTAAAAATTGTGGGTGCACGTAACCCCAATATATTCTTTGAATTCCCAGTCAGACACTGGCACTATATGGCAGTAGCAAGAAATGAGGGTATTTGTATTCCCAATATATTCTTTGAATTCCCAGTCAGACAATGGCACTGTATACCAGTAGTAAAAATTGTGGGTGCACGTAACCCCAATATATTCTTTGAATTACCAGTCAGAAACTGGCACTATATGGCAGTAGCAAGAAATGAGGGTATTTATAACCCCAATATATTCTTTGAATTCCCAGTCAGACAATGGCACTGTATACCAGTAGTAAAAATTGTGGGTGCACGTAACCCCAATATATTCTTTGAATTACCAGTCAGAAACTGGCACTATATGGCAGTAGCAAGAAATGAGGGTATTTATAACCCCAATATATTCTTTGAATTCCCAGTCAGACAATGGCACTGTATACCAGTAGTAAAAATTGTGGGTGCACGTAACCCCAATATATTCTTTGAATTCCCAGTCAGAAACTGGCACTATATGGCAGTAGCAAGAAATGAGGGTATTTGTATTCCCAATATACTCTTTGAATTCCCAGTCAGACAATGGCACTGTATACCAGTAGTAAAAATTGTGGGTGCACGTAACCCCAATATATTCTTTGAATTCCCAGTCAGACACTGGCACTATATGGCAGTAGCAAGAAATGAGGGTATTTGTATTCCCAATATATTCTTTGAATTCCCAGTCAGACAATGGCACTGTATACCAGTAGTAAAAATTGTGGGTGCACGTAACCCCAATATATTCTTTGAATTACCAGTCAGAAACTGGCACTATATGGCAGTAGCAAGAAATGAGGGTATTTGTATTCCCAATATACTCTTTGAATTCCCAGTCAGACAATGGCACTGTATACCAGTAGTAAAAATTGTGGGTGCACGTAACCCCAATATATTCTTTGAATTACCAGTCAGAAACTGGCACTATATGGCAGTAGCAAGAAATGAGGGTATTTATAACCCCAATATATTCTTTGAATTCCCAGTCAGACAATGGCACTGTATACCAGTAGTAAAAATTGTGGGTGCACGTAACCCCAATATATTCTTTGAATTCCCAGTCAGACACTGGCACTATATGGCAGTAGCAAGAAATGAGGGTATTTATAACCCCAATATATTCTTTGAATTCCCAGTCAGACAATGGCACTGTATACCAGTAGTAAAAATTGTGGGTGCACGTAACCCCAATATATTCTTTGAATTACCAGTCAGAAACTGGCACTATATGGCAGTAGCAAGAAATGAGGGTATTTGTATTCCCAATATATTCTTTGAATTCCCAGTCAGACAATGGCACTGTATACCAGTAGTAAAAATTGTGGGTGTATATAGCCCCAATTCTATTGCTAGGGGACTTGCAGGGTATTTCTGGGGTGAAGGTGGGGGGGCACACCGTTGGAACGGGTATCGGGGTATATATCGGGTATACGGGAATACACTGACAGTGTATTCCATTCAGGATCCTGGGAAAGCTGGGTTGCGGCGATTGAGCCCGTCAGTGCCACGTTACACTGACAAGCTTCTCCCTGGAATTTAGCTCTTACAAGAGCTGTTGGTTGTCTTCTCCTTCCTATCCTAGCCTGTCCCTGCCTACCCAGAATCTAAGCCCTAGCTAGCTGGACGGAAACCTCCGTCCTCGGTGAATTGCAAGCTCAGAATGACGCGAACCTGGGCGGCGCTGTTCTTTTAAATTAGAGGTCACATGTTTTCGGCAGCCAATGGGTTTTGCCTACTTTTTTCAACGTCACCGGTGTCGTAGTTCCTGTCCCACCTACCCTGCGCTGTTATTGGAGCAAAAAAGGCGCCAGGGAAGGTGGGAGGGGAATTGAGTAATGGCGCACTTTACCACGCGGTGTTCGATTCGATTCGAACATGCCGAACAGCCTAATATCCGATCGAACATGAGTTCGATAGAACACTGTTCGCTCATCTCTAGTTTTTACCGCAAAGTGGGCATGGGTAATCCCATCCACTTTGCATTCACTGTAAAACGCCGCAATTTTTCCAGTGGCGTTTCCGCCGCAGGCAAATCGTGTTGTTTTCGGCTCATGGGGGCCTGGCCTAAGGAAGATTTGTAGCAGATGACCCTCATGATAACTGCTCTTTGCTTCCTCACCTTCTTCAACCCTATATCCAGGAAGACTGTATATTTTTACTGTGTTGTCTGATATTTGCTGTTCAAGAAGAGAGGAGAGAAGAGAGGGTTAATTCTTCTTCCCATGCTCTCCCTAGCTCCTCACCTCTACTCTATGTATTCCCTCACCTGCAATAAATTTTTCTGTCTTTGTCTTTCTTTAACCTCTTCCTTTATTTCTGAGCAGTTTACATGTAAATAGGAATCCTACAAAATATTAGAAAGGTCAATGTTGACCATGCCATTTGAGCCATGCCATGAAAGTAAAGTACTATTTAGAAAAGTGAAATAGTATTAACAAAAAAATTGAAAAATCCCTTACAAAATTGTCCAATATTTTTAAAAAATGACATATGATTGGTTCTTATAAATACAACTTGTCCCGCACAATACAAGCTCCTATACAGCTACACTGATGAACTAATACAAAAGTTATGACTGCTGTAACACAGAAAGGAAAAACATTTTATTAGTTCAAAAAACTAAAATTAGGTGACATTTTCAGAAGAGTTTTTACTATTTTAGGCTAAGGACGTCCCGCAGCAAAAAGGTGTTCTTCCCACAGCACTATAGACAAAGTTCAGAGAGGTTTCCTCTGCGGACTTTCTGTTTCAGTTATAACTATGGGGAAACCGTCGGCATTTCCATAGATATAATTGGAAATTGTGACATTTCCGCACTGCGGTTTTTAACACAAAGTGGGTATGGAATTCACTAGAATCCCATCCACTTTGCCCTGACTGTAATAAGCCGCAATTTTTCCTGCAGTGTTTCCACCATGGGCAAATCACGGTGTTTACATTCTGTGGGGCCCCGGCCTTAATGTGACCCCACTTAAAATACCCCACTAAAGTTGGGTTCACATCTGCGCTCAGTGAGTCCCAGGGATTCTGTTCCCCATTCCACTTGAAAAATGTAAGCAGGACTATCCACATTTTTCATCATTATAGCCATTGTAGTCTATGGGTCTGCAGGTTTCCACAGATAATCACCTTTTAGGGCCCCTTCATACGGCATAAGCGCTCGGCTCGTTCCGAGGCATACACGCAAGCGCTTCTAAACACTTCCCATTCTCTTCAATGGTAGCGCGCGTAAAGCCGGCTTTACGAGCGCTCCCATTGAAGTGAATGGGAAGTGTTTAGAAGCGCTCGCGTGTATGGCTCGGAATGAGCTGAGCGTTTACACCGTGTGAAGGGGCCCTTAAAGGGGTTGTCCCATCACAAGGATCCTATCTATACTGCTTGTTAATGTGAATGTAAGACTTTTCCTAAATACATTGCTTCAGCAAAACTGCTTTGTTTGTCCACTATCTTACTTTATTCAATTCATTGTTGACACAGCCCTTGACTTATCAGGTCAAAAGTCAAGTGATGTATCTGCCTGCTCTGAGTGGGGAGGGAGGAGGGGCTAAGTGCATGGGAGCGAGCCTGGAGGGGGGGTAGTTTACACTTTATGGGGGGGAAGGGGCCACCAATACAGACCCGGCATCCACTGTAATAGAGAGGCGGATGCCGGGGAGGGTTAGACACCGGCACAGGTGCCTGCAACATCGCTATGCTCCTGCCCTACATGAAGCCAGCAGCGGCAGGAGCGATGCTGCTATTCTAGAGGGGGGGGTGGAGGAGCGGTATAGCGGTATAGCAGCATCGCTCCTGCCGCTGCTGGCTTCATGCAGGGCAGGAGCATAGCGATGTTGCAGGCACCTGTGCTGGTGTCTACACTCCCCGGCATCCGCCTCTCTATTACAGCAGATGCCGGGTCTGCATTGCATTGTGAAGGCTGTATGTCCGATGCCTAACTGCATCGGGAGCGCACACGCAGGGCCAGAAGGGCATAGAAGCGACGTCTTCTCGCCACTGGCTTTGCATATGTAACCCCAGCCACCAATGACGCAACAAAGAAGGAAGAAAGAAGATTTTACAGCAGCGAAGACTGGTGAGTATGCGACGTGGGAATACACCTTTAAGTGGATTGGGTTTCTGTTTTTTTGGTCCCCAAGCGCAGGTGTGATCCTAGAGTAAGGTTGGCATAAATCTATACTGATGAGAAACAAATGCTGAGCAGATTCTTACACATGGGTATCTGGTTTAGTAGATATTAGAACTTCAGAATGAGAGCTAATTTGCACTTTTTATTATGTATTATTGTCTATAAGTATCTATACCTCATCTTTACAATGAGACCCAATATCCCCAAACTTCAATTAGCATCATGAAATTCATATCATCCAGCCAACCAGCAGCAACATCAATTCTCTAACTTTTATACTTAATTTCATTTTTAACATAATACATGTCCTTTTTCAGTTTTATTTTTTTGCAAACCGAGAATCGACCTTTCCCTACTCATAACTAGCCACTTGACTATATACAGATATCTAAAGCCAGTAATGTTCCTCTCTTAACAGAACACACACAAGTCAATGCTTTGCCTAGGTTGCCTTTAGCCGTCATATACATCATATAGGAGATGTTATACAGCCTCTCTCCTTAAAAGCAGGTCCTTTAATTTGAAATAGAAAAGAAAAGGGATGGCTGAAAGTGAATATTTTGCTTTCAAGGGTTCTCACGGTGCTTCAGCCATCTCCAATCTCTTTAAGAAACTGCTGAAGAATACTGCAACATAAGTACGTGCTCTTTTCTATTTCTGTTTTATAAGTCCGGGCTATTGAAAGGACGAGAAGAGGATCCTGTCCAGGTGTCCCCGCATGGTAAGATAATGGATGCAGATTGATATGATCTGAGGCTAGTGAGCATTAACATCTTTAGACATCACTCAGGCACACTATACAAGAGCTCTTACTAGCCCAATGGATGACTAGGCAGGTGTTCTTATACAGAACAACAAAAATACAAAAAACAAATAAGAACCAGAAAGGGTTTACAAGTTATCCTGTTTGCACTATTGATTTAGTGAGTCCATTCGACAATGCCATGAGCACTCGTATTTATTTTCTCAAGGTACATCTTTCTCCGAACTGAATGCTTTTTGATTTTTAAAACAAGCTTTTCCATGGAGCTGAATCCCATCCGAGCACAGCTGCTAAGCTAACTGGACTCTGCTACCCACTGAGAGCTTTTGTGCTACCGAATGAAGACAAGTGCTCGAGCATAAGCATAATTTCGATCATCCCTAAATATGCCACATGCCAATCAAAGAAATGCAAAGAGGTCCATAATTATAATCCACCCCTGCCAACAAATCTACAACAGGTTTCCACGGCAGGCTCTCCATTGTCAGGTAAAATAAAAGAACATTTTAGACATTGGTTTACAACATTTTTTGAAGAATTGTACAGTGTGACACGATCCTTTCCTGCTAATACATGAATGTTAACAGGGTGCATAATATAAAGCTTTACATTTCTATAAGTAGTCATTCCCCAAATACCACGCTATTGTGAAATTGTGCTTTATTAACCGGTAGAGCTATAGAAATGTACAAAATAATTTTCATTTCCATTTATCTTCCAACAGAATCTAATATTAACCGGTTAAGGACCGGGCCCAAAAGTATGTTAAAGACCAGGCCTTTTTTTTCAAAACTGACATGTGTCACTTTAAATGGCAATAACTTTGAGACGCTTTAACATAGACAAGTGATTCTGAGATTGTTTTTTCGTAACACATTGTACTTCATGTCAATAGTAAATTTTGGTCGGTATGTTATGTCTTTGATTATTAAAAAATATGAAATTTGGCGAAAATTTCGAAAAAAATGCAGTTTTCAAACTTTGAAATTGCAAGTCTTCCAAATAGAAAGTCGTACCAACCAAATTTTTTCATAAATCTAATTAACCATGTCTTTCATTTATGTTGCAATCAAATTTTAATCACTCTTTAAATTTTTTCAGATATTATAAGGCTTACAAGTCAAGCAGTAATTTTCCAAATTTTCAAAAATATTTCCAAAACACAATTTTCAAGGGACCAGTTCAGTTCAGAAGGGAACTTGAAAGGCCTCTGTAATAAAACCCCCCATAAGTCACCCCATTCTAAAAACTGCACTCCTGAAAGAATCCAAAACAGCAGGTACAAAGTTTTTTAACCCTTTCAGCATTTCACAGCAATTAAAACAAAATGGAGGTCAAATTTACATTTTTCAATTTCTATCACTAATATATTCATTTAGCCCTAGAATTTACACATTTACTAAGGGTTAAAAGTGAAAATGCACCCCACATTTTGTTGCAAAATTTCTTCCGAACACGACAATACCACATATGTGCTGTTACCCTAATGTACGGGCACACGGTCGCTCTCAGAACGGATGGAGCGCTAATTGGATTTTGTAGACCAGATTTTGATAAAATAGTTTGCAGGCACCATGTCCCATTTGCAGAGCTCCCAAGGTGCCAAAATAGTGGAAACCCCCAAAATGTGACCCCATTTTGGAAACTAGACCCTTCAAGGAATTTATCAAGGGGTATAGTGAGCTCTTTGACCCTACAGGTGTCTCACAGATTTTTTTACCATTGAGATGTGAAAATGAAAAATTACTTTTTTCGTAATAAAATGTTACTGTAGCCCTAAATTTTTCATCTTTACAAGGAAATAAAGGAGAAACTGCACCCCATATTTTGTTACACAATTTCTCCCGAACACGACAATACCACATATGTGCTGTTACCCTAATGTACGGGCACACGGTCGCTCTCAGAACAGATGGAGCGCTAATTGGATTTTGTAGGCCAGATTTTGATAAAATAGTTTGCAGGCACCATGTCCCATTTGCAGAGCTCCCAAGGTGCCAAAATAGTGGAAACCCCCAAAATGTGACCCCATTTTGGAAACTAGACCCTTCAAGGAATTTATCAAGGGGTATAGTGAGCACTTTGACCCTACAGGAGTTTCACAGAATTGGCCCAGCAAATTGGAAAATTACATTTTTTGCTATAACATGTTGCTTTAACCCAAAATTTTGCATTTCCACAAGGGGTTAAAGGAGAAAATGCACCCCACAATTTGTTACGCATTTTCCCCCAACTACAGAAATGCCCCACATGTGGCTGTAAAGTGATGTATGGGTACACTGTAAGGTCCAGAGCAGAAAGAGCGCTGTTGGGATTTTGGCGGGCAAATTTAGCTGGAATATCTTTCAGGCACCATGTTGCATTTGGAGAGCCCTTGAAGTGCCAGAACAGTAGAAACATCCCCAAAATGACCCCATTTTGGAAACTAGACCCCTCAAGGAATTTATCAAGGGGTATAGTGAGCACTTTGACCCTACAGGAGTTTCACAGAATTGGCCCAGCAAATTGGAAAATGACATTTTTTGCTATAAAATGTTGTTTTAACCCCAAATTTTGCATTTCCACAAGGGGTTAAAGGAGAAATTGCACCCCACATTTTGTTACCCAATTCATCCCGAACGTGACAATACCCCATATGTGCTGGTAATCTAATGTACGAACGGATGGAGCGCTAATTGGATTTTGTAGGCCAGATTTTGCTAGAATAGTTTGCAGGCATCATGTCCCTTTTGCAGAGCCCCCAAAGTGCCAAAACAGTGGAAACCCCCAAAATATCACCCAATTTTGGAAACTAGACCCTTCAAGGAATTTATCAAGGGGTATATTGAGCACTTTGACCCTACAGTTGTTTCACAGAATTGGCCCAGCAAATGGGAAAATGACATTTTTTGCTATAAAATGTTGCTTTACCCCAAATTTTGCATTTCCACAAGGGGTTAAAGGAGAAATTGCACCCCACATTTTGTTACCCAATTTCTCCCGAACGTGACAATACCCCATATGTGCTGGTACCCGAATGTACGGGCACACGGTCGCTCTCAGAACGGATGGAGCGCTAATT
The DNA here is from genome assembly GCF_031893055.1 of Leptodactylus fuscus. Taxonomy (NCBI): domain Eukaryota; kingdom Metazoa; phylum Chordata; class Amphibia; order Anura; family Leptodactylidae; genus Leptodactylus; species Leptodactylus fuscus. Next base: position 51,328,709 of record NC_134267.1, on the reverse strand, counting down.
GGATTTTGTAGGCCAGATTTTGCTAGAATAGTTTGCAGGCATTCAATAAGTGCTTTAGCATCTTCTTAGAGTATCCAGATTTTTTGTGAAATGTTGAAAAAGATGCAAAAAATGTAATTAGTATTTTTGTTCCCCAATGTATTCATCTAGGGGTATAATTTAGGGAATTTAGAGTTTATAACAATAGGAATTTGCAGGTTTATGCAAAAAATGTAATTAGTATTTTTGTTCCCCAATGTATTCATCTAGGGGTATAATTTAGGGAATTTAGAGTTTATAACAATAGGAATTTGCAGGTTTATGCAAAAAATGGGGCTTGGTGGCAACCACAAAATTAGAAGTGGAATATTTTCTGGGGAAGAGCTCTAATAATGAACAACAGTGTGGTATCTCTCAAAACAAGAAATACACAGGCCTGGTTGTGAGGGGCATGAGGGACAAAAGTAACGGGTATCTCTGCGTCGCCCATTTTTGGCGCAGACACGGCATTTTTTTTGCACGTTAGCTCGTGTTGTTGTGGAGGGAATTAGACTGATAAAATGCCTTTCAGTGAGTCGTTTGACATTTTCAGACTGGGGGTTCTCTATGGGGTCCTGAGGGTCAAAAAGGAGGTTGTGAATTATTTTTTCCTGGAAATCCAGATATTTGTCAGTGCCTCCCTTCTTTTTATAAAGTAAAAAGGCATTGTGAATTCCAATTTGTATTAGGTAGATGGCCACTTTTTTGTACCAGGTTTTGGTTTTCCTTTTTATCAAATAGGGCTGTAAGATTTGATCACTTAAATCCACCCCCCCCCCCATGTGTTTGTTATACTCGGACACACTTATTGGCTTATGCTTGTCTGCTGTTGCCCCTCTTTCCCTCACTGCCACTGTTCCTGTGGGGTGTATTGTGCTCAACACATATACATCTCTCCTATCTCTGTATTTCACTGCCAACAGCTCCTCACAAGAATAAGAACAGGACTCCCCCTTTTGTATGCCCTTCCCCACTAGCTGCTGCGGAAAACCAATTCGGTTTTTGCGCATGGTTCCACATGCTCCTGTGTTTGCACAATGCAAGTGTCTAAATAGGGCCACACCTGAATAGAAGTTGTCACAATACAAGTGGTACCCTTTGTGTAGCAGGGGCTGCATTACCTCCACCACTATTTTACTACTGATGGGAAAATTTGGGGGGCATCCTGGGGAATTAATTTTTTTATCTCGTCCCTCATATATTCTGAAGGCGGCGGTGTAGCCAGAACTGCTTTCGCAAAGCTTATATAGCTTTATGCCATATCTTGCCCGTTTGGAAGGGAGATATTGGCGAAAGCTCAGTCTGCCGTGAAAACTAAGGAGGGATTCGTCCACACTGATGTTTTGCTCTGGGGTGTAATGTTGTAAAAAGGAGTGGTTCAAATAATTTATGAGGGGTCTCAGTTTGAATAACCGATCACGGTTTGGATCATCACTTGGGGGGGCCTGTGAATTATCACTGAAGTGAAGGAACCTCATTATTCGCTCATAGCGAAGCCTGGACATGACTGCCGAATATATTGGGGTTGACTGTGCGGGACTTTTTGACCAATATGATCTGATTGAGGGCTTTTTTACAATACCCATATTTAGGGTGAGGCCCCAAAATTTTTTCATTTCCACTAGATCTGTGGGTGTCCAATCTTTGGCATGGGCAGAGGAAGGTTTTTGGGTTATGTACTGGGTGGCATATAAATTCGTTTGAAGGACAATTTCATTGAGGAGGTCGTCGCTTATGAATAAACTAAAATAATTCATGTGGGTAAATTGGGAATCATCCACTATTATGCCAGGAGATGCAGTAAATGGGTGGACTCTAGGGGCAAAAGATGGAGCAGGTGCCCACTGGAGGGAACGCACATCAATTAGTGGGAAAGTGTCACTGTCTGCTGCCGCACTGCTAGTTCCTGCACCTTCACCATCTGAAGAGTCAATGTCATCAGGGAGAACGTCCCCTGAAGACATATCGGAATTGACACTTATATTGTCATTTTCATTGTCTGCAAATGTTTCAGTGTCAGACGCATCTGATGCATCTGACCAAAGAATGGCGTATGCCTCCTCACTAGTATAAAACCTCCTCGCCATAATCGCTATACAGGGGACAGATATATATATATATACCTATATGGCGGGTATATATATATATATATATATATATATATATATATATATATATATATTTTATACGGTATATATATATATATGTATTTAGCTAGAGAGCTGATTACTGCGAGCCCTCTTTGACACTTTGGCTGACAATGTCTGTAAAGCGCCACAGAATATGTTAGCGCTATACAGGGGACAGATATATATATATACCTATATGGCGGGTATATATATATATATATATATATCTATATTTTATACGGTAGATATATATATATGTATTTAGCTAGAGAGCTGATTATTGCTAGCCCTCTTTGGCACAGTGGCTGTAAAGCGCTGCAGAATATGTTAGCGCTATACAGGGGACAGATATATATATATATATATATATATATATACCTATATGGCGGGTATATATATATAGATATATCTCCCTATCTAGATCTGATATACAGAGATATATATATATATTTATTTTTTTTTATATATATATATATATATATATATATATATATATATACACTCACCGGCCACTTTATTAGGTACACCATGCTAGTAACGGGTTGGACCCCCTTTTGCCTTCAGAACTGCCTCAATTCTTCGTGGCATAGATTCAACAAGGTGCTGGAAGCATTCCTCAGAGATTTTGGTCCATATTGACATGATGGCATCACACAGTTGCCGCAGATTTGTTGGCTGCACATCCATGATGCGAATCTCCCGTTCCACCACATCCCAAAGATGCTCCACTGGATTGAGATCTGGTGACTGTGGAGGCCATTGGAGTACAGTGAACTCATTGTCATGTTCAAGAAACCAGTCTGAGATGATTCCAGCTTTATGACATGGCGCATTATCCTGCTGAAAGTAGCCATCAGATGTTGGGTACATTGTGGTCATAAAGGGATGGACATGGTCAGCAACAATACTCAGGTAGGCTTTGGCGTTGCAACGATGCTCAATTGGTACCAAGGGGCCCAAAGAGTGCCAAGAAAATATTCCCCACACCATGACACCACCACCACCAGCCTGAACCGTTGATACAAGGCAGGATGGATCCATGCTTTCATGTTGTTGACGCCAAATTCTGACCCTACCATCCGAATGTCGCAGCAGAAATCGAGACTCATCAGACCAGGCAACGTTTTTCCAATCTTCAATTGTCCAATTTCGATGAGCTTGTGCAAATTGTAGCCTCAGTTTCCTGTTCTTAGCTGAAAGGAGTGGCACCCGGTGTGGTCTTCTGCTGCTGTAGCCCATCTGCCTCAAAGTTCGACGTACTGTGCGTTCAGAGATGCTCTTCTGGCTACCTTGGTTGTAACGGGTGGCTATTTGAGTCACTGTTGCCTTTCTATCAGCTCGAACCAGTCTGGCCATTCTCCTCTGGCATCAACAACGCATTTCCGCCCACAGAACTGCCGCTCACTGGATGTTTTTTCTTTTTCGGACCATTCTATGTAAACCCTAGAGATGGTTGTGCGTGAAAATCCCAGTAGATCAGCAGTTTCTGAAATACTCAGACCAGCCCTTCTGGCACCAACAACCATGCCACGTTCAAAGGCACTCATATCACCTTTCTTCCCCATACTGATGCTCGGTTTGAACTGCAGGAGATTGTCTTGACCATGTCTACATGCCTAAATGCACTGAGTTGCCGCCATGTGATTGGCTGATTAGAAATTAAGTGTTAACGAGCAGTTGGACAGGTGTACCTAATAAAGTGGCCGGTGAGTGTATATATATATGATCTATGTATAAGGTGATATGGGGTGGGAATTAGGGGTTTTTGGGCAGTGGATGGGGTGATCGATGGGTTTTTGGGCAGTGGAAATAAAGTATAGTGTTTTGTGACAGCTGCTGCTCTAAGATATCGCTTCTTCTTCTCTTCTCCTCACAAAAGAAACTAAGTGTAAGAAGAAGAGGAGAAGGAGGAGACTTAGAAGCAGCCGTCACTACTGTAAATAGAACGGATCGCTGTGACTTGCTGTCACAGCGATCACATGACCGGGGACCAATCAGATCGGTCCCCGGCATGTTCACCAAGTCCCGCGCCGGTAGTGGGGGCGGGACTGTCGCCGGGGGGACGCGCGATCCCCTCTAAAATGGAGTCTAAAGACCGGCCGTATTTTTACAATCGGCCGGTCTTTAGGTACCAGGATCACTGGCCGTAATTTTACGGCCAGCGGTCCTTAACCGGTTAAACATTGGACCTGTTACATCACACTAGATTTTTAACCATACTGCAGACTGTTGAAAGTATCATAAAAGTAGCATTAAACCTAAACCTTAAATGGTAGCCATAGTTTAATTTTTTCCATAAATTACCATTACAAAGATAAGAAACTTTGTAATACAGAATATTTTATAAGAGAAAAATGCCTCTTTCTCCAGTCATTAAACTCCTATTCTCTTCTCCCTCCTTATTACACTGATTATTACAGATTATCCACTCTATGAGAGATCAGGTTAGAGTTGTTGCCATTAGAAGTCTATGGAGAAGGGAAGTGGGGAGGAAGGAACAACTGCAAAGTGATGGAGAAGAGAGGTGGAGGAAGAAGCAACTGCAGAGAGAAGAAGTAGAGGAGGAAGAAGCAACTGCAGAGAGATGGAGAAGAGGAAGAAGGAGCAACTGCAGAGATAAGAGAAGGGGAGTAAGGATCAACTGCAGAGAGAAGAAGAAGAGAAGGGGTGGAAGGATCAACTGCAGAGAGAAAGAGATACACAGACACTTCAGTTGCGCGTTCTGTGTTATCTCAGTGTTCGATTGTTCGATTTACCACCACATTGCTAAATACTGCTGTGTAATGTCCTTCATTCTTCTGCTTCATACTTCCAGTTTAATTTCCCTCTTTATCTGCCACCAATTTAATGCCCCCGCTTCATCTGCCCCCAGTTTAATGTCTGTTCATCTGCCACAAATTTAATGCCCCCCTTAATCTGAAACCAATTTATTGTTCCTCTTCATCTGCCTACAGTTTAATGCTCCCCTTTATCTGCCACCAGCTTAAAGGGGCTCTAGCAGCAAAATGATGCTGTATGCCCACATATGCGTGAATAGACTTTCTTCTTCCAGCGACGTCCTCCTGTCCTGGCTCTTCCCCGCCTTAATCTTCTGTTCTTCTGGCTTGTTGTGTTCAAATCCCATGCGTGCACATTAGTGCTTCCTCCGGAGCGCTGCTGCGAACACGCCGGCGCCATTTTTGTTGTAGTTCCAAGTACCCCTTAGAACTACGCAAGCGTACTTCTTCGCGAGGACAGGAGGGTGTCACTGGAAGAAGAAAGAAGAGTAAGACATGTCAGCAAGATGACGTTGGACCGTGGAGGACCGCCCACCATGCATGATAGGTATGATTTACAAATATGTTTTTATGGTTTTATTTTAAAAAGGGGGGGAGGTTTATAATAACATTTGTGGTGCCTGAATAGCCTTTTTAAAGGCTATTCACGCATATGTGGGACTCATACAGGATCATTTTGCTGATAGAGCCTCTTTAATGTCCCTCAATGTTTAATATAATAAATCACTGATACTCACCTCTTCTTGCTCCCCTCCTGCTGTGACATCATCACATTGTGCCTACAGCTCCAGGGCTGTCCACTCCTGTTTCACCATTGTATTCAACTCATCTGCGTCCTCTCTGGACACACGTGAGTTGAATATGGGACATACCTCTGGGACTGCAGGACAGGACCCACAATCTGAGACTGTCCCACAGAATTCGAGACGGGCGGGATGTATGTAGAGGTACATAATATACTCTACTTTCATTGTTTTTGAAATTTCAGCATTCCTGCTGCAGACTTTTTTCTGCACTGTGTGGATGGGATTAACCAAAATCCCATCCACTTTGAGGGGGTTTTCCCCACTGTGGCTGAAACACCGTGTATTCACAACGGCAGGCCCAGGCCTTACAGAAGTTTTTAGACACAAAACATTATAAGTAGTGACGTGAAAAAAATAGAAAAGAAAAATAGGGCACTCACCAGTCAACGGATCTAAAAACAGCAAAATTTTATTTCATCCTTAAAATACAAGGTCAGCCATTTCGACCATCAGGACAGAGAAGATGGAATGATACAAAAAAAGAAAAAAGCTTCTTTTTGCACTTCTGTCTTACAATTAACAAGCTGCATAACAATTAGAATACTATAAAGATAATAATATAACGTAACATGAAATGGAATGGCTGGAATTTATCTTTACCAATACTTAATAGCTAAAAAATTATTAGAACAGATTTTTTTTGCGTCACCACAATTCTGTCCAAGTAAGTAAGATAAAGCCATGGAATAATGAGTTATTGTTTTTTATTATATAAAGAGCCTCACACAACAGATGGATACTATAGAATATAAAAAACACAATAACAAAATCAATACATTACTGAAAAAAGTAAAGTGCATTTGTTATACTTTTTGTGCCTTGATGACTGCGAGTGGTACGAACCGTTCCTTTTTGCAGTTTCGAGGCTTGTTAACACCTCATAAACACTTTAAAATAGAACACATTATTCCCTTTGGAGGAGATCACACAAAAGATTGTGTAGGTGCTTGTGTAGGGGGGAATAATAACTGCATGTCACATTTTAGAAGTGTTTATATTTTTGCATGGGTATTATCGAGGATTTATAGCTGTACAACACATACTCTTAAAACACTCTTTATGGTACTTAAATTTGGGGTACTGTACAAGTATACTTTTTTGGTACCATAAACAGAATTGGATTATATAGGATTTAAGTACAAAAATTTTCCTTTACTGCTACTAATCCTATATACGACACAAAATATCTTGAATGTACAGATGTAGCCATCATTAACCTGACTGCTGGCATTGACTATCTTCACTTTGAATGAGCATCACACTATGTAAATAGTGTAGGAGTGGAACGTTATCTTCGCACAGCGACAGTCAAGTTAACAACTGCTATCTGTCTCTATACAAGTGTATCTCAATAAATTAGAATATCATCAAAAAGATATTTTTTTCAAGTAATTCAATTAAAAAACGGAAACACAAATATTATTTTGAGTTAATACAGAGTAAACTTTTTCAAGTGTTTATTTCTGTTAATGTTGATGATTATGGCTGACAGCCAAGGAAACCCCAAAAGTCATTATCTCAGAAAATTAGAATAATTAACCCAAAACAGCTTTAAAGGTTTCCTAAGCATTTAAAAGGGTCCCTTAGTCTGGTTCAGTAGGCGGCACAATCATGGGGAAGACTGCTAACTTGACCCCGCATTATGCAGTAAAGACATCTGGGAAAGTCAGGCATGATGTTCAGGGTGCTTCCCATAGAGGGCAGCATAACAGAGGCACTGTCTCCCTGTTTAGATCTTGGGAGACAGATTTGCATATTCCTCCCATGTTCCCTTGCAGTGGAGCAACTATGGCTGTATAAGTCTCCACACACCTGAAAAGGTGGTCTCTCCCTAAGGATGGACGTTATCCCCATAAATGTTTCCAGAAGGCAGTCATTGACATACTCCACAAGGAGGGTAAGCCACAAAGGGTCATTGCTAAAGAAGCTGGCTGTTCACAGAGTGCGGTACCAAAGCATATTAATGGAAAGTTGAGTGGAAGGAAAAAGTGTGGTAGAAAGAAGGTGCACAAGCAATCGAGGTAACCGCAGCCTTGATAGCATTATTAAGAAAAGACCATTCAAAATGTTTGAGGAGATTCACAAGGAGTGGACTGCTACTGGAGTCAGTGATTCAAGAGCCACTAAACACAGACATATCCAGGACATGGGCTACAAGTGTCACATTCCATGTGTCAAGCCACTCATGACCGATAGACAATGCCAGAAGCATCTTACCTGGGCCAAGGAGATAAAGAACTGGACTGTTGCTCGGTGGTCAAAGGTGTTGTTTTCAAATGAAAGTAAATTTTGCATTTCATTTAGAGGAAATGAGTCTGGAGGAAGAGTGGAGAGGCCGCTGTACACAATCCAAACTGCTTGAGGTCTATTGTGAAGTTTCCACAATCAGTGATGGTTTGATGTCATCTGCTGGTGTAGGTCCACTGTGTTTTATCTAGACCAATGTCAGCGTAGCCGTCTACTAGGAAATTCTAGAGCCTTTCATGCTTCCCTCTGCCCACAAGCTTTTTGGAGATGGAGTTTTCATTTTCCAACAAGACTTGGCGCCTGTCCACACTGCCAAAAGTACCAAGACCTGGTTTAGTAACCACAGTATCAACGTGCTTGATTGGCCAGCAAACTCGCCTCTATGGGGTATTATCAAGAGGAAGATGAGAGACCCCAGACCTAACAATGCAGATGAACTGAAGGCTGCTATCATACACCCTGGGCTTCCATAACACCTCTGCAGTACCACAGACTGATTACCTCCATGCCACATTGCCACATTGATGCCATCATTCATGCAAAAGCAGCCCCCACCAAGTATTGAGGACATTCACTGGACAGACTTTTCATTTGGACAATATTTCTATGTTAAATAATTTTATTAGAGTTGTTCTTATATAATATTCTAATTTTCCAAGATAATGACTTTTGGGTTTTCCTTGGTTGTAAGTCAAAATTATCAACATTAACAGAAAGAAACACTTGAAAAATTCAGTCTGTTTGTAATGGCTCTATATAATAGATGGGGTTCACTTTTTCAATTAAATGACCTAAAAAATAACTTTTTCATAATATTCTAATTTATTAAGATGCACTTGTATACTGTTTGTATGAAGATTATATAGTCACAGAAATCCCATGGGTTGTTCTTACTTTTCACATGCCTCTATGTAAGCAATAAGCAATGCTTTCTAGTTAGGGTATACTTACATTTACCCCATTTCTGTTTTTGCCACAGATTGGGCTTTCAGCAGTAAATAATTAGTTGATTTTTGACAACCTGGAAGAAAATAAAGATTGTGATTTCTTGTGGATCATGTTCATTTTCTGTCTATGGTCAAAATACCGGTAGTAAAATTCAAGCATCCACCTTCTAGGCAAAAAGAACTTTTTCAAGGATTATTTAATTTCTTTCAGCCAATTTTCATAGGCCTTATTTGCAGTAAAGTTTATGAAAAATGAGTAAAGGAAAAATAGAGCTTTACTTTTATGTATAATCAGTTTTTATTGAAAATGAAGCATACAAGCATCATTAGCATGAGCAAAAATTACAATAAAACATGTGAACATCAGCTACTCACAAAATATGCCAAGATGTTCACAATGGACATCAAGGTTAATAGGGAGTAAACAAATGAATTAGTCAAATAAATGTAAATTTACTAATATAAGGGAGAGTGGAAATGAGGATATAAGAGAAAGAAAGAGAAAGAAAGGAGAAAGGAAAAAAAACATAAAGGGGACAAGGCGGGAGGGAGTAGTCCAACCAACCTGGATGGAAAATACATGGTCTCCATAACCCTTTCAGGAGGTAACCAGGGGTGCTAGAGTCATAAGAGGGAGTCAATGGAGTCATGGTTCTCCACTAAGATTTCTTCCATATGCATAAAAAGAGGAGTTATGGCAGCCCAGCAGACATGGGGTGATATACGGTTGTTTACCAGTAGTGGAGAATTACCATTCTCACCGCTGATAAAAGAAATCTTGAAACAGGGCTTTCTTAAATTTAGGTATAGATCCTTAGGTTTATGAAGAGGACCATGACTTGAAAGGTGTGAAGGACAGTCTAGCCAGAATATCCCCAGTAAACTTCTCTCTTAAAATTGCTTAATAACCCACCATACAAGAACTCACAGTCCAATAGGTCGATGTTAAATAATGAAAACAGTCTAGCAAAAGAAGCCAGGCTACAAAAGAGTGGAGACATGACATCAGGCCTGGGAATGAACCTACTCGTTCAAGCCCAGCAATGTCCTACTCAGAGAGTCTATCCACAGGGCAGTCACTAGAGGCACTTGAGATAAAGAATATTCTACCTCTACTGACGGCTTTCCCCCTCTCTAGTCTGTAACCAATCAAGTAGACGAGATAATAGTGCTACCTCGTGATTGAGTTTTACATCTGGTATTCTTGACCATTGGCAGTATTCTATCCTTGGATAGCATTCAAAGGCATAACTGGAAGCTCCATTGCAAAATCTGTAATGGGGCCCCTACCTATCCTGTGCCATTTAGAATAGTGGTATATTTTGTGTGGCAAAGAGCTCTTTGGAGCTCCCTTAGGCTCCAGCAGCAACTGCTACCAGTGCTCCCCCTATAGCTACTTCCCTGTTAGCACCTGTTTCTTCAATCTAGGTCAAGATGATTGCCATAGAGATCTATTGAAGGGTCTCTGTAATTTCCACAAGGATATACTGTATATGGGAACTGTCTGAAACAGATAAACAAATATGGACTTCCCCTCCATTTTAATGACATTCATACACCTAAACCATGAGAGAGATCTATGATCATAGTTTAGAAAATCTGAGAGAATCCCCTTATGTGGAAGTGTATAATGAAGAGCAAAAACTAAGCACTGTTATGCTAGTTTCTGTATACCCAGATGAGTAATGTTTTGGTTCTGCCAAGGAAAGACAAGTCATCCTACAGCCCAGTCATTTCAGTAGTCAATAGGTACACGGCCGCTCACGGGCAGACACATTACAAACCTATTTAAATGAATGGGTTTGAAAACTGCCTGACGGTTTCTGTCTCCTGTCAAGTTTCTCGGGCAGGAAACGGAAACCTGCAAAGCAAAGACTGGGAGCAGGTGTGAACCCGCCCTAACTGATGTTAATGTGTCTGTTTTTTTAACTGATCCATTTAATGGATCAGTTAAAAAAAAACGGATACATTAGTGTCAGTTAGCATCAGTTGGTGTCCATTTTTTTATACTGTCCGTTTTTGGGGGCTTTTTGCTGTTTATGCTTTCTGAGCATGCACAGAAAATAAAGGGACACAAAATAACAGACAGTAACTGATGGCTATTAGAAGTCTGTTGCCCATAGACCTCAATATTAAAAAAATAACAGACACTTGCTGTCCATTTTTTCAAACAGACAGAAAAGTCCTAAATGTAAGATTTTTTTTGTCCGCTTGAAAAAACGGATATGGTTGTAAATGGGCACTAAAGGACACAAGATAAAATCCCATTGAAATGAATGGAAATTTCAGACGGACCAGCTAGTGCCCGTTGCTAAAATCTTTCAACGGACAATAACCATGGACACTGCTGACAGAATCCAACAGTAATGTGAACGGCCCATAAGATGTCCAAACTTCGTAAACTCTGTCAGAACGAAAGGGTGAAAAGATTGTGGTTGGTCTTACATAGAGGGGTAGGTTTTGACATAAAGGGCTAGTTTATACTACTCACATCCTATCCGAATCTCAGATATGTCAGGATGTTGGTGTAAGGCCAAGTGCTCTATAACCACAATGTAGAGAACTGGAGACAGAAGGTGTCCCTGACCAATACTGTTTCTTATTGCTAATGGCTTGGTCAGCAGTCAGGAACTTTACTTTAATGTGTGAACACCTTCAAGAGAATCTGTCATTAGGTTTATGATACCTGATCTAAAGATAGTATAACCTAGCGTGCAATCTATCACTTACTAGATAACTTGCTGTGCGTTTTAATACAACTCCTCTTTAGCAGCTGCAGCCAGAGACATAGTCAGCACAGTATTGTGTATATACAGTGTAGTACTCGATATTTATGTGTTACAGTCTCCCAAACCTTGATAACAGTTTCCCCAATGCACAATATAAAGAAAAGAAAGAAAATTCACACTTTGTGGTTAGCAGAGGATGGACACTTTTGAAAAGTTCAGTTTGGACACAGAAATGGTTATCCAATTAATCCTGCTAAAGCTAAGTGTCCATACGTTATCTACATTTGTGATTTGACTATTCTGATATGTGACCTACTTCTGCAGTTTTGCTGTGTTAAGGAGTTTTTATTTTCTGATAGTGTAGAAATATCCCCGGTTATATATTTTTTTGCTTTACCATATAGAGAAAGCTGTCAAAGTGGTGAGCTGGTGCAGGGAGGAAGGGTGCAGGGCATTACAGCTCATGAATATTGAGGATTAAAGCTGATAAAGGGTAATTCTATGATATGTATAGAAGGTCATCCAGGACCTACAGGAACATACAGAACCTCACCAGTTTCAGGGTTTCTGTCACTACTTTATGAAGCCTTCAGATTATGCAGCATAAAAACCTGAATATGCTACCTTATTTATGGTCAGTATAATATCTACACAGGTTCGCTTTACTATTAGGCTAAAAGGGTAACAGAACCTAATGTAGAAAATAATGCAGCGGACTACTTGCTATAAAGCTGCAGTACTAATAACCAATCCCTCCTGACCAATGATTGACAGCTGCTATGTACACATGGCAGTAAACATTCAATGGTCAGGGACTATGAGATCGGTTCCTCATGAGAAGAGCATACATAGAATTATGGGTCAACTGGAAGAGGGGAGTTGCGCCATTTGGATTAATATTACGCTTTATTTACACTGCTTTAATGGGCAACAGATCACATTTATTGGGTTGCTGGAGTCACGGTATATCTCCCCCAGATTCCTGATATATGTGTGGTCCAGGGTGGATCTTGAATAAGCTGCAGCCCAGATGTGGGTCACAGGCTCATTACCGGCCCATAAAAGGCTGCAGAGCCTACGCTTCAGGGCAGATCTCGGGAGGAGAGGAAGTGGCTGGATCTTGAAATTTCAGGATCGTTTTTAAAATCCAATATCTGATCATTTTCCATCTGAACCCGATCCCGATCCCAATTCCGATCCTAATGCAAGTCAATGGGATTTTATTTAATTATCAAAGATTGGATTTTAAAAACGATCCTATTCACTACACAGCATGGAGTCCAAAAATTGCTTCAATTTTTGGACTCCACGCTGTGTATTGATTAAAAAAAAATCCCCTGGCTACCTAGCCCCCCTGGTGTCCGCTTACCTGCACAGATCCACTGCTGCTGCTGCTCCCCATTCTTCTCGGTCCGGTCCTCTCTCATTGACATGCCTTCAGAGTGCCGTGCGCACCCCCGCCACCCTAGGCTAGTGTTAAAGATGATGGGAGTAGGCGGGCCTTGTTGTGGCTTAGGAGAGTGTGGGCTGGGAGATGTGAGTGTATCACTCATGTCTCCCCTCCCAGTACCCGCTCACACTCTCCTAAGCCACAAGCCCTGCCTTCTCCCAGCATCTCTAACACTATTCTAGGGAAGCGGGGGCGCGCAGGGTGCTCTGAAGGCATGTCAATGAGAGAGAAGAGGATCGAGAAGAACAAGGAGTGGCAGCGGATCTGTGCAGGTTGTCATGACCTTATTATTTGTATATGTTGGTGTGTGTTTCGGTTGGGGATTTGATCTGGGCTCCTGTGTTCTGCTGGTGGTTTCTTTGCCACTGGACCATCGGTTTTGGTATCTGGTGTCAGTCCTCTGAGCATACTTGAAGTTTCAGGAATCGAACCTCAGGTGTTAATTATTGCCATCAACCTATGGAAGGATTCTGGGGCCTTTATAAGGAAGAGGACTGGCTCCACTAATTGCCGGTTTTTGTGGTCCCAACCTAAAATTCGTGGCCCTGGGAGGAGGAGTGTTTTGCTTGTGCTGCAACTGTCTAAGAAGGTGTTTGAGTGTTGTTTGTGTGTGAGTTTGGTTTGTCCCTCCACACTTCTACTCTGCCCTGTCCTTCACTTCTGTTTGCTTGGCACTATCTGGTTGTTTGAAGTGGGTTCCAGTTTATTTTGCCCCAGTCTTGTGTTTACCCTTTCCTCACCTCTCCACTTTCCCTCTCCTCATCCTCTTGTTTTGTATTGTGTTGTGCTGCGTGTCCGTTGTCCAGCACATCCCATCCTGTTTGTCTGCAGCTGCACCTTGATTTCTGTAGGGGTCACCACCTTAGAATCCCCAGTCCCTAGCTCTCCTGTAGCTCTTGCCCTATCTGTCGGCTAGGTCTTCGTGCTAGAGATCCAGGAGTTGTCGGGGCCAAGGCTAGCTTGGGGGCAGCTGACCACCACCCGTAGGCAGGGCCTAGCTAGCCACCGCAGTGTCAGGGGTTGTCTCTGCAGTCCGGAATCTGGGTCTGGACTTAGACACAAATGTGACACAGGTAAGTTGAGCGATCGGGATCGGAATTCTGTTCTCGATCTTTTTTAGGCGGGATCGGAACCCGATCGCGATCGTGAAATTTACTCGATCGCTGATCGGGATCTGATCTTTTCTGATCCCGATCGCTCAACCCTAATAAACTGCTTTGCTTCAAGATTTCTGTCCCTGTCTCTGACAGGTTGGGTCCGCACCATTGCTTCGAACAAGCTACCTTCCCCACATATGCTATATTAATTATTTGCACCCATATCATATACATTCATAGAAGGCATTGGAGATGCTAAATACTTAACATTGTAGTGTCTTAATACTGGAAATATAAAAGGTTCCATCTTTAAAACGACTCTGGAAAGTCGTACAAAACATTACAGCAATTTGCTATTATGGTGTAACTATACAAGCATCCATTTGCAGTTAATCTCCATATGTGTGGGAAGCCTGGGTAATAGTATTATTAGACAAGACCTTAGAGAGTGAGCATTATCATGGAAGTAATTAAATAGCATATAATAAAGATTAAATGACAATTAATTGTAAATGATAATAAGGTCTCATTAATTAAAAATGTACTTATGCTGATTCTACAGCATTTCAGAAATGGAAATTTTGGTATAAAAATGTAAAAGCAAAACTGTAAGATAAAACACAGGAATTTCCTTTACGTAATACGGTAGAGGGATTAACTTCTTTATTTAGATGAGGCAGTTAATGCTATATGTATAGATATAGAAATAGATATAAATTTATTTCAAGGGGTTTTCTGAGCTAAAAATATTACATATATTCTACAAATAGGTCATCATTGGGGTCTGACACTCAATTTCCCCATTGATTAGCTGTTCTAAGTGTAGTAGCCAAAGCAAGAATTACAGATTAGCATCAGGGAAGACAGGCTTGCACATTCCAGTGAGCGCCCTCTATTGGTTTGCAACACTGAGGCACCTGACTTCCTAATTACATCATGGAAGACTGATTTGCATATTCTTCCCATAGATTAGCCCCCATTCATTTAAACTGCATTAAATCAATCCAGCCACTAAACCAAGAACAGTGGGGGAATCGAGTGTCAGACCCCACTTATCTGGTATTGATGAACTATCCTTAGAATAGATCATCAATATTTTTAGTCCAGAAAACACCTTTAGGCTAAAGCCCCACATTGCAGAAATACAGCTTTTTTTGTTGCAGATTTTTTTTGCGGTTATTTGAGCCAGGAATGGATTGAGCAGAAGGTAGAAGTATAAGAACTACCTATATATTCCCTGTTCCTTCTGTAGCCATTCTTGGCTTTGGCTCCAAAAAACGCAACAAAATCTGCAACAAAAAAAGATACATTTTCGCAACATGGGGCCCCAGCCTTAAAGGGGTTTATCCTGTTAAGGACACTTATGCACTATCCACTGGACAGCAGATAAGTATTTGATTTCCAGGGACCTGACTGCTGGATCCTCCAACGATCAGGGGAGTCCCCCGTAAGCATCCTTGTGTCCCCCTTAAGCATCCACCAGTACAGTTGCATGGCTGGTGCTCCTTTCACTGCTATGGGGCCGCCAGAACTGTAATCTCCGGCAGGGCCCCCATCTGCATAGAAGTGGATAGAGCAAGGGGACCCAAGAAGTGTCCAGTGATTGACTGTCCTATGGATAGGGTATAAGTTTCCCTAATTTCACAACTCCATTAAGTAAGGTCCCAGTTACCCATGGTGTGTGTCCATAGTTCTTCAATATTTACCAGTCATGACTACATTAGTTTAGTTCAAAACATCATTAAGATAATGACATGACCCCCTAATGTCTCAATGTTACTTAATATGAAGCCTTAAAGGGGCTCCACCATGTCTGAGATATAGGCCCAATGAAGTTGAAGTTCTTCAAAGGCAGCAAACAAAGAAAAACATTGCAAAATATGCAGTTCACTGCAGGTTCACACCTGCGCCCGGTCTCTGCTTTGCAGGTTTCTGTCTTCTGCTCGAGAAACTGGACAGGACACGGAAAACCGGCAGTCAGTTTTCAAGCCTATTCACTTGAATGGGTTTGAAAAGTATCCGCTTGTGAACGCCCGTGTGCGTCTTCCTCTTCGTGGCGAAACCGGTTTTTTTTACCGGAAACAATGTCGGACATGCAGGACTTTGTGTCTGGTTAAAAAAACGGTTTCGTCGTGGAGACCAGAAGATGCTCACGGGCAGACACTGACTGCTGGGTTTCCGTCTCCTGTTCAGTTCCTCGGGCAGAAGATGGAAACCCACAAAGCGGAGACCGAGCGCAGGTGTGAACCCGCCCTCAGTTTATCTACATCATTTTAACTTCCTAGGAGTCACATTTAAAATTGTAAAAACCCTCAAAAATGTCACTTTTTTTATTGTAGATTTTTAATTCATACATCAAGTAAACTTGGAACATAATTCAGGTGCCTTATGTTCATTTTAACCCTATAATGACTTACCTAATTTTAGTTAACAGAACCATTAAAAAATTTCTCCCCCTTGTGTCATATTTTTTTTATTGGTTCATCAGAGTAGCACCTTAGAGGTTAAGTTTTTGAAGAAGAGGTTAAAGACATGCAAAGAGATATAAATATTTATTGCAGGTCATAGAGGGCATAGAATAGAGGTAAGGAGCTACAGAGAATTAACTTTACCTGCCCTGGACCGCAACATGCAAGAGAGGTAAGATCAAACAACACATTGAAAAATACACAATCTCCATGTATATAGGGAGAAGAAGGGTTAATTCCCTTACTCTAGGTGAGAAGGCACAGACCCTGGACCCCTGCCAAGAGACACATTTGCTACTAATTAGCAGCTCTCCCTGCAATTAAACTGATGGATGACCTCTGGACATCGTAAACTGTAATGGCTTTCTTAAAATGAATGAATCTAGCTCGGAGCAATCAGTAATGGGGCTAAACTAAATCTGATAGGCTGAGTCATCCATACCCCAGCCTGCCCTAGCCTGCAATCACATGACCGAGTTTCAGCCTTGAAATTCGAACCGTGTGTTGGTCGGATTTACCGACCTGAACAGTATACCGGAAGATAGACTCCTAGTAGAGTAGTGTAGTGTGAATACAGGGTTAGTCCCTATGACCTGTTTTTCAAGCAGCTCAATAACAGTACACAGTGTGACGCTTTTCAGACCCCCGAGTATAACGATCGGAGGCCTGGGAGAGGTAAGGGAACATAAAAAAACATGTTATTTACCTCTCCAGGTTCAAGGACTTCTGTGACGTCCCTGATGTCCCATGACCAGGGCCTGTGTCATGTGACGTCCTGACGTCATTGAAGATGGCTGACACCACTGAGGAGTGCAGCGGAGCCAGGGAGAGGCAAGTAACAGTGTTTTTTTTATGTTGGTATCCCCTTTCGGTCTCCTATTATTTTACTCTGGGGTCTTCACAATGGGGCATAATACTTTGTGCAGGGGCCACTATGGGGCATAATAGTGTGTGCAGGAGCCACTATGGGGCATAGTAGTCTATGCAGGGGCCACAATGGGGCATAATAGAGCATGCAGGAAATAAGGGTGGGAGTTGGTCGGGGTCTTTGATGTCAGTCAGGAGGAAGGAGGGCCCCATGTCAAAATTTCACCAAGAGGCCCTGCCATTCCTAGTTACGCCACTGTGTACAAATATACATATATATCTTTGAGTGCTGAGTGCCCTAGTAAAACTCTAAGGGTTCTGACTCAAAGGGCTAAAACATAGTGGTTCTTTCTCACTACCAGTGTCGCTGCTGATAACATTATGGCAGGGTTTACCAAAACATCTTGGCAGTATGCCTGGTTGAAAACCTGGATTATCCTGCCAGTTTATACCTTTTTGCAGTGATAACGGTGGTTTTTCAGTTTAGTTAACAAAAAACAATATTGCAAAAAAAATTAATTCTGCTCTGAAAGTAATGACTTTGTAAGACACTGCGGATACTCACAGATCAAGAACAAGCTACACTATTTATTGACAATGAAAGGGTGATCTTTCCATAGTGAGCACAGTTCAGAGATCTCCCTTCCCCCACTTCTATGATTTTTCTTTAATCTATCTAAAATTGATTATATCTAAACTATGCTCGAGACTTTTCCACTAGTAATGTAATAATAATTGTTCTGGATCATGCAGTGACTGATAACATATATGTTACATCCTCATTCATTCGAACTCCTGCGCCATCCTCTAGCCTCCTTGTGCAGTGTAGGAAGCGTGTCCGCCCATATTATCTGCCCCCGGACTCTTGTCATTCTGTGTTGGCACTGTTAGAGTTAACTTTTGTGTGCTTGTGATTGACAGCTGCCAATCAAGGCTGGGGTGGGTTTTGGACTTCCTTAAACTGGCCATCAGCCCACACATGGTTGCCGGCTATCGTGTTTCTGACCTTGCTAAGCATTTCCCTTGCTCTTGTATTTACTGACTTCTGCTTTTTGACTACTCTTTTGGATTGTGATTTGGTACTTTTTTGTCTCTCTGGTTTGACCCTTGACTTGTTAACTCCTCTTCTGTATTGTCTTGTTTTGTCCTTTTCTGTGTATCACTTATCTAGAGTAGGGTTTATCATTCAGTTGTCCCTGTCATTAGGACAGTTGTGGCAAATAGGTAGGGACACAGGGTGGACCTAAATTAGAGTTCACTATCTCTGTCTTCCCTAGCAGCTGTTATTGGGGATTACCTTAGGTCAATTCTAGCAATATCTTTTCCTTAGGATGTCTGTCACAAAATGGATCTTCTCCTTACAGCCCAAAGTATCTGATGACACTGGCACACTGGGAAAAACTGCTATGCATTGCTGCCAAGGTTTTTCCCGCAGGGCTTTTTTTTTGTTGTGGCCAGCTACGTGGGGTCTTAGCCTTACTCTACTTTCCAGACTCATTCAGAGGACTAGTGGTTTATGTAAAATAAACTCTTTCCAACTTCTACTTTAATAAGTGTAAAAATACTGTCATATAACTATGTACCCAACATTTTCTATCCATTCTAAGAAATAAGAATAAAACATTTTCCACTAATCAGCAAAGTATGTTAAAGAGAATCTAATGTATTAGCTGTTCAGTCTAACACTTTTCAGAGCAGATTCATTTGTCATAGACTTACAAAGAGAATAGATGATTACCTTTGAGGCCGCATACAAGTTTGATAATGCTTTGTCTAATAGTTACATTCAAAATTCACAATGTTACATATAAATGGTATACATTTTAAAAGATTCAATTGACTGTGTAATAAAATGATCCCGCTTTCTACTGTATCTATGTCATATTTATGTCATCTTTTCATAATATAGAATCTTGCTTTGGAAAGTTTCCTGAAAAGAATGGCCTGATCCTTAGAAAAGTTATTTCCACAAGTGCCTGTACACCCTTGTTTTGTACTTGCAGGTATAGATATAAGTTAAGGCATGTCTGTAATGAGGCGGAATGAATAGAAGAACGGAGGCTTTTAAAACTACAACACATAGTGTCAAATTCATTTCCTGTGGACCAGAGGTGCATGGCATTCTGCTGCTTTCCTAATTCAGCATTACAATAAAAAGAAGCATAAAATGGATAATTCTTTTTTTATATATAAGAGCCTATTGATTTGTTTTTGGGGAGGACACAGCGAGCGATGGCGACTGTTGGCCAGATAGAAAACAAAAGAAAATAGCTTACAATGCCATATAAAATTCTTTTGTAGGCTGTAATGTTGGATGTGGCTAAAACAAACAACTTGACTTTATTCTGACAGTGGTAAATAAGTTTAGTGAATGGCTAGCGATAAAGTTCCCGAGATACTCGGAATGGTTCCATTATAAAAAAGAACTATAGATATAAATAAGTTCGAAAAATATTTACTTAAACATTATTAATGTATCCTACTTAAGGCTTCGTTCACATCTGCGTTGGAGTTTCCGTCGCAGATTCCACCAAAAACGTCAGTTATCTGCCAGTTATAGTATAAAGCTGGTGGACCCTATTATAGTCCATGGGGTCCGCAGGTGTCTGTTTCAGCGGGCAGGCTCTTTGTCGTTAGGATCCCATAGTAGATACGAACGATGGAGAGCACGGTGCAAGTGTGAACCTAGCCTGAGATGGCCGTACACTTCAACAGATGTGGTTGTTCCTGCCACTTCCACATATACATGTACACTCAGTTTGGCCAAGTATGTATGCGTTTTCAACGGGAATTAAGGAGAAAGTCATTGTCATATTCACTATCTCCTGAAAAAAACAAAAAGATTGGTGGAAATTTAACATGCTTGATCCTTCCTCTGACATCATCAACTAGGAAAAAGTCAGGAGGCCTCTATACACATTAGATAGTCAGCTGTCCATTTGGCCAATGATTATCTCATGTGTATGGGGTATTGGGAAATTAGCTTGGTAGAAGCAGTGGTGTGGACCGAAAACATCAAGACAGGGATACAAAATGTGCTGAAAACTGGTTTATTAAAAAAAAAACAAAAAAAAAAAAACAGGAAAATAAATAAACCTTGACTTCAGGCACAAAATGAGCAAAACAAAATACACCCTTAACTTCAGGCAAAAACAAAATAAAAACCTGCTCGTCTGAGCATCTAACTAAACAGAACTGATAACCTAACTATGCATGAGGCTTACTTCCAGCCACATGAACAAAACAGGCTCAATATTGTTTCACTGGACTCAAGGTTACAGGACAGAACCATACACCTCCTTTCACTCCATGGAACTGCCCTGCAATGCAAGAGCTGCAACCTTTTTCTGGCCCAGTAATAAGCCAAGGATCTACTCCTGGGCTGAAGCCTACTCCAGATCCGCTCTGGATCCCACATATGTCAGAAACCCTGGGCTGATATAGCTGGACTCCGGCACTCTGCCTGTCACCTTCTCACAGGGGTTGTTCACTTTGGAAAAACATTTTTTACCATGAGATCCACCAAAAATAACTTGTTTCTATGTTGGGGACCCCAACTATAAGTTGCTTTGTGTAGGCAAATCTGGAAGTATGGATGTAATATGAAAGATAAATTCATTGACAAGTACTACATAAGTCTGCATAGTGTTACTTACGTGTCCCCGTTTCTGGGCTGCTATGTAGCTGAGCCTGCCTCTCCATCTGCTGCTTTGGTTGCTTCTCTTCTCTCAGTGTTTATGGTGTTACTGAGATAACTTATATAAACCCATCCTCATCTATATACAGGTTCCTATACATAGGAACAGTACTGCTGTACTAACTCCATTGTGACTCATCTATCCTGATCTGCTCTTTCTTCTGTTGCTGACTGTAGACTCCCTTTTAATCCTTCTGCCATTATTGATTCTACATTTTCTGTTAGTACAATAAACCTCATTTCAATCCTGAAATATTACTGTGTCCATCAGTTATTAGATATATCAAACTGAAATGGCTGTTGCAAACACCAAAATATTTAGAACTAAAAATGATTAAGATTAATCGGGGTGCCCAAACTTTTTCATAGGACTGTATATATATATACAGAACCGTAACACTTATCTACATTTTACCTGTAATCTACATCTAATCTAAGACTACTCTGAGTGACTGTAACCTCAGGGCTCACTATGAAAAATTCCATACATTCTTGCACACAATCTCTTAAGGAAGCCATATACCTAAGATTGTTTTCAAGTAGAATTACCAGTTCAACTATTCACTGACAAACTTAAAGGGGTTGTCCTGTTATAGACACTTACCCCTTTCCACATAACAGGGGATAAGTTTCCAATCACTGGGGGCCTGATCACTGAGTCCTAAAGAGATCAGGAGGACAGAGGACCAAAAGTCCCCCTAAGGCCTCCTTGTGAATGGAGTGCCCGTGTATGTCCATGACAATACATGTTTGCTGGAACTATACAAATTTGAGGAGGCAAGAAGAAACCAGTCCTTTGTCCACATGTGAACGCTTATGCAATAGTTACTGCAATGACCAATAGTTATCAACAAAAGGCATTTGTAACGTCTCTGCCTTTTCGGGTCTCTACACCACAAACCGCTCGCACGCTGCGTCGCAGGAGGCATGTTCAGCTATGATTCCTTGCTTTAGCTTCTTGTTACTCTATTTGAAAACTGCTCTCTCTCAACTGTTCTCTCATTTCTGTAATTGATTTTCCACCACAGCCATCTCCTTCTCCTTGGTTTTCCTTTTGTCTTCTAATAGTTAATCTTAGCCTTACCTTTGTGATTGATGGCCTATCTGCCAATCAAGTCTGAGGCGGGTTCTGGACTTCCTATAAACAGGTCATCAGCCCACACAGGCTTGCTGGCTATTGAGACTCTGTCCTTGCTAAGCGTTACTCTTGCTATTGTTTTGGATTTACTGACTTCTGACCTTTGGCTTCCTTTGTTACTACTCTTTTGGATTTTGATTATGAACTGTTTGTCTCTCTAGTTTGACCTCGGCTTGCTGACTCTATTTCTATGTTGTTTTGTCTTGTCCTGTTCTGCGTAACACCTATTCAGAAAAGGGACTGTCGTCCAGTTGTCCTGCTACCGCCTAGGGTAGCTGAGGCAACTAGGTAGGGACAGGGGCAGGGTTGAGTTAGGACTTACTGTCTCTGTCTTCCCTTCCTCCCTGGTTTCAACAGCAGTACTGGGGAATTGCTTAACTAGCAATTCCTTTACACCATGTTAGTTTACATCATTTCCATTTGTGCAATTTTTTTTACATTATCCAACGTTCATCTGCAAACCTTCAACATTTATCAATAATTTTGATGTCCATGTCTAAGATCTTTATTGTTTCTGTGTTTGGTACAATTTGGTTGCAAAAATAATCTAAAAAAACTTGTGTATTATTTGGATGACTACGGCCCAAAGAATATCTTGTGTATAGCTGGACAAAGACTATGCCCTAGGTTAGCTAGTTATATTTGGATTTTTGCACCTAAGATGCATCCACTGCTACTTCCATATTTCACAGAATATAGAGCAAAATAAAACTGACTAGAGGGAAAATGTGCCGCTCAGAAGTAGTGTGTACTCTGCAGTGTGTTTATTTTCTATCAGCAGGTGCACCTATGTGGTGCACAGTATTGTGCATAACAGCCCTACAATAATAATTGGGCATAATATACATTGTTTAGTGAATTCGCTTCTAAATTGGAGCTTAAGAAGAATGGGTCAACAGCTAACAATAAACACAAAGGTTAAAATGAGTTGGAAGAGGGACATCATAACATTCACATGTTAAGAAAGCCTCAAAAGCTTGACAAAGTAGTGTTTTTCTAAATAAGTGTTTCTGTTAAATTGATGGCACGGAGCGTGGTTCTATGGTGTGATTTCAATAAGCTCATATCGAATTGTTATGAGCATGTTCTCTAAAAGGTGGCCCCTAGTTAGACAAGAACAATAGACATAAAAAGCAAATGCAAACAAGAGGTGGTCTTGACTGGAAGTTGTACATATTCAAGCTGCTTACCTTAGGAAAGCAACTTCAATTTTCTTGTTTTCTCTGCTGATAAAAGTGACTACGGCAAGAAGAAAATTAGCGGGATCCACAAAAGCTATAATAGAGCAGGTGTTTAGCCAATTTCAAGCTCCTTTTTAGCACTGATTTAAATTGCTTCCTATTTCACTCATAGCATGGCTTTTTCAATTGAAGCTGTTCATCTTTAAGCCTCGTTTTATTACTACGACAGTCTAGGTATGAGACAATGGTTTGAAATGAACCTTTAGAATAAACAGGGTTGAGTTCTTAGAAAAGTATATTGGTACCCACTAAGTATTTAGAGAAAGCCCAATGGATTGTGCATTGTAAAGAAGCACTCCAGAAAAAAATGAGCCTCCATTTTAAAGTTAGCTTGTGTGTAGTGTATACTATTGAAGGTATAACAGATTTAATGTGAGGTTATGTGCTTCCCTCTGGAGTACTTATGTATTGTCAGCTTCTATGAGGTACACAGTGATTCCTGTGTAAATAGGTTTTTTGAAACTTGATCTGCACAGATCTGCATTGAGTTAATCAGAGATGCAGATAGAAGGTCAGTAGAGATGAGCAAACAGTAAAATGTTCGATATTCGATATTCGTTTTGAGTAGCCCTGCAATATTCGCCTATTCGAATCGAATATCGAATCCTATTATACTCTATGGGGGAAAAATGCTCGTTTCAGGGGTAGGCAACATTTGATCAAATAGAACTTACCAAGTCCATGAGTGAGGGTCGGGCTGGATTCTCCAAGAAGTCTTCTCCATGCAGCGCCCCCGCGGCGTCTTCCGGCTCTGAATTCACTCTGCCAGGCACCGGGCCTGGGCAGAGCCGATTGCGCATGTCCGCACTACAAGAAAATGGCCGCTTACAGTCAAAGCGGCCATTTTCTTGTAGCGTGGGCATGCGCAGTTGGCTCTGTCCAGGCCCGATGCCTGGCAGATTGAATTCAGAGCCGGAAGACGCCGCGGGGACGCTGCGCAGAGAAGACTTCTAAAAGTAGGAGAAGAACCAGCGTTGATTGGCCGACTGTATAGCATTCGGCCAATCAAGGCTGGTTCTGCATCAAATTTTTCCATTTGAATAGCGAGTAGTATTAGATCGAGTACGAGTATTTCGAATACCATAGTATTCGATCGAATACCTACTCGATCGAATACTACTCGCTCATCTCTAGAGGTCAGCAATCTGGAGGTTAGCACATAACTAAAAGCTGTGACAATAAAGCTGTCAGTAAGGTTGATCGAACAATGTAAAATAAATAAAATGTTTAAAAATATATGAAAAAAATTCCCCCTCCCTAAAAAAAAAAATCCCATCATTAAGAATGTTTAATAAATAAAAGGACACACACATACTTGGCATTGCCACATCCATAACAAACTGAGATATTAAATTATATCATTATTTAACCCACACAGAGAATTCTCTAAAATTAAAAAATGAAAAACAATGCTAAAATTGCTGATTAGTACATTCCGGCACCCCCAAAAATGGAATAAAAAGCAATTACAAAGTTGTATTTACACCCCAAAAGGTGCCAATTACACAATAAGCCCATACTACAAAAAATAAGCCCTTGCACAGCCCCATCAGTTGAAAAAGTTATGGCTCTCAGAATATGCGGATCCCAGTGGTCAGAATCCCTATGGTCAGACCTCTCTTGTAGATAGATACTAAACATCCTTCATGGGCCAAGACCAATGGTGTTATGATCCCTGGTTTACCTGATATTAGGCCTGAGACAATAACATTTTCTTAGTATTAGTAAGCAATATATCAGAAATTTAAGAACTGTCTAATGAAAGTCTAAGTTCAATCTTTTGTCCATTTGCAGTATTTGTTTCATAGTTATATACTGTATAGTTTCATAGAAGATGATGTTGGATAAAGACATCAGTCCATCAAGTCCATCCTATAACCCTACAATCCCCTACAGTGTTGATCCAGAGGAAGGCAATAAACCCATGAGGCTCGTGCCAATTGCCCCATTTCAGGGGTAAAAAATTCCTTCCCGACTCCAATCTGGCAGTCAGTATAAAAACCCTGGATCAACGTGTCCTTAAAATCTAGAATCTATAACCTGTAATATTGTTTTCTTCAAGAAAGGCATCCAATCCCTCTTTGAACTTGTGCAATGAATCCGCCATCACCACTTCCTGGGGCAGAGAGTTCCAGAGCCTCGTTGTTCTTATTGTGAAGAATCCCCTTCTATGTTTCTGGTGAAACCTTCTCTCCTCCAGACATAGTGGATGTCCTCTTGTCACTGCCACTGGCCTAGGAGTAAAAAGATCCTTAGAAAGTTCTTTGTATTGTCCCTTGATGTCCATCTAGTATATTGCTGGTTCCCTAGAACCTCTGCATTATTATTCAATAAAATATGTGTAACACAGCTGTAAAAATTCTCATTTCTTAGCAATGCTATTTATTTATTTCTATAGTTCTTGACAATAAAATAGAACATAAATGTCACCAAAGAGCAACATGTAAACACACTACTTATTATTACTTTCCAGTAGGTGGCGCTGCATTTATAGGTTGCTGCTGCCTCACCTGAAAATGTGACTGTCCCATTGCCAATACAGATAGCAGGTTCACATGTCAAGCTGGCGCCTGTTATATCTACTCTTATAGTATTTGGCATCATTGCCACAAAACAGGTGTGTGGAAAAGCAAACTAACATGCAATGTGCACCAGATGCTTGATGTTTTATAACTGATTCTGATATTTAATAATGCTACATAATATTTATTATATAATGAAAATGTATGGCAGGTTATAATGTAGTTTCAGGGGCATGTAAAAAAGTGACAGGGCAGCATAGCACAACTAAGGAAGCAACTCACCCCTACCACCCACTGAGAGCACAGAAAAATGTATTTAAAAGGATTGTCCAGACAAAAATGGACAACCCTTTCAACTTTTAAATAAGCAAGGGGACATAGAACGGGTAAAAGGTTGAACGGATCTCTTCTGGAGTTCCACTGAAGCCACTACCATGTGATGTCACTACCTGTAACATCACGGTTCCTCTTCCTGAGGCCTGCTAACTGTCTTGTTGGGAGGTGAATCTCCTTCCCAGTCTCCAGTCTTTTGCAAACGCCAATAGGTTTTCTTCCAGGATTGCCCTGTATTTAGCTCCATCCATCTTCCCATCAACTCTGACCAGCTTCCCTGTTGCTGCTGAAGAAATACATCACTACAGCATGATGCTGCCACCACCATGTGTCACCGTGGTAATAGTGCGTTCAAGGTTATGAGCAGTGGTACTTTTCTACTGCACATCGCCCTTTACATTAAGGAAAAAAGTTCCACTTTGTTCTCATCTGACCAGAGCATCTTCTTCCACATGTTTGCTGTGTCTTATGTCTTTCTGTGAACAAAGGTTTTCTCTTTCATAAAGGCCAGATTTGTGGAGTACACGACGTATAGTTATTTATTTTTATTTATTTATATTTTGGGGCAGAGCTAAACAGCAGGTTGCATATGAAACCCCGCCCACCAAATGACGCAAGAAACCAGGAATAAAGAAGATTTTACAGCAGTGAAGACTGGTGAGTATGTGACGTGGGAATACCCCTTTAAACCTAGTTTGACTCCAAACTCACCCAACCATACCTTTATGGACCTTACTTTATGCACCGTGGCACAGTCATGCTGGAACAGAAAAGGACATTACCCAAACTGTTCCCACAAAGTTGGAAGAATACAATTGTCCAAAATGTATTGGTATGCTGAAGCATTAAAATTTTGCTACACTGGAACTATGAGTCAGCAGAGCAGCATGTCAATTATACTTACAGAAATGATGGCATTTCCACCCACTACTGGGGTCCCCCCATCTCCCTAGCTAAGCTATCCCACTCATTACTAGTCTGCCACCCCCAACCCCACACATCACATCATACTTATCTAACTTCTGTTCTGGGAGACAGCTCCTCCTTTCTCATTAAATGTGTGCATGATGGACTCGCTGTGCCCAGACCAGAACTACCCGTGAGGCCTGCACAGGACTCTGGATGCCTGGAGTGCCATCTCTACTGCGCATGTAACGCAGCCACCACTTCCAGACTACGCAAGAAGTTGAAGAAAGGAAGAGGGGAAGAGTAATTTCCAGACAGGTATTTTGTACCTGAAGTCTAGGTTTATTTATTTTCCAGTTTTGTTTTGTTTTGTTTTTTTTTTAAATAAACTAGTTTGCTGCATATTTTGTGTCTCTGTCTTGATGGTTTGAGTCTGCACCACTGCTTCTACCGAGCTAAGTTCCTCACACCTCCTTCTCTATATCTAACCTCACAGGTGCCGTGGTCGCTAATGACTATGATATCTGAGACTCTAAATGGGATTAGTGTTAACTCTGATCTGGGGATGTCAGTGGTAACTCCTACCCTTACACCATATTGTTCTTTTTCTAAACATTTAGGGGTTAAAAGTAATTCTGCAAAAAAAAAAGCATAAAAATGAAAAAAACTAATAAAACATACAGGATCTGCATATGCTCATGTACATATGTATCAATGTATGTATGTATGTATGAACTTATTCAGAAATTTAACATTGCACAAAAACATTTGAAAAAAACAGAGGCAGCATTTCACTTCTCAAACAATAAATTTTCCTAATATGCTGTTCTATAAATATACCCTAAAGTAATGTCATACAAAACACATCTTGACAACACAAAAAGCAGCCGTGTCAATGAAAAAAAATGACAGCTATAGCTACAGAAGCGCAGTCTGATAAAACAAAAGAAATCCATGTCCTTAAAATCTAAACAAGCTGTGTCCATAAGGGGTTAAAGTTAAAAATAATAACCCAGGCGTATTTCCAGAAGAAATCTATCACATGAAACCAAACCTTTATTTTTATGTTATTCTTTTCTTTTAAACTATCGCCAGAATTTTATTATTCGGGGGGAAAGAAAATTAGTAAAATCTCAAAAAGTTGCTCAGATGTATAAAAACAAAATGCAAAAACATTTGTATCCAAAAACATAGAAGGAGCCTTCACGGAATTTTTCTTAAAATAATCTAAAGCAGCTAAATTTACGTGTTCTCCATTTCTATGTTATTTTTATGAATGTATTTAGATCGTAATAAAACAAGAGGCAAATGAAGGCAGAAAAGCTTTGGAAGTCTAAATGAAAGTTGGTGTGTATTCGAGACGAGGGGGATGGGCCTGCCAGCTACTATAATGGTATTTAGAAATAAAGAGTCTGTGTTATGTCTAGTGGCCCTGGTGTTTTGTGTTAAGCTGACCCCGGCATTGTACCATTTCAATTCAAACTGGAGTGCAAACTTTCAGACCCAGGCTGTCCAAGGGATTTTGTAAGCTAGCCAAATTTACATTTCAGATTTGAAAGCAAGGGCAAAGGTTCGTGTTCACAGGTTTGAGATCATGTTTAATATCACATGACAGCTTTGTCAAACACCATAGAGTTAAAAAGAAGAAAAATGACTGTCTGGGTTTGTGTCATTAAGAAATCTGACAAGTCTACAATAGTCGACTTCTTTGTTTTGAAGTATGTTTTTAGAATTTTTTGTGTACAACGTTTCATAATATTTTATTCTTTGGCTCCTGAGTATGTCAATTATGGCAATAAATAGTGTACAGGCACATTCTGTTGGTCACTAAAGCTTTTCTGTAATTTAGATCCTCCCCCCACGCATTTTCAGTGCCCTTCAGCTATGACCTATGCTGAACACTTTCCAGTGGAGTAATATTTCAGTCATTTAGCACCCAATGTTTAAACAAAAAAAAAAAAAGTTCCGGTTGAAACCATTGGTGTTAAATTTTCATTCACAACCACAGGCCTGATCAATGAAACCATATTACTTAGCTAGTTAAATGATTTTGCTTACAGTGGTTTCAGTTACCAGCTCTGTGCATTGTGATCAGTAAAGCAAATGGGGGAGGGGGAACACGCAGCTTTGTGTAATGCAAACTTCTTGAGTTCTCGTTCCTGGTTTCTGGTTTAGGAAGAGCATTAAAAACATGTCAATGATATTTTTTTTAAAAAAATGCAAATGATATCTCTCTCCTAGCAGTACACCTATTCTATAAAAGTAGACACATGAGCTCCTGAAAGGGGTTTCCATTTTAGACAATTTATTAGTTCGAAGCAATAGTCTAATTTAATTGTATTACCGTTACAGGGGAAACAACACATCGCACAGTACCCAAATAATAGGATGTCCATGTAATGTATAGACATGCTGGGCCCTCCATACCAAGAGACTCCACGCCCCATCCCATTCATTGAATAACAGTGATCACATGACCAGGGGCCAAACACAGTCATCCCCGATCAGTGCTCATTGTTTTCAGCTACCTCCTATAACTGTGTTGGGTGGTAATAATTGCAATACATTGATGTAGAAAGTCTATTGCGTCTGTATATGGCCCATTAGTGGTCGAGGTTGAAAGTCTACACATCAGTCAATAACAGGTTAAAGTCGCACTCTTCGAAAGATTTTAATTTTTTTGGACTTTTTGAATGGTACATAGTGTTAGTTGTAGTAAAAGTGATCTTCTTGCTGAAGGTTGCTTTGTGAATTATCCTCTGCATTACAGTCCTCAGTCCTAAGGTTGTATTCACGCAGTGGAAAATGAAGAGTAATTCCTCTTCATTTTCCGCCACCAACGTTTTCGCCGCGGTCTAGCCGCGACGGGATGCCAATGCAGTGAATCAGTATTTTTTCGCAGAATCCTGCTCCTGATTAGGCCCAGATGAATGAGCCTAATCAGTAAGGAGTCTCGAGCCATGGATCCCGCGGTTGTATCAGCTGCGGTATCCGCGGCAAGATGGAGCAGCACACTTCTTTTTTCCGCGTCCTGCTGCGATTTCTGCCTCTCATTAAAAGAAATGGGAGACAGATTCTGGGTGGAATCTTCTCCGGATTCGGGGTGAAATCTGCCCCATATCCATGGTAAATTCCTCCGCGTAAACACACCCTTATAATCCCACCTAGAATACCAATTATTTGTAACCTTTGATATAATAATTAGGCTCCTACTGTCAAGTGGGTGGTATTTGGTGCTGCGATTCTGAGCATTCGGACACTTTCTGCATCTGACAATGTCATACCTTGCCTGCTACTGCCTGATCCTACCGCCATCTAAGTGGTGATGTCTATAAAACCTGAAATCAGCTCCAAGTCTTTGACTAAGGTCCCAAACAGCGAAACGCTATGCCCCACTTAACAAAATGAATTAAATTTTTCATTGGGCTTTTGCTGCATTTTTCTCTGTTTTTTTTTCCTTCCCCTATTAAATCTATAGGGAAAACTTGCAATTCCGCAGCTAAGATTAACATGCTATGTTCTGCAGCCCTTTTTTTCTCCGCAATGCATGGATTAGATTAACCAAAGTCTCATTCACTTTGCTGGTACTGCTGCATTTTTTCCGCCCAAAACACTACGTGTGACCTTAGCCTTTACCTACTTTTATCAGGGCTTTATATATCAGCTCGTGTATTGAGCTCATAGTGAAATTAAAATGAATAACTGGCTGCCGTCATAACAGACAGTTAAAAAATATGTTAATAGGCAGAAATACATAGATGACATCTTGACGGCCTTTCTAAATGTTATATGAGACACGTCCGTGAACCTTGTGCATCTTTGTGTTCTTCCTGGCAATGTGATTGATTGAACTCAATTCATCTCTTCCTTACATAGCTGAGTGACATACAGTATCTGTTGTGTCGAAAAATAGATACAACATATATTTGTGTGCACGTGATATCGGTCTATCTAACTATCTTTCTACCAATCTACCTACTACCGACCTACCTGTAATTTCCTTATTTCCTTGCCAAGAGATTTCTCCCACCTATATTAAATGGGAAAGGAAACATTAGCTTATAAATGAGAAAAAATATGACATACATGAATGGTTTCTTTCATGCAAAAGGAAGAAAATGTGATTAATGAAATCTAGAATGAAGGGGAAGTCATGCCCTTTAAATATTAGATTTCATTACACTAAGTAGATAGGAGGCTTCAGAAAGCAGATACTTCACCTTTGCATTTATTCTTGGTAAATATTTCATGCCCTTGTAATGATCAAAGATGGGACTGACTTATATAACCAAAGCAATGTCCAGTCCATGGTGAGGTCTGTTATTGGATCTCTGAACTGGAGGCACGAGGGTCCGCGAAAAGAGGTGACAGCTGCCAACGTGGAATGTAACGTTAAAAGCTGTGACCTCTATTGCTCCTGTTACTTTCTCTATGATTTTAACAAAGTGTGCAGCAGTGGAATATGGAGCTGTTGCCAGGCCTAACATTAATGCATATGGTATATTAAAATTTCACATATTTTACATGCTACATTTATATAAGCATGTGAGCAGGTAAAGCGTGGTTCAATATGTCCAAAAGCTTGGCTTACAGTACATTTAAGTACAGAGCCAGGACTCCTAGTATAATGTAGTTTTATGTGAATTGTGATTGCAGTTGTTTTTACTGTTTTCACTAAATTGGAGGAAATACAGTCAAACCGAGCACTAGTGTATTTTCTACGAAGGAATTTAATGCATAATATAGTCTTCAGCATTGAAATTGAAAGACGAAAAAGGACAAGCCATATGGTTAAGGGAATCGAAAAGATCTGCAAATGGTCACATTTTCAAGCTCTTAGCTCCAATCTGTGACATGTGAGAGGAGTATAAAACAAAGCTTTGTAGCCACATTAAACCTGAAAAATCCTAAAAAGTAGTTTCAGATTGTGCAATGCCAGTTTTTGTCACATTTCGCAAACTAAGAGGGACAGAATCTTTGAGCTGGGAGACCTTGGTTCATCACTTTGGCAGACCGCTACCCACATAGGCCAAGATTTGAGCACTGTTGTGTGTCCCAGGGGTTGGGAGACAACAACAAGTTGGAATGAAAGCCAAAAGTGCACAGAACACAAATGGACAGATCACCTGAGTGTAAGAATGGCATCTAGTGAACTATTCTGTACTGCAAGTAAAATTGGACGCCACATCCCAGGATAGGTTGGCAAACAACACAAACCATCACAAGGAACTGTACAGGGTATGGACCATACATCAGGCTACAGCTGTTCCATTGACCTGACCCTATTGCTCTCAAAGGTTATGAAGGTGCACAGCATGACGAGAGTGGAGGTGTTCCAGGATGAGTGCCCCTTTCATTTCGGACACAATGATAACTATAGATTGGTCTGGAGACCATGAGGGCAATGCCATGAAGAGACCCTCGTAAGGGAGCATTGCTTTAGTCCTACTCTCAGGATTATGGTGTTGGGTGCCATAATGAACAATAGCCAGATGCCTCTTCACTTCAGTGTTACATTGAATTGGTTGTTGAACCAGCAGTACAGCCATTTCTTCAAATTGTCCTTGGAGCCATATGTCAATAGGTCAAAATTAGACCCCATGTTGATCATGCTACTGTGAGTAGCCTACTTGGCTTATATGTGCTATCATGACCTATTAAATCCACCACCTTTCCAATGTTGATGCTACAGTGCAAACCAACACCCCCTTTACCCCAAGTCTTTGTTTGCATGTATAGCATGAGACCACTGAGGACAGTGATTAGCAGCGGTCACATGGATGTATGCACATGTCATATCTGCAGTTATACAGACTCCCGCAGTGAGTAATGCCTATTTTATGTACTGTATGTCAGTATTCCCTGCTTTTAGGATATATTTTTGCATTACCATATAGCACGCTTTAAATATAACAGAGTAAATGAGGATCATAAATAGCCTGACATAAAAATTCTAACATACAGTCTAAAATAAGATAAATAAGATATTCCTTTAATAGTCCCACCATGGGCAAATTCAGTGTGTTATAGCAGAATGGATAATACAATAATAATACAAGTATACAACATACAAAAAGCTTAGATAAAAGATAAAGGTTAAAAAGATAGTAGTAAAGATATCATAAATTCAGGTTCTTTCAGTTCATGTATGGAGTGATCTTCGCTTAGCTCGGTATTGATTCTACAGCCTGGCTACAGCAGGGAGGAAGGATCTCCGATAATGCTCCTTATCACACTTGGGGTGAAGAAATCGGTCAATACCAGAACTGCCCAGTGTTGTTATGGTCTCATACATCTCATGCATGGTCTATATAATCAATTTAAAGGGTTTCTCCGGGACTGAACCATTGATGGGTTCTTTACTATCTGATCTATGGGAGGTTCAACACTGGGAGCCTCCACCCATCAGCTTGAAGAGACTTCAGCTTTCAGGGGAGTGATGTGACCTCTTCACTGAATACCAGAGACAAAAAATTGTATGGGGCTCTGCTTGGTATTCCAGCTTATCCCCTTCACTAGAATGGAACCATGCTGGAACTGTATCATGTGACCAATGCACCACAATGAGCCTCAAAATGCACCAAAATAGTGTCAAAACAGCCTGGCTCAAAGTAAGCCAGCTAGAAAGTGTAAAGATACACCAGATTTATCATCCAGCATCAGCCTCTGGGATAAATCTTACACATGTTCAGACTCCCTAAGTTTCCATTGTAGTGAATCTGAGCCATAGTTTCCAGAGATAAATGTATGAGACATATGGCACCATACTGAAGCACCATATAGTGACACACACTGCCGACAACTCCATAATATATAGTACATGAGGCCGAAAGGTAACCTACAACTGAATGTCTCAATTATCCTATGTAGAATATCCCTAAATGCTACAAATTCAGCAACAATTGTCAATGTCATATAAACGTCCAAATAAATGAATATACTTAAAAAGAAGTCCGTAAGCATTATACCATGCAAATTCTTAGAAAAGGTGACATCTGTACAGGAGGTGTTTGGGAACTAGAGTACGGAGATATAAAGATTACTTTTCTGAAGTTTCTCTAACAAGGTTTGTTCAGACTAGAATTGAGGAACCTTGGAGATAATCTTTTTAACTGTCTATAAATATATTTAAGGTCATTGTAAGGACCTCTCCATTACATTGTGCACCCACTTACTGAACACAAGACAAGATGACATTGTAAAAAAAAAAAAAAAAAAAAAAAAAGCTTCAAGACTGAGTTGATTTCACATTTAGTTAAAAAGAGCAGAGTTACAGTAAAGGCGAAGGGATTCAGAATTTCTCGACCATCTCATGATGACAGATGCCGTCGGTGATAATGGATGGTAGAACTTTGTATATGTTGGACACACCTCAAAGTCAAAAGAAATTACTTAGGCAAAGTCACAAATGCTGATTACATTTCCTGCATTGAGTATATATAGTCTCCAAAGAGCACTTCGGTTCGCTTAACAAGATCTTGTGAAAAATAATTTATTTTATCTTTTTTTTCTTTTTTCTTTAAACCAAGCATTTCACAATTTGCGTAAATTTTTGATCCAAACAGTATATATTAATTTCATTAAAATATCTACTTGCAATATACAGTTAAAGGGATTCTATCATTAACATTGTATTTTTTCTGCCTAACATGTCAGAATAAC
Source organism: Leptodactylus fuscus (assembly GCF_031893055.1). Classification (NCBI taxonomy): domain Eukaryota; kingdom Metazoa; phylum Chordata; class Amphibia; order Anura; family Leptodactylidae; genus Leptodactylus; species Leptodactylus fuscus. The sequence goes on along the minus strand of NC_134267.1, from coordinate 51,293,675 downwards.
CTTAAGAAAGGTTATTCTTCTCTTACCTTTTTATGTATTCTCTGTGACACAGTTCGATAGAAATCCCGTTTTTCGTCAGTATGCAAAAGAGTTCTCTCGCAGCACTAGGGGCGGGCCCCAGTGCTCAAACAGCACTGGTGGCATCCCCAATGCTGCGAGAGAAGTCTCCAGTGCTGCCTTCATCTTCGTCTGTAACGGCCTCTCTTTGCGTCTTCTTCCAGAGCTGGGTTCAAAATTTTAGGCTTCGGGCCTTGGACAAAGCCGACTGCGCATTCCCACTGGCCACAAGAAAATAACCGCTTACACAGTAAGTGTAAGCAGACATTTTCTTGTGGTCGGCAGGCATGTGCAGTTTGAACCCAGCGCAAGAAGAAGACGCTCAGAGAGGCCGTTCCTAAAGAAGATGGAGAGTTCTCTTGCAGCATTGGAGACATCCCCAGTGCTGTTTGAGCCCTGGGGCCTGCCCCCAGTGCTTCGAGAGAACTCATTTGCATACTGACGGAAAACAGGATTTCTATCAGACAGCGGCTCGGAGAACACATCTAAAGGTAGGAGAAGAATAGCCTTTCTTAAGGCTATTCTGACGTGATAGGCAGAAAAAATACAATTTTAATGATAGAATCCCTTTAAAAAGGTTTGCCTTGATATAAAATGATATTAAATGGGTTTTTGGGCGCTATAAAATTGACAATCTCTCCTTACTTTGGGTTATCAGTCTCACATTGGTGGGATCCAACAATGAGCCCCCCACGATAGGCTAGTTAAAGAGGCTGCAACCTCTTCACTGCTTACTGAGTACATTGCTAGGCATTGTAAGGCTAAGGTCACATGTAGGTTTCCAGAATACGTATAGGGAAACCACCGGCATTTCCGTAGGTATAATTGACATGCTGCAATTTCCAAAACTGGCACGGTTTTAAAAATAGCAGCATGTCCACTGTTCAGATATTTCTGCAGTTTATGGATGGTATTCGCTAGAATCCCATCCACTATTCAGAGACTGTAAAACGCAGCGGTTGTGAATCTTATTTAGCAATTCGAGCTGTAGGCAAAATGGTAGTACTGGGATGCAAGAACTGTTATTCCAGGGTGTCGAGTTCTTATCGAAAAGCAGGTATCGGATATAGAGGCATTTTTTTTTCATGGAGCATAATGCTGTAGACTCTCTGAATAACGTGAGTCAACAACAGTTGAAAGTGATGTGGATTTGGGCCGCCATCAGAATGTACTAAAATAGCTTAAATTGAGCATATTTGAGGTCAAATCCCCATACAAGGGTTAAATGGTGAATTCATGGGAGTAAGCTAAATTGCTTTTGTGACTCAGTGTGTTGTCAACCCACTGTCTGCTACTGTGAAGAACACCATGGATATCTTTCAAACAGCATAAGTTTTGGTGATTTGGTTTAGATATTTGTCAGCCTAAAGCACTGCGTATATTTTCCATAAAACTCAAGAATCACGATAAAATCTGAGTCAGATTCATTCAACATACTTGTCTAGCAGTTAAGATGTATTTTGTCTTTCAAAAAGTCTGTGACTTGGACACGGTTTGTTAGTTGCAGAATATCAGAGTATTTATCAAGACATTTGCAGGCAGGAGCAGTATGCATACATGAACCCCATGTTCCCATTCTGCAATGCTGTTAGTTATCCTTAGGCTTTATTCACACTGCAGTGGTATGTGTACAGAGGCTGTTGGATGCCGCACTAGTGTCTCCATGCTAAGAACCCATGGCTGCCTTATGGTGTTCTGCCAAAGATTAATATGTTTCTTGAAGCAGTGCTGTAGAGGGAGAATATCAATATAACGGAACGTGCCATACAGAATCAGACAGAAAAAAATCTGTTTTTCTGTGTTAAATCAAAGACATGCAGAAACATAGCATTGCCCTATAGAAGTCTATACCACAGTACTGCAGTGTGCCACCTTACAGTGCTGTAGGGACCCATGAAAGTCTATAATACTGGCCAAACTACAGATCATCTTTGTGGTTTTTCAGATCCACTATTCACCTGTGTGAATGAGGCATACAAGGCCTATAGTTTTAGATTGGTTCACGCAGCTGATACCAGGATGGACATTTGGTCCATTTATCAGCCTGCTTTACTTGCCAGAACCCGGCTCATCTGAATTGCAATCAAACCTAAGATAAAATAAGTATCCTTAAAGTCGGGGCTATACAGGACGGAAACGCAGGATGGGAAAAAATCACAGCATTTTACAGTAAGTGCAAAGTGGATGGGATTCTAGCGAATCCCATGCCCACTTTGCGGTGTGGACATGCCGCGATTTCCAAAACCGGCGTGGTTTTGGAAATCACAGCATGTCAATTATACCTATGGAAATGCCAGCAGTTTCCCCATAGATATAATTGTAATAGAAAAACTCTGCAAACTTTCTGTTTAAAACTCTGCGGGAAGAACCGCAATCCGTTGCTGCCGTGGTTTTTCCCGCAACGCTTTAGTGCTGTGGGACGTTCAATGGGGTCTTAGCCTAAGTCTACCATTTGCATTAGATTTTCATTAACTGAAATAGTTGACTTGGCCATGTGGGCTAACAAACAGTCAGGTCCACTGTTTTGGAAATTTTTATTAATAAAAATACGAGTGCTTGACATGATTGACTTTTTTTTAATAGCTGAACTACCCCATTCAGGCAGTTAGTGGTTAATGTTGACAATGGATCCTACGAACGATCCCATTATCAATCCAATGGCTACATGATGGACATCGAAATACAATATCTGTTCAACCAACATAGTCCCTTTATTTCATTTAGAAAAGATAAAAGCGTTGCTACTGAATAGCTTTGTTTTCTTTAATTCATATTAATCTTTTGCAATTTTTTTTCCCGATTTTATACCCCGTATGTTCTCTGTTATTTTTGCTATTGTTTACTACATATAATGCAGCTTATCCAGTTATAATGTGGTTAAAAGCATCGCACAAAGAGATGGATTTTAAAAAAAGAATAATACAATAAGGTAGGAATATATTCTTGAAAAAAAAATGCACCGAGAAATGCAGTTATAGTTCACTAAATGTCAATGTCAAATCTAATTAGAAAACCTAGTCTAAGGAAAGAGAAGGAGGTCTTTCAGGACATGGAAGAGGAGACAAGGTGTGATGTCTCCGTGACATTGTATCTCTAGATTAGCTTCACCATCACTCGCTCTTCATACTTTACCTTTGAGCTTATTACTGTTATGCTTTGTAACATAAGAAGGTTGATGAAAACAGATTAGCTACTTCGTTTAATGGATCCAAAGCCTTTTTTATGTTTTGATGTCTTATTATAAGCTAAATGCATTATTTCCTAAAGCATAAAGAAATGTAATGGTTTTTAGCGTAATATTTATAAGTATATTACAGTTTCAGTGATTCCTGATATCGAGTGTACACCGTAACAAAATAATTTAATGTAGAGTAATATTCATCCCGTGTCCACCACCTAATAGTTGGTATCACTCTCCGCCCTTACAACCCTATCCAATATTCTTCTAATTATTTGATATAAATATGTGAACTTGCACATAATAACTTTTGGGAAAATAATATTAGGACACTTACATTTTAGTCAAATAAAACCCATTAAAGGGATTCTATCATTAGGATCCCTTTTTAACTAATACCATGTAGGAATCGGCTTAAGAAAGTTGGCTCTGCAATCAGGCTTCGGGCAGAGCCGACTGCGCATGTCTGTTCGGCCATGTTATTGTGGCCACTTACAGGAACAGTATGCTTGATCACAGTAACATGGTCGAACAGACAAGCAGAGCCAACTGCGCATGCGCCGTTTTTACATCCCAAAGACAGGATCTCCAGAAGAAGACAACACAGAGGACGCAACAGAGAGGCGAGAATGGCCAGAATACACATGTGAACCGGGTCTCACCTATCCACTGGTGATTATTGTTAGATTGTTTGGTGCCAGCGACCCCTAAAGACTCGCAGAAGAAGGGACCTAATTCTTCATTCACTCCAGCAAAACAGACAGGACTAGGCGGAATGTGAATGGAGTGACAGAAGTATGCACTTTCCTTCTCCATTCATTGTCTTTAACTGTGTTGGAAACAGCTGATCATATATCCTTATAAGCATTTATTTGACCATTTTAAGAAGAAAGTAATTCATCTGTTTTGTGCCACTTTATGTATCAAAGAAAGAGAAATAAAAGCATAGACTTGTCATTTGCCCTGTAGCAATTATTTGACTTTGGGCTACTCCTAAAGACGTTGTGTAAGTGGACTCCATGGTTTCCACCCTTAAAAACCTGTATGGGAATCTGTATTTTGCTAAACTTTTGCTTAGGCAAGATTTACGAAGAAGCATGGGAATTTATATTTTTAGCAGGGGAATCTATATATAGCACATGCTGGTCCCTATGAATAGCAGAGAGAGTCTATGTGTGCACCCTAAGGAATTGTGTAACTGGAGGAGGATTGAGGATGCCATGCAAGGGTCCTTGGAGATCCAGGGATGCCATGCTTCCACCAGGAACAGAATTCTGGCGGCTGCATATAGTCAGTGTCACCAAGTCATGTGCAAAAAGAGATTTTTACTGATTTTCTGGTATGGTTTCCCAAACTTGGCCACTAAGTGATAGCATACTGCCTTGTAACTAATAGAGACTATGCCACTCTATCAGTATTACAGACACCAGCTGATTGTTGCAAATGTCAACAAATTGCTACCATGTTTATGTCAACCATTTGTACCAAATAAGATTTATCTGATTACATTCTAGTGAGTAAAGCTCTTATATTCTCCAGTTCTTAGTAGTGTCTGCCTGAGTTCCAGTATCCCCTGGGTGGTTAGCTAGTCTACCATCATAGATGATTAGATCCTATTTATTTAGAGGGAAATGCCATCCTATCCAATTGTTCCAACATCTTTATAGACTTATCTATTTATTTTCGAACTTTCTAAGCTGTTTCTATTATTTCTTAAATAAATAGACAACCCCTTTAGGGTAAGGCCCCACGTTACGGAAATGCAGCTTTTTTTGGTGCAGATTTTGCGAGCCAAAGCCAAGAATGGCTACAAAAGGAATGGGAAATATATAGGAAGCTCTTATATTTCTCCCATTTCTCCCTCCTGTTTAATCCACTCCCGGATTTGGCTCAAGAAAACGCATCAAAATTTGCAACAAATAAAACTTGCATTTCCGGAATGCGGGGCCTTAACCTTAAAGGGGTTGTCCGGGATATTTTGAAGTCCCTACACTAATCTAAACACCCTCCCCCTCCTACTTTCTAAATAACAATATTAATAAAAAAAATGTATATTTACCCATATTCCTGGGGCGGTCATATGAACATTTTCTGATAATCCGGTGATGCTCCGTTTCCACATTTCCATAAACACTACTATTTCCGTTGACACTACTACTACCCCCATCCACTTCACTTATACTTACCCATCCACGGCTTCACGTCCTCCTCCTGTACTGGCAGGGTGCACACTCTTCTCCTAGCAGTTTGCCCGCCACTGCTGCTTGTAAATCACCTCTACTGCGTGTCCACGCAGTAGAGATGACTTGTCGGTGGAGAAAAAGCATGCACACAATACAGGAGGAGAAGAGGCCGTCTCACAGGAAGAAGCCATTGCGGGTACTATATAATATGGATCGGGGTTGGGCTGAGTAGGTAGGTTAGAACATATAAGATAGCTAGGATAGGAAGGATAGCTAGATAGGGAGGGGGTTATAGGAGGGGGGAGGGAGAAAGGGGGGAGGTGAGAGGAGTTAGGAAGTTACATAGCAGGAAGCAGAAAGATGTAAACAAAAGTAGGAGACACCCAGAAATTACTCAAAACATACTAAAAAGTGTATAGGTACATTTAGTAACCCATTAATAGCACCAATAGACATTTTGTAAAAAAAAAACAATGATTCTTACGAAGATGCCAAATTTTCTGCTTTGAGCTATATCTGTTTAGGTATGGATTACTTCTAACTTCTGTTTGTCCTCTGATTGATTTATGATGGGCAAACCTCATAAGTATGATGTGGAATGGTGAATATTAGAGATGAGCGAGTAGTGAAATATTTGAAAATTCGATTCGAGTAGACCTCAATATTCGTTCGAATATCGAATCCCATTATAGTCTATGGAAACCACAATTCGAACAATTGGAGTCACCAAGTCCACAATGACACCTCAGAAAATGATGCCAAAACCTCTGGAATGCAACTGGGACAGCAGGGGAAGCATGTCTGGGGGCATCTAATATGCCCAAGTCCCTGTATTATTATTATTGCTACTGCTGCTACTACTGATTTAGCCTATGACTGTATGTGTTTTTTTTTTTCCAATGCCTACTTCCAGTCCCACCTACCCTGCATAGTTATTGGTGTAAAAAAAGTGCCAGGGAAGGTGGGAGCGGAATCAAATTTTTACTGCATTTACCACGTGGTATTCGACCAAGTACGAGTATTTCGAATACCATAGTATTCGATTGAAAACCTACTCAATCGAATACTACTCACTCATCTCTAGTGAATATGAGTTGTCTTTTTATTTTTCTCCAACTCCCCTGTGCTTGAAGACACTTCAGAGTATAATAATGATTTGTGGGTGGTGAATCCCAAAAAATCTCGAATTTGGACAAACCCAAAATCTTTGGAAAACTCGTCGAACCAGTCGTTCATTCCTGGTTATGAGGATCATTAAACAAACACAACGCTTTCTATTTGTATCCATCTTGACTGCAGAGATTTTTTGTAAAATTTTTTATTCTGTTTGCCGACTTTCCTTTTTTGCTATAGACGGAAAAAAAAGTGCACCATGTTGAGCCAATAAGTAAAACATTTCCCTAGTGAATTACCTTCCGTGTGGTTTTACGTAGGCACCTGTAGGCAAACATTTGCCAAATGCTGATCAAACCTGTAATGTTTTGGGCATTTCTTTTTACTATCCATTAATTGTATGACCATGTATTTGATGTATTTTTTCCATCTTATCCCTAAGATTGCAAGCAATGCAAGATCTGCTTTAGAAAATATCCACAGGAGTGTGTTATAAAAGCTTCAAGCGGCAAGTGTTTTTTCAATTAACAGACAGACTTTGACCTTCTACATTTCTGCGCTCGCCACAATAGAACATCTTTGTTTCTCATTGTAAAAATAAATAGAAAATATGGTTGACAGTTAATATATTTTGCCCCTCTAGAGCTTAAGGAGCCATTAAGAAAACTTGTAATAATGGAGAAAATAAAGCAATATTATTTTGAAAAAAACATTTATTTCAGTGAATGCTGCAGACCCCGGCTAAAGCTGTTCACGCACTTTATAAAACATTAGGATGCCACAATGAAACATCTCAATTTATGGGAGCAGGAGAAAAAAAAATGTTTTTGAATGGCTGTAAAAACATTAATGTTTTCTGCAAAGGAGTGCAAGGTAAGGGTAAGCCTGGAACAAGTTACAAAGCAGTTATTTGCATCTAGAGGCAGAACGTTTACCTCTCAGCTATATCGTAATACCTGAAGTACTCGAAGCTTAAGAAAGCAGGAGGCACGGTATATAAAAGAAAATAAGATATTCATATGTTAAGTTTATTCAAGGAATCTTACTAAGTGCACACCTAGCATATAAAATGGGAAGATAATTTGCGTGCAAGTTATTATGGCACCTACTTGTATAAAACCCGTGATGCAATTTCTGAAATTTAGACTATAAAAAGGAATCTGCTACCAGATTTGTTTATGGATTCTTGCAAAAATGTTGACTAATTTTCTTATCTCTGATCTGGACTTAAAGGGGTTTTCTGGGCAAAAATCTTTAAGAATTGTAAACCTTGCAGTTAATTTTAATTTACGTCAGCTTTCCCATGGAAAACTTCCCAGGCAAAAGCTTCCTAGCGTGTTAGAATGCCACTAAGGTGTTTCTTTGTACTTTTCCTGTTTACCTGCTACCTGACCATGGATCTGTTTCTCATACATCGATTCCATGCGACCTCCTCTGACCTCATTCCTAGATTACTGCATTGACTATGTGACACCTGCCCTGACCTCGACTTGGAGTAACATGAGAAACTAATTCTGGGTGTCCTGACCTTGGTCTGGTCCTGAACTACTGTCTTGTCTGATCCCTTAGTGCCACGCACTGGTCTGAATCCATAGGGTCAACTGTCACCTACAAGAAAACAACTCCTAGAGGTAGTCTAGCATAGGTGACAGTTGTCAGATAAGAACAGAACCTGTAGTAAAAGCCCACGTTGACAATGCCCAAACCAAAACCAAGAAGTAGCCCAAAGACAAACAATTTTATGTTAGGGCCTCTCTTATTTAGGGCTCCAGAGATTATATGCAGAAGCTTACTTATGGCAGCCTCGTGTAAAAAGAGAAAATGGGGGAGACAATGAGCGTGAATATAGTGTAGTAGTCAAGTTAATACAAACTAGTAAGATTGCCAACAAGGTGGCTCTTACCTCCTCATGTTGTGATTTTAACACAACACCATAACCAGCATGTAGTAAACCCAATACGTGGTGGCAGCATCTTCCCCCTAATGCTATTGAGTTGCTTTTCTTGTCTATGAATTTATATTGTAGTTATTTGATGGCACGTGAGAAAGGGCTTAGCCCGAAACGCATTGTGATTTAAACAATTAAATTGAAGGATTGTCTACCTTTGGGACTCCAGCTATTTCCTGTGCGCTCTTCACTCAAAACCATTGTGGACATGTGCCCTATTAGTTTTTCAACTTTTACTTATGCCAACCTCGTCATCTTATGGCATTATTCACAGCATTCTACCTTATAGAAGAAGCTAAAGCTAAACTAAAACAAGTTAAATAAACTTTAAAATAACTTTGAAACATTGGAATATGTATATGTAGCTGCAGCTACTACCAAAGCCAACTGGGTTTTCAGCTGATGATATCTCTGGAAATAATGCAGACAGTATTGCAAGCTTTGTGAGAGTCTTCTCTTTCCTACGATACTATAATCACATTTCCACATTTTACAATGTCAGAGACATATTTTTTGATGTGATCCACCATTATTTCTTCCTAATTATACACAAGCCTGTGCACCACACACATTGAGAAGTATGATAAAGCTTTCCATTAAATTCCCATTGCAAAAAATAAATAAAAAACTTCATTGTGGAGAATAGATTTTATTTGTAGAGTCTCTTTATATCAAAATGCTTAAATGGTTTTCCAAGATTGGATATTAGGGACCCTTCACACGGCGTAAGCGCTCGGCTCATTCCGAGTCGTACACGCGAGCGCTTCTGAACACTTCCCATTCACTTCAATGGGAGCGCGCATAAAGCTGGCTTTACGAGCGCTCCCATTGAAGTGAATGGGAAGTGTTTAGAAGTGCTCGCTTGTACGGATCGGAATGAGCCGAGCGCTTACGCCATGCGAAGGGGCCCTTAATGGTATTTCCTTAGGATAGGTCATCAACATCAGACCAGCGGGGTTCCAACACCCAGAACCCTAATAATAAACTGGTGGAGGACAGTGCATTCCGCATTTACACTAGTAGCACTAGTCTTGCAGTATATTGTGAAATCCATTTACTTCTATTACAACAGCCTGTAATAGAAATGTATTAAAGACAGTCCTGGGAGCCCAAGAAGTTCTTGGCTGTTAGGAATACTGGGCACCATCCTTGGATCCTGTCCCAGGAGATGACGATGCTGTTAAACATGGCAGTGCTTACATTTTACCGATGCATAAGTAGGGTTAATGCCGACGATCATACAGGACTGATAACCGCACTGCTGTAAGGTCAATGGAACCCACAACTAAGGAGCTCACTCATCAACAACTGAGCGGGTGCTGTTTTTAACGTGCAGACATCCACTGTAATAGTATGGCAGATGTCAGCAAGGGGTTACTATACCATCTATCAATTTAGGGTAGCGATTAGAAGGGGGCTGATAGTAAAGAGAATACTCCAGAATCAGACCACACTGGGGTTGTTTGTTGTCTGTTACTAGGAAGATGCATAGGTCTCCATAGGAGCTGTAAAACAAATGCTAGGGGAATTTTTGAAAATTCCAAAATTGCATATATCACTGTATTAGAGCAATGAAGAAAAAGCATATTAGCTAAGCAGGTGGATATAACCTTTATGGTTACAGTTATGTGTAAAAGTTGATCTAAACAAAGGATCAGGTTTATTATTTCCAACTCTAGACCTTACAGTTAAAGGACCACATTTTATGTTCTCCCTGTCCATCTACATTCAGACGCACTAATGCTTTTAGGAGCATCAGAAGATATTCAGAATATGTTTTCCAAATAGGACAAGCACAATGGAGTTTGATGAGCAGATGTGAACAGAGACCCTGGGCCATAGTAGCATATCTACAAGTACAACATCAAGGCCACAGACATTTACTCTTTAAGGTTTCTTTTAAAGCAAACAAATTATAGGTCATGAAATGATGGCTCCTCATAAATGCAGGAAAAACACTGACAACACATTTCTGTGGATACTTAATGACGTGAAGGTGTTTTCCATTAAAATAACGACATAGATTTGTAAAAAATTAAAAGTTAAAAAAATAAATAAATAAAACATTTGCAGAGTTTTTAAGATTTTCTCTAATCGTCTTAGTGGTGACAGTCTGATCAAGATATCAGTTGCCAATGGATATGATCATGACAAACTTTTTATGGTCTGAGACTTGTCATAAGTTTTATTGTGACCAGGTTATTTTTTATACATGTAGTTTCTCTGCTTGATAATCTGGCCACAATAAGGAAATCATGACTGGGTCCCTGACAGTGATGGACCATAGAAAGTTCCTGCATTCATGGTGGTTCAAAAATTTGTCAAACATTTGTCGAAAACGCTGCTATTTGCCCGCAGTGGAAACGCCACAGGAAAAATCAGGGCGTTTTTTTCACGACCTGAAGACTTGTTTAAAAATTGTGTGTTTTTCTGGTGGGGTTTGGATCCAGTGGTTTGGGGTCTTCTGGTGGTTTCCTTGCCATTGGGCCATCTGTTTAGGCATTGAGTATCAGCCTTCAGAATTTACTTGAGATTTTTTGGATCGAACCTCAGGTGTTGGTTGTTATCCATTATCCTATGAGATGATTCTGGGGCCTTTATTAGGAGGAGGACTGGCTTCACTAGTTGCCGGTTTTTGTTGTTACCAACTGGAATTCGTGGCTCTGGGAGGAGTATTGTTTTGGTAGTATTACAACTGACTAGGAAGTGGTGTGAGTGTTGCCTCGTGTGTGAGTCTGGTTTGTCCCTCCACACTTCTACTCTACCCTGTCTTTCAGTTCTGTTTGCCTGGCACTGGTTATTTGTGAGGTTTGGGTTCCAGTTTGTTTTGCCCCAGTCCTGTGTTAACCCTTTCCTCACCTCTCCACTGTCCCTCTCCTCATTCTCTTGTTACGTATTGTGTTGTGCTGCGTGTCTGTTGTCCAGCACATCCCATCCTGTTTGTTTTGTCTGCAGCTGCACCTTGGTTTCTGTAGGGGTGACCACCTTAGTATCCCCAGTCCCTAACTCTCTTTTAGCTCTTGCCCTATCTGCTGGCTAGGCCTTTGTGTTAGAGAGCCAGGAGTTGTCGGGGCCAAGGCTAACTTGGGAACAGCTGACCACCATCCGCAGGCAGGGCCTAGCTAGCCGCCATAGCGTCAGGGAAAGTCTCGTTCCCATGTTCCCTTAGCGGTGCAGTCTGGGTCTGGGCATAGACACGAACGTAACAGTTTTACAGTATCTGCAAAGTGTATGGGATTTGTACAAATCCCATGCCCATTTCGTGGGAAAAACCTCAGCGCAGACAGGCTGTGATTTCCAAAACCGGCGCAATTTTGGAAATCACGGCATGTCAATTATATCTATGAAAATGCCAGCAGCTTTCCTGTAGATATAATGGTAACAGAAAGTCCGCGGAGGAAAACTCAGTGAACTTTCTGTTGAAAGCACTGCAGGAACGACTGCAATACTTTCCTGTCGCGGTTGACCCGCAGCACTATAGCGCAGTGTTTCCGGCCCATGGGGCCTTAGCCTTAAAGTTAAGTTTTGGTATGTTGGGTGTAGGTGTTATATAAGGCTGAGGCCTTTTAGTTCATCTAAGACGAAACCCAAATTGTTTGGTTTCTTTAAAAACTGAACAATTCGGAATATTCAAGTTGAATACAGATTGTACGAACCGACTCGCCCATCTCTATCCTCTGATTTCAGGCAAACACTTCAGAGTACACACTGAACTCACTGGCCTGGCCTTGTAATACACAGACATACTGGGTTTTAAAGTGCAAAAGACACTACTTAAGTGACACTCCACTGTGCCTGATAAATTAGAGTCTTAGAGGACCCTAAGGACAGGTCCTCCAGATTGTCCTGTCTGAAATTACATGGACAACCCATTAATTTGAAAAGCCTTTTGTAATGCTTAATTTTCCCTGCTGGGAAATGGAACACTTACTGCCTGGTTTTCCTACAGGTTACAGGGTCTTAGAAACCTTTCAAACAAAAAAACTAATTTATGTTAGTAATCCAGAATAGTCCACACAGACCCAGTGGATAGTGGGTAAAAAGTTATCATTACGATTAACCTCTTAGATGCTGCTGTCTATAGCAACAGCAGGATATATGGTATGTGAAAGTTGTACTGTCACCGCATCAGCCCAGGGGTATAGCAATGGATGTCATGTATGGTATCCTACACCAGACCTGGGTCTAAATTGTGACTTATTAGTATAAAAAACAGAGATCGGTGTAATGTATGGTGTGTTCCCTGGTTGGAGTAAAATAAAAAGGAAAATTTTAAGAAAGGATTAACGTAATAAAATAAAACTTAGTCTTTGCGTAAAAAAAAGGAAATAGATGAAAAAAAAAGGAATAGATAATCTTCACGTCTGTATGGAACTGAATTAGCATGTTATTTAATTTGTTAGGTGACCACTGTGAAAAAAAAAATACATATATAACAATGCAAAAGTGACCTTGTTTGCTCATTCTGCCACCTAACACATTACTTATATGTGATCAAAATATCCCACATAACTCAAAATAAAAGGGCCGAGGAAGCCGATTTGGATCGCACCGGATTCAACCCAAATTTTCCAAAAATTTGGATTGGGATTGGGGTTTCCATTTTGTTCCACCACAAGTTAAAACTTTTGGGGTTTGTCACTAACTAGTTTGGGGTTCATTTACACCTTAGAACGCAGAGTAAAATAAATAGAGGCCCAGGAGAGGTGAATAAAAATAACAAATAGTTACACTCACCCCAGCTCACCTCTCCTGGGCTTCTGGCATTCAACGTTCTCACGGGATCGGCTTTTGCTTCTGGCTGATGTCATGCACCCTGGGGGTGCATGTAATTGTGTCCTGGCAGTGACCTCGGCCAAAAGAGGATGCTGTTGCATGCTGTGAGGTTGCCCAATGGAAGTCAGGCAAGGTGAGTATAACTGTTTATTATTTTTACTCACCTTCCCTGAGGTAGACCCCAGGTATAATAATACCCCATCTAGTTCACCAATCTCTACAAAATGATAACAATAAAATCCATAACTTGTCATGCAAAAAGAAAACCTTCTCATAGTCTAGTGATGGAAAAATAAAAAAAATAAAAAGCTTTGGTAATGCAAAAACCTGATTTTTTTTTTTAAACAAAAGTGTGCAAATGTAATAAAACATTGAAAAATATAACGTATCACCATAATCATAAACACTATGAAGAAATTATTTATGTTATAATATGCTATAATATTTAATATTTAAATATATATTTTTTTCTATAAAATGGATTTTCAGCTTGAAAGAATGGTAACCTGATGTAATTGGTCTCTTCTGATTATAAAAAAATTTAAAATTTTTGTCTTTGCTATAGACTTTGTCTATATTATAACGGCATATGTTACACCCTTTGTATCTAGTGGTATATTTGGGAAACCTAGTTTATAGTGGTAAAACATTATATAATGGTTACCATCATATGTACAACTGAAACGAATCCTGAGCTCTCCTTCCGCGCCTCCATGGTCTCTAATAGTAGTCATTGCCAAATAGGAAGCCCAGGAAGGATGTAGCATGAACTCTACTCTGTCTGCATACTGTACGATAGGAAGTGTCAGAGTCGTGGATCAAACACTTGCCTGGACTGTCGGGTAACAATTGGTTAGACAAATATTCCATAGCCTGCCACGTGTCATTTGATCTGAATGAAACATCAAGGAAGTTTGTATTGAATAAACTTGTAGACTTCTATTGTGACCAAAAGAGGAAAGTAGGAAATCCAGCAGTGAGACGTACGGCTTTCCAGGACTCAGCCACCTGCATTGCTTACTCAAGAAATATCGTTTCAGCTTCACTTCAGCAGACATGCAGTATGTTACCATTTAGAACTGTCTTATTTGCCTTGTAACTAAGCATGTCTAAAACTAATACACAGATGTTCCGACTAGGATGAAGCATGTATGAAATAATGTAATCCTTCTCTGAATCCATTAATTGGGGCCTTCAATATGCACATAAAATACGCTGAAGAATGGAAGGTAACAAAGGCGGTTTGATTGTGTTCATCATTTTAATATTTCCTTTGGTAGAAAACAATAGAACTGTACACTAAGATATGCTACAAAATCAGTCAGCAAAATACTGGGGCTTCTTGGCTCCCTATGGGATTCACCAACTATTTGCATGCCAATGACCAATTCTCTCTCTCTCCGTATTTTTGTGCGGAAATGGGGTGGACACCCAACAGATCCAATTTGATGCAGAACCAGCGTTGATTGGCCGAATGCTATACAGTCGGCCAATCAACGCTGGTTCTTCTCCAACCTTTAGAAGTCTTCTTCGCTCAGCGTCCCTGCGGCGTCTTCTGGCTCTGAATTCACTCTGCCAGGCATTGGGCCTGGGCAGAGCCGACTGCGCATGCCCGCGCTACAAGAAAATGGCCGCTTTGACTGCCCGACCCCCACTTTTTTTTTTTTTTTTTTTTTAGTTTTTATTTCTTGCCCATTTCCCAGTAGACTCTTATAACAATAATAGGTCATTGTAAAAATTCATTGTACAGATATCAGGGCATATTTATTGAATTCAAGTCTTAATAAATGGCCAAACTGGCCCTGGGAACTGGAGATTTATGAATAGGCTGTGGTTGCTTCACAAATCTGTCTGCCATCCCTGTGCCAGAATGAAAATCTACACCAGTTAGGAATCTGTGCCTCGGTTCACCCCACTCCCTTCTCTGCACCACCAGTATTCACACATTGTGGTGGGTGAGGCATGGATCAGGATTTAAGGCACGTTTGGCATAAGAAAGGGCCTCCCTGAGCCTGATTCTGATTGAAGTGCCCTTGATGGTGATTGTACAATGTCAGACATGGGGGACATTATTGAATGAAGTAATAACTTATGGTTTACTAGTAGAAAAAAAGGTACCAAAAGCAGAAATCCTTACAGATAAGGGAGGCACAAATCTTTAAACTTTACTTGACTGGACTGAAGGTGAGTGATGGTACTCGCAGGGGTCAACCTCCCTTGTAGTAGCAATCTTCATCCCAAAAAGTGTTCTTTAGGCTCTCAATACCACAAAATGCCTGAAATACCCATGCTATGGTAGTAGGTCATTAATAGGAGTTTAGCCTAGCCTGAGGCTCATAGATTGAATTGTTGCTTTGAGGGCCATCCAATAATTCTCCTGCTTATGTTGTGCTTGTCTTTGTGCCTCTTCGTTACGCTTGTATGTCCTATCTATATGCCCTGTGTTCTATGCATTTGTCCTGTAGCTTTTCCCTTGTTAATTCCCTGTGGTTCCCTCCTTGTTCAAATCCCTGCACTTGTTACAGCTCTGGCCTATCATAGGCCATTGGGCGGCGTCTGGGAGGCACCGTTGTTGCCTCAGTCTAGTCTAGTAGTTAACAGTAGATGATGTAAGTTAGTACTGACACATTGAGGCCTCACTGTAGCCCCGCTTGGAGGAAAATGCAGCCCAATGTTCTTAAGACAGCCTTGAGTAAGGGAAGACCATCTTTCAGCACTTTGGACATTGTACCAGAAGGAGTAGTGGAGTTCATTGACAGGAGGTGATCTCTACAAGGTAACCAGACCCCTAGAGTAAAGCCCCCAGTATCTGCTGCTGGAGAAGGCTGAAGAGTGGAGTTAGAGTTGGAGTGGAGTACGACACTAGAGCCTAAACATGACTGGGCAAGACCAAGGCTGGGGGATTCGAATACTGAGAAACTACAACCCCCATTTGTAAGCTGCTGGTTTATTTCCTCAGTTGCCAAGTAAAGTTAAAACCTGTTTCAACTGCACAACTGCCTTCCTGAGTTATTATCAGGGCCCATCCAAACATGGATCAGGGTAGAGAGGTTCCCTCTCCAACTGGAAGCACCCTAGGGGAACTACTAACATCACCATCATCAGATAGTGCTGCAGGCCCCCCGTCATTGGCATCTGGCCAAGGAGGAGAGGTGGGGAGAGTGGTTGAGTGTACTCAGCTTATCTGGTGGCACATCATCTGCCAATGTTACTCCCATCCTCCCAAAACTTTGGCCCAACTGCCCCACTCCCTGTCTCCTTCCCCTCTCCAGCAAGTCCTAAGTCAATGGTTGTACCATCAGCTTAGTGGTCAGGATATGATGTCAGGAGAAAGACAGACTATACATGTTGAATTTTGCTATGCTGATTCTTTGTGCCCCTCAAAGGTCAGAGGTGTATGGCCATGGCTTATGTTCCTCTCCCTGCATGCATGAAAGCTGAGTATGCATGTATATGGGAGAAATAAATATTCAGCTGCCAGCTACTGAAGCTACCGTGTTTCCCCGAAAATAGGTCATCCCCTGAAAATAAGGCATGGGGGAGATTTCTGTTTAATTGCCTAATATAAGGCACCCCCAAAAAATAAGGCATCCCCCAAAAACCATTGCAGCCTTCTGAACACTGTGCACGATGTTCTGTGTGCACAGGAAAGCCGGCTGCTGCCTCTGCTGTGATACCGTAGGTTGTATCCACTGTCCCTGCTGTGGGATGAGCTGGGAGATGCCCGCTGTGCATATGCTGCAGAGAGTTGGCTCTCCCAGCTCACCCCACAGCAGCCAGTATCACAGCAGAGGCAACAGCCAGCTTTCTTATGCACATGGAACACAGTGCACAGCATTCAGCTGGCTGCAATGCCCACAAAGTGAGGCTCCCTGGCAACTGCTGGCAGCCACGCTAAGCCCCGCCCACCACTTCCGCCGCCACAATCAACAGCAGCACCAGTGCTGCTATGAAGATGGGGAAGGTAAGTAAGTAAGTAGCCTACCTCCCCCTCCCCTCGCATAACCTCCTGTATGTCTTATGGAGCGGGTGGTCCCCCGCTCCATAAGACATCCCCCACACCCCCACCCCCGACCCCGAAAATAGGACATGTCCTATATTTAGGACGCGAATTTAATATAAGACACTGTCTTATTTTTGGGGAAACACTGTATACATATGAGTATCTTCAATCTAACATGTGTTTGTATCCATGTTTGAACCATATGTATTTTGCTGGGGTTGGAATATTTGTTAATCCCTATTTAATGGGGTTGATTCCAATGTGATCCCACACATTTAAATTGAGCATGCAAAAAAAAAAACACTGTCTGAACATGCCCATAGAGCCTATGCAAAAAATACACGGACAAAAGGAAAAAAAGGAGAAAAGGCGAATGCAAAACAAAGATTATATCTCAAGCAGAATGCATCGTGAAGATGAACATCACCCAGCAAAATATAACTTCAAATATTGCAAGTGAGACGTATTAATGGTATTAATAGCTTACGGAATTTTAGCTGTAATTTAATGTAAATATCGCTCGTTACATATGTGGTTTGTTGATATGTTATTCAATGACCACATCAGCCTATAAATAAGATCTGTCGAGTGCTTTTCCATCCCCACCGAGAAAGTACTCCTCACTATCATTACCTAAATCTTAAGAGAACCCTGGTCCTATGCAGCTGTACACTCCGCTGTGTATTGTATACATAATGAAACACCATTAAACATATAAAATGCTGTCACATGACGGAGGAAATAGCAGTGTGAAAGCCGCGATGCTTCTGGTTTGCCACCTATCCTTTATATAATCATTTATCTAAAACCTGCTTTTCTCTCTGGGATAAAAAGCACTGTCTCCTCCTCAAAAACCTTTTTATTTCACTTTTATACAAATTAAAGTAATTTTCTCTTTATAACATAGTGTTTGATGTGAAATTCAATTTTGAGAGGCAGCTACTCTTCAGTAAAAACAGCACTGACAGAATCCCTATTGAGAAGATACTGAGGAAAGGGGGAAAATGTTCATGTAACTGTATGCTGCCGCAGCTATTAGGATTGGTCTAAGATGGCACCCCGGTGCCCTACCACATCCTGTCTCCTTGGTACCAAAGCAGAGATTTGCTTCTTGTCATGAGTGGCAGATGATTATCTATACCGAGGGTCTCAAGAGTGCTCAAGGTATGCTGGCAATTGAGCTGAACGGCTACAACTGATGGGTTTTAAAAGCTGAGCAAGGCCACAGAACCATTACCTGCCACTTGCTGTATACAGTCTGCTTAAAGCGGGGGGTGGGGTGGAAACCGTATCGCATCCTTCCAAACATTGCAGTTTTAGCGACGGTGCCCTTGCCAAGGCATGACAAGGTTATGTCAATGTGCTCAAAGATCCTATTGATCAGTAATGAAGGAATCGTGAAATAGGTATCGAATTTTAACCCTTACAACGCTGCTCATATTATATGTGCATCACAAAAAATGCATATGAATGCTGAACGCTACACAAAAAATCAGCCGTAGTTGCGGACACTGAATGCAATGAAATTGTAGAACAGCTTAGGTAATACAAGCTGATAATATAACACAGAAGTGAGAATGTATAAATGTGACATTGCTCCTTTTTTCATTATCATTTATTTTTGCCTACAATCCTTAAGGCATAGTTTACTTATTTATTTACTTAAAATAAAAGACTTAATTTTGCTACTTAATTACAATTTGTATCTACTTAAATACCTTCTCCCATTCAGGCCCTGTTCACATCTGCGTTGGTAATCCAACCAGGGAGTCAGTTTGGGGACCCCCTGAACGAATACCAAACGCATTGACAAGCGGTGAGCAATGAAAGCACACGGACCCCATAGACTATAATGGGGTCAGTGTGTTTTCCGCAAGAATCATACAGAATGGAAAGTAATTCTAGAAGTACTATTCTCTCCGCATGACTCGTGTGAACACCGTGCAGAAAACACACGGACCCCATTACAATCTATGGGGTCCATGTGCTTTCATTGCTCACCGCTTTTTTATGTCTTCGGTATTCCGTTCAAGGGATTCCGAAGATGACTCCCTGAACAGAATACCGAACGCAGATGTGAAACAGGCCTCAGTTTGCACCGGCCTATGTAATTAGGTCAACATAAATGAGTGAAGACCAACATGGATCTTGTTTATTGTCACTTCGCCTGTCTGAGGTCTGGCTGTCTAACACAGGCTTTAATCTTTGTCCTCTTTACTGTTTCCTTTCTGTTAGAGAGACTTTTAAGAGACATCGGTCAGGAAAGTCACCACCATCACAGTGGGAAAGAGAGTCCATGCAATTTACCACTGATGAGATGCCATACAGTCCCAATTTTGCCAAAACAATCCAGGGAATTGAGCCACAAAAGGGACAGGTTTTGTGTATACCCAAACCAAAATGGTCATATTTGGTGCATTCCCTGGTGGGATTAAAGTTTAAATTATGAGCTATGAAATGTCTGAAAATATGGTCAAGGTTATCAGGAGGAAAATGGAACAGGGACCATGTTACAGTCAAGAAATGAGATGGGAGCCATGCTAAGAATCAGAAGTGTGAGGGGTGAATCATGCTGAGGACCGAGCTTTGAAGGGATAGCATGCATTAAGAATGAGAGGGGGAGCCATGCTGGTGACTAGGAATGAGAGTAAAATGTACAAAGTCACAGTTTGCATTTGCAACTACCAGGGAGAGGTATTCCCTGAAATGGCCTAGGAGCAGATTAGATTAGAATTCTGCTAGTAAACTGCTACTAGTTCCCCAACATTATTTTAGAGTGTGGAATCTAAGGCACCCCAAATGTTTTTACCAGAGCCCAGTGCAAGTCAGGATTGATTTGTCCACAAAGGAGTGTCAGAAAACAGATGCAAAAGCAAAATAAAGAACAAAACCAGTTACCCATAGAAGGACAAAGGGAGTAACAAACTAACCAAGGTGATACCAGGAGAGAAAATAGTAGCCAAAATGAGTATCAAAGCAGAGTTAAAAACCAAGACAAAAAGTCAAATCAAAGAGGTCACAGCCAATTCCAAGTCAGAAGCCAAGGGGGTAAACCAGGAGAAATAGCCAACAGTCAGAACTAGGAGATCAGTAGGAAATGTCTCTTTCAGCAGAGGAAGAGCCTACTTGTACTAGACAATCACAGGCCAAGACTGAAGGTCGACAGGGTTTAAATACCCCAACAAAAGTTCATTGAATGATGTGGTAAATCTCTGACTGGGTCTGTTAGTTAAAGTTCTGACCTGATGGGACCTGTTCATTGCACTTGAAAAAGGGCAAATCGGTGCCCGAAACGCGTTGTGTCCGAACTAATAATAAAAGATTGAAATTGTCGAACGGGTGAAGCGCAGATTGTTCTTTGGTCCTTGCATAGCTGTTTTAATAGACCTAGTCTAGGTTTGGGTCTGTGTACTATGCTGATGTGATACCAAGCATAAAATACATGTTTTGGGCATATTCCATCATTATTTAGGATTTGGGGGGTATGCTCACTGAGTCCTTCACACATTTTAACTTGTATTCTTACTTTTTCTTAGAGAGCACCACCCCTATAAAATACTAATTTTCTGTCCAAATTTGGGTCAAAATTTTGGCTCAAAAAGGTCTCACTATGTCTAAACACCTAAAAGATAAATCTATATATAAATAGTGATCAATTCTAAAACCATGGGCCATATACATTAAGTCCTATAATGTTGGTTTAACACCCTCAGCTATACTAGACACAGTTTTAAGGGCCCCTTCACACGGAGTAAATGTGCGTGTATTTTGGCAAAATACACGTGTAAAAATACACGTGTAAAAATAAGACTCCCATTGACTTCAATGACATTCTACACGTGTATTTTGATGTGTATTTTGACGTGTTTTTTTACACGTGTAAAAAAAAAGGCCATTGATGTCAATAGGAGTCTGATTTTTACACGTGTATTTTGCCAAAATACACGCGGGTTTACTCCGTGTGAAGGGGCCCTAGGCTACATGCACATGACCGAATGTATAGTAAATGTGTGTTCCAAAGTTCCTTTCCAATATTTATCAAGACCTAAAATACATCCTATAATAACAGGTCCTATAATTTTTGGAACGATACACTACTCCATACTATTCTAGATCCATGCTTTAATACTGATGAAATGTTCAAAATGTTAAAGTTTTCTGAGTTGATGAAATTAGAAAACGAATTTTTTTGGCAAACCCTGATACAACAAAAGAAACAGGGTTCTCGTGTTTTATTTAAGGGGTTTTGGTCCAAGAAGGCCTAGTATGTGATGATCTTGAAGAAACATTTCATGGGTCCTTCTTCCCATGATGAGGAAAAGCTTAATACATCCGTCTTGAGTGGCAGAATAATATATTTAATCTTTATTCTTCTTTCCAAAGATTTCCCTCTGAGGTTTTATGAACTACTCTAGATTGATACCGGTACATAAAATATGAAAGTGAAAACTGAGAGTGATGTTGGGTGAAAAATACATAAAACTAGGAATATATTTAAGATAATTGTTAGCTTTCTATCATGAAGTTATTAGATTTCAGTCAAATGTCTATGGGGGGGGGGAGAACTTTCTTTATATGTCCTAACCAAACCACTTACAGTATGTACATAAATGCTTTATTCTGAAAAAGAACAAAGTAAGATGGAGAATATAAGATCACAGTGGCCTGTCCCAGTCTGCTCATAGTCATTCATAGTCCCATCTACTCAGTTCATAGTGACATGGAGGCAAAACCTCCAATATGATAACATTATAGGGAGCAGTATACAGTGTATATAGCCATGGGCCCCCCAAGGAGCCTTGGGTCCTTGACAGCAGTCTAAGAAGGCCATATTATAATCTGGTATTAGGGATTATAAGGGGATGGGTGGGAAAATCACAATGTTACTACTCAGCCCTGCATATGGGAGAGCCATTTGTAAAATTAACTTCTCAGGTACAGTGGTGGAATCTGACCGTGACATCCAAAAGGTTAAATGTCTATGATCTGAGTTTCTTCTGACCACAGATATTTCCACTGAGTCCTTAGTCTGTGAAACATCAGAGACCCCAAGGTTATGGTGTCCACTCAGGAGCCATATTTAAAGTACCTACATCCCCGTGATCTGAGATGTCTCCTATCACAGATATTGCTATTGTATATTGTGTAAGACAGCAGAGACCACATGGCTATGGTGTTATAATAAGAGTACCTACATCCACTGTAAATGTATGGCAGATGTCAGCAAGGGGTTAAGAAATGTGATGATTTCATCCAGATATAGAGCGTTATGGAGCCCAGATGTAAAATCGTCTCTGCTAAGATCAGTTTCCACCGGAAAAATTATTCATTGTATGTTGAACTCCAATGTTGCGTTACCATGCGCGGTCCTTCACGTGTTGCAAGACTTTATGTGAAATATATAATATATAACAATTGTCTCTTCTCGTTTTAGCGGAGACACATTTATTGTGTCCAGTAGGTGGCAGGTTCACACAGTGATACCTCCTGGACGTCTGAAAGGCTACAGGAGCTGTAGCCTAGCCTAGTATGATACATCTTGTAAGGCTACTGTCAAGTAAAGAAGGAAGGAGGAGGAAGAGAGAGAGGAGGAGGGGAAATATTTAGCATTCCTCCATCCCTCCCTACAAACTATCAGCTTCTGCGGTGCTGAGAAGACCTTAGCTGCTGCCTCAACTGTGTATCTTCTGGAGTAAGACCATGTATGATGGAGAAAATAGAGAACATAGGATGGATGCTGATATGTCACTTCTAATTCCTGGGTCCCAATGCAGAATCTGTAATTGGGTTCCTAGCTACCTTGTGCACTTTAAAATAGTGGTATATTTCATGTGCCACGGGTGCCTTTTAGAGCCCCCTTAGTGTCCAGGGCTCAGTGCCAACTGAACTTCACCCTCTATATCTACACTCCTGGATGAATGTCCTGTACAAGGTGGCAGAATAATGTGAAACTCAGTAATATCTCCTATAGTAATTAAGATATCTAAAAATGGGTTTGAGTGAGTAGAAAAAACTGGCAGAAAACAAGCTAAAGTAAAAAAATAGATACTATTCAGCAGTTAAATCCCGCCCCTGCAGAACCAGTACTCCTATGGCACCCTGCCAGATATTGTATACAGGGCAGCAATGACAACATGTTTATAACTGCAGTAGGCATTCACTCTAGAGACTAAATGGAGGGCTATGGGGTCATCGATATTGGAGCAATGGAGGATTTAAAGGCAGTATGTCACAAAGAAGTTACCAATGCTCCATGTTAACAGTCAACGTCCTCATTGCTCCAAAGAGGTAATTTGTATAATGGTAAAAATGTTGATATCTCAGCAATGGAGGCAGTGATTGACAAGGGTTGACTCTAATCCATATATCTGCAGGACTGGGTAGATATAGTGGATTCTGGTGACAGACTCTCTTTAACATGTGAATCCAGTCTCTTCTATTTAAACATTTATTCTGTGCCATTCTTTAAATACCTAAGTAATTCCTTTAACCTATTAAGTACTAGCATGATAATAATACAGTGTTGGCAGGAGTCAGACCACCATACCATTATGGTACTCTGATTATATAAGCTCTGTTACTGTACCAGTACGATCAGCAACAGGACAACTCTAGTGACAATTCTGTCACAACAGCCAGGAAAGAAGATAGGAGCATGTACATGGTATGACAGGAGAATAATGCCCCACTTATCACCCCATCTCCACTCCCCACCCTCACCCCCGTGCTAAGTTTGGAAGGTCTCCCATGGATTGTTCCCTAGCTCTGCCATCTTAATACACTTAATAAAATACATGTACACATTCAGTGGCATAACTAGGAATGGTGGGGCCTCGTGGCGAACTTTTGATATGGCTCCTTCTCCTTCCCCCTGACTGACTACCCCTGAAGACCCCAACTGACCGATCCAACCACATCTTCCCGCATTCCTGCACGCACTATTATGCCCCTAGTGGTCCCTGAGTACAGTATTATGCCTCATAGTGGTCCCTGCACACAGTATTATACCCCATAGCGGCTACTGCACACAGTATTATGTCCCCATAGTGGCCCCTGCACACAGTATTATGCCCCATAGTGGCCCCTGTACACAGTATTATGCCCCATAGTGTCCCCTGCACACAGTATTATACCCCATAGCGGCCCTTGCACACATTATTATGCCCCATAGTGGCCCTTGCACACAGTATTATGCCCCATAGTGTCCCCTGCACACAGTATTATACCCCATAGTGGCCCTTGAACACAGTATTATGCCCCATTGTAGACCACCCATGAACAATTATTATACTCTGGGGTATTTTCAGACCCCAGAGTATAATAATTGGAGAACCAGAGGAGTACACAAACATAAAAAATACTGTTACTTACCTCTCCCTGGTTCCGGCATACTCCCTGCTGATGTTGGCCATCTTAAATGATTGAGGAGACATCACTTGAACTGGGGCTTCCGTCTATGGATGAGTACTGTTGGGTGGGGGTTCCTCACCGCTCAGCGTCATCACTGGGCTTTAAGCAATGCCCCTCACAGTATAGCGCTACACACAGTACTGTCAGGAGGGGAGTTCCTAGTTAAACTATCAGAAATTCCCTTCTAACACCAATAGCTCTACCACCGGGACACATAATGGGAAAGCCAACAGTACGCTGAATTCAGCACACTGTTGGCTTTTCTAGTGGTATATAAAACCGCATGTGCTGAGAATGTGAAAGGTCCCCTTTAAGTATTTCTGCATGGTTCCTCTTTTGGTGGTAAATATTCATAAAAATGAGCTGAAAAAGCCCTATAATAAAGCCCTATTGCCCCTGAGATAAATAGTGCCCTACAAAGCTTTCATAAAGTTCTCTAATAACCCCTTATATTTATAATATCCTTTGTATTGTTTGCGTCCCCTTATATCAATTATCTCCCTCCCTAGTGATAATGCCCTTTAATGACTCATGTATATGTTAAATGCATGTATATGGCATAGACAAATGGCCGTGTGTATGGGCCCATAGAAATTATTGTGTACATATTTTTATCCACAATTGCAAATCCACAATAGTATGGTCATGTGCATGAGGCTTAAAGCTATCTCGTTCACTGAAAATCAGCATGGAGGACATGATGACTTCTTTCCCTATGCTCATCCTTATTCTTCTATCTTTCCTCTCCATAGACTTTTATAGGCAGTTGTAATCTGATACTTTAGTTAGCTAACAATCTATCTTGGGAGATCATGATGGATTCAGAAAATACTTCAGTAAAGTAAAAGATTTCAGAAGGAGGGGAGAAGGAAATTAACCTAATAAGTGGTGCATTTATTTTAATGACAAAATAGACAGGATTTTTTTATTTGTTAAAAAATTAGTGACCATGTAATCCATGCAACATGTAATCCAATTTCTCTTCAAATCAATACAGTATAACGGCATACTAAGACATATTTCCGGTGGTCTTAGGAGCCGAGACACCAATCCCATACCTCTCAACCACCCCGAATGCCAGGTCCTGTCCCGCGGTCCCGGTTGGCAGAAGGCATGTCCCGGATTCAACTTATCTGCGTCCGTGGAGTTCAATACAGTGCCCCTGTGTGTAGGCGCAATGTGATGACATGACTCTCTTCACGTCTGTAGTTCCCGGGACAATAGACTGCAGACTGTACAGCAGGGGAACAAAATGAGGTAAGTATCAGTGGTTTTTATGTTAAACTTTTTCAGCTCAAGACTGACATAAAACTGTGGGGGCAGATGCAGGGGGGGCAATACACTGGGGGCATATGAGGGGGACATTAAACTGGATGGGGCATATAAGGGGGACATTAAACTTTTGGGGGCTGCTAGAGGAGGATATTAAAGTGTGGGGCATTAAACTGTGGAGGCAGACGAAGAAGGACATTAAACTGGGGCAGATGGAGGGGCATTAAACTGGGGGCAACTGAAGGGGGACATTAAACCTAGGGGGTAGCTGGAGGAAGACATTAAGATGGGGACAACTGGAGGAGAACACTAAACTGGAGGCAACTAGAGGGGGACATTAAACTGGGGGCAACTGGAGGAGGACATTAAACTGGGGGTAACTGGAGGAAGACATTAAACTGGGGGTAACTGAAGGAGGACACTAAACTGGGGAGCAACTGGAGGAAGACATTAAACTGGGGGTAAGTGGAGGAGGACATTAAACTGGGGGGCAACTGGAGGAAGGCATTAAACTGACAGCAACTAGAGAAGGTCATTAAACTGATG
Source organism: Leptodactylus fuscus (assembly GCF_031893055.1). Lineage (NCBI taxonomy): Eukaryota > Metazoa > Chordata > Amphibia > Anura > Leptodactylidae > Leptodactylus > Leptodactylus fuscus. Next base: position 51,267,189 of record NC_134267.1, on the reverse strand, counting down.
GTGGTTGACATTAATGTCCCCTCTAGTTGCCCCCATCATTTAATGTCCCTCTCCAGCTGCCCCAGTTTAATGTCTCCGTCTAGTTGCCCCCAGTATAAGCTGTGGCAGCTGGAGGGGAACATTAAACTATCAATTATAATTACTGGGTAAATGTAAAATCATGTACTGTAAAAAAATCAACTAATACTACTAAAAAATTGTAAGAATGAAAATACATTCTGCATATCAGATATTTACATCACAATTCATAACAGTAGCAAAATTATAGTTATGTATAGTAGCAACAAAAATATTTTCATGGTTGTGGGTCACCACAACATGCGGAACTGTATTAAAGGTTCGTGGCAATAGTAAGGTTAAGAACCACTGGCCTAGAGGATAAATTTAAAGCCAATATCAAGCCAAAATGGACTGGAATGCACAAATCAAGAAGTCAGAGGTCAAATACAGAGGAATCCCCCCCCACCCCCACCCAAAAAAAGAACTCTCTGGTCATATACATAAGGGCCAAGATGTAAATCTCGAAAGAAAAAGGAGAGAGACACCGAGCAGACCGTAGTGTAAATCTGTAAATTTACTGATTAGGTGCAAAAGACAAATCTGAGCTCACCTTTAAGGGTTGTGTGGCTACACAACACTTTACAAAGCAACAGGATCACTGGATAAGGATCCTAAGCTGGGTACAGCTGCGAGGTACCTCACACCTCATGGGTGTATGGATGAAGCAAGGATGGACCAAGTTGCCGATTATGCAGTTGCGAATCGGGAACAAGAAGGACCCGCGCTGAATGGTAAGGTGAATAAACGACTTTTTATTGAACAAACACACAACGCATTTTGGGCATTCACTTTGCCCTTCCTCAGGTGAAAAATTTCTATATAAACAATAAAAAAAATAAAATCCATATAACAATATGTACACCTAAAATGTATACAACCAATGTCTTAGCCATTGTGTAGGTGCACAAAGGTTGAAGGTAAAATCCATAAAAAAAAACAACAATCTGTGACTAAAAATATATAAATAATATTAAAAAATATTAGAAAAAGACTCTCTAAAATCTTTTTGGCATACCATCGCATGTATGTTTGTAGATTACAATGGTTAAAGTTAGAAACTTCTTTGCAATTTGTCAGACTCATGTATATCAGAAGTACATATAGAAGGCCAACAATAGATATTAACCAGGGGGACTTTCAAAAGACATTCCTTCATATAACATTAGTGAGCAGTTCTAGTTAAAAACCCAAATCCTGCAGCACTCATGGGCATATATCACATAAAGAAGAGGTATGTTGGCTTACCTTTGCCGTCCAGCTAAGAAGCTTACTGCCTTGGTGGAGGGCAAACCTTATGTAGTGTCAAGAAAGGGCGCGCTAATCTCGTTTCCCGCACAGAAAATGTATTCGCGCGTGCGCACTTCGGCGCACGTGTGCGGGGAAATAACCACAGAATCCAGCGTCTGTTGAAAAGAAATGCGCATGCGCCCAAAATCCCCGGTCATTGGGGGGGACGCGTGCGCACAATCAATCTTTGTTTAGGGTTCAGGTGCGCATGCGTCCGATCACGCCGTCGGACGCATGCGCACTCCTAGTTACCCAAGGACAGGTACTGTCCTTGGGTAACTAGGAGTGCGCCGTCCTTGGGTAACTAGGAGTGCGCATGCGTCCGACGGCGTGATCGGACGCATGCGCACCTGAACCCTAAACAAAGATTGATTGTGCGCACGCGTCCCCCCCAATGACCGGGGATTTTGGGCGCATGCGCATTTCTTTTCAACAGACGCTGGATTCTGTGGTTATTTCCCCGCACACGTGCGCCGAAGTGCGCACGCGCGAATACATTTTCTGTGCGGGAAACGACATTAGCGCGCCCTTTCTTGACACTACATAAGGTTTGCCCTCCACCAAGGCAGTAAGCTTCTTAGCTGGACGGCAAAGGTAAGCCAACATACCTCTTCTTTATGTGATATATGCCCATGAGTGCTGCAAGATGTAAATGTCAGAATTGTTTTGCGATTGGTCAGATGGGCAGTTTATAGTGTGTCTGGTCACCCAATATTCCAGCTGACCAGTTTTAGAGCATATTGGGGAACATTTATGAACACTGACATTATTAATACCAGTCTTCATAACCCAGGAGTCAATAGAGGGTGTGACTCATTTATGATGATGTGAACGCCTCCACTGGGCCGTGTGCCTGGAGGAGAAATTTACAGAAGCTAGTAGCTGACATACATTTACAACACCATTTAAGGCTGAGGCCCCATGGTGCAAAAACGCAGCTTATTTTGTTGCAGATTTTGTTGCGGTTTTTTGAGCTAAACTCAGAAGTGGATTGAGCAGAAGGGGAAAGTGTAAGAACTTCTTATATATTCTCTGTTCCCTCTGTAACCATTTTTGGCTTTGGCTCAAAAAAACGCAACAAAATCTGCAACAAAAGAAGCTGCGTTTGCCTCAGCCTAAACCATATTTCTGGCATAAATGATGATAAACCAATGGCCTCCTGCCCACTCAACCTATCTAGGGAAGTAGCAAAGACCAATTTCCAATACCAATTTCGCGCAGGTAATAATGCAACTTTTCATGCCTTGTACACCTGAAAACTGGCATGCAAGACATAATAGATGTGCCTAAGTGCCCTGCCCTCCAATGGTAAGTTGCTCAAGTTCCCTGCCATTTTGTAGAAGGGGCCTCTGGTTCCCTCATTGCTAGGCTTCTAAGGATGTCTTACATTAAAGGTTCTCTTTATTTTCTCTGAATAAAGCCATGAACATCCATGGTAGTTGGTCCTAAAATCCATTACAGTAGTCATGAGATGAGAACAAGTCCAGGTTCTGTGCAACTACTGTATAAGAATAGGAAATTTAAGATAGAACTTATTTGATTTGACTTTTTGTATATAATTATTATTTCTTTCATCTGTATTTTTTTTGTTATTCCCTGCTGATTTGGTTTCATTTATTTCACCTAACTATAGAACAAGTTGAGTGTCACAGGGCCTTATTTTTGACAATTATGGATGGGTAATAAGAAGGTATTTACTGTAGCCCGTACCCTGTATAAAAGGGCTTACTGATTCATGCCTTCAGGTTCTGATGCCCCATGGTTCATTGGACAAATTGTCTTGATATCAAGGACCACCTGTTGTGCCAGCTGTCTCCTTCCAAGTAAGAAGCCGAAGCGTTCAAACCTTTTGAAACTGGCATTTTATATAGATATCAATGACCAGATTCCCATGCCTCTGAACAAACCCGGAGGGGGAAGGGATGAACCAGTTCCTTTATTCTTGATGCATGAGTGACCTGATTTTATTCCTGCCTGATTATCATGGAAGGACATCCAAATAACAAACAGGCTGAAAGTTGTTGTGCTCCACATTACACATCACTTACTATATGAACAAAGGCCAGGTAACTAAGAGATGTGATCATATAAATTCTACATATGTGAATCTTATCACTAGTTCCTTTTAAGAAAAATCGCCCTGTAAGTTATCAGGTAAGCCAATCTCCTCACAGGGAAAGGTATAGCGGATTTATTAATATGTACTAATATAAGATACACATTACAAGATACATCTACACCACTCAATGAATATCAAAATATCTGTAGTAACCTTAAAATCATTTTCAAAATTCTGTGCAAAAGTGACATAATAATTTTTGAAGGGGTTCTAATCACCTATCAAGTATTTAATACCCTGCAGTGCCTCCACTGGAAAAATGAGGAATTACATGGTGCCTATTGAAATCAATAGGCCATCTATGTAATGCATAGACATGCTAAGCGGTTCAGAGAGTTGTTAACAATTTACAGTTCAAGTTACTAATATATTTCAATATTACGCATTTGTGTAAAAAAAAATATATATATGTATTTTTTAAGTTTTTATTGTTCTTTTTTATATTTGTGCAGCTTTGTAATTTTTTTTAATATTTTGCATTTTATACTGGACAAAGGGTTACCAATTGTGATTATGATTTGATACATATTGTACAGGGTTTTCATGGGTTTCATGTAAGTGAGTCTTTCTTTTCTGTCTTTTCATAGCCCCAACATATTCCGCAGTACAGTACATGGATTGTACACACTCATGTCATGCATTGCCTCCATTTGACGTTAATATTGGCTATTAATATCTATATACAGAGAGAGTATGGCGGTAACCAATGTTGTTTGGATACACCTTAACGCACTTGTTACGGTCACATAATAGATATACTGTATGTGTTTTTCTAATTTTTTTTTCTGCAGTTGAACTCCATTTTAATAGACTCAAACTTCTGACAAATTTCTAATTTAGAACCTATTCTTTTCTCCTATTAAATGTCCTAGTGGATTGGGATTACTGGGTTTAGTTGTATAAATGTTCATTCAAGAAGTCAAGTCTGGTGCAACCTAGACTAAAGTGACCGCGTGTAAGTGATTGGCCATCACAAGGTATAAATTATAAATACAATTAATGCGAGGCGACTCACAATTTTTCCCGGCTTCAAAATGTGTGCAAGTGTGTGTTAAGTGCCGTTGAAAAATTGTGACCTTTAATAAAGGATTGTATCCTGAGACTATTTTCCCAGACACTCAGTGACCTTTCAAACCAGACTGGGGTGAGGGGGTGTGGAGTTTGGACTTTGAACCGGCCAGTTCCCGCTGTGTTGCTGTTGTTTGCCAGGCTACTTTTTATGGTGTAACAAGGGAGAGGTTTTTTATGCAAAGCAAGCTGAGCTGCCAGCCTCAACCTTTGCAAATCAATTTGTCTGTGAAGACGAGCCCAGTGGAGTGAAAGATAGTAGAGGAGGACAAACTTCATCCCTCATTGTGATATCATCGCTTGTGGCACTTTTGTCACTCACATCAATGTTAAAGGGTTACGGGAAAAAAAAAGTCTTTTTAACTCTTTCTTTCCTATTGCATAATGATGAAAGAGATGCCCCCCTCTCCTTCCCATAGTGAAAGCTTGACTGTCTTTTGCAAATCCTTTAAATAAGCACAGCTGCCCTGGGTTTCTGGACATTTGGCTATTTTCAGTGCCAGGGATTCAATATTAAATTATTGTGCTAAGTATGCCCCGCGGCTGTTAGGCCACTTATATATTGGAAGATAAAAGAATGGAAAGTCTGTAAAGATGTTCTGGGGTTTATTAGAAAGAAAAAATAAAAGTGTTGCTACTATTTTGTATCTTTTAAGTAATGTGATATTTTTTCATATTTATTTCCATTAATTCTTTTTGCATTTTTTTAACATTTAATTATCTATATGTATTAATTGTAAAATATTTTGCCTGTTTTTTTCACGTTTAATTAGCTATACATATTAATTGTAAAATATTTTGCCTATTTTTTCACATTTGATTATCCATTTGTATTAATTCTAAATATTTTGCCTACTTTTTCATGTTTAATTATCTATATGTATTAATTATAGATTATTTTCCCTATTTTTTCATGTTTAATTATCTATCTATCTATCTATCTATTTATCTATCGTTATTTGCTAATCAGAACTGGTAAACATCTATCTATCTATCTATCTATCTATCTATCAATATACTGTATTTTGTCTTGCAAATTTCTAAAAACAAATAAAAAATTTTACCGAAAATTGCTTGACTTAATCGCTTAATGTCTATTTAGTTTAGGTTCTTGTTTTATTATTATTATTTCATGCATTTATTAAAAAAAATATAAATAGAGAGTCAATGAATACGCCACACTAATGAATGTATGGTTTCAGATGTGTCCAACTGTACACACACTCAAACAAAAAAAAAACATACATAGTGGATGCAAGAAAATAATGACTATAGTGATCATCTGAAAAATAGATTATGGAGCTCTAATTCCCTGCCATAAAAAGAAACAAAACAAAGGTCTTGGAGATATGAGAGCATCTGGGTGGCGGAAAGCAGAATGGTATATTTTTATAGGATTCATTAACGTTCCAGACGCGTGGACACTTCAAGGGAGTAATAACAAAGGAAACCCATGTAAATTACCTGGATTGGAGTAATGTATTTCTACATGAATTAAATATGTCCAATCTAAAATTCTACAATAACATTAACCCCATTTGCAACATGAAGGCCCTAAAAACAAAATAGTTAATGAATGTGATAAATTGTCAGAAATTAAGCCATAACACTTAACTATTCATATGACCTTAATGTATCAAGCTTACGACTAACATATGTGATCAATTTACTGTAATTTACAGTGATAATAATGATAGTAGGACATATAACTACAAATTAAACTGCATTATTGTACCTATAGTTTATGCCGTATGTATACATAGTAGGCTAAGGGCTTGTGTTATGACCATATTGTGGCGCCATAACTGTACAGAGCTTGACTATGGCATCCATGGGGGCCTACGGGTTGCTTCGGTATCCCTCTTATTTCCTATAATCATGAACTTTTTGTGCTTTGTGCATAAGACCTAAGGCCATGTCAGTTTTCCACATCTGTTAGTCATGCAGCCTGTAAGGTAAAGTCGTAGTAAGATAGTCTCGCCTTTTATCTGTCAGCTAGCACTTAATGTTTACCAGTTGTGATTAGCAAATAACGATCATGTTTAACTTTCCTGTGAATTGCTTCAAGATCTTTATGTACAAGCTCCATTTATCAAAGAAAGTTCAATAGGAGACCAACCAATTTTTTTTTTTACCTTATGGGTAATTATAGGTCTCAATTGCATCCAAATGTGGGCAGACTTGCTGCAAGTGCTTGAGAATTGTCTTAGGTGGAAGAAAATTGAGTTCTTGCAGCATATTCACTACACCCTGTCCATTGTGGTTGGATAAACTGGGAAACAAAATAGTGATACAAGTACACAAAACCTCCTTTCACCATTGTACAAGACTCGGAACTAGTAAAGTCCAAGTACTTGCCTACTTTCCACTGTACTAAACATGGCCTTGTTGCCAAATACTGTTTAGTTCACTTGGGACCCCTGCTCTATTGATTGTAGGGGTCCTAGTGTTGAGGCCCTTACAATGAGATGATTCAACAGGCAGTTGATAATGATTAGCTGTCCTTAGAATAGGTATCAATATCAGATTGGTAGGGCCTAGGTAGATCAGCTGATCTGGAGAGCTGCCAGAGCCCAAACTATAAAGTGGACAGATCTTGAAATAGATGGATCACACAAAGAGAACCTTTCACCAACTCCTGTTCTTTGTATCCTTTAATAAACAACTCTCCGCTGATTCTGGAGCTTTTGGAACTTTTTTCTCTAGCTCCTACCGTTTCAGCACCACGATGGTGTCTACTGTTGGATGGATGGTGTCAGGCAGGAGTGAACAGAAAAGGGCCGTACAGTAGACAGTATAATTCAATTGAAGATAACAGAACTGATTGCTTGATTGATGGTAAGGAGCTAGAGAAAAAATTACAACTGCGCTGTAATCATTGGAGCAGCACCAATTGAAGAATGCAAAGAGTTGGTGTTGGTGGGGGTGAAAGGACCTCTTTAAACAGGGGTTGAGCTGCAGAAATCAGAAACAATCATTTTACTATAGGAGGTCTTGGCTTCTGGTAGTATCTATTGTATAGTTCCAGCAGAAGCAGACAGCTCTTTGATGGGTCTGGAGACTCGGCCATTCTTTCCCAATGTAAGGCTGCATACACATTATTGTTATTACAGTCTATTTCTGTCATCTGTCATAGAATAACAATAACAGACGTTAACAGTATTAAGGTGACCGATACAGAGAGAGCACCCTCTATCTTTGTCCATTCCCATTGACTCTAATGTAAACAATATGACACACGCTTTCTTCCGTCATGTTTCTTGACTTTTGCAACAGAAGAACCATCCTCGTCCATCCGGGCTTTGGCGCCATCCTCCGGCCGCATGCTGCGGCGCAGAAGACGTGTCCAGCTGTGATTTCTTCCTTTGGATTCTACTTGTTTTGTCTGGACACTGTTCTAATCCTTCACCTTGGTAATTGATTTTCCACCACACCCATCTCCTTCACCTTGGTTTGCCTCTGCTCCTCTAATAGCTAATTTTAGCATTGCCTATGTGATTGACAGCATATTTTCCTATTAGGTCTGGGGTGGGCTCTTACTTCCTATTTATTCTTGGCCCAAAGTCATATTGGTGCTTGCTATTGCCTTGTGCTTGCTGGCTATTTATTTTTGTTGTTTTCTTACCTGTATTCCTAATCCTGACCTCTGGCTTTACCTTTGACTATTCTCTTGGATTACAATTTTGTACTACATTGCTTGACTGGTATTGACCCCTTGGCTAGCTGCCTCTCTTTGCTGTTGTTTGCCTTGTCTTGGTTCTGTGTCATCACATGTATATAGGAAGTGTTTTGCTGACCAGTTGTCCTCTGCCACCTAGGACAGTGAGGCAAGTAGGTAGCAGGGTTTGCCTTAGGACTCACTGTCTTGTCATGTCCCTTTCCCCAGGGTTCACCAGCAGATACTGGAGAATTTCTCTTCTATCAATTTCCTTACAAAAAGACATGATGGAAGAAAGCTTTTGTAATGTTTTTTTTTACATTGGGGTGAATGCAGATGGACACCCAACAGAAGGGGCTGTATCTGTGTCAGTTAATTAATGTCCATTGCTCTCTTACTGTGATAGATTTGAACAATGGACATTAAGTAACGCTAGTGTGAACTTACCATAAGACTACAGGGAGGAAGAGTTTTAATTGTGCAAATGACAACCTTAAATTTTTGTCACTACATTTAATGGCAATGAGTAAGAAACAGTCGAGCACTGCGGAATGGTGTTATTTAGTGAAAGTTGCTCCTCACATGTTAAACTACACTCACCTTTGTAGTTCATGCATACTGTTCAATGTAGAGTATCACATACCAAGATTGGTTTTAAGTGTAGTACTGACTAAAACAATAAAGTAGTGGTATGTAAATAGTAAAATCTATGTCTGTTTCATGCTGTGCTAACCTTATGAAAGAAGATAATTAGCAAGCCACAGTAATGACACTTACTAGTTATCTCTGGAGCTCTACATAATGATGCTCCGAGTTGGTCCTTCAAAGATTGTATCCACTTCTCGATAACCTGTACTTGTTACATTGGAATACTTACTGGTTTTAGTTTCTTTTCTTTTTTTTTACCTAGTTAAATTATGACCTTTATGTATATGTCTTATCAATATCAGTTTAATTTGTTCCAATTTCACATCTCCATATTTTATACAATTTTTATCCATCGATCCATCAATTTCTTACCAGTAGGCAGCAAAAATTTTGCAAATAGAAAATTGAAAGAGGACATGTTGCTTATGGATATATTTTATCTTAATAGCGCACCTTGTGGTTTGTCATAGTATTGCAAAGAATAACATTATGGTGAAATATTAATGTAACATTAATTCATATAATTATACATAAAACATAACAGATTTTAATTATTAGAGAGTATATACTGTATAAGATGTGACCACCCTAAGGACTCCTTCAAGTATCCTCTTTTCCCTTTTAAACACATGTAAAAAAAAAAAAACATGCAGACCTTACCCATATTTTTTAATGACATTTTCTATATGTGTTTTTGGCTGTGTATTTGAATTTGTAAAATTGTGTACATGAATTTTCCTGGCATTTTTAAAGTTCTAAAAATAATGTTATGACTAGAGATGAGTGAACACCGTTCGATTGAATAGGTATTCGATCGAATATCAGGCCGTTCGAGGTATTTGTTTCCAATTGAATACCACGAGGCAAACGCACTAAAAATGTGTATCCCCTCCCACCTTCCCTGGCGCTTTTTTTGCAGATGGCAAGTGCGGCACCTCACTCTGCCGTCCCTAGCTGTCACTACTTCTCTCGCTGTGCTATCCCCACCTTGCACCAGCACATGTCACGCAACATCAGGCGGGCCCTAAGTTCCGCGATTTGCACAAAGGTCCACTTGATCACTCACGCGTGGACAAGTGCATGTGGACAGGGACACTACATTTCAATGACGGCACACTGGGTGAATGTAGTTGAGGCTGGGACGGGGTCACAAAGTGGGGAGGTCTACATCATTTCCCCGCCCAACATTCCTGGCAGGGGCCTCCGCCATCACATCGACCCCAGCTACCTGCTGGAAACGCTGCAGCACTGGCATGGGGAGACGTCAGCAGGCCGTGCTGAAGCTCCAAGGGCCAAAACACTGCTGGTTCAAGGCTCTACTCACTCCAAGGGCCAAAAACACTGCTGGTGCAAGGCTCTACTCACTCCAAGGGCCAAAAACACTGCTGGTGCAAGGCTCTACTCACTCCAAGGGCCAAAAACACTGCTGGTGCAAGGCCCTACTCACTCCAAGGGCCAAAAACTCTGCTTTTTAAGGACTCTACTCACTTCAAGGGCCAAAAACTCTGCTGGTGCAAGGCTATACTCACTCCAAGGGTCAAAAACACTGCTGTTTGAAGGCTCTACTCACTACAAGGGCCAAAAACACTGCTGGTGCAAGGCTCTACTCACTCCAAGGGCCAAAAACTCTGCTGTTTAAAGGCTCTATTCACTCCAAGGGCCAAAAACACTGCTTTTTAAGGGCTCTACTCATTCCTAGGGCCAAAAACTCTGCTGTTTAAAGGCTCTATTCACTCCATGGGCCAAAAACTCTGCTGTTTAAAGGCTCTACTCACTCCAAGGGCCAAAAACTCTGCTGGTGCAAGGCTCTACTCACTCTAAGGGCCAAAAACACTGCTTTTTAAGGACTCTACTCATTCCTAGGGCCAAAAACTCTGCTGTTTAAAGGCTCTACTCACTCCAAGGGCCACAAACTCTGCTGTTTAAAGGATCTACTCATTCCAAGGGCCAAAAACTCTGCTAGTGCAAGGCTCTACTCACTCCAAGGGCCAAAAACTCTGCTGTTTAAAGGGGCTCTATCACTGGGAAAAGTCATTTTTAACTAATCACAGCCTTGCATAGGCTTTAGAAATGCTATTCCACAGCTACCTTTAGTATGTAAATTGCCTCAGTGGTTTCTGAATAAGCCCATTTTTATTCATATGCTAATGAGCTTCCAGCCAGCACAGGAAGTTCCCAACAGCCTCCTCTCTCCTATTATCTTCTATGTGTGTGAAGCAAACAGGAAGCTGAGTCATCAGCAGCAGCAGCCTCCCATAGAAAACAACAGGGAGAGGTATGCACGATGTATCATGCACCAGACTAATTAGCATATGAATAAAAACGGACTTATTCAGAAACCACTGAGGCAATCTACATACTAAAGGTAGGTGTGGAATAGACTTTCTAAAGGCTATGCAAGGATGTGATTAGTTAAAAATGACTTTAACTAGTGATAGAGCCCCTTTAAAGGCTCTACTCACTCTAAGGGCCAAAAACTAAATCTTTGCTGTTTAAAGGCTCAACTCACCCAAAGGACCAACAAATCTCTGCTGGTACAAGGCTGAACTAAGTTAAAGGGCCTAAAACTCTGCAGGTAAATGGCTGAAGTCACCTGAAGGGCCTCAATCTCTGCTGGTAGCTCAGCTTAAGGGCCTCTAACTTAATTTGGAAAGGCTCACGTTATGGGCCAGAAAAGTGAATTTTGGAAGGTCTTACCACATCACACACACACACATCCACAATGACAATTCAGGGTGGGTACTGTTGGATTTCCCTTTGCCTATTCCACCTGTGGTTGTCATGGGCAACGTCATTTAAAGGGGTGCTTGTTAATGTTTTTTTAGCATCAAATTTGTGTTTCTGTCCATCCAATTGGGGACCAATTGGGGAAGAAAGATGGTTTCCAGGTATTTTTCCACTTTGATAGAGGTTTTTTTGAGTGTGGAAAGTGTGTCGTTGATAGACTAAGATGGTGGGGTAAAACTGTGACTTGGGCTTGTTAGATGCCCCCAGACATGCTTCCCCTGCTGTCCCAGTTTCATTCCAAAGGTGATGTCCTCATTTGCTGAGGTGTCATAGTGGACTTGGAGACCCTTCTGAGTCGAATTGTGGGTTCCCCTGAAACAAAGCATTTTTCCCCATAGACTATAATGGGGTTCGATATTCGTTCGAATAGTCGAATACTGAGCGGCTATTCGAATCGAATAACGAATATCGAATATGTTACTGTTCGCTCATCTCTAATTATGACTAAAACCACCTAAATAAATACCACTGACAACAGAAATGCTGTGCATGTAGAATTTTCTTTTATTGTATTTATTAATTTTTTGCAATATAAACAACAACTGAAAGGGGAAAGGTATACAGAGACATCATGTATATCATGAAATACGTCAGTTAGGCTGTCTGCCTTTGGTTAGTGCATTCCAAAACATTAAAGCATGAGCGTGCAGCACGGCATACAAAGAAAACATAGGACCACAGTCTAAGGAAAGTTACTCAATGAGTACAGTCTATAACCTAAGAAATATATAACTAAAATAATAAAGGATTCAAAAAGGAAAAAAGAGAAAAACAGCTACAAAATTGCTCTTGTAACCATAAAACAGAATATGCAGGGCACATAAAGTGTCACCCCAAAGATCCTCCCATCCCTGCCCCAGAGGGACCCACCTTCCCACTATAAAGTATGCCCTCACCCAAGGTCCCAACAGTACCAACACATGGGAGTTTTGAGGTGGCACATAAATGGTCAAAATTATGCTTTTTTCAATTATTGAGAATCACTTTTTTTTCTCAAGTATACATGACCAGTGCAAACCCTGCCCTATAAAAACATTCAGACAAAGCGTCAAACATTGATCAACAAAACAACAGGCAAGTTATAGAAGGAGACGGTGGGAAAAGGAGAAATGGGACCCGACTATATTGAAAGACAGACACATCGTAAGGCCTGGTTCACATCTGCGTTCGGTATTCCGTTCAAGGAGTCTGCTTGAGAACCCCCCAAACGGAATACCGAATGCATTAAAAAGCGGTGAGCAATGAAAGCACAAAGACCTCGTAGACTATAATGGGGTCTGTGTGTTTTCTGCATGGTGTCCGCACGAGTCATGCGGACAGAAAAATACTTCAAGAACTACTTTCCTCTCTGCATGATTCGTGCAGACACTGCATGGAAAACACATGGATCCTATTATATGCTATGGGGTCTGTGTGCTTTCATTGCTCACTGCTTTTTAATTTGTTTGGTTTTCCCGTTTGGGGGTCAGCAAGCAGACTCCTTGAATGGAATACCGATTGCAGATGTGAACCAGGCCTAAGGGTGAGAAAAGTATCGACTCTTGTGTGACCCACGTGATCACTGAGGTACAATCAAAGGCTTCAGCAGTCTCTGATGTCATTCAGGAGGCTGGAAGAGGCCCAAATAGGACCAGGACTTGCGCTATTTATGCTCTGGAGTCTGAAGAGACCCCAATAGTTTTGATTTGGATGTGTTCAATCCATACTAAACTGTTTGGCGAGCCACATGAATATACGTGAGATAAATTTCAGAAGGTTCCCCCGACCAAGACTCACCTCCTGTAGACTCCTGTGTGCCGCCACAGTAATCAACTATATTGGTGCATGCAAAGATGAATATGTGGTTGTATTATGAGGGTGTAAATGTGCAATTACTTGCCATTGGGCTCTGGGCAATCACACATTTTGCCAGGGTAGCAGCGATAGCGGCTGCCACAGGGCCTGGGACATTAGGGGGCCGGATGGGCCTCTAATGTTTGTTTTTTGTTTTGTTTTTTGTTAATAGGCTGCTACCTGTTGGAGTAACTTCAGCAGGCAACGGGCCCTATTTACTTCTCAATCTCCACTCCTGCTGACGGCTGCCTTCGCTTTTCCTTCTGCGGAGGCGGTGGTGATCAAATGTTTGCCTTGGGGCCCAGCCATTCCTAGTTATGCCACTACATTTCACCTTTATCCACCCCTGATCCAACCTTACTCCAGCCCTATCTTTCTATATATATGTACAGAATGGGCTCAGGACGAGTTCTTACCTCACAAGTCCTCAGAAACCTGAATAGAACTTCTTATATGTCTTGCTTCAGAACATCACAGAGCAGAGAAAGCTGTAATGTAGTTAACCACTTGTTACTGTATGTAGGGAAATAGATTTTCCTCAAGTGAACTTTAGCTTATCTCTTTGTTCCTAGCTTGCCTCCTTTCACAGGAAGGTCTGTACATTAGATCACTGGAACTGTTTGTTTAATAAAACACACAATGTAACTATATTAATGTCACTCGCTTTTCACAAAAGGTCACCGGCAACTTCTTTCTCTCCCCCTTGTTAATATAATATATACGATTTAAATGCAATTTTATGTAAATTTTACCTAGTGCATACATTATGCAGATTATTTGTGAACTGTAAATACTGTCTTAAACCTAAGATTGGTGATTATGTTTCCTCATAATTCAGATCCTAATTATTTATTACTAAATACGCCGATCATTTTGCATATTTTTTCTGATGCAGGAAAAGTGATATAATGTTTATTCTGGTATCAGAAATTCTCCATGACACCTGGATAAAAAAAAATAGTACAGAAAATACAAAGATATTTAATATATTATTTTTTTGCTAATTGTATGCTTTTATGATATTGACTAGAGATGAGCGAACACTAAAATGTTCGAGGTTCGAAATCCGATTCGAACAGCTGCTCACTGTTCGACTGTTCGAACGGGTTTCGAACCCAATTATAGTCTATGGGGGGAAATGCTCTCTTCAGGGGTACGCAACATTCGATCAAATTCTACTTACTAAGTCCATGAGTGAGGGATGGCTGGATTCTTCTCCCTGCGCAGCGTCCCCGCGTCCTCTTGCGCGGGCATGCGCAGTCGGCTCTGCCCAGGTCCGATGCCTAAGCAGAGTGAATTCACAGCTGGAAGAGGATGCGGGGACGCTCGCAGGGAGAAGACTTCTAAAGGTAAGAGAAGAACTAGCGTTGATTGGCAATGTATAGCATTCTGCCAATTAACGCTGGTTCTGCTACGAATCCTAACTTCGAACAGCTAGTAGTGTTTGATCGAGTACGAGTATTTCGAATACCGTAGTATTCGAATACCTACTCGATCGAATACTACTCGCTCATCTCTAATATTAACGTGTTGAATTAAAATAATAAATAACTAGAGGAACCCTTTACATATTCCTTATTAGAGCACAAAGATGTCATAAAGGGCTAATCCAACCACACCTATGGTTCCAAGGAGCCCTAACGCTAAGGCCCCACATTGCGGGAAAGCCAGGTGTAGATTGAGCAGAAGAGAGAACTTTAAGGCTAGGGCTTATAGTTCAGCATTTCGCAGGTATAGTTGCAGTGGCGTAGCTAAAGTCCTGTGATCCCCGGTGCAATCTTTTGTTCGGGGTCCCCTACCTCATCCCTAGAGCAAATTCTTGACAGTGATGGTTCGGGTGCTAAGGAGTTAAATCACCCTTAGTGCGGTTAGGGTGATCTGTGGGTCTCCTTGGCTTATGGGACAAATGGAAGCTGCAATCTCATTACTGATGCCAGTGCTTATGGGCCCCCTGAGGCTCCTGGGCCCTGGTGTGACTGCACCCTCTGCACCCCCTCAAGTTACGCCCCTGTATAGTTGACATGCTGTGATTTTCAAAAAAGCCATCCACTTTGCAGGAAATGTAACGCTACATTTTCGCAACGTGAGGCTTCAGCCTAAGAGCTTTGTTTATATTTGCTTTCCGTTTGTAGAAACTCCTGTGTTTGGCTCAAAAAATGCATCAAAATCTTCAATGAAAAAAACTGCTTTTTTTTGTTGTAGATTTTGTTGAGGATTTTTAGAGCCAAATCCAGGGGTGCGTTGTCCATAAGGTAGAGGTATTCTTGGCTTTGGCTCAAAAAAACACAGCAACAAGAGACCTCAGACTAAAAAGTAAAATAATTTTAATGCCTATCTGACAGTTGACTTGCATACAGGTACATGTACAGTTGAAGAAAAATGTTGTACGGGGACCACGGGACTCCCCTTAGATACTACAATTCATTTCCCCATGGTGGGACTATTAAAGGATTATCTTATCTTAATGTTGACAATGGCTTCCATGCCTTAGCACTAACCATTCCCAACCCCTGCAAAGCTATTACTATGTACCAATGGGAGCAATAGCCTAATAGGGTGTTTGCCAGTTGTATGATGATGGGCTTTATACACTGCAATACGTAAGTTCAAGTGATCACATGTTGAAGTTAGTCTAAAAAAGTTTAATAAAATGTAAAAAAAAATATGTTTAGAAAATGAATAAAAACTGGAACTTACCATCTTTACTACATATTAAAATATTCCCAAAATTGATATCACCACATCTGCAATAATCTAAACTATGAACTGTTTTCTTTTTAGCCCATGAGATGAATTCCATAGAAAAAGCTGTCTCTTCATGCTTGGACCATTTCCCCCCACAAAAACGAAAGAAAGAATAAAGGTATAATAAAAAAGTCGCATGTACAACCGGACACTGTGAAGAGGTAATGGAAGATGAGCATGAATGTTTATTTTATTTTTTTAACACCTCCCATGGACCTCCACCTCTTATACTCTGAAGAGACCCCAGAATATCATAATGTCGCTTTTCGCTTTGACAGAACTTCGGTTGTGAGAGCTTGAATTTCAATAGATACAGTCCTATGAAAAAGTTTGGGCACCCCTATTAATCTTAATCATTTTTAGTTCTAAATATTTTGGTGTTTGCAACAGCCATTTCAGTTTGATATATCTAATAACTGATGGACACAGTAATATTTCAGGATTGAAATGAGGTTTATTGTACTAACAGAAAATGCGCAATATGCATTAAACCAAAATTTGACCGGTGCAAAAATATGGGCACCTCAACAGAAAAGTGACATTAATATTTAGTAGATCCTCCTTTTGCAAAGATAACAGCCTCTAGTCGCTTCCTGTAGCTTTTAATCAGTTCCTGGATCCTGGATGAAGGTATTTTGGACCCTTTCTTTCTACAAAACAATTCAAGTTCAGTTAAGTTTGATGGTCGCCGAACATGGACAGCCCGCTCTCAAATGATCTGAAAACAAAGATTGTTCAACATAGTTGTTCAGGGGAAGGATACAAAACGTTGTCTCAGAGATTTAACCTGTCAGTTTCGACTGTGAGGAACATAGTAAGGAAATGGAAGACCACAGGGACAGTTCTTGTTAAGCCCAGAAGTGGCAGGCCAAGAAAAATATCAGAAAGGCAGAGTAGAAGAATGGTGAGAACAGTCAAGGACAATCCACAGACCACCTCCAAAGAGCTGCAGCATCATCTTGCTGCAGATGGTGTCACTGTGCATCGGTCAACTATACAGCGCACTTTGCACAAATAGAAGCTGTATGGGAGAGTGATGAGAAAGAAGCCGTTTCTGCACGTACGCCACAAATAGAGTTGCCTGAGGTATGAAAAAGCACATTTGGACAAGGCAGCTTCATTTTGGAAACAAAAATTGAGTTGTTTGGTTATAAAAAAAAGGCGTTATGCATGGCGTCCAAAAAGAAACAGCATTCCAAGAAAAACACATGCTACCCACTGTAAAATTTGGTGGAGGTTCCATCATGCTTTGGGGCTGTGTGGCCAATGCCGGCATCGGGAATCTTGTTAAAGTTGAGAGTCGCATGGATTCCACTCAGTATCAGCAGATTCTTGAGAATAATGTTCAAGAATCAGTGACGAAGTTGAAGTTACGCCGGGGATGGATATTTCAGCAAGACAATGATCCAAAACACCGCTCCAAATCCTCAGGCATTCATGCAGAGGAACAATTACAATGTTCTGGAATGGCCATCCCAGTCCCCAGACCTGAATATCATTGAACATCTGTGGGATGATTTGAAGCGGGCTGTCCATGCTCGGCGACCATCTAACTTAACTGAACTTGAATTGTTTGTCCAAAATACCTTTATCCAGGATCCAGGAACTGATTAAAAGCTACAGGAAGCGACTAGAGGCTGTTATCTTTGCAAAAGGAGGATCTACTAAATATTAATGTCACTTTTCTGTTGAGGTGCCCATACTTTTGCACCGGTCAAATTTTGGTTTAATGCATATTGCACATTTTCTGTTAGTACAATAAACCTCATTTCAATCCTGAAATATTACTGTGTCCATCAGTTATTAGATATATCAAACTGAAATGGCTGTTGCAAATACCAAAATATTTAGAACTAAAAATGATTAAGATTAATAGGGGTGCCCAAACTTTTTCATAGGACTGTATGTTCCTTAGATGCCTGAGTGTGTCCTACACTATGTTTAAGCCAATTTAGACTGGGGCCCCACGGGACGGAAATGCCGCGATTTGCCCACAGCGGAAATGTTACGGAAAAAATCACGGCATTTTACAGTACAGGCAAAGTGGATTGGATTCTAGCGAATCCCATGATCACTTTGCAGTAAAAACTGCAGTGCAGACACGCTACAATTTCCAAAAGTTTTGGAAATTGCGGCATGTCAATTATACCTACGGAAATGTCAGTGGTTTCCCCATAGGTATAATTGCAACAGAAAGTCAGCGGAGGAGAGCTCTGCAAATGTTCTGTTTAAAGTGCTTCGGGAAGAACTGTGGTGCGTTCACCCCGCGGTTTTTCCCACAGTGCTTTATTGCTGCGGGATGTTCCGTGGAGCCTTAGTCTTAAGGTGTGATTTGCACCAAACTTGTTTGACCCGAAACGAATCAGGGATCCGAGCTACCAAACATGAAATAAATTTTGAGAGGTTTGCCAATCTCTATACATTTCACCAATTTCACACAATATATATATATTTTATACAGCTGAACACAGTTGGCAGAGTAAGGTTTTTTTGTTGTTTTTTTTTATACCTGGTCATCTTATTCCATTCATCTTGGAACATCTCAAACCAAGAGAAATAATATAAAAGGATGCATCTATACATGGATTGTTTTAGGAACCTGATGCAACAAATAACTCTGTAAGCCGTGGGCAACTAGAATCCCCAAGTGCTGAGGCAAAAACAGTCCTGGGTGTGCCACGCTCTCCTAACCAGAGTGGAACAAAGTCCCAGAGTTCTTCACCAGAGCTCTAAATGGTGTTGGACTTGATAACAGTTCGGGGCCCAGATCCGCAACCACTCAGAGAGCGACGCACACCCAGCTAACCCCAAGTAAGAGGATCTACACTAACTTTAGAATGAAGTCCAGGAGAGCAGGACAGTTGAAGAAGCAGGCGTGCAGGAAGGTAATCCAGGGGAGTGGATACCAAAGGAACAAATACATGGTCAGACAAGCCGAGTTGATAACAGGAGGTCACGTAGTGGCAGAAGAGTAGTCAGGAGCGCCAGGTCATACACAGGGGTTTAAGCGGAGTAGCCAAATCAGGATCCAAAAAGGGTGGTCAGGAGGAAGCCAAAAGGTCATACACAGGAGGTCAGGAAGGTGCCAAATCAGGATCATGGAGGAGAGATCTGTAAAGCAAGCCGGGTCATACACATACAGAGTTCTAGTACAGGATAAGAAGGCAGGAGGCAAGAGACAGGGAACAGGTGAGGCTCGTCGCTAGGGGAGCTCATACCGCAGTAAAATGAATAACCAGTGGCCGGCCAGAACCAAAATGAGGCCTAAATAGCCTCAGGCCCACCACTGACCCTCCCCCCCCCCCCGACCCCAGAAGTGTTGGACCCGCCGCTGGGTAGAATGGAAGCCTCCACTTGAGTATTCGGAAGTTCCGGTATCCCCCTTAGTGCCGGGACCGGCACTTCCGGGGTCACGGGGGCACATCCCGGCGCTGGACAGAAATCAGATTGGGTGCCTCCGCACAGCACAGCAAAGGCCCCGACCTGTCCTAACAGATTGGATAGGTCCACCATAGCAAGAGCAGCTCTTGGCTCCTAATACAAGGGAGTCCTAGGATTGCTTTGTGGATTTCATCACTATGAAGCGATTACATTACCGTGCCATTTTTTGTTCTATATAATGCATTTGTATTCACACGTGCTGAACATTTGTCCTCCCTCTCACTTAGTGTTGGGGAAGCTGTACATAGCCAGAATGGCTCAGATCTCATTGAAAAGAAAATCAAAGTTCAGCTACTGAAAATAAAACACAGGATGAAACTAGTGAAGAACACAGGTGAGCTCCAGATAAAAAGAAAGAAAGCTGTAACATGACTCAAGTGTATTAAGGTCTTCAAAAGGTTACCAGAAACACAGAAGGGAATCAATAATGCTAAAAATACACGCTGAAAGTGCAGTACCCAATATTAGGCACCGTAAAATGATAAAAAATGTTTTGCACTTTTGACAACCATTATTAGCAATTCTAAGCTAAATTTTACATTTTTAAAATCGCACAGAAAGAAACAAATGCATCTAAAAATGTTAAAGTCAGGAGGCTTCACGTGTAGAAAATGTGGCCTGGATGTCCTTAACAGTCAGAAGTCCACCTATAAGTAAGGCAACGTATATAAAGAGCTGGGGATTTCAGGCTGAGAGGCTAAAAGGTAAGGAGCAACTGGAAAGAATCCCTTATACATAGGAGCTGAAGAGTGTTAAGGTTAGTCCTACACAAGCAGGGCCGCCGATAGGGCAGTATTACCACTACTGGTGTCAGGGGCCCGGCCAAATTAAAAAATGGGGGGGGGCCCGGTTTTGGCCGGACCCCTGGCGCCCGCAACAGCAATTGTGCCCTGGGCCGGCGTCACTATAGTATAGTCGGGCAAGTGCCGGGGCCCACAGAGCCTCTTGGGGCCCACCGGCACTTGCCTGTCCCGATTTCAGCTCATCGGCGTCTGTCGGACGCCGTTGAGCTCAATACACAGGCGATTAAAGCAGGAGCTCAGCTCCTGGTTTAATGCTGCGCTTCGGCGTGTGTCACATCGCGCGTGACGGCGTGACGGCGTGACGTCACGACGTCACATCGCGCTTACACCTGTCAGTGAAGTGAGATGAGCGTCAGAGAGAGGAGCGGCGAGGGAGCGATGAAGGAAGGGTGAGTGTAAATAAGTGTTTGTTTTGTGTTTAACATAATGAAGGGGGCCCATGAAACTGGGGGGCAAATGACACTGTGCAAGATGAAGGGGGTGGGGAGAGAATGGCATGACACTGGGGCAAATGAAGGGGGGGATGACATTACACTGGGGCAGATGAGGGGGGGGAATGGCATTACACTGGGTCAGATGAGGGGGGGGGAGAATGGCATTACACTGGGGCAGATGAAGTGGGAGAATGGCATTACACTGGGGCAGATGAAGTGGGAGAATGGCATTACACTGGGGCAGATGAAGTGGGAGAATGGCATTACACTGGGGCAGATGAAGTGGGAGAATGGCATTACACTGGGGCAGATGAAGTGGGAGAATGGCATTAAACTGGGGCAAATGAAGGGGGGAGAATGGCATGACACTGGGGCAAATGAAGGGGGGAGAATGGCATGACACTGGGGCAGATGAAGGGGGGAGAATGGCATGACACTGGGGCAGATGAAGGGGGGAGAATGGCATGACACTGGGGCAGATGAAGGGGGGAGAATGGCATGACACTGGGTCAGATGAAGGGGGGAGAATGGCATGACACTGGGGCAGATGAAGGGGGTGGGGAGAGAATGGCATGGACACTGGGGCAGATGAAGGGGGAGGAATGGCATGACACTGGGGCAGAGATGGGGGGACATGAAACTGTGGGCAGTTGAAAGGGGGAGAACAGCATGAAACTGGGGACAGAGATGGAGGGGGGGACATGAAACGGGGCAGATGAAGGGTGTATATGAAACTGGGGGAGAGATAGAGGGGGGGACATATAATTTACAGGTGACTGTAGGAGGATTATACTGTGTGGGAGCACATGAAAATGAATGAGAATGGGTGGAGTCAACAGAAAAGTGGGCGGAGCTAAACTTGTTGCGGCGCGCGGAGCGCTCCGCACATTTTCTACCTCTTTCTACTCTTCAAAAGTTGGGAGGTAATACATAATTGGTATGTCACAAAATAAAGTGGTGTTAAAATGGCGGGGGGGGGGGGGCCAAACACTTAGGGTGTATGGGGCCCCAAAATTCCTGGTGGCGGCCCTGTACACAAGTATAGTGTCAGTGTCAGCTGAGCCCTCGAGGCTGAGGGGGCTGATATGAGATTAGTATAAATAATACTAGAGGGACGTGATTATGGATTATGGTCTGGACTTTTTAAGCTATACACAGTACCTATTTACCTGCTTCATTATTGGATTTCTCCTAATTGTAGACAAGAACATTGCTGCCTCTTCTGGCTCTCTTAAAGGGGATAGGGGATAACATGCACATCAGTGGGGTTCCGACCTCTCAAACTCCAACTGATCAGGAGAACAGGGGACTTATGGAATGGTGGTTGAGTAGCATGCACCCTGCTCCATTCATTTCAATAGGAAATAGAGTGCTGTACTTCATCTGTCTCTGGTGCTCCCATTGAAATGAATGGAACAGTGTGCAGCACACAATGTTATGCCCCATAGTGTTCCCTGCACACAGTATTATGCCTCATAGTGGTCAATGCACACACTACTATGCCCCATAGTGGCCCCTGCACACAGTATTATGCCCCATTGTGGACCACCCATGAACAATTATTATAATGATTAACATAATGATCAGAGACCCAGAGGAGGATACAAAAAATAAAAAACAATGTTACTTACCTCTCCAGGGATCCGGCGCACTTTCGCCTGATTATGGCCATCTTCAATGTTGGTACAGACATCACGTGAGCCAGGCTAGCGTGGCAACACATAATGACACAGGCCGACCCACATGACATCTGGCACATCACCAAATAGGCCCTAAGCCCAGAGCGCAGGAGACCTAAGTAACAGTGTTTTTTATGTTCCCTCACCTGAAAAGACCCAAGAGTATAATAATAGCAGTGTTTGTGGGGTTTGAGGCCCACAGCCTCACTTACTGATCACCGCTCCTGATCACAGCTGTCTCCAGGGAAGGAGAAGCACATCCAGCTGTGAGCAGGAGCAGGAATCAGTAAGTGAATAGGGTCCTTACCTGCTGGGGTTACTCCAACAGGTAACGACCTATTAAAAAAAGAAATCAGGGGCCCGCCGGACCTCCTAATGTCCCGGGCCCTGTTGCAGCTGCTACCGCTGCTACCGCAGTAGTTACACCACTGAGCACTACCAATTAGCTGTTCTTAGTAGCTGTTACACAGAAAATGGATCAGAACTGTAGTGGCAGAACTGAATCACTGCAGCTTAGGCCCCATTCAAAAGAATGGAGGCTGATCCACCGTACCTGGTCTGGCCAGGTTGATCGATCATCTGATCTGCCGTACCTGGCTGATTGATGGGGTGTTGGTTTTCAGACCACCACTGATCCGGTATTGATCACCCATTGTTAGGATAGATTATGAATATTTTTAGTCCAGAAACCCCTTTAACACCTTCCCACTACAGGCATTTTTCAATTTTCTATTTGAACTCCCCTCCGTCCAAACCACTTTTTTTTTATTTTTCAATTCAAAGAATCATGTGAGATCTTAATGTTTGTGGGACAAATTGTTCTTCATGATGGTACAATTTAATATTTCATATCATGTACTGGGAATAAGATTCAGAATGGGGTGGAATTGAAGAAAAGTGCATTTGTGAGACTTTCTTACGGGTTTCATTTTTATAGTGTTCACTGCACAGCCAAAATGACATGTCACCTGTATTCTATGGATCGGTATGATTTCGGGGATACCAAATTTCTATAGTTTTATTTCCCTTTATAGTTTTATTTCCCCCTCCTCCTCCACTAGCTACGCCACTAGACCAAACTACTATGAAGAACCTTTGTTACAACTGCAGAATTTGTTGCCCAGATATTTTTGTCCACTCACTTTGGCAGCTCTTCCCTTTCCTCTATAGCAACACAATCAATACATATTTTATATCTATTGCTGTCCCAGGTGTCCCATGACTGTACTTAGAGTACTGGAAATGCGCTAAAATACCAAGGCCCCGTTCACACGGGGCAAGGGGCGCTGAATCCACGTCATAATCCGCCCTCACAATAGTGGTCTATGTAGACCACTAGCTTACTTTTTCCGTGAGCATGTTTGCGCTCACAGAAAAAAGAAGCGAGCTGTCCATTCTTCAGGCAGATTCCGCCGATGATTCAGCCGCGGCGTCTGCCTCGCTGCAGCATGCTCTTCACCGGGCCCATTCATTAGGCCCTGCTCCGGAGCGGTAAGCTGCGACTGTTGGAAGCCGCGACAGTCGCGGCAGCCTATTTTGGTCCTATTCTGACGCAGCTTCCCGCGTCAGAATCAGGACCAAAATACACCCCCTTGCCCCATGTGAACTAGGCCTAGTACTATACTGCTGAATTAACATAGCTAATACCTATAGTACCTATTGTTTCTTAGTGACATGGCTACAGATAAAAACAAGGGCATAACTAAAAAATGTTGAGCCTTAAGCAAACGTTCAGTCCTTTACATCAGGTAACAGATGCTCCTTCACTGATTCCGGGACATTTGGGTAAATGCTGTTAGTTTTGGTGCCTGGTAGTTATTTAGGTTCTATTTTAGGCCAGGGGGGCGGTGTCAGGCAAGAGCAGACAAGGGGTGTGATTCTGAGCTCTGACACTGGCTGCCTCTGATTGGAGCTCTGAATCACGTCCCCTGCCTGGCACTGCCTTTCAGACATTACAGAGCTTATATGGCCATCAGGCACTAAAACTAACTGCGCTTGTTGCTCAGGAATGGTGGGGGCTAGAGAAAATATTCCAACTGCGCAGGAATCATTGAAGTGGAGATGTTAAGAACTGGTGAAGGTGGTGAAAGGTCCTCTTTGAAATCACTCTGTCACCAGAGTGAAGTATATTAAACCAGCAACACAGTTGGAATAAGGTATAGTAAATACGGAATAAGTAAGATTCCAAGGTGTACACATATATGTACATGTCTGCGCACACGTGGACACTTGGCTATTTAGTACACATAAAAAGTTATGCCCAGTTTATGTATTTTACCTTTATTTGGACAATTTGGTTAAGGTAATCTGTGTCAGAGTCTCTGACGTACCAGAAGAACAGAGGGCAAAATTCAGATGTGAACATTGAAAAAAACGAAGTTAAATGATCTATAAAATGTGGCCAGGAAGGTTCTTAAGAGTAATATATTTAAGGGATTTTCCCTGCCACAATTCCTCATGTAACTGTGTGCTTATAACATGGGGGGAGTAGCTTGTGGGTTTTCAGCTCTGTTTCTTTTATTGTCCAGTACGTAATTTTGGGTGCACAACATGTCATTTATGGTCTTCTTACCAGCATCTAAATTTTTAATTGTATGCATTAAAAATCCTCTTCTTCTATAGTAAATCACATAGAATTCACACAAGCTTTTATAGAACTGTAGACAATAACAAAGATTTCTGCAAAGAGACTCAGTAGAACACGAGGCTCGAGCCTTGATGAAAGCAATGTAAAGGGTTGTCTATATTTTGTATACTGTATTTCTTTTTTTATTTTATGGCCTACGACCAGGTAGACCATAGATATTTGATCAGTGGGGAGCTGACTGCTGACCCCTACATAGCTCATCTGATCGGAGGTATACTATACTATATAGTACACAAAGTTGGAAATGGATGAATTTGTGTCCAGTATGGTGGCCAGTGCTGATTCTGCAGCTCTGTGCACTCCTTATAGCCATGTCCTGCTAGTACTGCATATACGGGCATTGCAGAGTGTCTCTTCTCTTATCCTTTATATGGGGGCACAGCACTTGTCTAATCCTGCATACACAAAGTACAGTACCACTCCTGTATATATCTACACACTGCACAGTACCACTTGTCTAATCCTGCAGTATATATCTACACACTGCACAGTACCATTTCTCATCACTTATCATATATATATATATATATATATATATATATATATATATATATATGTATTGCACTGTACTATGCCTTTATCTTCTATATATAGGTATTGCATAGTACAAATTCTGTTAGGTTAGGTTTACATTACCATCAGAGAATCAGAACAACGGACTTGAAAATGCCTTTCTATTTTTATCTGTCATAAAATAGAATGCCTTTTCTGTCAGTTTTCTGTTTTCTTTTTTTTTTATTTTGATGGAACTGCACACTGTCTGTCTGTATAAATAATTGGAAAGCCAACAGAAGGGATTCTTCATTTTTATCTATGCAGTGACTGGTATGATATCGAGGCAATAAGTTTCACATCATTTTAAGCAAGAAGCACTTTTCTCCCCGCATGCTTCATGCAGAAACCACATGGGCCCCATTATAGTCCATGGGGTCCACGGGTTTCCTTAGGTAACCCCTTTTTTATGCGTATAGGTTTCTGTTTGGGAGGGTCCCCAAGTGGACTCCCCGAACAGAAACCCAAATTCAGATGTGAACCGGGCCTCACACTACCTCCCCCTCTCACTCCTTCACACCCCCTCCCTGTTTCCCTATCTAGCCCCCTCACTACCAGCCCTCCCCAACTAACTCAGCCCACACTTCCCACCCTATCATACTTACCTGTCTACCCGTCTTGATCTGCTGGGCACGGGAGATCACTTCCGTCTGTGGGCCAGCTCTTCCTCCTCTTGACGTTTGCCAGGGCCTGTGCAATATAGATGGGGTTCTGGCATTGTGCTGTAGCCGGCAGATTAAAAAAAACAAGATGAAGTATATAAAAAACACTTGCAAAGGTAAAGAATCTTCAGGATAAAGGCACAAATTATAATGTCAGAAACAATTCTGCAACAATGTGGCAATAATGGCTGGAATCACACCTGCAGTTTTTAAACTGATCTATTTATCGATATTTAGGGTTCTATAAAAAAACAACATTTTTTTTTTTTTTTTTGCATTTGCCTTTCTGACCATTTTTAACTGCATACAATAACACAGATTGCATTTAGAGATGAGTGAACTTTCAAAAAATTGGATTTGGAAGCTTTGCCTAATTTTCTGATATGATTTGTTTCTATCCAAATTAATTTGCAGCAAATTGTGTTAAAAACAGTTATTTCCTGGTTGCAGAGAGCCTGTATAATGGTGTAGAACACTGTGCCTTGCAGTGGTTTTTAGTGATGTCCAACTAGAGAAACTGAACTTGCGATGCACTGATTGCTGGTTCAGCACTATAGACTGTGATGCACATGTATTGCAGACTGTAGAGGAAGTCACCCTATGCAGATGCATAGGCTGACTTCCTCACTTCTGGGCAGGATCAACCAGGTACTGAAAGTACTAGCAGCCCGGGGTCAGTGGCCAGGCCCCGGGCTGCAAAAAATGCATATTGGCACCCCCCGATCTCGAAGCAGGGGGTTACCGAGGGTAACATGTAGCATGGCGGAATCCCTTGAATGTCGCAGTCATGTTTGACTACATCATCCAAGGGGATAAAAATCGCAATCAAAACCGGGGGTTATAGAGCAGGGTGTTAGCTGTCAGTTACAACAGCTGGCTAAATGCTGTGGGCGGTCACAAAATGGTTAAAGGGCTATGACATCAGAGGGCTGGCTGGCTGCTGATTGGCTACACACTGTGTGGTCTTTCATTCCCAGAGTTCCTTGCCCCATGTCCTAACATGCAACAGCCATTTTTAGAAAAAATGCGATTCGTTACAAAGAAGTGTTAGCAAATCCGGATTCGATGCAAGACACATGTTTCATCAAATTCGCATCAAATTCCAGTTCGCCAGCTTTGATTCGCTCATCTCTAATTGCATTATTAAATACAGCAAAAAAATAGAAAAAATTTTAAAAGTTTTTTCTTTTTGCTGAACCCATAAAATCTAACAAGCTGTATATGTTTTTAAGACTGACCCAGTATTTATTAAAAATTCCCAGTCTGATTTACAAATATGTAATGTGAACGCAGCCTTACAAAAACTCCATGTGTGATGCCCAAATACAAGAAAGTTGTTGCAGTGCTTGGTTCCCTCTGCTCATTCTTTTAGAATACATTTGCAACGATTTCACTTAGGATACAGGATTTCATTTTGTCTCGATGTACCACAGCATACCTAATATATACCTATAGTATTTGTCAGCACTTGGCTGGGACTTGCCTATATTTGCTCAGTGCCATAAATTCACAGTTTTCTGTAAATATCCACAGGTCAGCTGCATAGGGAAGCTAAAGACGCGAGTAGTAGTTACAGAGCCTGCATGGATGTGTTTTATTTCCTTTTCCAACCTTGGTTCTTAGTCTATGTGTAATACAAAACAGCCAAACCCCACAATCCTGGAAGGTAAAACAAGAAGGTTATTGTATATCCCAGGCTATGTGTGTGAGTGCATGTGTGTGTGTTTTTCAATTGAACTTCCTGGTTGGTCAGGGCTGGCCTCACAAAAGGGTTCCGTTCTTGTCCAGACACATTGCAGACTTCTGGCAAAATAGCCGCAGCTCACGAAAATTTACACAGCTCTGGCACAAAGCCGAGCCCAGGGCTGTGCTGTAACTTGGCCTGCCTTGTGTTACAGATTCCATTTTTGGCGGTAATGGGGGTGTTTTTTTCTGTATGCAGGGTCAGGACTGTTGAAAGGAGTAACAGTTAAAGTACAGAGAGCAATTCATGTAATTATATCTGTCAGATGACTTATAATCAGCGCCGCTACGGTCGCTCGCTGCTCTTGTGGTTTCCCTTTTCATGCTTGTGCTATTGGGATATTAATGCAGAACATCCACTTTAAGAAAATATTGTTGAGTTTCACATGGTCTTAGCTCTGTACGCTGGTTGCTGTGGTCGAATATGTTAAAAAGTTTCAATTTCTTTGCAGGAGGTAAATACATCTGTATGTCACTGGTAACCGCATGCTTAATTTTTGGAGTCATGAAATTACAGTCATGGATTTAGGCAGGGTGGTCCGGATTATTAGTGTCACTGTGAATGTAACTGGACTATAGATTATAGCAGTGACCAGAGCTTGGTACTGTCACCATCTGAGTGGATCTGTGGGATAAATATACATTTTTTTATAATGCTGAAGAATAAGGCTATATTCACCCGAACACTAAAAAAAAAAACTCGGAAAAACTTATGCAATGTCTGGGGGATTTTATTATGCTCATTTTGCGTCCATTTTCAGGGCTCAGTCACAGACTTAGGCTAAAGCACTGTCTTGCACAAATGCAGAGTTTTTGGCTGCAAAAAGCACAGCAAATACTCTTCCCACTTGCATGGGACTGAGCTGAAATCAGTCCATGTAACTGTCTTATGCCTTTAAAGCGGAAATGGTGCACAGCCACTTCAAACAGCTGTCGGACTCAGGTGTCAGACCCCCACGAATCTTCAGTTTATGACCTATCCCAAAGATAGATCATCAGTTCAAGACTTCCTGAAACTCCTGTAAGGCTATTGAGGGATCCATATTGTTTCTGATAAAATCACCCTATACAGTGGTGAACCTAGCCTCTCTGCTACCTGAGGCGGACGATCAAAAGACTCGGTATTGAATCCGGGGTGGGGGAGTGTTATTCATCTCTTGATTATCCCCCTCAGATAGTGGGGGGGTTGGGGGTGGTAGCGGTAAAATTACAGTAAATACAATGCAGTAATATTCCGTGCAGTAATACTCACGGGAGACGTCTTCCCACATTTCCCGTCTCTTCCCTTTGGACCACCATGACCACTTCTTCCAGCTATGACTTGACTCTGTAGAGTTTGAAACACAGACATCTTTGACTCCTCACTTCTCCATGCACCCAATATATATATATATATATATATCCCACAGCGGCCCCTGCAGCCTATATTATGCCCCACAGTGGCACAATAGACTGTGGGGCATAATAGAGGTTGCAGGGGCCATAGTGCCATAGAGCCTTCAAGCTCTATTATGCCCCACAGTTGTACACCGATGAACTATTATTATACTCAGGAGTCTTTTCAGACCTCCGAGTATATTAAACGGAGCCCCAGGAGAGGTGAGGGAACATAATAAACAGTGTTACTTACCTCTCCGGGATCCGATGTTAATCCTGGCAGGGCCTATATGGTATTGTGTCAGACGTTATGTGGTCTGGGATATTACTATTTAGGCCCAAAGCCTGTGGTAGAAGTACCATACAGGCACAAAGCCTGTGCTAGCAGTAACAGGCTATTACTACTAGCACAGGCTTTGGGCCTATATGGTAATATCCCAGACCACGCAATACCTGGGCATTACCATATAGGCCCGAAGCCTGCTTGTATTAACATCGGAACCTGGAGAGGTAAGTAACATTGTTTATTATGTTCTCTCACCTCCCCTGGGGCTCCGATTATTATAATCAGGGGTCTGAAAAGACCCCCGAGTATAATAATAGCGGTAGTGGGAACGCGGCCTGGCCCTGGCGTATTCATTACCGCCTGCCGCGGCCTATAGTACAAGGTGAAGCGGGAGTGGCAGTGAACAGGTCCGGGAAGGTTGGTAAATAGGTAGCGGCCTATTATAGTACAAAAAAAAAAAAGTTATTTTACTTACCGATCGCGCTGCTGCTCCCTCTGCTGTCTCCTCTTCTCCCGGCAGTAAGACGTTTGCATCTCAGCGTAGGTGGCGTGATGACGCCACCTACGCTGAGACGCAGACATCTGGGCCAGCGTTAGTATAGAGAAAAAAAAGTAAAATAAAAAAAAAAAAAAAAGCCTGTGCTGCCGTCCCCCTCCGGGCTCCTCACCTTGCCTCATTAGAGGTGCAACGCTGATCCTATCCCCATGTGGAACCCGAAGACATACCATTCTCAGGGACAATAATCCTGCTACACACTATCTCCCCCCATTACTATAAAATACTGGCAGCGGCAAGTTGTTTATTCACACTATTGTATGGGTAGAAATATATTAACTCTATTATACTTAAAGAAGACCTTTCACCACCTCCACTAATTCTAGCTCTTTGCATCTGTTAACATCTCCACTACTTCCGGCCCAACTGGAATTTTTTTTCTCTAGCCCCACCATTCCCAAGCAAATAAGTGCAGCTAGTTTTGGTGCCTGATATGCTGTGTAAGCTCTATAATGTCAGGTGGGTGGTGTCAGGCAGGGGTGTGTGATTCAGAGTTCCAATCAGAGGCAGCCAGTTTCAGAGCTCAAAATCACAGCCCTTGTCTGCTCCTGTCTGACACCGCCCACCTGACAGTATAGAGACTAAATAGCATATCAGGCACCAAAACTAACAGCATTGATTGCTCAGGAATGGTGGAGGCAGCAGCTTTTAAATGATGTAAAGAACTGGATTGTTGGAGGTGGTGAAAAGTCATCTTTAGGGCTCATTCACACGGGGCAAGCGGGGGCGGATTTTGATGCTGAATCCACCTTAGAATCTGCCCCCTCACCTTAGAGGTTTATGTAGACCACTAGCTTCCTTTTGTATGTTCCCACTCACAGAAAAAAGAAGTGAGCTGCGCTTTCTTCAGGCGGATTCTGCGGCCCATTCATTTGGGCCTACTCCAGAGCGGGAAGCCGCGACTGTCGGAAGCCGCAACAATCACGGCAGGCGCATTTTGGTCCTATTCTGACGCGGCTTTCCTGCATCAAAATCAGGACCAAAATACGCCATCTCGTGGCCTTAGAGTACTTTCTTTAAGTGTATGAATTTGTTATGCGTCATATTAATACCATAACATGATTGTAAAGAGTGAATTGCTCCACTTTTTTAGGTAGTCAATGACATACCAACTTACCCCCTTCCTTTATCATTTGTCAACCCCAGGTTCATTTAGTTTTGTCATACACATTTATGGATGTATCCCATCTCGGCAAATCACTGTCAAGATAGGAATACCGTATTTTCCGGACTATAAGGCGCACATAAAAACCTACGATTTCCTCAGAAATCGTAAGTGCGGCTTATAGTCCGGTGCGCCTTATATATGGATGGAAGCGGCGGCAAAGTCTGCGTGCCGCTTCCATACATACATAAAAGGCACCGTAAGGGTGCATTCACCCTACGGAACGCCGGCGTGTATCACAGCCGTACACGCCGGCGTTACAGCAGGGCTGCCGGACACTTCCTATTCATTTCTATGGGAGCCGGCATGCGAGCGCTCCCCATAGAAATGAATGGACAGACACTTCCCATTCATTTCTATGGGAGCCGGCATGCGAGCGCTCCCTATAGAAATGAATGGAAAAAAGCAGTCCATTCATTTCTATGGGGAGCGCTCGCATGTCGGCTCCCATAGAAATGAATGGGAAGTGTCCGGCAGCCCTGCTGTCACGCCGGCCTGAAACAGAACGTGAAACTTACCAAGCGGTGCAGGGCGGGCGGGCGGGGATTCAGGCCTCCTCTTCCTCCGATGTTCCGTCCTTCTCCTCCGGCGCTCGCTGATAATGGCCTGGGCGCATGCGCAATATCATAATGCTTCTACTACGGCTACTGCGCATGCGCCCAGGCCATTCTCAGTTAGCGAGCGCCGGAGGAGGAGGACGGAACATCGGAGGAAGAGGAGGCCTGAATGCCCGCCCACCCTGCACCGCTCGGTAAGTTTCACATTCTGTTTCAGGCTTTTATTTTAAAACGGGAGGGGGGGGGGGTAGTTTAATCTAACTTTTACAGTTGGGCTCTATCAGCATGATTTTGCTGATAGAGCCCCTACTCGCCTGCCGAGCGCTTCCAATAGAAGCGGCTGGCACGCAGGGGGTTAAGCGGCCGCTGGCAAAGTCTGCCTGCCGCCGCTTTCAATAACATATAATGCGCACCGGACTGCGGCTTATAGTCCGGTGCGCCTTATATATGAACCGAGACGGACTATACGGCGCTCATGGGCAATGCGGCTTACAGTCCAGTGCGCCTTATAGTCCGTAAAATACGGTAATGTCAGAACTTGCGGCTGTATTCTGTACTTATGGCTTAATAGCTGTATACTGTTCCCATAGCTCCAATAGAGGAGAACTAGAGTCACTGACACACTCTATCGACACTGTTTCATTAATGTGAAGCTACACAAACAACGTACCTCAGCCTACGCTGTTTCCGTAACCCCATTCTCCTCCATGGCAATTACGCGAACAATGTAGATAAGCACTATTCAGCTGTTCCCATAAGGGTTGAGATGGAGACCAGTTGTTCCCATTTCATCAGCAATTTTCCTTGATGGGTTTAAATCTTTAAAGATAATAATCCAACAGATTGGATCTTAGTATTCTACCAACAGTCCTCCAAATGTTCTGTAAGTAAAAAAAAGCCAAATTATCGAGGAGAGTGGTATATCAGTGTGTCATCTATTACATCCTGAAGTGGAGTATATTATGCCTTGTATTGTTTTTGTAGGATTGCACCCGGAGGTGAACATAGCATTTTTGGTGCCTGAGGTGAGCTAGAGAAACATGTCCCTCTCCAGGAAATCATATCTGACCAGGTGATCTTCTGTGACGCAATCCCCCATTTGCTGATCTCTTTATTTAGCTCCCATACGGTATACACCACTTTTTTCACACAGTATGTTGCCCCCATTACTGGTTCCCTTACAGTATTTTCCGCCCTTTTCTGGTCCCCACAAAATATATTGCCCCCTTTACTGACCCCCACAGTATATTGCCCTCGTTACTAGCTCCCACATAGTAGATTGTCCCTTTTTAGGCCACTACACACAATATTGCCTTCTTCTT
This sequence comes from Leptodactylus fuscus, assembly GCF_031893055.1. Lineage (NCBI taxonomy): Eukaryota > Metazoa > Chordata > Amphibia > Anura > Leptodactylidae > Leptodactylus > Leptodactylus fuscus. The sequence continues at coordinate 51,233,760 of NC_134267.1, read as the reverse complement.
TATGGCCCCTACAGAGTATGCTACCACCTTTTTAGGCTCGGCCCAAACTCAAAACTTTTAGGATTCATCAAAGCGCACAAAGTCTATTATACTCTGGGGTCTCTTTAGACCCTAGAGTCTGAAAAGGGGAAGAAAAATAACAAACATTTGTACTCACTTTACCTTCCCTCACCTATCCTGGGCATCTTTGTGGCGACCAGCAGTACCCAGCATTCAATTCAGGCTGCTGTCTGATGTCACACTATACAGGGGTCACCACTGAGGCCCAGTGACAGGTCGATGCTCGATGCACCCCATGTGACCACTGAAGCCCAATCTCAGGCCTCAGCGGTGACCTCACAGAGCGTGACGTCAGACACAGGCCAGAAGAGGCCTGAAAAGGATGCCGGGAGACTGATGGGAAAACTATTAGAGGAGAGCATAACTGTTTGTTGTATTTACTCACCTCTCCTAGTTTGGCTGCTACTAATTCCAACAGGTAGCAACCAATGTTTTAATAGCCGATCCCAGGGTGCGGAAACTGAAGAATTCTGCAGTGCCTTTTGGAATAAACATATAGGTAGTTAGCGATTAACAAAATGAGGTCCCTCAGTTTATGTCACTAATTGATGCCTGAGTCTTGGGTTGCCTCATGGCAGATGCGACCCTGAATGCATCTTATGGTATTATATCTTTTCCATATATATTTTACTGTCTACTCCAACCTGGCACCTTTGGAGTTGGACTGTCACCTGTGATCTCCACCCTGGATTGTGTACTGTTTGAAAGCCAACCTGGCTCAAAGATGTAATGGTGAATGTCAGGTTATCCAGGACACCCTCCTTATACCGGATGAGTCTGTGAATTTACTTCTTTGAGGTATAATGACTGTTAATCTGGGAGCGCTGCCTCAATTTCTAACACTGTATTTCTATTTATAGCTTTTCATACCTTTTTGCAAACATGAAGTCAGTTTTATATTAGGCCTTATGCCCATGTCACTGATGTTATAGACGGATCTAACGGCCGTTAAAAACAGACATACATTTCTATGTTTAATAGCTACTTTGACACTGTTTCACATTCTTTCCAGTCCGTTCTTATGTTTTTGAAGGGGGAGTGTCATCCTTTTTGCATCAGATTTTAACTGTCAGTGAAAAAAATGGATGAATTTCATTGGTCTTTCTTTTTTGACTTAACAAATCCATTGATTTATTTTGGGACCGTGAAAACAAACAATGATACACAGCCTGCACCCCCATTCCTCCTTCTGGCTCACACACACCCTGCACCCCCACGTCACCCTCTTGTTCTGCACATTCTGCACACCCATGTACCCCTCTTGCTCACACACAGTGTGCACCCCTACGTCACCTTCTTGGTCACACATAGCCTGCACATCCATGTACCCCTCTTGCACACACACAGCCTACAACCCCATTACCTCCTCTTGCTCACTCACACCCTGCACCCCTATGTCACTCTCTTGTTCAAAAACATCCTGCACCTCCATTCCCCCTCTTGCTCACTCACACCCTGCACCCCTACGTCACCGTTTTGCTCACACACAGCCTGCACCTCCATATCACCTTGTTGCTCACACATAGCCTGCACACTCATGTACACCTCTTGCTCACACACAGCCTGAACCCCCATTCCCCCTCTTGAACACTCACACCCTGCACCCCTATGTCACCCTCTTGTTCACACACAGCCTGCATGCCACACATACAGCCTGCACCCCCCACATCACCCTCTTCCTCACACATAACCCGCACCCCCATTCTCCCTTCTAGCTCACACACAGCCTGCACCCCCATTCCCCCCACTTGCTCACACAAAGCCTAGACTCCCATGTACCCCTCTTGCACCGCATGTACAAGGCAAAAAGTGACTGTAAAAACTGATGTAAAACACTGATGCCAACCAATGATAACTTATGATAACTGATGGTTTTGGAGTAGAAATTTGTGAAAAAGGCTGATGACATCTGATGCATATGTGACCCTACCCTTAGACATCCATTTTTTTTGGTGTGTGAATAAGCCTTTACCGTATAGACAGTGAAGTTTGCCCAAATTTAATCCATGCACTTGTATATATGAAAATCAACAATCATTGTCTGTTTCAAGTAAAACACTGATTTGTCCATGCTCTTTTTACTGTACATTTTACAGAAGAGTGACTAGTAGGATAACAAGTGCTCTCGGTCTTTACTGTATGTGTTGTAAAGCCTTAGAAAAGGAAAACAAACTTAATAATGGAAGGAAAAAAACTGAGCAGGAGGGGAGGGAGATAACAGAATGCGGATACTGGTGTTAGGACCATAATAATCATAAAGTCAGTATTTACATAAGTCACTTATTGCACTTGGTTATCATGATCGGGCAGTGTCAGATCTTGTGAGCACTTGCACATATACTGCTGCTATTGTGTTCTCATCATTTTAATCATTTTTACAGCACCAACATTTTCTGCAGAACTTTACAAATCATCATTAGAGATGAGCGAACACTGTTCAATCGAATAGATATTCGATCGAATATCAGGCCGTTCGAGATATTCGATTCCAATCAAATACCACGAGGCAAACGCACTAAAAATTCATATCCCCTCCCACCTTCCCCGGCGCTTTTTTTGCACTCAGCTTGGCTGATCTCCGGAGTAGCCGTGTTGAGCGCACGGCCAGCTCTGCTTCATCTCTGGTGTAGCAGTGCTGGCCGTGCATTCAGCTTGCCTGCATCTATGGAGTAGGCGAGCTGAGCACATGGCCAGCACTGCTACATCTCGGCATAGGAATGCATTGACCAGCATTAATTGGCCGAATGCCATACAGAGTACAGCATTCGGCCAACCAACACTGGTTCTGCCGGAGGAGGTGGAGTCTATGATCGGTCCACAGCAGTCTCCATTCTGGTCCGATATTAGACTCCGCCTCCTCAAAGATGAGCCTCCGGCAGAACCAGCGTTGATTGGCCGAATGCTGTACGCTGTATGGCATTCGGCCAATCAACGCTGGTCAATGCATTCCTATGGGAAAAAGTCAGCTCGCATTCCAGGGTGTTGGCATAATTTCCTGGGTTGTCATAGTGGACTTGGTGACTCTCCTGAGTCGAAGAGTGGGATCCCCTGAAACAAGCATTTTTTCCCCATAGACTATAATGGTATAGTAACGAATATTTTACTGTTCGCTCATCTCTAATCATCAAATCTAAAACATAGAAATGGGACCTGCACAGTGTTGACATTGGTTGCTTAGTGAGACAGTCTCCAGTCACTAGAGAACACAGTCTAAAATCATATAAAAAACCTGGTGGGATAGTACATTGGCCTTGATGATATAGAGGTGTAGCATACCCAATGGGATAAGGACTTTCTGATTCCATTCTGATCTTTCAAGTCAAAAATTCTGGGAAAGAGGATCATTTGTCTGACCAATAAGAAGTTTCTGGCAACAAATAACGTTCATAAAAATAATTTAAAAAATAATAATCCAATATAGAAAGTACTTGCTTCTAAATTTAGCTGGATCTTCCAAAGTCTTCTGATCACAAGATGATGATGTGTTCTCTAGTGCCAAATAAGACCGGTATTGTTGCTGCTGCTGGTAAATGGTGTAAACTGCTTGTTATTTAACCATTATGTGGTAGATTTATTAATACAGACCTCGAACAGTATAGGGAAGTAGTGAGTTATAATGAATATTACCACAATGTAGCGAGCGAATTGGAATAGGGGTTGTGGCACGTGGTTGGTACAATATCATCCATCTATACCAGAAAAATGGCATAGAGGGGTTAATAAATTTCCCCACTGTAATATTATTATTATTATTATTATTATTATTATTATTATTATTATTATTTATTTATTTATTTATATAGCACCATTAATTCCATGGTGTTTTACATTTGGGGGTTACATACAATACACAGAATATACAGGTAGATATAATACTAACAATGACCAGCTGGCACAGTGGGGTAGAGGGCCCTGCCCGCGAGGGCTTACAATCTATGGGGGAAGGGGGTAGAGACAGAAGGTGAGGGGGGAGACAGTTAAGATGGTGGTGTGGTGACAGTAGTGTTATTGGAGGTTGTAGGCCTTCTGGAATAGGTGAGTCTTCAGGGCCTTCTTGAAGTCTGTGATTGTGGGGTCCGTCTTATGTGTCGTGGTAAGGAGTTCCAGAGTATGGGGGATGCACAGGAGAAGGAGATGGTTGTGTGAGGAGCAGATGAGGGCAGAGCAGAGTAGGAGGTCATTGGAGGATCTGAGGTTACGTGTGGGCAGGTAGCGGGAGATTAGGTCAAAGATATATGGAGGGGACAGGTTGTGGATGGCTTTGTATGTTAGCGTTAGTAGCTTGAACTCAATTCGTTGGGCTATAGGTAGCCAGTGGAGGGACTGGCAGAGGGGAGCAGCCGATGAAGATCGGGGGGTGAGGTGAATTAAGCGAGCAACGCAGTTTAAGGTGGACTGGAGGGGGGCGAGGGTGTTTGCTGGGAGTCCATGGAGAAGGGTGTTACAGTAATCTAAGCGGGAGATTATGAGGGCCTGGACGAGCATCTTGGTAGTTTCAGGGGTGAGGAAGGAGCTGATTCGCTGGATGTTCTTGAGCTGGAGGCGGCAGGAGGTGAGGGTTTGAACGTGTGACTTGAAGGATAGGTCGGAGTCCAGGGTAACCCCAAGACATTGGGCCTGTGGGACAGGGGAAAGTGGGGTTCTGTTAACTTTGATAGATGGGTCAGGTGGAGGGGCCATATGGGGTGGGGTGAAAATGATGAACTCCGTCTTCTCCATATTATTATTATTATTATTATTTAATACTATGTAATGTCTGTGGCACTTTATTTTATTATATAAGTAGTATACCATTTTTGACCAATTAAATATTATTTTTAGATCTTAACAATTTTTTTGTTAAGAGCGGGTTATAGGTATTATATACACTGCTCAAAAAAATAAAGGGAACACTCAAGTAACACATTCTAGATCTGAATGAATGGAATATTCCCATTGAATACTTTGTTCTGTACAAAGCTGAATGTGATGACAAAAAATACTCCAGACGTCATAAATATTCCCCGTACGCTTACATTATAATAATTTCTCATATGTTTTTTTATTCAGTTTTTTACCTTAATGTTCAATTTCCGGTTTCAGTACATTTTCAGTAGGTTAGAAATGGTACTGCTGACATGAAAAAAATCCATCCAGTTCTTTCCTAGCGCCATCCATTTCTTGAAGGACACAGTGGCATTTGCATGGCCAACATATATGTTAATATTAATGAAGGCTTTTTTTGTTACATTAGAACACAAGATGCAGCATTAAGAAAGGAGCTAAATGCATCAACAAACAACATTGTCAGATAGCACATGAAATGGTGAATAGGTTGTAATTTATAATGCTAATCCTTCATCACTTTTATTGGGAACAATAAACTGAAAAGCAAAGGGGCGGGGCTGAACATGGAGATCCTCGCTTGTACCGAGGAATAAAATGGTTCATTTAAATTCTTAAGAACTGTGTAGGAGGCAAAAGAGACAATGAATATCTCAAAGAAAAGAGGCCATGAGTTGAATCAACTAATCACATGGTAATCAAAGGGGAGTCTTTACAATGCATACTTAGAAGCACTTTGGAAGAAGTTGGAAATAAAAAAGCCAATGTCTTTAATAAGTGACATATTAAATTAATTATAGATTAAAATGCATAAAAGACTATCTAGTGAAAAGGAAAATGGCTTAGTGTTGTCACTGTACATGAGCCGGAATGGCATGTATAGAAGGATGTCTTTAGTTACCATGGTTTGCGTTTTTTTTTATTTTCCATAAAGGTAATTTATAATTGTGAATGGAAACAATAAAGCGATTTATCGGTCACCATTAATGATTTATTCTTTATTTTGGTTAAGGGTTATTTCATATAGGGGGTATGATACTTTCTTGGTTAAAGCATTATTAAAAGTGACAAGTAAAATATTAGAACAAAAAAGTCAGATGTTTGTAGTCTGCGCAGGAATGCATGAAAAATAAAAACATGTCAAATCAATAAAAAAAAAAAAACCTGCATAGTTGTTCGGAGCATGAAGACAGTGGTGGGTTCTTTTGAAGACAAAATAACCAATATCTGTTTCTTAGAACTGCTCTTAGGGTATGTTCACATGGCTGAAAATGGATTCCGCGTGTGAACATTCCGCTGCATTCCACTCCGAATGAATGGGCCTAATCTGGAGGGAGTCTCGCGCCATAGACGCTGTGGCTGAGTCAATCGCGGAATCCGTGGGAAGAAGGGGCATGTTGCTTCTTTTCTTCGCTACTAGCTAGCGGGGGGAAAAGTGAGCTGCTCCCATTGAAGTCAATGGGACCCATTTTTGCAGGCGGATTTTGAGGCGGATTCCGTGTGAACATACCCTTAAGGTGCCCCACTGTAGAGTGGAATGGTGAAAAAGACCCTGGAAGGTGGTCACCATGTGCCCTCCTAATACATAGAAAAGACTGTACATATGTTTATAAGGGCCCCTTCACACGGCATAAGCGCTCGGCTCATTCCGAGCCGTACATGCGAGCGCTTCTAAACACTTCCCATTCACTTCAACGGGAGCGTTCGTAAAGCCAGCTTTACACGCGCTCCCATTGAAGTGAATGGGAAGTGTTTAGAAGCGCTCGCGTGTACGGCTCGGAATGAGCAGAGCGCTTACGCCGTGTGAAGGGGCCCTAAGGGATACAAACATAGGGAACTATGCTGAGTGGTCAACATTAGTGACCCAGCCTGTTCAAGAAATTAGAAATTAGACTCTAAAGAGCAACATTAATATCTTGTGACTAAGTTTCCAGAAAATCTTTTTTAGGTCGGAGCCCCATATTGCATAAACACCATGGCGTTTTACAGTCAGAGCAAAGTGGATGGGATTCTAGCAAATCTTATGGCCTCCCTACGGTGAAAACTGCTCTGTGGTCATGCCGCAATTTCCAAAACCGGTGCAGTGTTTTTGGAAATCGCAGCATGTCAATTATATCTACTGAAACGCCAGCGTTATCCTGATAGGTATAATTGAAACAGAAAGTACGCAGAGGAAACCTCTGCAAACTTACTGTCCAAAGGGCTGCAGGAAGAACTGCAATGCTTTGCCGCCCTAGTTTTCACAAAGCGTTTTTTTGCTGCGGGACGCTACATGGGGCCGTAACCTTATTGTCATTCCACATTAGAATGGGGAAACCAATCCAAGGAGCTCTGTGCAAGGACTGGACTAGACGGGGTCAAAAATAGAAAAATCTGACAACCAATGAAAGTGGATCCTGTGCTCGTAAATAACTCATCAATAGAAGGGGTCAGAGGAAGAAGTCAAAAATCATACTGAATGGACAAATTTTCGCAGATAGGCTATAACAGCAGAATGCCAGTTCTATCTAATGCTGTCTAATGAAATGATATGATGAGATGTCTTTTCAGAATTCATTTACTTCTAGATTCATTTCAATCTGAATAAATTTGTTCCTATTTGTAAGTGCAAAGTGCCCTGAAAAGTCATGTATAATTTTCTGAGGACTTCTAGGACTCCATCTATCCTTCTCTGTAATGCAAACAGTCTTGCATGTCTTGCGGTCAAAAGGATTGTAGCATATATGGTGTGAGAAAGTGAAGAGTGTGGTCTGGGAGAACAGGTATGTTCAAACCAGGCAGCTAAAGGGTGTATAGTAAAGACCCACACCAGGGAGGTCAGCTTCTAATTAAGGGCTAATATAGTCAGGACTAGGAGCTGTGGCAGCACACTGACAGAGCTTAAAGTTCTTGTGTGAACTGAACTTTCAAACCAGGTACTGTGCCACCTGTGGTTGTTACCAGAGCAAGAGTCTGTCAGCCAGGCTCCTGTATAGTCAGGCTACAGTTTCTTCTGTTATAGTTAGTTCTCAACCAAGAAGGCTTTTGTTTTGTTTGTTTGTGCCTTTGTAAAGTCAGTTTATGAACGAGAAGTGAATAAATACTGAACTTGTGTGCAACCCAGTCTCTGTGTCCGTTTCCTGCACTGCTACTGAGGATCTACCAGAGAGATTCCCCACAATGGCTATGGACAGAGATGGGCAAACCGACTCATACCCAATATTTAAAATTTTTACTTTTTTTTTTACGAAGCCATACAAATGGAGATTTATCTCGTGTGAAAATTGCTGCTTCATTAGTCTCTTGAGCCTCTTCAGACCCAGGGGAGGTGAAAAAAAAAACATTCATACTCACCTTCTCTTATCTCCTCTGGGCCTCCTTGCGGTGTCCAGCGCTCTGGCTGGACAACACAATACACCCATGGTCAACTGGAGAAGTTACTGCCACTGGTGCAATCTGCTGCCCAAGAAGTACATGGGGTCAGAACTCAGGAGAGTTTCTGCTGGAGTAGGAAGCAGTCCAGATATGACCAGACCTTGTATAGATGGTGTGTATCTACATGCTTGTATCAGGTTGATACTGCAAAGGAAAACTTTTCTGGTTCATCAGGTTCAGGAACAAGGAATAATTTTGTTCAATTGCACTGCATCCACAATGTTTGAGCCATTGTCACTCACTATGTTGACTATTTGGTGTTGGTAGTGAGATATTCAGCAGGATATTTGAGCTGAGTGGCTTTTCTTGCCCAGATTCATCAAACTGTATGGCAGCTCTTTAGCTTACACCTATTAATGGAGGGAGGAGAAGTGAAAGCTCTGCTTTGTTGCTGTTGTGGACAGGAATATGTCCATTGACGATGGACTGGAGGAAGTGGATTGGCATTACAAAGCCTGTGTAAATGTAAAGGTGTCACTAATAGAATCTGGCAGTGGTGCACTGACCCAGTGGACTGTGAAAGTCAAGCACTCTACCAGCCCATAATTGCTGGTAAAAATGTAGATGTGACCCGACTGCACAGAAAAATATCCAAGAAGCAGCCAATATTCTCTATCATTTGAGAATATAACTCAAAGATTGGGGGCTAGCTGTCCTCCATTAGAGGGGTTGTAAAGGCAAAAATGGACAACCCTTTTAAAGATTAGATCAGTAGGGGGCAGAGAAAAATTAAAAAATCCAAACTAACCTGTCCCTGTTGCTCTGGTGTCCTCTCCCACAGCCTGATTCTTCTGCTTTGGCGGCGTCTCTCGGATCTCTTACAGAGATCCATTGAAGCCCTGATTGGCCTCAGCGATCACGTAACCCCTGAGGCCATTCATTGGCCTCAGCAGGGCTTAGAAAGAGGACTAGTGACTTTGCAAGCCCTTCACAAATTGGCCTTAATGGTCCCATGACCTGGTAGTCGCTGCCAGAGCAGAAGAACCAGGACGCGCAGAGGACACAGGAGCAACATGGTCAAGGGAGTACACATTTTTTTATTTTTTTATTTTATATCTTATGCCCAATTCTCACAAAATGGGATACATCCCATCTCCTGACTGCAGAATGACACTAAGGGTGCCTTCACACGATGTAACGTGTAGCGTGATCTGGCACGTATACGGCATGCAAAATAACGCTGCGTATACGCTCGTAACTCCCATTGAAATCATTGGGATCTTTTTGAGCGCTCAAACGCTGACACGCCGTATACGTGCCAGATCACGATACACGTTACATCGTGTGAACGCACCCTAAGAATTTCCTTTAGCTGGCTTATACCAGCCTAATTGCTGGCTCATTCTCCACATTTCCCCACACTACTTCCTCCTCACAGAGGATTAAGAAAATCAACTGATCACTTTACCCAGTGCTCAGCCACAAATGCTCAGCTCCATTAAAGGTGCAGTAACATGTTATATACACACAGCAGTAGTAATGTGATATATCCAAGTATATACATCTTTACACCATTGCAGTGGGACACTACAGATGCAGCAGCACCATGAGACTGTAATGGCTGGATGTACTTTTTGCTGTATGCCTGCTGTCCATCCCTGCCTGACACTGAATCTAATCTTCTATCTCTCTCCCTAAAATCTATTACTTAAATCTTACTATGTATTCTCCTCATATGTTAATCCTTGCACATTTTTATCTATCTGTAACTTTAGTTATTCTGTGATTTTTTTTTTCTAAATTCTAATCCTGTCCTCTTTATTCCCTCTAACCCTACAAATGTTAACTTTCTGGCCTTTCTATTATATAGTGTATATGATTTCATCAGTGATCTTTTACACCCCCATGATTGGCTGAAGAGCTGTCCTTGAGGTCATGTGACCATTCTTCTCTCTGATATCACATTGTGACTATTTTAGATGCTTTGTTTAAAGTGAACGATAAAACTTTTGGGTTCTGTAAAATTCCACACTTTTGAAAAAGTAGATTGAATTTTATTCATTGATATCGATTCACTAATCTATTCTGTCTAAGGCCTCATTCACATCTGCGTCGGTAATTCATTTGGGAAGTCCACATAGGGACACACCCCCCCCACCCCCCCACCCCCCACACCCCCCGAGCGGACTACTGAGTACATTGGCAAGAGGTGTGCAGTGAAAGCACACGGACCCCATAGACTATAATGGGGTCCATGTGCTTTCCGCACGGTCTCCGCACGGAACATGTGGACAGAAAAGTATATGACTCATGCGGAGACCATGCGGAAAGCACATGGACCCTATTACAGTATATGGGGTCCATGTGCTTTCATTGCATACCACTTGCCAATGCGTTCAGTAGTCTGTTCAGGGGGTCCCCATGTGGACTTCCAGAACGGATTACTGATGCAGATATGAATGAGGTCTAAGGGAAACCTAAAGCACAACTCTAGTTGTCTTCAAAAAGTGGATATTGAGCAGTGGAAAGACATTCCTGTCGGGTATCAAGAGTGGTAGAAAAATGTTTTTTGGTGGATTGTTTTCTTGGCATAGTTTGGGTTCTCTAATAGCTAGGGATGTTACCTGCTTGGGGCCACAGGGTCCGGGACATTAGGGGCTCGGCTGTCACTGTTGCTACCCCTGCGGTTTTTTCTTTTCTTAATAGGACGTTACCGGCTGGAGTAACTCCAGCCGGTAACGGGTCCTATTTGCTTACCAATCCTGGCAGTGGCCGGGATTGGTAAGTGATGCCACAGCCCCCACAAACATCATTATTATACTCGGGGGTCTTTTCAGACCCCTGAGTATAATGATCGGAGGTCCAGGGGAGGTAAGGTAACATTAAAAAAACGTGTTACTTACCTTTCCACACTCCGGGCAGGTTCGGGCCTACTTCTGGATGCTCCCTGACGTCACATGATGTCCCCGACGTCATTGAAGAAGACCGACACCACCGAGGACTACAGCGGAGCCGGAGATAGGTAAGTAACATTGTTTTCTATGTTTGTATCCCCCCTGGGTCTCTGATTATTATACTCTGGGGTCTGAAAAGACCCCAGAGTATAATAATTGTTCATGGGTGTCCTCAGTGGGACATAATAGTGTGTGTAGGGGCCACTAGGGAGCATAATACTGTGTGCAGGGGCCACTATGGGGGATAATACTGTGTGCAGGGGCCACTATGGGTTATAATACTGTGTGCAGGGGCCACTATGGGGCATAAAACTGTGTACAGGGGCCACTAAGGGGAATAACAGAGAGCGCAGGAATGTGGGGGGGGCGGTCGGGGTCTTCGGTGGGCATCAGTCGGGGGGCATGTCAAAAGTTCGCCACAGGGCCCCGCCATTCCTATTTACACTACTATATATATATATTTATATACACTCACCGGCCACTTTATTAGGTACACCTGTCCAACTGCTCGTTAACACTTAATTTCTAATCAGCCAATCACATGGCGGCAACTCAGTGCATTTAGGCATGTAGACATGGTCAAGACAATCTCCTGCAGTTCAAACCGAGCATCAGTATGGGGAAGAAAGGTGATATGAGTGCCTTTGAACGTGGCATGGTTGTTGGTGCCAGAAGGGCTGGTCTGAGTATTTCAGAAACTTCTGATCTACTGGGATTTTCACGCACAACCATCTCTAGGGTTTACAGAGAATGGTCCGAAAAAGAAAAAAACATCCAGTGAGCGGCAGTTCTGTGGGCGGAAATGCGTTGTTGATGCCAGAGGTCAGAGGAGAATGGCCAGACTGGTTCGAGCTGATAGAAAGGCAACAGTGACTCAAATAGCCACCCGTTACAACCAAGGTAGCCAGAAGAGCATCTCTGAATGCACAGTACGTCGAACTTTGAGGCAGATGGGCTACAGCAGCAGAAGACCACACCGGGTGCCACTCCTTTCAGCTAAGAACAGGAAACTGAGGCTACAATTTGCCCAAGCTCATCGAAATTGGACAATTGAAGATTGGAAAAACGTTGCCTGGTCTGATGAGTCTCGATTTCTGCTGCGACATTCGGATGGTAGGGTCAGAATTTGGCGTCAACAACATGAAAGCATGGATCCATCCTGCCTTGTATCAACGGTTCAGGCTGGTGGTGGTGGTGTCATGGTGTGGGGAATATTTTCTTGGCACTCTTTGGGCCCCTTGGTACCAATTGAGCATCGTTGCAACGCCAAAGCCTACCTGAGTATTGTTGCTGACCATGTCCATCCCTTTATGACCACAATGTACCCAACATCTGATGGCTACTTTCAGCAGGATAATGCGCCATGTCATAAAGCTGGAATCATCTCAGACTGGTTTCTTGAACATGACAATGAGTTCACTGTACTCCAATGGCCTCCACAGTCACCAGATCTCAATCCAATAGACCATCTTTGGGATGTGGTGGAACGGGAGATTCGCATCATGGATGTGCAGCCGACAAATCTGCGGCAACTGTGTGATGCCATCATGTCAATATGGACCAAAATCTCTGAGGAATGCTTCCAGCACCTTGTTGTATCTATGCCACGAAGAATTGAGGCAGTTCTGAAGGCAAAGGGGGGTCCAACCCGTTACTAGCATGGTGTACCTAATAAAGTGGCCGGTGAGTGTATATATCCATGTGCACAGGATCTATGAGTAACTATTGCATTGTTAACTGTATGTATTTCCTCAGTAACTCAGGCTCAAACACTGGGCCTGGGCCCCATGTTGTGAAAATGAGGCGTTACATTTGTGTGATTTCTAAAATGCGGATGTAAAACAATACAGGATAGAAGCTTATTTTGTGGGTTTTAATAGTATTTATGAAATGCTTCTAGAATATGGTACTAAGTGGCTTTTTTTTTTTTTTCTAAATGGTACTTACCTACCCAAACATGAAATATTCTACACTGGCTAAAAAGCAAAGAGAGTGTAAGTAACCTGCTGAACCCTGGGTATTTAACTCCTTCACCACCATAAGTATTTTAGAATCATGAAGAAGGTTTTTTTTGCTATTTTTTCTTTGCAACACAAGTGAGTCTATTTGCCAATTTGCTTTACAAAATATTAAAAAAACATGGAAAACGCTAATATTTCATAGACTGTCCAACCTGAAGATGTTCATGGTTAGAGAAAGATGGGGTGTAAAAAATAAACCAGTCATGCTCACCTTTCTCTTACCTTCCTTGGGCCTCCTAGCAGCATCCGGCGCTCTCACTTTTGGTCTCCTCAGTGACTTCCTGTGCCCGGGGTTACAGGAAGTGACTATAATGAATGGAGGCCCAAGGGAGGTGAAAATAAATAAAAATACTCACATTCCCTGACCTCATTTGGACCTCCTCATGGTGTCCAGGGCTCTCAACGTGACATAAGGCACCCGGGGGACACCACTGAGGCCTGTGATTGGGCCTCAGCAGTGACGTGGGCACACCGATGTCATGACCGATGCTAGCCCAATCACAGGCCTCAGCGGTGACCCTGAGTACCTTATGTCACGATTAGAGGACTGGACACCATGAGGAGGCCCAAATGAGGACAGGATAGGAAAGTATGATTTTTTTAAACTTATTTTCACCTCCCTTGGGCCTCCATTATGTATCCAGTATAATGTGGCTTCCATTTTAGTTTATTCGTGATGAATCTCCATTTCTTCGGTTTCTTAAAAAAGCGAACAACTTGGCACATCCATTACTAGTCCATCCCTTGATCAAAGGATAAGTTGAACAAACATTATAATTTTAATGTTTAAAAATTCAGTATTTATAATATAAAGCAGATTTAGATACATCAGTTATATCAGAGTCATATGTCACCTTGCGTGTGTATATGTCAAAATATAAAAAAATCTAATGATGGATGTAAAACATTAGTTTACCAGTTGAACGTTACAGACTGCCGCAGTGTACGGTGTTATTGAAGGAGGGTTGCTAACTTCTAGCAAAAGACAAATTATTTTTATGAAGCTAGATTGACCTGCAATATAAAAATACAGCAGTTGACCTCTCAAGATTGAGCTACTTGAGAATTTGTGGAGTGACACTATGTATTGTCTGGACTAAGGAAAGTGAATTGTGTATGTAATGATTCTCCATGTTTATTGTTTTCTTGGCCATTTCGCAGACAGAGCAAGAAATCAGAATGACCCGGCGTAGCACAAATGTAGCTGTTGCTCTATTTAACAGCAAGCCATGTGCCCTTCTATTGCCAGCTGCCCAGTCTCATTTCACTTGCTCATGCGAACAAGCTATAAGAGAATTTCCCATCATTTTGAGCATCAAACGTTTTTATTCTTTCATTTATGTAGAAAGTTGTATTAAAAAATTAAGTTTTTGTAACCAGATTTTAAAAAAGCCCCAAAAAACCCCCACAAATACGACGCACAAGTCAATTAGTGGACAGCTCATGCTTCTTAGCACAGAAATTAGACTGTAATGGTGGAATAATGACCTAATGTGATTTTGTCTTGCCTTGAGCTGGGCAAGCGACTGACCAATTTAGACAACAGAGAGTGGACCTGAATTTTTTTTTTGTACAAAATCTGTTTCTTTTCATGATCCCTCTTAATCCATATCTGCATGTGCATATTCACAGCTGTCCACATTGCATATGCTATCCATCACATAGATTCAATTATGGCCCCCGATCCTAAAACAAAGCCCAATATTGCCACATCAGAAATGGCAGATGATTTTGAATTATTACATAAAGGGACATTCACAGTTTAAGACGTCTTGGAAGGACAGAAAGAAAAAAAAAAAAGTAGCAATCTTAATTTGCAGTTACTTTAGAACTTGACGGCTCTTATGGACTTCAAGATGGCCTTTAAATTGGCATCGCTGTAAAAGTTTAGTGCTGCCTCTCCTTTAGAGATGAAAAGAAGGAGAAGATTGAAACCTAAAAGGTTAGGATGAAATGCACTTTACTGCTATCTGGGAGAACAAATGAGTTAAAAAAATTTCAAATACCAGAATACCCTACAGGGAGGAGATATTACTATTAAAGGGTTGTTATAGCTGCAATAAATGTAGGAACAATAAAAATAAATTGATGAAGTAAATGTCAAAGCTTTTCCCCTGAGCTGCCCCCACACCTTTGTCCAAAACTAGAACATCGCCAATTACGGAGGGTGGAATCAGCTCTCAGTGACAATGTGACAAGAGCAGGATTCAGCATACCGGCACGGCGAACACAATTATGCATAGCCTTGAAATATTTTATCACAGTACAATGTATGGGAGAAATCAATTAATGATTCAGGGTCTCCACCTCTGTCTAATATCTCTGTAACAGAATTAGAAAAAATCATATGTGCATGAAATACATGGAAGGGGGGGAAAGGGAAGAAAAATTTCTTGAGAATATGACCGTGAGTCACAATATTTAAAATTTATGGAGTGCTACGATACTTTGAATATTCGTAGGTTTAGGTGGTGTGCAAAGACAAGAGCATTTATTCAATGTCGGAACAGCTTTCAGGGAGAAAAATGTATGAATAGAATGAATACAACCTCTAAAACAATGTGGCAAGAATGGAAAGGAGGAAGTTACAGGAAAATTCAAAGCAATAGGTTCTGATGTCGTCTATTGATACTGACTGTGGATTCAAAACACATTTCAGATACAGTAACTTTGTGAAAATACCTAGGAGTATTGTCTTTAATATATGGGTTGGAGGGTTAAGTTTTTAAAGGGGTTGTCCAGCTATTTTATTGTTTAAAATAATTGTGTTAGAAATAGACCTGGGACCTCTACAGTTGCGACTGTGAGATTCAGTCTTTTCTCAATATTTATTGGTTTTATGCACTGCTTGCCTGTCTTCCTGAGACTTTATTAGACGACTTCCGTTGTTTCCTCACTGCTGGCTATTTAGTATTCCTGGTGCTTTAGCTGTTTGAACTTCTATCTGCTAGTTATTCGTATCTGACCTCTGACTCCGTCATCTAACTTTGTCCCTGCCTTCTGAATCTGCCTCTATGTTCCTCTCTGCTACATCCCCTGCTTGCCTTCTAGACTCCTCTCCGCTGAACCGATTTTGTACCGTGCTGAACCAGTGGTGAACCTAGGCTCTCTGCTGCCTGAGGCAGACGATCAAAAGATGCTTCCCCCCCCCCCCCGGACTGAATACCGGGGGTAAAGTGTTCATCTTTTGATCGTCCACCTCAGGCAGCTAGTTGTAACATAACAGTGTTACCATACAGGCCTGAAGCCTGTGCTAGCAGTAACAGGCTGTTACTACTAGCACAGGCTTCAGGCCTGTATGGTAATATCCCAGACCACGCGCCATCTCGGACATTACCATATAGGCCCGAAACCTGCTAGGATTAACATCAAATCCTTGAGAGGTGAGTAACACTGATTATTATGTTCCCTCACCTCCCCTTGGGCTCTGATTATTATACTGGGGGTCTGAAAAGACCCCCGAGTATAATAATAGTGGTAGTGGGTCCACAGCCTGGGCCCGGGCCTGCTCACTGCAACCCTCTGCATCCTATAGCTTAAGGGGAAGTGAGGGGCGGCAATGAGCAGGCCCGGGGAGGTAGGTAAATAGGCCGCTACTTGCTGGGGATACTCCAGATCGTATACGCGGCACTATTTTGCGGCCGCAAAATAGCGCCGCGTATTCGATCCACGCTCCCATTGAAATCAATGAGAGCATATACGGCCCGCAAAAGCTCACACGGCGTAGACGTGCCACATCACGCGGCACGTTACTCCGTGTGAACCCTCCCTTAGGCTAAAGTCGCACATAGTGAATGGCAGCATTTTTTTCCATAGCGCTTTTCATTGCATTTTTGCTGAGATTTTCTCTGCGTTTTTACTTCTCTTACTAAATCTATAGGGAAACCACAGGCATTTCCACAGATAAAATTGACATGCTGCATTTTTGAAAAATGCAGCTTTTCCGCAGCATTGTTTTTTCTGCAGAGCAGCCTGTAATAGAAGTAACGTAGGGACAAGCCTGGGAGCCTTCAATAGGTTCCCATCTGTCATGTAAATGAATCGTTGTTCCCAGATCTCGCTCCTAGGGTCAATGAAACCCCACACACACATACACACACACACAATGGCAGCCCCCTTGTGCCACCAGGACAGTGATGCATCAATCTGCTTTGACTGAAGTGCCTGGCCCATGCTCGCAGTAAGTGCAATACAGTGGAGACCCAGCAGCTATGGCAGATGTTCAGCTATTGAGCGGCCACGGCATTTAAATACCTGACATCCACCATACTATTACAACGGAGGTTAGGAAAGGGTTAAAACTAATGGATTTGCTAGTGTCTACTGAAAAATAGATCTAGCATGGCAGACATGACTCCGTTATAAATAGCCATGATGCTAATGTGAACATAGGGAGTTGTGTGGTGTCACCATATGTCCATTCTATGAGTGCCTATAGAATTTGTAGTATGGGACTGTAGTGACTTGTGGTGCCATATAGAATTTGTGGTAGCTTAATAGTCACCTGGTTGGAACAAAAGAACTGTATTAGTGGATATCCAGGGAAGCTTTCTTCCCTGTAACCATACTTGTGAATGTAAAAGTAGCTTCCGAGAAGTGAATAATTGCCCTTCATGATGTATTTAATAATAAATGTTTAAAGGAAAATTTCCCCATGTTTTCCCAATGGTACCTGTCCCCAATACACCAATGTTTAGGCTCATCTACCAATTATTCTACAACATGATTAGATTTGTCACTGCTCAATTCAATTAATAAATTATGTAATAAACCCTTAATGAAGTATAATAACAGTACACCGAGAGCATTCTATTGAAAGCCAATTAGTATATCAGCCCAATTGGAAATCTACTGAGAAAATATTGTGCAAATATTCATCTATAATGGCATTCATTCTGCGTGGTGCCCATTAGGCTATAATATTCTATTTGCTAATAGTATCCTAGAAATGTGGAAAAGTCACTTCACCTTTTAAAAATTAAAGGTGAACGAGAATGAAACTATTATCAGGGTAATTTGAGTAATAGGGATTGTGTATTTGAGTAATCTTTAAATTAAGGTATAGATCTCTAAGTACATGTGTGGTGTACTAATTAACCTTGTCACTTCTATTGGTGGCCCAATTAACCATTTTACAACTTGCTGAAGCAATTTAAAGCTACCGGTTGTGTTGTGTTAAGTAGCCCTGTCATTGTTATCAGTGGTGAGTCAATTGTCATTTTCCTTAAGGTCAATTAACCATGTTGCTGTCACACTCATTAATGAACTGATTGTTAGAAGGGCCAGAGCATGCAGCTGTCTCCCTTGTAACATTGCCATTGCTATCAGGACATAATTAGGCTAAACTGTACCATATTCATTTTATGTAGATAGGGCACAAGCATACATAGTGCTAGATATTCCGTGTATGTCCAGCATACAACATATATTCTATTAATTAAAAGGAAATTGGAACCTCGTAGTACAAGGGGTTCATATAAAGATGGACTCATTTTGAGTTCAGTATAACTCTGCAACCACAAACTGTCCATTAATGAAACTCTAACACTGCAAAGGATAAGACATAGTTGTCTAAGTGCACAAACCGGGTCTAGTCTCAATTATTCATAAAATGGCAATATGGTAAAATAAGGAGTTTTCAGCAAGACTGAATCCGCAATTGCAGTGTGGCCTGGGTTACAACAGTGTTTTGCCACTGATCCACCAATGCCAAAGAGCATCTATTGTTGGTACTGACAATTTGAGGGATTCTATCATTAGAATCCCGTTTTAAGTTAAACCCATATCTCAATAGCCTTAAGAAAGGCTATTCTTCCCCTACCTTTAGTTGTCATCTGCATGCTGCCGTTCCTTAGGTATCCTGGTTTTCGTCCATATGCTAATCAGTTTTCTCACAGCACTGGGGGCGGTTCCCAGCACTCAAACAAAACTGGGGGCGACCCTAGTGCTGTGAGAAAACTATTCAGCTCTGCCTTCCTCTTGTTCACCTCCTCCGCCTTCTTCCTTGTCCCGTGACGCCTTCTTCAAAAAGTGTCGACTGCACATGTCCATTGCCATTTTCCTGTGGCCAAACGGGAGAGGCCACATTAAATTGGCTGACAGACAAGCACAGTGAGCGTAGTTGGCTATTTTCCTGTGGCCAAACAGGAAAGAAGAGGCAGAGGCGGAGAACAAGAAGAAGGCGGCACCGGATAGTTTTCTTTCAGCACAGGGACACCCCCAGTGCTGTTTGAGCATTGCGGACCTGGGGACCACCCCCCCCCCCTTACCCCCCCCCCCCCCCTTCTCCCCAGTGCTGCGAGAAAACTAATTAGAATATGGACAAAAAACAGGATATCTAAGGAATGGTGGCGCAGAGAGGACATCTAAAGGTAGGGGAAAAATAGCTTTTCTTAAGGCAATTCCGACATGAGTTTAGCTTAAAACGAGATTCTAATGATAGAATCCCTTTAAGAAAGAAGTTAAGTAGAAGGTGACCATGCATTTCAGAGGAAAATGTGAAAATAGTTTAAGAAAAATTTCCGTGAAACCTATGTAAGTCCATTCATATTGCCAGTCAAGAACTTGCAATGCCTCAAATGCTACCTTGTATTAAAGTGACATTTAGCCATACCATTGCAGATATTGTAGAGCATGCATAGTTCTTTGAAAAAAAATGCCATTTATGCCATTTTGGTGCAGTTATGGAAATCGTAGCTTGTCTATTATACCTACAAAAAAGCCAGTGATTTCCCTATATATATAATGAAAACAGAAAGTGCGCGTATCACATTGAAACCAATAGGGAAAAAAGCAGCCCATTCATTTCAATGGGGAGCGCTCGTATGCCGGTTCCCATTGAAATGAATGGGATCTGCTTGGTACGCGCTGATTCTGAACGTGTTTTACGTTCAGAATCAGCTCAGCGTATACTCAGTGTGAATGCACCCTAACAGTGGTTTCACAAGTCTTTTTTAGAAAAGCAGGGAATTTTTTTTTATTCAAAAGAATTGTGTAATCTGAAGGATTTACTTCTACCTGCAGGACACACATCTGGCTTCGGCTTATAAAACCACAGTGGGTCTTCTTCCAAATACATTGTTAGTGAAACCACTCTTTAGACTGTCCATGTATTGACTGGATTTACTAGCCCAAATTCAGAACATTAGTTCAGTTCAGCCGAGCAAGGTTCAGGCCAGTATATTCATCAGATACATAAACTGAATTTATTGGCTCAAACTTGTTTGTGTGAAAGCAGACTTTAGCGTACATTCACATGATAGAGGTGGAAAATGAGCGTGAAAAACAGACATTTTTCACAGGCTTTTTGCACATAAGGGACGGCATTGTGTTTTGGAAAATGCAACTCTTATATGGGACAAGAATGGAAAAAAATTAAACAGTAGGAAAACATTTAAAACGCAAGTGTTTTTTTCTTCTGTTTCTTACCTGCACAATGTGGGGTCTTAACCCTTAAGCTTCTGGCCTCTTGCCTCATTCATACACTACAGTTATGGGAAAGGTGAATTTGGGGGACCCAGTAAGACCCCCACTTAGTTGTTAATTAGCAATCCCAGTCTTCAGACAGTGTTTGGGCCAGTTTTAGCTATTTAGCTAGTTAGCTGTAGGACAGAGTGTCCCACACCAATGAACCCCATAGCTCACAGGAGATGTGCTTTTGTTCAGAACATCTCCACTGCCATATCTGTAAGGAAACATGGTATTCATGTCTGAAATATGCTCTTTATTCCACCAGTAGTGGCTAAAACAGAGGATCAGGTGCCAAAATTGCTCCATATTCCCTGTAGTGGAAAGGGACAGACGACTACAGGAGGTAGTGAGCAAAGATGGCACTTCCATACATGTTTTTGCCAAAAGTGAACTGTGCCTCCATGTGACTGGAAGAAACCTGTGATGGGAAAATTGCACCGAAAGCATCGCCTCTTCAACTGTTATTGTGTCTTCTGTGTTTAATTCTCACACACAATCAAGTGCACCCCAAAATGGTGACACACATAAGACCCACAGCAAGGAATGCCCAAAGGGAACCCTTTACTATCACCCAAGTGCAACTCCCTCCACACTATTCTATCCCAGTGTTTGAAATCATATGTGACACCAAAGCCACCATGACATGAGAAGGAGTGAGTAGTTGCCATGTTAGGTCTCCTTTCCATTGCCAACCCACACAGCTTGGCCCAGGATGCTGCATAGTGAAAAAAATTACTTTTCTGAAATTCTATTCAACATTAGAGACTCTCATGCTGCTTCAAAATTAACTGGTTTCAGCTGAAACTTTCCAAACAGTTTGGGTTCTAACACTATTTATTGGCATTTCATATGTACAAACCAGTTGAAGTAGTACAGCATTCGGCCAATCAACGCTGGTTCTGCCGGAGGAGGTGGAGTCTAAGATCAGTCCACAGCAGTCACCATTCTGGTCCGATCATAGATTCCGCCTCCTCACAGATGAGCCTCCGGCAGAACCAGCGTTGATTGGCTGAATGCTGTACTCTGTATGGCATTCGGCCAATCAACGCTGGTCAATGCATTCCTATGGGAAAAATTCAGCTCGCGCATATCTCAAGCTGACAGGGATCCCGACGTAATACAGTGACTTGGGCATATTAGATGCCCCCAGACATGCTTCCCCTGCTGTCCCAGTTGCATTCCAGGGTGTTGGCATCATTTCCTGGGGTGTCGTAGTGGACTTGATGACTCTTCTGAGTTGAAGAGTGGGATCCCCTGAAACGAGCATTTTTTCCCCATAGACTATAATGGAGTTCGATATTTGTTTGAATAGTCGAATATTGAGGGGCTATTCGAAACAAATATCGAATATTTTACTGTTCGCTCATCTCTAGTAATCACATGATCTTAGGCATCAGGCAGGCTTCTCTATAATGCCTTGCAAGAAGCCCTTAGGACTGGGTAAGGCAATCATGAGGGACTACCGGTGAAAGGATATTCATGTCTCTTTTGTACAGAGAAATTAGAGAGATATGGTCTGAGACAATCAGAGTGAGAAAAATAGAATAATACACAGATAATAAATTGTCAGGATTCTGAAGAAATCTGGTGTTAGGACTAGAGAAGACTTTAAGATTTAATTGACAGAGTGAAATACTGGTAGGTCCTATCTGAAAGGTAGCTAGAAAGGAGTTGGATACAGTCCTATAAGCCCTCCAAATGTCATACACAAGTTGTTTAACCTATTTGAACTTCAAATCGAATTGACTATTTGGTCTAAACCAACAAATCTGAGTGTGAATCCAACTTAAAAGCTTTGCTCATATGTATTCACCAACTAACATTATGCATTAGGGAGTGACATAAACTTGGGATGAAAGTTTATCTTCGCAGCTCATGTTGCTTGTTTCTCCAAATTCTATTTGCAGCGGCAAAACTATGCTTTATGACATTTCATGGAGACCTTTTTTGGTCTTTAAATGGAGTCTGTCACCAAAGCCAATCACATCAACACAGCCACGTAGATAGATAGGGTAGGGTCACATCAATCAAACAGTTTTTCCCCTTGTGAACCAGAACTTTGTTACCACTGATTTTAGAATATGTGAATGAGCTCTTTAGAGTGTTCGGGTCATTGCCACATATCTCTTGGGAGCAACAGCAACACCCTCATTGCTCCAAAGAGAAAATTTGCATATTAACAAAAATTGGAATTTATCGAAAACAGAAACACTGTTCTCAGAGGAAAATACCATTTGATTCTGGTGACGTTAATCTATCTATTTGCATGGTTAGGTTGATATTCTGGTCACTGCTTACAGACTACTTTCAAGCCCTCCTCTATCTAAATTACTAGATATTTTTTTGCCAGTCATATATACAGAACCTTACAGTTCTTTGGTTTTACTTCTTTTTGGATCCTGTGTGCTACACTTCATAAGTCCACCCATTGACTATAATCGGTCATCCAACTAACTACAGATGTGTCTACAATTAAATTCTATATCGGTTAAGAATTTCAATTCTCAATAAACCAATTTGATACATTTTTGCAACATTCTATCAAAACCCCTGACAGCTTACAATTCACACCAAAGCCATTGGGTGCATGTAAATAAACACATATATGACAGATCATAGCATATCACTTTGTGAAAAAAGCTGATCTCATCACACAAATATCTGGACATGTTCAGCCAAGTGGAAGGGTAAAGAGGAGCGCATATGTAAAGATGGACCATGTAGCCATAGGTAAAAGCTCAGTGAATCCAACAGAATGTTTAATGACATAGCTTTGTCTTGGCACCGTTGTCAATTCTATGAACCAGCAATATCACAATGGTTTGTCCCCACTGACTTTGTTGGTAGAGTCCATTGTAGAACAATTAGTTAAACACTCTTTTTAATAGTTATAAATGTCATTCCTATAATGCCTGGACCACACAACTTTCACTGCAACCATGAAGTTCTCATGTGCCCCTGTAGAGTAATGCACTTTGAATGACCTGCCAAGAGGAGTGGGTAATGGGAATAGACAAGTGATATGACTGCGCATCTTGGTCACAGCTGTCTTTTCTACTTTTCAGGTTTTGGCTGGTTTCAGCTGGCCATATACTATAGACAGCTGTTGGCTAAATGCTTGTTTAACCCAAAGCTATTCCTCCTGACCTGATGAATATACATGCACTCTCAGTTCAGCTGAGCATTGATGTTTTTTCAATTGGAAGAGGTGAGTAAGGGCGCATTCTCACAACCGAGATTAAACCATGAAACTTGGAATGTGTTTTCTGAATATACCGGCTTGCTCCTTACTCTTAGCGAGTGACTTTTAGCTATATAGTTATCTATGATGCTAAGACTCCCTACCTCCTAGCAACATACTATACAATTATAGTATGGGAGAGTATATCACAGGGAGACAAAGATTCCTAGCATTATAGTTAAAAAGGACCTTTCACATCCTTTGGCACCCGCAGCATTATACTGCTGGAAAGTTGAGAGAATGTGCCTGGGTGCTGGAGATATCGGTGCTGTTACTATTGCCACCGATATCCCTTCACTGTCAGAAGGGCGGGCTGCAATGCTCTGCGGCATTGCTGGGCAGTAAGAAACACCCCCTCCCAACAGTTCTCTACCATAGCATTGTACTGTCAGAGGGGGCATTCCTTATGCTTAGCATTAAGGCCCATCCTTCTGACAGTGAAGAGATATAGGTGACGATACTAACAGCACCAATATCTCTGGCATCCGGCACGTGTTCCAGAGGTTTATAAAACCGCCAGTATCAGAGGATGAAAAGGGCCCTCTTTAATAATACTGCTATACAGCATAAGGTGCAGGCTGGTAAATTCACCCTACGTCACTGCTTCATATTTTATTTCCAGTGAGAATATAAGGATCAACATGTTGCCACTGGGATGGGGAGACACCTACGCCTACTAATAAATGTGGTTGTCTGAGTCTGAACTAACAGGAAAAATGAGAAGGAATTTGGTAAAGTATATTTTCATTGCAGGCAGAGAGCAGGCTGGAAGCTACATTATAAGCTAATAATGTTGCGTATATGTTATGGTACAGTTTGCAGTTCACATGCACTGAGTGGGCTGCTTTTCATTTAGAAAAACTAATTATATTGTTAATTTGATTAGACTTCATACACAATAATTACAATAGAACAGTGCATCCTTTGTGTATACTAAAAATGGATTATGTGACATTATCACCATCATTCAAATCAAATCCTTGATCCTACATCTTAAAATGTGCACTGTCTGCTTTATCAAGAAATAGGCTCTGGGTTCTGCCATTATGCAGAATTATCTATTTGTCTAAACAGGCGCAGGATACCTCAATGGCCGTTCATCATTGACACAGAAAGACAATAATGTGGGATTGAAGGAGGTGATATTTCAGACATTATCATTTTCTTCATCAGGTTAAACAGACTTTTATACATACATGTGGGTAAGATAAAAAGACGCATTCATACAAAAGAACGCAGGACTAAATGGACATGAATGGTACGGTCTGAGTAGTGGAAATGTATAAGCAGGAATAATAAAAGATAAAAAATTTTGAGCAGTGGCTAGGAGCAGTGCTTAACCCCTTCCTACATCCTGGGCCTCACGTCCAAGCACATCTGCTATGGAAGGGCAGCTCGGGCAGGTGCACCTTCTCTATGCATGGACAATAATATAAAGGTATCACCATTAGAGATGAGCGAACACTAAAGTGTCCGATGTTCGAAATCCGATTCAAACAGCTGCACACTGTTCGACTGTTCGAACGGATTTCAAACCCCATTATAGTCTATGGGGGGAAATGCTTGTTTCAGGGGTAGGCAACATTCGATAAAATCATACTTACCAAGTCCACGAGTGACGGTTGGGCTGGACTCTGCTTGGAGTCTTCTCCCGGCGCAGCGTCCCCGCGTCCTCTTCCGGGTGGAATTCACTCTGCCTAGGCATCCGGCCTAGGCAGAGCCGACTGCGCATGCGCGTGTGACTCTGCCCAGGCCCGACGCCTGAGCAGAGCCGACTGCGCATGTGCGTGCATGCCTGCGCATGTGCAGTCGGCTCTGCCTAGGCCGGATGCCTAGGCAGAGTGAATTCCACCCAGAAGAAGACGCGGGGACGCAGCGCGGAGAAGACTTCGGAAAGGTAAGAGAAGAACCAGTGTTGACTGGCAGAATGTATAGCATTCTGCCAATCAACGCTGGTTCTGCATCGAACATTAAACTTCGAGCAGCTAGTAGTGTTCGATCGAGTACGAGTATTTCGAATACCGTAGTATTCGATCGAACACCTACTTGATCAAACACTACTCGCTCATCTCTAATCACCATACATTATATAAAGATCAAAAAGCATAATGCTATATAGGAAAAGAAACTCAGAAACATATTTCTGGTTTAATAAAAATGCTATGAATTTTATGTGTTATGAGACTCCACCACTGGATCCAACTAAAATCTCTTTGCCGATTGCGGAATAAAATCGGCAGAAAATGGCCGGACCCCATCATTGTCTAACTACAGAGATTGGACACAAGAAGCCAGATAACTTAGAAACTAACTGAAATGCAAAGTCCTTGGTCACATCAGGTAGACCGAACAGCTTAAGGCCTAAGGCTACTCCTGGAAGGCGATTACCCGCTCGAACCACCAACATACCGGAAGACTTTAAATGGGACAAGTAAGAATAACTGAGATCCAACCGACAATGGTCAGAGGCCAAAGTCTTAACCACAGACCCAAATGACAGCCACTCTCTCCACAACTTACTGTGTCCCAACCAAGTCAATGCCGCGATCTAGTTTCTCAGTGACGTAGGTTAACAGTTCAGCACCAAGTCCAAAAGGAAGGCACTTGAAGCCCACCGAATCTGCCTTTGGATGCAAATCCCTAAAGTGTTCCCACTGGAAATGAGAAAGAGCATCAGCCACAACATTCTCAAAGCCTAGAACATGGCGAACCCTAAAAATAATAAAGAGCTGCAAACATTGTAAAACTAAACGGTGCAACAAGGCTAGGACCAACAAGGAACTGAAAGACAACTATTTAATAGCAGAAGCAACACTTTCATTATCACTCCAAAATAAAATACATTTGTTTACCTTGGCCGAGCCCCATAGTTCAACTGACACCACAATGGTGAACAACTCGAGCAATGTCAAGTTCTTCATAAAACTTCACCACTACTCAATAACCTAGCCAAGCCTTGGTAGACCAATGATGGCTAAAGAGCACATGCTTCATAAAATTAGGGCCTTAGGTTAGCACATTACTCCAGGATATTTGGAGTTGTAAGATTTGCTAGATATCTTTTATCCATTTATTATGTGCATTTGCATTTTTGGGGCCATGGAATTTGAACCACTGGCTCTTATTGGATGAACTATTGGTGTTATAATTATTTGTTTATTATGTGTTTTATGGTATTTATTAAAGGTTATGCTTTAATAATATTATACGTCATTGCAATATATATTCCCTGTCGTCCCTACCAGTGGCACAACTGGGGTATTTTCTGCCCCTGTGTGCTGGTAGGACAGGCAGATTTTTAGTTAGCCAGTATCAATTTCACATGGCTAGGATCCCTTAAAGGAATCCTACCATTAAACTACCTTTTTTTCTAATGAACATGTCGAAATAGCCTTAAGAAAGGCTATTCATCTCCTACCTTTAGACGTGGTCTCCGCCGCGCCATTCCGTAGAAATACCGTTTTTAACCAGTATGCAAATGAGCTCTCCGCAACAATGAGGGCGGGCCCCAGAGCTGAAACACTGATGATCGCATCCCCATTGCTGCCCAGAGCTCTTTCCTGCACCGCCTCCTTCTTCTGCAGCAACTCCGCCTCTTCTGGCTTCTCTTGCTCTTGTAGTTCTATACAGGAGCATAGAGAGGCCACCCCAAAATGGCCGCCGGCCAGCTCCTGTATTGAACTGCAAGAGCAGCTACCCCAAAATGGCCGGCGGCCATTTTGGGGTGGCCTCTCTATGCTCCTGTATAGAACTACAAGAGCAAGAGAAGCCAGAAGAGGCGGAATTGCTGCAGAAGAAGGAGGCGGCGCAGGAAAGAGCTCTCGGGCAGCAATGGGGATGCGCTCATCGGCCTTTCAGTGCTGGGGCCGCCCTCATTGCTGCGGAGAGCTCATTTGCATACTAATTAAAACCGGTATTTCTATGGAACGGAACGGCGGAGACCACGTCTAAAGGTAGGAGACGAATAGCCTTTCTTAAGGCTATTCCGATGTGGTAATTAGAAAAAAAAGTAGTTTAATGGTAGAATCCCTTTAAAAGGACACAGCTTCCTCCCCCAAACGTGTTTTTTCCTGTCCTGTGTGGACCAGGACAGGTGGGGAGGACGTTCTGTCCTCCTAAGGGATCAGGACCACTTACCTGATGCAGGTGGTCTTTGCTTTAAGAAGATCTGTCCCTTCAGCTTCCTCCATTCTGTAAGCTGATGCCTGTAATAAGAAGAAAATTCTCACTTTAAGGGCACAGTTCAGTCCCAGGGGCCTGGGGCAAGTTGATGTACGCTAGAGGACTCACTACGCTCCAGTTTGGAGGCAGGGAAGATCGGCTCTGCTGCCGCTCCTCCATTTGCCCGGGGATCCTTAGGACTGGCTGAGCGAACGCCTGCATGTGGAACCTTGGTGCCGCGGCTAGTTCCCGGCCGGTTCCTGTTTGCGAGTGCGCACTTCCGGTGCGGCCCGCGTACTTCCTGTGTGGCTGTCCGCCGCTGCAGGAAAGAATTCTACCTGCCTTTAATGTTTTAGGGGACTAGGTCCCCCGAGGAGAATGTTTGGTATCCTAAATAGTTAGCTTACCTTAAATTTGGAAGGGTCTTAAAGGGCTGGTATTTTAGCCCCACCCCTTCCTCTCGGCAGCTTAAGAGGCCAGCTGCCAAGGTTCTCCTTACCTTCCAGTACTACTCCTGGCAGGTCGCCTACACTCCTAGGTTCTTCTGTGCCAAATGGCCTTACTCTTAAGTGCATTGTGAAGCATTTCAGGTGCAAGCTCTCTACAGTCTAAAGGTAAGGGGTTGAGCTTGAAAAAGTGCTACCAGCACGAAACGGCTGTCGCTCTCCTCTCCCAGGCGTGCCTCCTCCCGTATTGTATTTTACATGGATGTTTGAAACAAAGGTTTGAAATATTTTTATACTCTTCTTGTATATGGACTTTTTTTTACTTGCTGTGAGCACCACCAGTGAAGTGTATGGAAATTACCCCTGACCTTCCATAGCATAGTTTGTATGCATGCAGTAGTGCCACCTCATCCTTTTCATTTTTTTCTTAAGTCTAAAGGTAAGACTTGCTAGCCTTCCAGCCTTTAAAAAAAAAAAAAAAATGTTGTCTCCTTCACCTATATTTTATTGCATAGGCGCCTTGCGTCAGATTGTAAAATGTCCTCTCTACTATGCCACCTTGTCAGGTGTCGCTTGTTACAGTCACAGCACAATAGTCACACATCTGCATGGTAATCAGCCTTACACCTGTGTGCTCATCACATGACCATGGACCGTAAATCACATGACCATGGTCAGAGTTTTATCCTCTAGAAGTAACAGTATGAATGACTGCAAGCCGAGATCTAGAAAACCGTGAGGAATTGATACAGAAAGTATATAGGAAAATTCTATATCTTTTTATTGTACATTTGTTCATCCAATCATCCAGATAGTGTATGACTGATGAGGTGCCCACCTCATGCCAGCTCACCCATTCCAAGAAACGGCTAAATATTTCAAAGTAACAGCAGGAAATGGAACACCCCATGGGCAAAGATATATCATAATAAAACTCCCCTTGCAATTGTCAACCCAACAAATGATAACACACAAGGTGTACCGGCAAAAGACGGAAAACCGACTCATCATCTAAGCGAGCAGAGTTCTGCATCTAGCACAAACCACCATGGCAATAGCTCTGTCAAAGGAAACGTAGGACATCGCTGTCTCCTCCTTGGGAATGCCAACATTATCTGAATGGCCCGAGGGGGAAGGAAAGAAGATAAATGAGCCTTATCTTCACCACTTCCTTCTTAGGGACTAAACTGAGGGGAAAAACCCTAAACTTCTGAGCTAACTTCTTCGGCAACCTTTTCCTCAGCCTTACCCCATCATTTTGAACCGCATGAAGATTAGCAACCAAAGTAACTGCAGAACAAGGAACATGTGAAATATAAAAACATTAGAAAAACCATAAATTAGCAGCTCAGCTTCCTGTCTCTTGTAGTACCTGTCTAACTGCTACAGGCCCAGCAGAGGAACACTTGTCGCCCCTAGCAGCGCTAACCAGAGAATGGGCAAATCACCTGGCCAGCCTGCCAGCGGGTGGGGAGGTGGAAGGACCAGAGGCTGCGTATGAAATGGAGCAGATATGGATTGGACACAGGTTGTGGAGCCCCCAACACAGCTGGTGCACTGCTATTGGTGAAACGCAGCACGAATGGGGGAAGCCCCCATACACCCAGAAGAGGGTCAACAAAATGTTGGCTTGGGCAGGGCTACATTTAAAGCCAATGCTGAAGCCTCGATGGGAAAGGGCCCCTCTAGGCTGCAGACCTTGCACTCCTTCTGGCCCCAGCCTGTGCCCAAGAGGTGAGCGATCTAGAAACTAAGGGACAGCCTAGCTGGTGGACTTGTCATCTGAGACAGGCAGGCAGAAGCCACTGGAGACTATTGAGGAAAAGCAGGAGCCAGAGCTGGTGCAACGCTATCATTAAGCAGGGACGCCAGCCAATTGGTTCCCTTTGCATATACCTTCTTATTCAGAAGGGCTAACAGCCATGGGTTCTCAAGAGAGAGTTGCATGATCTTGACTCGATGCTGGGTGGACCCCCCAGCACCAAGCTTATATATGATCGTGGCTATGCCACCTACCTGACTCTGGAAGGGGAGAGCCAGGATGCGGAGATGAAGAGATATACCCAGAACACAATGGGTCAAGAGTAGTGTTGAGCGAGTAGTATTCGATCGAATACCTCAACGGCGTAGGAATGCGCGTAATCGGCTGAACACCAAGGGGTTAATTGCATCGAATATTCGGTGTTCGGCCGATTACACTCATTCCTACGCCGCCGAGGTATTCGATCGAATACTACTCGCTCAACACTACTCTTGACCCATTGTGTTCTGGGTATATCTCTTCATCTCTGCATCCTGGCTCTCCCCTTCTAGAGTCAGGTAGGGGGCAAAGCCACTATCTTATATATTGGGCATATACAGTTAGAAAGCCCACAAACGAACACTTTATCTCTACAACAAAAATCTGGCAAGAAATTTTGGGGAGAAAAAATGTATTTTATTAGGGCTAAAATAAATAAATAAAGACATGCAGAACAGTTAATTTATAAAACTAATAGCTGTGAAAGAAAAATCTACTCATAAAAAGAACCATTTTTATCATAGAGTTCTGTTAGAGGTTATATTAGCAGCAAGTAATATATAAAACCTGAAAAGGTCATTGTCAGTTCTAACTGCACCATTCCCAACATAGGCTTGATGTTGTAGGCTTTTAGTTTATTTTATTTATTTTAGATTATTTTATAGTCTTCAGAAAAAAATGTCACATGCATTTGTGAAAGATGAATGATAAATTCCTCTCGCTATCAACATCCATCCTATCAAAAAAGTGATCTATTTGATTTATATAGAAAGAATATATGACACTGGACCTTCTGCATATTGTAAGAATGTCATCAATCCCCCAGCTATTCTTCTCTGAGGGCTCCCGGCTTCAATCAATAGGAAGAGCAGAACAATGTAATTGACAAACACCTGATATTTGAATAACTCCTATACAAAGTCCATATAGCGGCTTTATTATAAATTGCTGAGAGGTGATACACCTTTCCAAGCTTGTATTAAAGGCCTGACAACAGGAGAAATAAAGAACCTAAACTGCTTATCTAGGTCATATTCTTATAAAGAACAGTAAACACTCTGCAAAACTATAATGGTATGAATGTATTCAGACATCACATGCATAAAGCATCAAGCAGCTCTTTAACCATTGTAAGTCAATGCCCTATGTTATGGAAAAGCAGCTTTTTTTTGCTGCAGATTTTAGGCTGAGGCCCCATGTTGCGGAAATGCAGCTTTTTTTGTTGCAGATTTTGTTGCAGTTTTTTGAGACAAAACCAGGATTGAATTGAGCAGGATTCCATTTCTAGACATTCTTGGCTTTGGCTAAAAAAAACCGCAACAAAATCTGCAACAAAAGAAGCAGCATTTCCGCAACGTAGGGCCTCAGCCTAACAGTACCAGCAAAGTAAATGAGATTTCATTAATTTCATCTACAGGTTGTAGAAATAAAGAGTGTGTTCATTTTAGCTACAGACATATTTAAAGGGGTATTCCCAACTCGCTTGTTTTACCAACCTGTATGCTGTGTGCTCTGTTTACTTCCTAGATTTCTCGGTGAATTGGTGGGCAGGGTTTCACTTGCTGTCTCCCAGACAAAGCCAGTTCTGCTATCTGCTATGTTTGAAGTCAGTAATGAGGGACGGTTGTAAATTAGTACAGTACCACTAGAAGATGTACAATATAAAGCTCATGTAGCAGAGCTGGATTTGATAGAGAATCCCAAATTTACATGCTGCAGGAACAAGAGTCAGATTGGAATAAACTCCATTTTAGGTCTGTGTTTACACACAGAGGTAACAGACTCCCTGTCTCAGCCCTAATAAGCAAAATTTAATTAGCAGAGATGATAACTGGAAGATGGAGATAAACAGCTCAGTAATACAAGTTGCTCCCAAGTCTCGAGCACTCAGCTCCCCCTCCCCTCTCCTGAGAGCAGGGAGCTACATCACTTGTCCTGGGCGGAGACATAAGATCATCTCCAGGTCCGTGGTTATGGAAACGCTGTGTAAACAAATGAAGTAAATAATCTCAGATAGCAGCCAAAGTAGTTTTGATGAAGCAATGTATTTTGGAAAAGTGTTAAATCCACATAAGCTAGCAGTATAGATAGGATCCTTGAGATGGGACAACCACTTTAACAGGGAAAAGAAAACATAGAAAAAAAAAACACAACAAATGAAAAATGTTGCAGCAAAAAAAGCACCACAAACGCACCAGCGTTTTTTAGCTGCGGTTCTCTACTTGGGACCTTAGCCTTATAAAGGTATTTCAAGAATGACAGCTTATCACTTATCTACAAGGTAGCAGATAAGATTCTGACTGGTGGGGTCACAGCATGCATGCTCGAGATAAGCATACCAAGAGGGCATTTTAGATTATGATCCCTACTTAGGATAGGGAGTAATGACAATGTCTGTGAAACGCTGCAAAAAATGTGGGCACTATAGAAGAATGATACATAAATGTGTACTGGGCTCACCTTCTTTCACACAGGAGACTTCTCATGTCAAAATTGGTGGAGTCCGAAGTTGTTCCGTATATATATTTATGTGTATACTCAGCTATTTTTGTAGATGAGCCTTACATTTTGTCATTATTTTTAGGTATATGTATAATTATTATCTCTGTTATTATTAATTTTAATATAATTTTCCTAAGCCTTCTACTGTTCACACTAACAGATGGCAAAACTTTATTCTACTAATCACTATCTGTACTGGGATACCTTCTATTAGAAATCTGAGGGGGTACAACAACCAGGACTCCCATAGATCAGCCGTAGTCAGACATCATGGCTCTCTACTATGGGGATATTGTCACTCCTTAGGGAAAGACCACCATGTAAGTGTGTGCAGTCTTATAAAGCCATTTTCACACCACTGTGGGGGATTATGGGAAGAATATGCAAATGTCTTTCCCAGGATGTAAATAGGGAAACACTGCCTCTGTATTCTGCCCTCTATGGGAAGCTCCCTGAACATCATGCCCGACGTGATGCATAGATGTAGTATACATAAATGCATAGATCGTAGTTGGGATGATACTGACTTGGCAATACAGGCTTGTTGGAAAGTCGGGCATGATGTTCAGGGAGCTTCCCATTGAGGGCAGCATACAGAGGCAGTGTTATTTACATCCTGGGAAACACATTTGCATATTCTTCCCATCATGGCTCTCGTAATTGTTCACACATGGTCACTAGTGAGATGAAAAAAAAACACATACATAGGATTGACTGAACTTGTTCTCATTACAAATTTTCCAACAATTTCAGTTTCTCAAAATGGAAATATTTGGGGTTCTTCATGCCCAGTGGAGAAGAGTAAATATAACATATAGCGTTACTCACCTCTCGTGGGCTTGGTCCTCTTTGAGACTCCATAGCTTACATCTATGCATCACTACACCGCTGTGATCCAGGTGACTGCTGTGGCCAAATCACAGTCTTCAGCAGTTCCTGACATCATTCAGGAGGTCAAAACAGGCCTGAATATGATGGGATCCTGCATCAAAACCCAGGACAGGTGAGTAACAATGTTTTTTATGTTTTCTTACCTACCCTGGGCCTTTGCTAACTATAGTCTGGGGTCAGAGGAGATCCCAGAGCATAACAAGAGCGGTTCTGGTATGGGTATATTCAGTCCAAACAAAACCGCTGGGCGAACCTCACTGATATTCACAAGATCAATATGTCATGACATCATAATATTCAGTGTGCCTATATCACTGCTGTAGCCCCTCACAGGCCTTGGTGGTAACCCTAGTGATCACAAGAGAGCCCCAGAAGGTCAGTGAGGAGGTAGAGACAGAGTGCCAGACACCACGAGGTGGCCCAAAAGAGGTAACCTAAGAGTAGGAAGAAACTCTAGAGTATAATAAACCAAACAATTTGAACTATTCAGGTCCAATCTGGTTCACTACAAACCAATTTGCCCATCTCTAGCTATAATCTGCCCCGGAAATAATGCACAATTAAATATTATTATTTATTTATATAACACTTTTAATTCCATGGTGCTTTACATTATATAATTCCATGGTGCTTTACATTATATAATTCCATGGTGTTTTACATTATATAATTCCATGGTGCTTTACATTATTATATAATTCTATGGTGCTGTACATTATTATATAATTCCATGAAGCTGTACATTATTATATTAATCCCACGGTGCTTTACCTTTGAGGGTTTACATTACACACAAAATATACAATATTTTGATAATACAATAATTACAATAATATTAACAATGACTGACTGGTCCAGTGGGATAGAGGGCCCTGCCCGCAAGGGCTTACAGTCTAAGAGGTAAGAAGGATAGAGACAGAAGATGAGG
Organism: Leptodactylus fuscus; assembly: GCF_031893055.1. Taxonomy (NCBI): domain Eukaryota; kingdom Metazoa; phylum Chordata; class Amphibia; order Anura; family Leptodactylidae; genus Leptodactylus; species Leptodactylus fuscus. Next base: position 51,198,888 of record NC_134267.1, on the reverse strand, counting down.
GGAGAGGCTCTTCAGATGGTGATGTGGTGAAAGTCGTGTTATTGGAGGTTGTAGGCCTTCCAGAATAGGAGTCTTTAGGGCCTTCTTGAAGCTTATGATTGTGGGGGTCAGTCTTATGTGTCTTGGTAAGAAGTTCCAGAGTATGGAGTATGCACAGGAGAAATCTTGGAGACCGTTGTGTGAAGAGTGGATGAGAACCAAGCGGAGTAGGAGGTGTTTGGAGGACTGGAGGTTACATATGGGCCGGTAGCAGGAGATTAGGTCAGAGATATATGGAGGGGACAGGAATAGCCAGTATATAATAATGTACTGTTAATATATTTCAGGAAACTGAAAACATCTTTATAATTCTAGTTGAAGAAGGTGAAATCACCCGACACTATATTGTAACCAAAGTGAATGATCCATTACTTATTAGTCCCTATAATGTTTTTCTCATTGATATACCTTTTCCCTATTAGGTTTGTCTACTTGTTACCTAGTACACATTGGAATACTATATAAATTCTGGAAAGCTTAATTTACATTGTTGAAAAAAACCTTCTGCTCCTTAAGTTTTTGTAGACTTCTGACATCACTTAAGGTCATATACTTGGCAAAATAGATATGAAATAATATGTTACAAAGAGAAGTATTATTAAGATTCTTCGTGAGAGTTAACCTTGCTTTCAATTAAATTCTTCTTCTTTTTAATCACAATAGGCTCTGTTGTTGGAATTATTCAAAAGGTCCCTGTCATTCTTTGCCTGGGGCAAAAATCTGTTGAAAATATTGTTCTTTATTATAAGCCCATGAGATAACTTTCCGGCTCTTCCTTCTGTAATGGTCCTTCCTTTGCATTACACTCTTAGGTTTTTGCAGTTTTAAAATTGATGATGTGGACCACAGTAAAAATGAAGATCACGCAAGCAGACGTTACCTTGAGATTTTCAACCTGTGAAATACTCTAACTTTGATGCGCTGTAACATTGCTGTTCTAAAAGTTAAAAGGCTAGTCTATTGGTGGAAAGGCTGCAAAAAGTTTTTCAACTAGTCCTAGAACTCTGCACTTGCGTAATACAATATATATATAAGATATCAGTCAATATAATTATGATGAAAAATTTTATTATGGAAAACATATGTAGAATTTTGATTGTTGCAAATTCTTTATTGCGTTGAATTATTTTTTACCTTCCAGCCGTCCTTATGGTTCATGCAAACTGGAGCAGGTAGAACAGACCATTTTGGGCTATAAGTCACATCCCAGGTTTCCATTCTTGCTAAAAAATTAAGTTTGGTATGTTGAATTTTTCTAGTTGATATCTACAGTTAAGCCGAGCAGCATAATAATTGTTGACTACAATTGTCCATTGGTAACCCCTCAATTAAAGAGGTCTTTCGAGGTTCAATATCTATCACCTATCCATAGGACAGACTGGGAACCCTGCAGATCATGAGGGCATGAGCACAAGGGTCCTGTGATGCCAGTTCCATCTAACCACATGATCGCATTGAAGAAGTGATTAAATGGAGTGGCGGTCAATTCAAAGGCCATAGAACTGATGGGGATACGGTAAGTTTAGCGCTTGGCTATCTTCATCTGTCTCATAAATATTGGATAATGAGACAACTACAAGTTCCTTTCAAACTCCCCCCTTACCTCATTCCTGTAGAATAATGAAATAGGACGCCATTCATGTGATCGGTAGGAGTTACAGCAGTGAGGTACCCAACTCTCAGAAATCAATCATCTATCCTATGGATCTATAAAAAGGATAAAAGTTGATTGTGCATAAACCATTTTAAGTTATATGTATGGACAACATGTAGGTTATATTTGTACAACCCTGTTCATATTCTATAAGGACGTCAGAAATGGTTGTCCATCTAGGGAATACTGGAATATACTTTGGCTCCTGATTTGGTCATCCAAATGTTCTGCACTTTTTTTTTTAGCCACTATTTTTTAAGAAGAGGTTTTCTAGATAGGGCTACCTCTTCAAAGCAACTGACACACTACTCTAGGCCTTAAATATTGTAGACCTTAATCCCTACATTCATATGTATAGTGCATGGTTCCAGTCAAAATCAAAAGTGATCCATCTATTCAGGGGCGTAACATGAGGGGGTGCAGAGGGTGCAGTCGTACCAAGGCCCAGGAGTCTTAGCGGGCCCATAAGCACTGGCGTCAGTATTGAGATTGCAACTTCCATCTGCCCCATAAACCAAGGAGACCCACGGATTACCCTAACCACACTAAGGTTGATCAAACTCCTTAGCACCCGTAACCATCACGATCAAGAATTTGCTGTAGGGATGGGATAGGGGACCCCGGACAAAAGATTGCACGGGGCCCACAAGATTTTAGTCACGCCACTACATCTATTTCAATGGAAGATACATTACATGGGCATTCTGAACATTGATGTAAGTGGACACTAGGGGCGCCATAACAACTATGTAACAGCTTTATCTAGACACGAGAACATTTTTTTAAATGATTCCATCTGAAAAATAGTTTTTCTTTGTGTGACCTAACACCTTTAATAGAAAAAATGAAAATGTTGTGACTTTAGTAGATAGATGAATGATGGTATTCATTGAGTGGATAAAGCATTTCTTGTTTATTTTTCTGTTATTCTGAGAATTTGACATGTTCTTTCCACATATATATGCGTTTCTCTCTGTAATAAATCACACATTGTTTTGTAGGCATTGATAGTCTACTATAAACAGCGTAATTACATTTGTTATTATTTTTGTGCATGAGTCTGAATTAGTAGTGTTCGGAGATCAAGGTTGTTTGTTTTGCACAGTTTGTGTTGAATGCCACCATCAACTTTTCTTATATCCTTGGGAATATGAGTGATATTCAGTGCAAATGACAACAGCATTGTGCTGTTAAGGGACCAGTGAGCGATAGAGTGCTTGTAAAATGGAAAAATGTTAATTATGAACATGGGAACTATTGTCACATTCAGAAGGTCTGATTAAACAGCGGGGATGAAGTAGCCTTGTGTATGTAACAAAGTTCTATCATCTCACAATCCAATTAATCCTATTAAGCATTTTCCCTTCAGATATAATGAAAAAAATGACATTATAGGATAGGGTAAACAAGAAATCGCATTCGAGTTCTAAAATAAAAAGATTAAGACGTGTCTGGAAATCTCTCAAATTAAGGTCTCAAACACCTGGGTGGATTATGGTTTTGTGTTGTACGGAGTCGTAAGAAGACATCTACGTATGGAGAAGCATTGGGACACCTTGTCCTCCTGTATGTACTTATTTCATAGAATGATATATGGAAGATATTTGTGATGGCGCAAGCACTACACCCTAAGCCAGTTGGACTTTACACATGAACACCCTGAAGACCCCAAAGGTCGCTCGTTATATGGTGCCTTTACCCCTAGTAACCCAATATCACATCACAACCAGTGCATAGCCATATCCTGGGGCAACTCTAGAACTGCTCCTACAGCATAATTCTTCTGCGCAAACAATGTTCTAACCAGTTCTACACAGTAAAACATGGTCAAAATAATCAATAGTCAGAATATCCAAGGGAAATGATTTTTGTTTGTTTTTTTTTTTGTTTCACCTTTGCTTCACCCAGGTCTCCTCTCCAAGTATTGAGATTCCTGGATAACTCCTTTAATGTATGGGATATGACTTTTTTAGTATAGAGAATGTGCTTCCTACTGTATGCTACTGTACCCCTTTACCAAAGCATTTTGATGTAAACAGGACCATTTATAGGTTTAGAACTATAGCATGGCAGTATTTGCTTGAAAGCTATGGGAAGCTTATATTCATGGGACATCAGAGCTTACTGCTAATATAAACAGGTTTAGTAATTTCTTATACATCTCTTATATACACTGTCTACCAATACGTATTTGGACAGCTGTGGATAGAATAGCTGTGTGTAGAATAGAAAAACAGCATTTATTCATATTCAGTAGAGATGAGCGAACACTAAAATGTTCGAGGTTCGAAATTCGATTCGAACAGCCGCTCACTGTTCGAGTGTTCGAACGGGTTTCGAAGCCCATTATAGTCTATGGGGAACATATACTCGTTAAGGGGGAAACCCAAATCCGTGTCTGGAGGGTCACCAAGTCCACTATGACACCCCAGGAAATGATACCAACACCCTGGAATGACACTGGGACAGCAGGGGAAGCATGTCTGGGGGCATAAAAGTCACTTTATTTCATGGAAATCCCTGTCAGCTTGCGATTTTCGCAAGCTAACTTTTCCCCATAGAAATGCATTGGCCAGCGCTGATTGGCCAGAGTACGGAATTCGACCAATCAGCGCTGGCTCTACTGGAGGAGGCGGAGTCTAAGATCGCTCCACACCAGTCTCCATTCAAGTCCGACCTTAGACTCCGCCTCCTCCGGCAGAGCCAGCACTGATTGGCCGAAGGCTGGCCAATGCATTCCTATGCGAATGCAGAGACTTAGCAGTGCTGAGCCAGTTCTGCTCAACTACACATCTGATGCACACTCGGCTCTGCTACATTTCGGAGTCTAAGGTCAGCGCTGGCCAATGCATCAGATGGACAATCAGCGCTGGCCAATGCATTCTATTAGCCCGATGAAGTAGAGCTGAATGTGTGTGCTTAGCACATACATTCAGCTCTACTTCATCGGGCTAATAGAATGCATTGGCCAATCAGCGCTGGCCAATGCATTCTATTAGCGTGAGCTGAGTTTGCACAGGGGTTCTAGTGCACCCTCGGCTCTGCTACATCAGATGTGTAGTTGAGCAGAACTGGCTCAGCACTGCTAAGTCTCTGCATTCACATAGGAATGCATTGGCCAGCCTTCGGCCAATCAGCGCTGGCTCTGCCGGAGGAGGCGGAGTCTAAGGTCGGACCTGAATGGAGACTGGTGTGGAGCGATCTTAGACTCCGCCTCCTCCAGCAGAGCCAGCGCTGATTGGTCGAGTTCCGTACTCTGGCCAATCAGCGCTGTCCAATGCATTCCTATTGGAAAAAGTTTATGTCACAAAAATCACAATTACACACCCGATAGAGCCCCAAAAAGTTATTTTTAATAACATTCCTACCTAAATAAAGGTCATCCCTAGCTATCCCTGCCTGTACAGCTATCCCTGTCTCATAGTCACAAAGTTCACATTCTCATATGACCCGGATTTGAAATCCACTATTCGTCTAAAATGGAGGTCACCTGATTTCGGCAGCCAATGACTTTTTCCGATTTTTTTCGATGCCTCCGGTGTCGGAGTTCCTGTCCCACCTTCCCTGCGCTGTTATTGGTGCAAAAAAAGCGCCAGGGAAGGTGGGAGGGGAATCAAATTTTTTTGGAGTTTGCCACGTGATGTTCGATTCGAATCGAACACATCGAACAGCCTGATATCCGATCGAACATGTGTTCGATAGAACACTGTTCGCTCATCTCTAATATTCAGTAGTTGGTAGAACCCAGCAGATGCTTCCTTACGGATGGTATTGATCAGCACAATACTCACAGATGCCTGTTGAAACTCCTGGTGTATGTGAGCTATCAGTTGGGTGCGGTTTCTCTGGTCAGCTCTCGGGGCACATTCCGACAATCCTCGTTCACCTTCCACTTTGTAATCACATAGGCCACTGTCGATTTTGGGTAATTCAATTCGCTTGCTATGTCCCTTAAGGATCGACCATTTCTGTGGTACCCTACAATTACCCCTTTCTCGAATTTGGACAACTGTGCACTTTGTGGCATCTTGCAAGCAACTAATGTCAATGCACTAATGCCAATGCTGTTTCCTATTTAACGGCGGAAGGCGTGACGTACATCACCACTGCAGATATCTTCATTTGCATGGGTGTCCAAATACTTATTGGTAGACAGTGTATATAAAAATGAGTTTCTGTCTGTCTGTTCTTTATGCACAACCAAACAACCAGACCGATCCTCACCAAATTTGGCACACAGGTACATCAGGTGTCTAGGAAAGTTTTAGAGCAGTTCCTGAGATACAGTATTCCCAAAAAATGACCTGCAGTTACGAATAGCATCCTTCAAGTCTTTCACTCATATTCTGAGTGCCATACACACAGTCACATGTCCTTTATCAGCCAATAGAAGCTCACAGGCTCTTAATCTTCACATGAACACAGCTTTACTCCAGGTTTCCATAACAACCCAGCCATTCTTCTTCACTGCTGTAGGCCAGCTTAAAAGGCACTGCTAAAGGATGAAACTGCTACACAAGATCACATACACACAGCTTTACTTCAAGTTTCCATAACAACCCATTACAGGTTTTTCACTGATATCCAAACTGAGATATGCATGATCACATGATACTTATGGACCAATGGAAACTCGCAGGTAATTCAGTCTTCAAATACACACAGCTTTAGACCAGGTTTCCATATCAACTAACCTATTCTTATGGGGCCACTACACCAACCAAAAATGAAATATACCCATGAGAAACCGGGTCCTTCTGCTAGTTTTGTATAAAAGTAAGACAGTGCAATCTTAGACTACACAGTGTTAAAATGCACCAGATTTATCACAGTATCTAATGTTAGATGATAAATCTGGTGCATTATTAGATTATCTGGTTTAATATTACACCTCCTATTAATTGGCTTAGTGTATGCCAGTATGTTTACTGCACATTGTCACAGTTTAGATTACACCTACTTTCCACAACCAGCAATAATTCCTACAAAGCTATATGGCTATTTCATACAAAACATAAAAGTGTCTAAAAAGTTTTAGAAATGGGGTGCAATGCATGCTAGGCAGTTTCCCCCACTTTGTCTAAAAATGGCAATTTTTAAGGTAACATGTAACTAAGAAGTTAACACTCCTTGTCTCACTGTTAGGTACAACACCAGTATATGACATAAAACTCCACGGCTGCCAGAGCTTTCAGTGAATAATCACTTCTGATACAATGCAATGAACTCACTTTTTTAAACATGACTCATTTCCTTACATTATTTTTATATGCAAATTAGTCATTTCATCAAGAACCTGAACAGAATAAATAATCCGTTGCAAATTAAGAGACTCCCATCCCCATTTCATGGTATAATTTTAGATATTTGATGAAAACCTGTTCAGGTTGTTTGTCTCTGGAATTGTAATATATTTGCAGCATCTCAGCTACATTTGCAGCTGCATGAGGCTGAAAAACACATGTGGAAAAGACCATGGTGGAAATGCATCACGTTCTTTTTCCGCAGGGTTTTTCACACAAAGTCCGCAGAGTTTTACTCTGCAGATTTTCTCATTCTATTATGCCTATACAGAAAATGCCAGTATTTCTGTAAGTATAATTCACATGCATTTCCACTGTAATTTTCTGTATTGTGTGGTGGAATTAGTCAGAATCCCATCGACTTTGCAGGTACTGTAAAACTCCGCAGTTTTTGCAACGTGGGGCCCCAGTCTATAAGTGATCTAGACGTAATATGGTGGTGGTGATCTTCTTATAAGTAGTATAAATATAATTCTAATTAAGCTTGCCAGATGAAATTCAACTACGCCTTTCAGTTATTGAGTATTATAGGGGTCCATTCACACTGAGGAATTTGCATCTGATTTAGAGGCAATCAGTTCTAAATTCCAACCTGACTCTTCCTACCCTTCATATCAATGGCAATGATAGACGTTTCAGAAAAAGAAGCATCTGACCTGATCTTCCCATGGTTTAAACCATTCAGATTCAGTTGCAGAGCCTAGAGGGTGAGGTCTAAGAAGTTTAGCACCACTACTGTATGTTCAAGGCTAGTCAGATTTAGACATGGGCAAATAAGTTCATGACGAACTAGATCCTACCCAAAATTTCCAAATGGTTCAGGTTTTAAGAAAACTGAACCATTTGGGATTTGTCTCAGATGAACTAAAATGATGGCTACACATGCACTGCAGTTAATTATTATACTCTGATGTCTCTTCACAGTGGAGGCTGAAGGGAGGTGACAAAAAAAAAAATTATACTCGCCTTCCATTATCTCTTTTAGGCCTCTTTGCGGGTCTTCTCTGTCTCTGCCTCCTCGAGGCATCTGGCGCTCTCCTGTGATTTTATGATGCCTAGTATGTCCATGTCACGGCTGTGGAGAGCACTGGCCACCGCAAGGAGGCCCAAAACAGGTAACAAAAAGTGAGTATAAGGTCAGGGACCCACAGGAAAATCGCAGCGTTTTACAGTACAGGCAAAGTGGATGGGATTCTAGCAAATCGTATGCCCACTTTGTGGAAAAACCTCCGTGCAGAAAAACCGCGATTTCCAAAACCAACACGCTTTTGGAAATCGCAGCATGTCAATTATACCTACGGAAACACCGCCGGTTTGCCTATAGGTATGATTGTAACACAAAGTGTGCAGAGGAAAACTCCACGGACTTTGTTTAAAGTGCTGCAGGAAAAACCGCAATGCGTTCACGTCATGGTTTTTCCCTCAGTGCTTTATTGCTGTGGGACATCCCGTGGGGCCTTAGCCAAACTGTTTTTTATTTTTGCCACCTCCCGTGGGCTTCCACCTATTATCCCTTCAGACCCCAGAGAATACTAATTTCATATCTGGATCTATCCAAACAAGTAAAGACGTTCACACATGGAAAATTTGTGGCAGAAATTTCAACAACTGAAATGATCTTATATACAATTAAATGAGTTTGTTTTTGCAAAATGTGTATAGTCCCCCTGTATGAAAAATTTCTGTAACAAATCTGCTGCATGCAAATACACCCCTACTGTAAAACAAGAAGTCCGGGAATGGCGTGCCCGTTGTCTAACATTTACCATTCGCTAACATCTTGTTTCAAATCTTTAATTAAGATATAACCGGGTCCATTTGACTATTTTAACAACAGGATTCACATTCCTGAAATTCTAACAAATGTCCCAGGTAAACAGGAAAATAATCAGCCTCTATTCACTTTTATGTCCATTAATTTCTTTTAATTTGAAATACAATAGATAACATCCGGCCACCGCTCAGGCATAAGAAAGCCATTGCAAATGTCAGTTAAAATTGAAATTTGGAAAAATTCTTAAACCGCCTTATCCCAGAATCAGTTTGCACTTTTATTTAAGGTTACCTTTTCATATTCTTCAATTGCCACAGCTTAAATCATGTTTAAAATAACATCTCGGCTGCAAACACATATTTTCCAGTAAATTACTTTTTTGGCTGTGAGCATAATCCTGTTTTTATCCTACGCTGTCAAATAAATATAATTTTGACAGAAATTAGTGACAAGTTATAGAATGCACGGTGGCTAGGATTAGGAAGCCGAGGTCCGAGGATTTAGATATTAAACAATTGACACCCTTTTTGAAATTGGCCGATGGGTCGAAATCTGGGCTATTATTGACAAAGGGCAAAAAATTATTTAAAATGTATGAATGTGTTCTCGGAGTATGCATGATATTCTCCGTAAGATTAAACGCTGACCAGTTTTATACCTTATCTTTTAAGCAACTGAATAGATTTGGTGTTTTCGACCAGTTGTACGTGAAACCTTTTTAGGTAGGGTTCACACTACCGTTGGTGTCGACACAGAAGGTGTCCATTTAAAAAAAAAAAAAAAAAAAATGGACACCTATCATAACAGACACAAACGGACTGTAACTGATGGCTATAATAAGTTAGGGAGGGTTCACATCTGTGCCCGGTCTCCGCTTTCAGGTTCCCGTCTTCTGCCCGAGAAACTGGACAGGAGACGGAAACCAGCAGTCAATTTTCAAACCCATTCATTTGAATGGGTTTGCAAAGTGTCCACCCATGAGCGCCCGTGAGCGTCCTCTTCCTCTCCACAGTGAAACCATTTTTTTTAACCAGACCCAAACCGGACATGCAGGACTTTGTGTCCGGTTGAAAAAAAACGCTTTGACGTGGAGACCAGAAGACGCTCACGGGCGGACACTGACTGCCGGGTTTCCATCTCTTGTCGGCAAAAGACGGAAACCCACCCTTACTTTCCGTTGCCCATAGACCTCAATGTTAAAAAAAAAAATGGACACTTGCTGTCCATTTTTTCAAATGGATAGAAAAATCCTGCATGTAGGATTGAAAAAACGGACATGGTTGTAAACGGACACTAAAGGACAACAGATAAAACCCCATTGAAATTAATAGAAATTGTAACGGACACAGCTAGTGTCCATTGCTAAAATCTTGAACGGACAGTAACTACGGACACTGTTGTTGGACACCAACGGTAGTGTGATCACCTCCTTACATGGATATTTTATTTATGACATTCAGTCATGGATTATTTTCCGATAGCAACAAATCAGAATCTTCAATTAGTGTTGCCTTTTGGAAATAAAAATGGCAACTTGATGGTTTTATTAGAACCCCCTGACAAACATTAAAGGGCCTGACAAGTCCAAACAAATAATAGTACTGTGTAGTGGGCTTCAATATGAGCAGAAACATATATGTGGCCACTAACCAATGGAGTAATGCAGAGATAATCATTTTTATGGTTAGGCAAATGAGCCTCTCCATAAATTGCCATTGTACACATTTCCTTGTGTAGACTGACAATTTTTGGCAATTAATATAAAAAGGGAGTCTACCAACTCCAATAAAATCATGTTACAGAACAGTGATAAACAATCTTTGTTATGAATGTCAGTTTTGTAAATTTGGAGAAAAACAACTTAAAATTCTTATGCAAATAAGGCAATTGATGCTCAAGTATGATGGATAATGGGGACGTTAAACTTCCATTCAGTGGCGTAACTTGGAATGGCGGGGTCCCGTAGTTGACTTTTGACATGCCCCCCTACCGACGCAGAAGACCCCAACCGACCCCCCTCCCCCACACACATTCCTATACACACTATTATGCACCATAGTGGCCCCAGCATGCACTATTATGCCCCATAGTCACCCCTGTACACACTAGTATGCCCCATAGTGGCCCCTGCGCACAGTATTATGCCCCATAGTGGCCCCTGCGCACAGTATTATTCCCCATAGTGGCCCCTGCACACAGTATTATGCCCCATAGTGGCCCTTGCACACAGTATTATGTCCCATAGTGCCCCTGTACACACTATTATGCCCCCCCCCTTTGGACACCCATGAACAATTATTATACTCTGTAAATAATCAGATACCAAGAGGAGATACCAGGGATATGGCAAGAGCAGTGCTCCAGGAAGTTCCACCCCCAGGGCACCAACTCATTAATTTGCATGAGGGTTAAAAGTTGTTTTTTTCCAAATCTACAGATGTGAATATATATATAAAGATTATGTTATTTATCACTGTAATGTGCTCTATAATTTGGCAGTGGCAGCTTATTATGTTTGGGGTGGTGGTAGTCTCCCTTTAAGGCATTTAATGGCTTCAATATACTTCGCCAGTCTCTCCCAAGGCTCAAGACATGAGTCACAAGGTGTGCCACAACTAGGTCCTTTGCAGCTACACGATTTGCCTTATGACTCTAGTGGCTCTGGGCAAGGATCTAACATATATTTTTAATATTTTACCATATATGCAGGTGCCAATTTTAGGTTTTAAGCTGGACAACTCATATCTGGACTACTATGAGTATTATATATAAAGAGAACCTTCATTTCTAATTCAACCTATAGTTACATGCACTAGAAAAGCTCTGACTTGGCCATCAGTGATTGATATTACAATGCAGGTAGAAAAACGTTCTTCTCTAGAAACCTTGGAAAAAAGTTTAAAAACATCCATTATTTGGTTAAAAATTTAACAATATCCACTACATCTCCAAAGCATACTTTGCTTATGTGCTTTAGACCATTACTAGTTCATACTAATAGCTAAAAACCAAGAATGGTTTGCAAAGTATAAGTGAAGACCGCTTTGGAGACGCACATTGTTGGATTTTTAACCATGTTTCAAATAAACTTTGAACATTTTAAAACTTTTTCTATGGATGCTGCAAACATACCTTTTTCCGCTTCTATTCTGTGTTCTGCTTGTATTGGATGATTTGTGCAGGGTAAGTAGAGAACATTCAAAAAATATCTGGTATTTTAGGACTAAAAATGAAATCAATCCTAGAAAATGAAATGTCTCAAAATTACAAAAAGAAAATTTACAAAAGTACAGAAGAATACTTTTATCTTGTTTGTTTAAAATGCTCTTCTGACTCTGCCGCTACTTTTTCTGATCATTTGCTTGTGGGCTTGGGAGAAGTTTATGTTAGTTATCCATGTTCCATAAACCATAATGATTGACAGGAAATCACATAGGCCAGATTTACTAATAGTTAGACAGCGTACTTTTAGGAAGTCTGAAAATGTTCCGGATTTTTCACTGATGCTGGATGATAAAACTCGTGTATCTTTGGACTGTCTAGTCTAAGTTTATACCATCTTTTAGTTGGTTTAGTATGAGCCAGAATTTAATGACAATTTTGGCACTTTTAAGCCACACCTGTTTCCTGACAAGCCTCTCCCACTTATTTAGTGGCGCCAACATGCGCCACGTTTACACCCGTGTCTAGTCTAAGTTTCAGCACAAAACAGTCACTCAAAAGCAGAAACTGCACTGATAATGGCAGTATTGTGATGACATCATCAGAGTCCATATGTCCTTTGCCCAGGAGTCGGTAGGCAAAGACATCATATACTTTAGGAAGCGTTTATCTGGAGAGTATGCTGCTATGTAGAAAGTGGAAGGCAGTGTCTTCTATTAGGGAAGGATGGAGGGTATTATACTGCTGGAGACATCTGAACAACCCCGGGGGTCTAGTGGTAATAGTAATGCTAATCAGGGACGTAACTACCGGGGGTAGCAGTGTTAGCAGCTACCGCAGGGCCCGGGACATTAGGGGGCCCAGCGACAGCCGTTACCGCTGCGTTTTTTTGGGGGTTTTTTAATAGGCTGTTACCGGCTGAAGTACAGTAACTCCACCGGTAACATGCCCCATTTACTTACCTCTTCTGGCTCCGAGCAGGCTTCGGGCCTACTAGTGTGACGTCCCTGATGTCACATGACTGAGGCCTGCATCCTTATGCATCGCGACGCAGGCCCAGGTCATGTGGCATCTCTGCACTCCGACATCAGTGGGGAGTGCAGCGGAGCCAGGGAGAGGTAAGTAACAGTGTTTTTTATGTTTGTTTTCCCCGCTTGGGTCTCCGAATATTATACTCAGTGCTCAGTGGACTTCCAGTGCTATGTGGTGGTTAATTAGCATATCGATAAAAGCAGGCTAATTGAAAAACGGCTGAAAGGATTAATAAACAGAAGGTATGAAGAACAAAATGGACCAGCCTAATCCAAGGATTCGGGATTCTAGACAGCTCTGTTTAAAAAGAAAACATTTTGCACTTGAAAAAGGGCCACATTAGGCCCAAAACGCGTTATGTACTGTTACATAATAAAGAAGCTCTTTTATCCATCCCTGCATGAGCACTGATCCTTTTGCCAAATCCTTGGATTAGGCTGGTCCATTTTGTTCTTCATAATAACGTTCCTGTGAAGTAAATTCAACGACTGCCCTCCCTTCCTGCCTTGGACTACAGGACTGGTTGATTATATGCTTATGGGTTGTTGTGACATCATCACAACCCACTAAAGTGAGCAGGCATTTATAGTCTGTACCTATTGCCATCTACCAAGAACGTATTACAAGAGGATCGGCTCAGTGCTCTCTATTTGTATATTGTAAACAGAAGGTATGTGTGGAATAGCCTTTCTAAAGGCTATGCAAATATATGCTTAGTTAAAGGGATCCTATCATTAAAACACATTTTTTTCTGCCTAAGTAAGTAAGTAAGTGGCCATTTTCTTGTGACTTGTGGGCATGCGCAGTCAGCTCTGTCCGAGGCCTACAAGTTTAACCGCCTGCGCAGGAAGAAGACGCGTGAAGAGGATGTTCTTGAAGAAGATGGAGGCATCACTGGAGAGTTCTCTCGTAGCATTGGGGACGCCCCCAGTGCTGTTTGAGTGCTGAGGACTGCCCCCAGTGCTGCGAGAGAACTAATTTGCATACCGACGAAAACTGGGATTTCTACATAATGGCGGCATCTAAAGCTAGGAGAAGAATAGCCTTTCCTAAGGCTATTCCTAAGTGATAGGCAGAAAAAAATTGTGTTTTAATGATAGGATCCCTTTAATAATCACTAGAATTAAACATTTGTTAGATAACATCTATATATTGCTATATGAGAGGATAGAAATAAAAAAATAAATAGTGCATAGGACCCTATATGGGTTACTTTTGAGACAATCCCTTTAATTTAAAAAAAATAAAAAAATCTCCACTTGCCTTTCTTCTTCATATAACGTTATTAGCCTGGTGATGTGTCAGAACTTAAGCCAACAGAAGACTCCTGGACAGAGAGGCCATGCCACAAAGTGGGGGAGTTAAAAAATACAATATAGTAAAAAAAAAAAAAAAAAAATGTGTAAAGGAAAGTGCCCGACTGTTCATGTTAGATATATTGGTCTGACCTCGGTGATCCTTGGGTTATCAGTGTCTCAAAGGTTTCATGAAAGGCCGAGATAATGTACACTGAAATAAATAACAGATTGCCGAAACAAAGACCCATTCCAAGCAGGGTTCTTTTCTTGTCCTAGGCGTGGCGACAATGGCTTGTGTAACGTAACATGTTACATTTAAAAGAAAACTGTAGAGAAATACAATTTTCACTGCGCAGAGACTTTTCTCTTTGCAACAATACATAGCAAACATGCAAATGAAGATATCTGCCATCCATTGCACAAAAAGGCCTAAAACATTCTGACTTACCCTGACCGATTTATTGAATTTCCTGAATTAATTAAGCGACGCACACCACATGTTTTATTCCTCAATTACTATGCTTATATAGAAGAGCACCATCCCGTTCCCATGGAAAACAACAGTGGCTAGCTAAATCTTCACACCCATTAATTGCCTCTACCGTGCGCCTCTCTCCTGACATACTTGAGATTGTAAAGGATGTTTTTAGCAGCTAAGCAATGATATGATCATCAATATACACTCTTCCCTAATTATTTCAAAAATGTTTTGTTAGAAAAAAAATTGAAAAAAAAAATGTCCCCGCACATTTTTTCATTTCATTTAAAAAGCATCTATCATCGGTATCTATTTTCTATGATTTAGGCAATTCAGTCTGGGGAGAAAAAATTATATTTTTTTTTTTTTGCTCTGTGTCATGGCTGCTTTACAGATCTGGGAAGAGGGAATAGTGGATGGAGAAGGGGAAAAATGCTTTTGTTATTTTATAACTGTACCTGCCTCTAACCAGTTTCATTGGTTCATGTAAAACTACTCTACGGTAAGGCCCCATATGGACCCCCCGGGGCAGAAATTAGCCAAAAATGGCTGTTTTTCTCTACTGCTTTCAGCCACGATTTCTGGGTGATTGTTCTCATCTTTCAATCTTTGCATCACAAAGCTTGAAAACCACAGGCAAATATGTAGCAAAAATTCACATGCTGTGTGTTCAAAACCCACAGTGCAAGAGACATTGGGCACATTTATTAAAGGGGCTCTATCAGCAAAATTATGCTGTGTGAGCCTCACATATGCGTGAATAGCCTTTAAAAAGGCTATTCAGGCACCGCTAATGGTATATTAAACCTACCCCCGTTTTAAAATAAAACCATAAAAACATATATGTAAATTATACTTATCGTGCACGATGGGCAGTGATGCACGGTCTGACATCATCTTGCTGTCACGCCTTCCTCTTCTCTCTTCTTCTTTTGGCGATGCCCTCCGGTCCTGGCTCTTCCCCGACTTCATCTTCTTTTCTTCCGGAATGAAGAAGTTTGTGAGCGTACTGCGCATGTGCAGTACGCTCACCTAGTTGTAAGGGTTACTTATAACTACAACAAAAATGGCGCCGGCGTGTGCGCAGAAGGGATTTGAACACAACCCGCCGGAAAAACTGAAGATCAAGGCGGGGGAGAGCCAGGACAGGAGGACGTCGCTGGAAGAAGAAAGAAGCGGAAGGCGTGACAACAAGATGACGTCGGACAGTGCAGGACCGCCCAGCAGGTAAGTATCATTTGAATAATTGTTTTTAGGGTATTATTTTAAAATGGGGGGGTTAAAATAACATTAGCAGTGCCTGAATAGCTTTTTTAAAGGCTATTCAGGCATATGTGGGGCTCATACAGCATAATTTTGTTGATAGAGCCCCTTTAAGCTAGTTGCACCTTTTGTTTTAGGTCTTTTTCTGCCCTTTTTCTGTTTAGTGCCCACAGCTCAGATAAAGTACATGAAAGAAGGTTAAGGATTTTACATATGTGCTACTTTGGTATGTCTTGTGTTGGTCATTGTCTATTAGATACCAGATGTCCTTTTGTGTCTTCCCCAGGGACTAGCAAAGACTGGGCCTTATAGCAAACTCATGACTTGCCCTCCTCCTGCCCTTTCTTGGCTTCCAAATAGTGGTGAACCTAGCCCCCCCTGCTGCCTGAGGCGTACGATAAAAAGACCCGATGGGGGGGGGGGCGGCGCAATTAGGTTTTTCTTTTGATCGTCCGTATCAGGTAGCGGGGGAAGGTGCGTGTCTTAATGGTAACATTAGAGTGAGTACAGTGCAGTAATATTTTGTTACTTACAGGAGACGTCTTCCCACATTTCCTGTCTCTTCCCTTTTGTCCACCATGACCACTTCCTCCAGCTGTGACTTGATTCTGTAAAGTTTGCAACACAGACATCTTTGACCCCTTACTTCTCTACTTATACTCTGGGTCTGATCAAACCCCAGAGTATAATAATAGCAGAATTTCTTGGGGCCTATGGCCTTACTTATTTATCCTCACCACTGCTCATGGGCTTTTTTGCTCCACTTCTTCCCTCTAGGAGACCCAGTGACAAGATATGGAACGCACGAGGGACCTTAGAGAGCAGAAGGGGAAGGGGAAGTGAAGACAGCCTTAAGCAGGAACAGAATCGGTAAGTAAATAAGGTCCATCACTTGCTGGGATTACTATGGACTATTAAAAAAAAAAAAAAAAGCAGGATCCTACTGGGCCCCCTAAGGTTGCGAGCACAATGGCGGCTGCTACGGCTGCTATGGCAGTACTTACACCACAAGAAGAAAACGCTGCTTTTCCACAATGGGAAGGGACAATATGTCGCTGGAAGGCAGGGACTCCTAGTAGCACAGATAACTATAATGCTAGGAGTCCCTCTCCCAGTATGAATTTCGAGCAGGTAGATCTGGTAAACACATGGACCGAGTTTCAAAGCTGAAACTCAGTCATATGAATGTAGGGTATGGCTTGGGTTACACTGTAATTTTTTTGTAGCTTTACTAATTGATTGTAACTATTGAGCTACAGCCACAGTCCAAATAAATGCACTCATAGACTGCAGTTGTCACACAATAGTTAAAAACAATAAAGTATCTCTACAAAAAGTCACAGTATAGTCATGGGCTAAATCATTATCTAAAATGCAGGGGTCACTATGGGGCATCATACTGTGTGTGCAGGGGTCACTATGGGGCATCATACTGTGTGTGCAGGGGTCACTATGGGGCATCATACTGTGTGTGCAGGGGTCACTATGGGGCATCATACTGTGTGCAGGGGCCGCTATGAGGCATCATACTGTGTACAGGGCCACTGTAGGGCATAATAGTGCATGCAAGAATGTGGGGGGGGGGAGTCAGTCAGTCAGGCTCTTTGGCGTCAGTCGGGGGAGGCCCATGTCAAAAGTTCACCACGGGGCCCCACCATTCCTAGTTACACCACTGTATATGTGAATTAGTGTCATTGTGAGTGCAACTTATTCTTTTTATACAAAAGGGGGACAAGAGAAACTTTTTTCAGGAATGTTTTTCCTCCTTTAATTTTTGGAGAACTATTCCCAATTTCGGTAAAAATGAAATGAAAAAAATGATCACTTCTGGATGTAAATGCAGCCTGACTATCATAGTCTAACAGAGCGATCTCAAATCACAGACATTTGATTTACAAAACCGGCTAGGTGATATTCCTTCCTTAGAAACTTATAGCTGTGTTTAAGTATAAAATATACAATTGCATATTCAAAGATAAAAAATAGTGATCAAAGAGCAGATGTAAACTGTGACAAGCAGGGCAAAGTCCACAAGCTACAATAAGAGGGATAGGGTGAAGTGAATATGAAGTAAAACACACGTCCACATATTGTAAAATGCTAATTTTAAACCTGACCTCAGCAATATATGCAAATAATCATATAAGACGTATGTAAAACAAAGGCAATTCCCCCATTCAAAGGTATATATGTACAGGCCTGCTGTTACTTCCACTCCTACTCCACCCCCCACATTTCATAGGTGTAATGTAAAGCTTGTCCATATGGTTTGACAATTAATGAGCCTTGATCAGAAGAGTCACACAGTGGAGGAGCTGCCTAACTGTATCCTGCAGCAAGTATCCTGCTGGGTGACTCCTCGCCAACTGCAACTGGGCAGCACTGCCAGTGACCAAGGCACTAATATTGTTCCCGAGACGCAGTTAGGTCAAGTAACACATTGTCCCTGTACTAATCCATATAGTGGTTAAAAAGAGGTGCTCCTCATGGCCAGAATGGCATGCAGCAGACAGCAACAATGGGTTACTTTGACATATGTCATTGGAGGCTCATGACAGAAGTTTGTTGGCTTCTCAGGCCCTTTGAAGGGGCCACCAGATTTGTGATGAGGCAGATTTGTGATGATGCAGTAAGCTGTGAAAGTGGCCATTTTCTTGTGGCCGCTTACACAGTAAGCTGGTGTAAGCAGCCATTTTATTGTGGTTGTGGGCATATGCAGTTGGCTCTGCCCAAGGCCCGATGGCAGAGCCAACTGAGCATGCCTAGAAGATTGAAACCCAGGACGGAAGAAGACACAGGGAGAAGGCATTCTAGAAGAAGACTGAAGCATCGCTGGAGAGTTCTCTCACAGCATTGGAGATGCCCCTAGTGCTGCGAGAGAACTCATTTGCATACCGAAGAAAACCTGGATTTCTACCGAACGGCAGTGCAGAGAAAACATCTAAAGGTAGGAGAAGAATAGCCTTTCTTAAGGCTATTCCTACGTGTTATTCAGAAAAAAAGGTGCCCTAGCAACACGGTGGCTCAGTGGTTAGCACTGCAGCCTTGCAGCTCTGGATTCCTGGGTTTTAATCCCGCCAGGAACAACATCTGCAAGGAGTTTGTATGTTCTCACTGTGTTTGCGTGGATTTCCTCCCATTCTACAAAGACATACTGATAGGGGGAAAAAAATGTACATTGTTATTGCAGTTCATAGTGAAACTTGTTCAAATATGGGATCCTTGAGAGATTCGCTCATTTCTAGTACTGATCTTCTTTGATCCAATTTGTTACTTTACATATCCCTTGCAACAGTAAATTTCTCGCCTCCATACATTTTGAATTTCTGTTAACATTTCAATGATTGCGTAGAATGACCAGGAGACATGTGATGCTATTTACACCCCATTGAAGACCTCAGAGGACAAATACGTATGTATTTTGGGCAAAGTACATAAGCTTGAAACACAACTGCTTGCAGGACTTTTCTCTTCGCATATTTTAAGTGGAATGGGGGACAGAATCTCTGAACGGTCACACAACCTAGTGTGACCATAGCCTTAGGCTTTATGAACCTGTGCCTTTTTACAATTTTAGCAAAAAAAAAAAAATCCCAAAGCAGTGAAAACTCCAAGGAAACACAAGAAAAGACAAAAAAAAAAAAAAGGAAAAAAAAAGACAAAGACAAAATAAATACAAAAAATCTGGCTTACGCGTTTCGAGGCATGAGCCCCTTAGTTTTGAGGAGCTCATGCCTCAAAACACGTAAGCCAGATTTTTTGTATTGTTGTATTTTTATTTTTTTATTTTTTTGTCTTCTCATGTGTTACCTTGGAGTTTTCACTGCTTTGAGATTTGGTTTGCTATGCATTGCTATGATTTTTAATGAAGACATGATCATTAAAAGTTAAGTTTTATGATTTTTTTTAACTTTATTTGTGGTGCTCGATTCAATCCATATTTTTCTACAATATTGTAGTTAAGTCTGAAGTTAAGCCTCCCCTCCACTCTGAACAGACACAATGTTCATTTCAGATTTCTCTTTCTCCATGCTCTGCTATAAATCCCATATTGCCCCAGCACAGGTACACATGGGCAGCTAGAGACTGTACTATCTCTGTATTCTCAGAGATAGTGTCATTATTAGAGATGAGCGAGTAGTGAAATATTCGATATTCATTTCGAGTAGCCCCTCAATATTCAGCATAGTTTTTGGCCCTTTGGGTGAACTGAGCCTCTAACCAGCAGAGTTTTTGGCCCTTTAATTTAGTTCAGCCTTGCACCAGCAGTGTTTTATTTTTTTGGCCCTTGGGGTGAGTAGAGCCTTGCACCAGCAGTGTTTTAATTTTTGGTCCTTGGGGTGAATAGAGCCTTGCAGCAGCAGAGTTTTTCTTTTTGGCCCTTGAGGTGAGTAGAGCCTTGCACCAGCAGTGTTTTATTTTTTGGCCCTTGGGGTGAGTAGAGCCTTGCACCAGCAGTATTTTAGGCCCATTGGGTGAATTGAACCTTTAACCAGCAGAGTTTTAGTTTTCGGCCCTTGGGGTGACCCCTAAAAAAATCAGATTTCAGGCCCTTGGGGGTGAGCTCTAAAACATTAATTTTCAGGGCCTTGGGGGGAGCCCTAAAACATTAATGGGGGGGTTTAACTATTTATTTATGGTGAAGGTGGTGATGGTGTTGGAGGAGGAGGAGGTCGAGAAGGAGGGCGAGGAACTTGTGTGCTGGCACAGACACATGGAACTGTGTCTCATCAGTACTGTGGATGAGACATGCTGGTTACGGGGCCACAATATCTGCTATCTACCCTAGTATAGATTCCTGGTGCTTGGGCCTCGTCAGCACTACACCCTGCACCCCGCTTGATGTTGTGGCACTGATGGCTGCCCCTCTCCAGTATATAATTGGAGTCGAGCTACTGCGGCCTGGATCCCCTCGTCCTCATCCCCTTGTGCTACTGATGAGGGGCACTGCTGGCACCCCCTTTCCAGTAGCTGGACTGTGGACTGGATTTCCACGCCCACGTGCTCGCTCCCTTGTGCTACCCTGACGCATCTTTTGCAAGCTCATTGTATGTGTACACTGTTCCTGCCATGTAGCTCTAAAAAAGAGCTGTTGATTGTAATGTTTTCCTGCCTAGTAGAGATGAGCGAACACTAAAATGTTCGAGGTTCGAAATTCGATTCGAACAGCCGCTCACTGTTCGAGTGTTCGAAAGGGTTTTCGAACCCCATTATAGTCTATGGGGAACATATACTCATTAAGGGGGAAACCCAAATCCGTCTCAGGAGGGTCACCAAGTCCACTATGACACCCCAGGAAATGATACCAACACCCTGGAATGACACTGGGACAGCAGGGGAAGCATGTCTGGGGGCATAAAAGTCACTTTATTTCATGGAAATCCCTGTCAGCTTGCGATTTTCGCAAGCTAACTTTTTCCCATAGGAATGCATTGGCCAGCGCTGATTGGCCAGAGTACGGAATTCGACCAATCAGCGCTGGCTCTACTGGAGGAGGCGGAGTCTAAGATCGCTCCACACCAGTCTCCATTCAGGTCGACCTTAGACTCCGCCTCCTCTGGCAGAGCCAGCGCTGATTGGCCGAAGGCTGGCCAATGCATTCCTATGGGTATGCAGAGACTCAGCAGTGTTGAGCCAGTTCTGCTCAACTACACCGTGTGCCGGTCAGCCCATCAGATGTAGCAGAGCCGAGGGTGCACTAGAACACTTGTGCACACTCGGCTCTGCTACATCAACAAGTGTTCTAGTGCACCCTCGGCTCTGCTACATCTGATGGGCTGACCGGCACACGGTGTAGTTGAGCAGAACTGGCTCAACACTGCTGAGTCTCTGCATACCCATAGGAATGCATTGGCCAGCCTTCGGCCAATCAGCGCTGGATCTGCCAGAGGAGGCGGAGTCTAAGGTCGGACCTGAATGGAGACTGGTGTGGAGCGATCTTAGACTCCGCCTCCTCCAGCAGAGCCAGCGCTGATTGGTCGAATTCCATACTCTGGCCAATCAGCGCTGGCCAATGCATTCTATTAGCATGATGAAGTAGAGCTGAATGTGTGTGCTTAGCTCAACTACGCCGGTGGAGTAGTTGAGCTAAACACACACATTCAGCTCTGCTTCATCAAGCTAATAGAATGCATTGGCCAATCAGCGCTGGCCAATGCAAGGGTTCCAGTGCACCCTCGGCTCTGATGTAGCAGAGCCGAGTGTGCACAAGGGTTCTTGTGCACACTCGGCTCTGCTACATCAGATGTAGCTGAGCCGAGGGTGCACTAGAACCCTTGCATTGGCCAGCGCTGATTGGCCAATGCATTCTATTAGGCTGATGAAGCAGAGCTGAATGTGTGTGCTTAGCTCAACTACTCCACCGGCGTAGTTGAGCTAAGCACACACATTCAGCTCTACTTCATCATGCTAATAGAATGCATTGGCCAGCGCTGATTGGCCAGAGTACGGAATTCGACCAATCAGCGCTGGCTCTGCTGGAGGAGGCGGAGTCTAAGGTCGGACCAGAATGGAGACTGGTGTGGAGCGATCTTAGACTCCGCCTCCTCCAGCATAGCCAGCGCTGATTGGTCGAATTCCGTACTCTGGCCAATCAGCGCTGTCCAATGCATTCCTATGGGAAAAAGTTTATCTCACAAAAATCACAATTACACACCCGATAGAGCCCCAAAAAGTTATTTTTAATAACATTCCTACCTAAATAAAGGTTATCCCTAGCTATCCCTGCCTGTACAGCTATCCCTGTCTCTTAGTCACAAAGTTCACAGTCTCATATGACCCAGATTTGAAATCCACTATTCGTCTAAAATGGAGGTCACCTGATTTCGGCAGCCAATGACTTTTTCAGATTTTTTTCAATGCCCCCGTTGTCGTAGTTCCTGTCCCACCTCCCCTGCGCTGTTATTGGTGCAAAAAGAGCGCCAGGGAAGGTGGAAGGGGAATAGAATTTTTTTGGAGTTTGCCACGTGATGTTCGATTCGAATCGAACACATCGAACAGCCTGATATCCGATCGAACATGTGTTCGATAGAACACTGTTCGCTCATCTCTACTGCCTAGCAGTGTCTAAATTCTATCTCACCCTCAATACAATGTCTCTCCCTAACTCACCAAAATGCATCTGACATGAATATGGCTGACACTATTCTTATAAATCCGAGGTCACCTCATTTAGCCAGCCAATGACTTTTTCCTACTTTTTTCAATGCGTACGTTTTCCTGCTTCCTGTGCCACCTCCCCTGCACAGTTATTGGTGCAAAAAAAGGATCTCTAGTCATCTCTAGTCATTATCCTTCTTTCTATATATATAAATATTCCTAAAAAATCATGGAGACGATAAATATATGAATTCTTAGATAGAAAGTAAATATTAAACAAGATAATGGCTGAATTATATATATATATATATATATATATATATATATATATATATATATATATACATTAGTTATATAGGTGCTAGAGATGGGCAAACCTCTTTAGATTTGTATTGTCTTGGGCAGTGATTTTCAACCTTTTTTGAGCTGCGGCAC
Organism: Leptodactylus fuscus; assembly: GCF_031893055.1. Classification (NCBI taxonomy): domain Eukaryota; kingdom Metazoa; phylum Chordata; class Amphibia; order Anura; family Leptodactylidae; genus Leptodactylus; species Leptodactylus fuscus. Next base: position 51,175,352 of record NC_134267.1, on the reverse strand, counting down.
ACTTTTTACACTTAAAAAATCCCGGGGCACACCACCAACCAAAATGGCACAAAATGACACTAAAACAGTACATATTATACATATAGTTAATAATATAGATTCTAAATGGTTGATTCTTTGGTTGAAATAAACTGCAGCAAAATCTGCGACAAAAACGCTGCGTTTATGCAACGTGGGGCCTCAGCCTTACGCCTCCTGCATACAAGTGGCACGCATGTGGTTTTCACTGATATAAACATTAAAAATTAATTGACAGGGCCACAAATGCAGACAGATATAGGGTATATATAGGACAGATATAGGGTAGGTATAGGACAAATATAGGGTACGTATAGGACAGATATAGGGTACGTATAGGACAGATATAGGGTACATATAGGACAGATATAGGGTACGTATAGGACAGATATAGGGTACGTATAGGACAGATATAGGACCTGCTCTATAATTTTCAGCTCTTCAATTTGGCCCAGATACACAGCCACAAAAAGAATGGCTGTATATATTGGTCCTTAGAAATGTATAGGTCTGTACTTATATCCACAGTTGTGGATAAAACGTCTGGTCATGTATATTACAGGTTACAACTCAATGTGCCTCATATTAATAGCAGTGAACCCCATCATGTCCCTCACATTAACCCCCTGTGTGCTTTACATAAGGGATACTGATATGTGAGACATATGGAGGTAATAATTAAGTAAATATCTTCATTATATAGTACCCCCATATGTCACACATGTTATTCACTCTTATGTGAGCCACACAGGGGTTAATATGAGGGACATGATGGGGTTAATTGCTATTAATGTGAGGCACATGGAGTTACTAAAACTAAAGTAATAACCCCAAATGCCTGACATTCATAAGAATAGTTACTAACCTGGTGTTTTTTTTTACTTTCACTTTGTTCAGCTTCCTCTCCTCCTCTCCTATTCAGGGCTGCAGACGGCAGGAGCTCCTCACGTGTAGCAGCAGGTCCAAGGAGCCCTTATCCTGTGCAGTGAGAGGCTCATCTCTGATTGGTGGGCAGGGAGAGAAGGGGGCGTGTCCTACACCTGAGCTCTAGCAGAGCAGTGAAGGGACGCTCCGTCTACATTTACAAGTACACGAACGTCGGGGACTGGCTGCTGTGCCAGCAAAATAGGTCTCCCGTGCCAATCTTGGCACGCGTTTGGGGAACTTTCCCCGCGGCACACCCGACCATGTGTCGCGGCACACTAGTATGCTGTGGCACACTGGTTGAAAATCACTGGTCTTGGGTTTGGACAATTTGACTCTGATTCATTCGCTCTGTACTTGTTCAATAGAATGGGAAGTGAAATTATTAAAGGGGCTCTATCATTGGAAAAAGTCATTTTTAGCTAATCACATCCTTGCATAGACTTTAGAAAGACTATTCCATACCTACCTTTTGTATGTAAATTGCCTCAGTAGATTTTGAATAAGTCTGTTTTTATTCATATTCTAATTGGCTTCTCTGTGTACCTGGAAGTCTCTTCGTGCACTGTCTTCTGTATATACAGCACAGGCTGCTGCTACTTACTCCTTGTCCCTGCTCTCATACACAGCAGGAAGAGGAGAGCTGGCTGAAAGCTTCCTGTGCACGCTGGAGCCTAATTAGCATATGAATAAAAACAGACTTATTTAAACACTACTGAGGGGATTTACATACAAAAGGTAGGTTGCCAATGATAGAGCCCCTTTAATATGTGTGACAGATCATATAATAAAAATAACATAATAATAACGATGTCATGATGCTCGAAGAGAGATCCGGACGTTGCAAGAAGGCCCAGAAGAAGCGAGGGAAGGTGGGTATAATTTTTTTTTTTTTTTTTTTTTTTACACCTCCCCTTGGACTCCGTCTACCATACTCTGGAGTCTGAAGTGACTGCAAGGTATAATAAATTAACTTCCAGTTCACGTATGACAAATTCAAAAAGTTTCATGTTTAGACAAACACAAAACTTTTGGAAAATTCGGGTCAAATCTCGTTCAATCCAACCCAATTTGCTCATCTCTATTAAGTCCACAATGAAAGCAAGTAAAATTACAAGAGTGTCACTTTAAATCAGTCCGACAGATTTCTGTTGCTCATTCACCCATGTCTTATGAATATAGTCTAGTAATGGTTTGTTAAAATATAGATAATTATACACCCATATTGCCTTGTGCATGGACATAGTTTTGCAATTTTTTTAAAACAATATCTAGACCTTACCATTTAGCACCAGTAACAGTACAATATATTGCAGCAAAATATTTCTATACATACTGGTTATTTTGGGTGTCTCTTGAGACGTGAAAGGTGAAATTGCCCTGATGATAACTCAATTGCAGAAGAGAATTATTGCAGCTGCGTTAACCTGTCACATTCAATAGCTCGTTTTGCATTTTATATTAAGCGATGTTCAAATAGTGTCACATATCAGACTCTTACGGCCAGAGAAAGTAAGATGTTACTTCAAGCTTTGTGATTGCAGGTAAATAAAATATGACAAAACACCAAGGTGCCCGTTTATCAATGATTTACGGCCCTTTACATTATAAAGCTGAGCGCTGCTTCTATGTGGGTAAGAGGAGACTATCTCATTTATCAAGCAACTGCTGCCACTGTGCCTATGCTTTAGCAATTGCAGTTGTGGGGAGGAAATAAAAATACATCTAGTCTGAAAACAATGTAAGCGAGTGGGACTTTACTTTCGCATTCAGTGTGTGTATGTTTATTTATATGGCACTAAAGGGGAACGGTTATAGGATTTGAGAGTCATGACGGAGTCGAAGGTGTCTGCTATGTATACAGGACTTTTTGTATGTAAAAATAATTTTGTAAACACAAAATACTTGTAATAATGGACCAGAGTAAACTTAGTAGAAGGGTCCATGACATCAAAGTAATGACCAAAACTAGGCAAAGGGTTATCCATTTTATGAAAATTGAGGATAAAATATTATTATTCCTTGACTATGATCAAGGCTTTGTGTTACCGTTCGGGGACTCCATTACGGATTCCACTTGAATTATGCAAAGAGAAATGTCCTGTAGGCAAGCAGGACTTTTTACAAGATGTGATTCATACTTTTTTTAAGTTGGAAATTTTTGAAATAAAATGTGTTTGTTTTTTTTTAATGTTTTCCTGGATCAGTGAACACCCCACCTTCATATTGTTCTCATAACTGATGTACAATTGATGTACAATTTGTCCTGCAAATATTAAGCCTTCATATGGCTCAGTGAACAAAAAAATTAAAAAATTATGGAGTTTGGAAGGTGGAGAGTCAAACTTGCATACTCTGAGTTATGCTATTTTCCAATTGTTTTTTCTTAAGTATTTTTTCATGGGCTTTCATGAAAAAAAAAAAAAAATTGAAACAGAATGCCTCATGTATCTAACCACATTCTCCAAGACATGATATTGATGGCATATCCTTAGGGCATTCGGAAAATCTGCTGCACAGTGTAAGGAGCTGTCTGCTTCCAGCTCCATCTACAAGGCAGACCGATGACTACCATAGCTGATTGGTGGAAGTGCAGAGTGTTGGACCCCAACCAATTTGATACTGATGATTTATCCTGATTATAGGCCATATGTTAGGAACCTGATGCAACAATAATGGACAGTAAGTCCTTGGCAACCAGAATCCCAAAACACTGAGGCAAAAACAGTCCTGAGTGTACAATGCTCTCCTAACCAGAGTGGAACCAGGCCCCAGAGTTCTTCGCCAGAGCCCCTGATTTTAGAGTTGGACTTGGTCAATTCCAGGACCCAGAACCACAAGCTGCCCAGAGAGCGCTGCATACTCAGCGAACCCAAGAAATAGAGGGCCCAGAAAACCCAGAAACACTAACCTCAGAGGATGAATAATCAGGAGAGCTGCTCAGCACAGAGAAGTCTGAGGTTTGCCAGACGGTAGCAGAAACACTGTAGGGAAGTTGTACAAGCCAAGTTGGTACACCAGAGGTCAATGCAGGTTCCAGGGATAGCAAAAAATGTAGAAAATCAAGCTGTGTCAGTACGCAGGAGGTCATGTGGTAGCAGGAGGGAGAAGTAGATTTGAAGTCAGGAGCGCCGGGTCATGCACAAGAGGTCACGGAGTAGCCAAGTAGGAGTAGTCAGGAAACAAGCCAAGGTCATACACAAGAGATCATTAGGTAACCAAATCAGGAGATCAAGAAGAGGTAGTCTGAAAAGCAAGCCAAGGTCATACACAGGAACCACAAGAGGGCACACAGGAGGTTCAGGGAATAGGACAGGAGAAAGAAACCGATGGAGGAGCTGTCACCAGAATACAATGAATAACCCGCCACTGACCCTAGAAACACCGGTCCCGACGCTAGAAGGAGACCAGAACCCCCACAGACTCAAGCAGAGGTCCTGGCCCTCTTCCACAATGGAAGCACCATTCCGGCGCTGGAGACAGAGTGGGCTGGCAGTCTCCGCACAGTACAGCGGAGGCTCTGGCCCATCCTAACCCCATGAATATCATGTCATGGACAACGCATTGATTTTAATTTGTTTCTTTGTTTAGGGCGGGATCACACCTGCGCCCGGTCTCCGCCCGGTCAGCCAATCCGGCTTTTTTTTTTTAACTGGACACAAAGTCCTACTTGTCCAAATATGTGTCCAGTTAAAAAAAAACGGTTTCGTCGCGGAGAGGTAGGAGACACACACAGGCGGTCACTTTGCAAACCCATTCAAGTGAATGGGTTTGAAAAATGACTGCTGAGTTTCCGTTCCCTGTCCAGTTTCTCGGGGCAGAAGACGGAAACCCACTGGATGGGCTAAAGTAGAGACCAGGCACAGGTGTGAACCCTCCCTAAAATGTATAATTTTTTTTTTTTTGTCTGCAAAAAGTTCCCTGTACCCATATAGAAGACAAACTTTTCATGTATTCTACAGCAAATATGTGTGCTTTATGACATCTAGAATGAATGGGAGTTAGTGGACAAAAATTGTCATACATTATTCTAGACTCCAGGGGGTGGCAGAGTACAGCCACTTGGAACTACAGAGTGACAGTGAAGATCCATCAGAGCCTTGTTGCCTAGGTTCTAACCCTGTGATATACATACCTGTAATCACATACCTTATAATCCCAAATTCATTGTATGGTTATGGTCTTGGGAGCAGGGGTGAACCTGGGCTTTCTGCCGCCTGAAGCGGACGTCAGAAAGCCCCCCCGGAGGAGGGGGCGGAGCCGAACGGAGCAAGCGGCGTTAGCAGGCAGAGAGCAGGCAGGGAGAGGACCTGCTCTCTGCCTGAGTGTGAGGGGTGGCCGCTGGAGCAGTGCTGCGTCCAGCAGGGCCGCCCCAATCCACCGCTCGCTTCCCATACCGGGCTGCCGACACGGTGACGCTAAGCCAGTCCAGGACAGCTTGTCCTGGACTGGCTTAGGTCGGCAAAAATGCCGCCCTCCCGGGGCCCTGGCATAGCGCTGCCTGAAGCGGTCGCTTCAGGTCGCCTCATGGGAGGTGCGGTGCTGCTTGGGAGCACTTCAATGATATTTTCTCAAATAAAGGGTTCTTGGCTTGAAAACACTGAGAAACACTGGTTTCATCGAAGCTTCTAGAAGTACAATAGAACAGTCATTATCAGGCCCAGTCTCCTACACTTAATGACATGACTCTGCTTATTTGATCAATTCTATACAGCAAAGCTGACTAATGGACTGCAGAGAAGCAAGTGTTAGCCCTTTGTGATTACTCTAGGGACCAGATTTTTATGTGGATATCACCTGATTTATTTTTTTTTGGTTCTTTACTGTTGATGTATTCTCTTTAAGTAAGTGCATGGGTGCTGCTTGGGTGTGGGGGGGGGGCAATGGCTGCGTTATATAGGTACAGCTTGAAGCAAAACCGTCTTAGTTACCTATAGCAACCAGTCAAAGCATAGCTTTCATTTTATATTCTAAAGTCCCTTATTATGAAAGTCACAACTAACTTCTAGCTTCACAATAAAAAGTGTTTTAAATATATAGAAAAATAGAACAGTATACCATTAACAATAAAATATGAGGCCATCTATATAATAAAACAGCTTAACCTTCAATGTCAACAATTTATGCATTTAGCTTCAACTTTGATAAAAGCAAATGTGCTCCCTGAAAATGAAGGACAGCTAAAGTACGAAGGTATGTCAGCGCAGCATTAAAAGCTTTGAGAGGTCGTATACTATTGTATGGGTACAAGGTACAATGTCATGAACACTTAGAAACTGATACAAATATTATATGTATTTCTCCAAACATTAATTACTGAGGCTTTATGTTATTGTACCTTCAGTATTTTGTAGGCTTTTTGACCCAATAATAGCCCATTGTCTGCCTGTTTTACAAAGGGCAGGAAATAAAGAATGTATGGCTGCCATTGTTATTCTGTCTACTCTCAAAGACCAAGGATACATCTAAAAATCTACAATAGAAAGAAAAGTGATATTATGTTAGAAATCAATAATAATATAAAAGTATGTAGTAAGGTAGAAGAAAACAAGTACTTACTGAAACGCATATGTCAGCAGAAGAGAGTCTGTCAGCAGGAAAATCGGTATCAACCTTATGACAGTACCTTGTAGGGCTGCTTCTACACTTTCCACAGATGACTGTCTTATTCTGCACTGTAGCTCCATTTTCATGGATTTTCAAGGATTTTAATCTTATGCAAATTGGCTGAAAAGGGCTTTAAGGGTGTTCCTTCTCTTGCCGGGACTTCAGTCTCTACTGTAGATAACTGTCTCTAACTGCCACCCAGTACCGGTTCCCATTTCTTGAGTGACAGCTCCCATATTGTCTGAAGTTAGCGGAGGTTGTCTAGAGCAGACTGCAAAAACGCAGAAACGCCCCTAAAGCCCTTTTTAACGATTCATAAGAATAAAATTGTATTCGCTTTGGCAACATATACACTAAAAAATTGGAACGATACAGAGAGGATTAGTGCAAGGATGATACGTAAATTTATTTATTTTTTATAAAGGGACATCTTCTGGAGGAAAGAAAGTTTCACCAGCTACAAAGAAGGGGATTCTTCACAGTAAGAACAGCGAGGCTCTGGAAGTCTCTGCCCCAGAAAGTGGTGATGGCGGATTCATTGCACAAATTCATAGAGGGCCTGGATGCCTTTCTTGAAGAGAAAAATGTAACAGGTTATGGACTCTAGATTATGAGGACACGTTGATCCCGGGTTTTTATACTTTCTGCCAGATTGGAGTCGGGAAGGATTTTTTTCTCCTGAAATGGGGCAATTGGACTGAACCTCATGGGGTTTATTGCCTTCCTCTGGATCAGCCCTGTAGGGGACGGTAGGGTTATAGGTTGGAGTTGATAGACTGATGTTTTCATCCAACCTCATCTACTATGTAACTATGTAACACGTTTTTCCAAAAAATGGAGCTGCAATGCAGAATAAGAAAGGCATCTTTGGAAAGTGCAGAAGCCGAAATACAACATGCTACATGGTAAATAGGTTATAGGTTTTTACTGTGCCCATTAAATTCCTAGTAAGCTTATGATCATTTACACACAATATATCCACTAGTTTATCTTTATCAGGACCTCTTATTGATGTCATAATGTAAGACACTTTATTCCGTTCTATTCTTGCCGCCTACTTTTGCTATTTTTTATTCTATTTTTCACTTTTTTTGAATAATTGTTTTGGTTCTTAATATATTTGTTCTCTTTGTATACTTTCTTATCTGTAATTTGGAGTCAATTTTTTATTACTTCTGTTCAAACTCTGACCCCTGACACTTACATGGCGTAGTAAATGTTTCTCCTTGCCTCATATCAACCCATCATTTATTTTTTTAAATACAATACAGTATGTTTTATTCCACTATAAATAACCAGAGCGGAGAGAAACAATATAATAAAACAGTGCAGGAAAGGAAAATATAACCTGCCACTTTTTCAAATATATATAGATAAAAACATAATAATAGAAAAGAAGACTTCTTTGCTGAAGTAGCAAAGTTGTGCCACCGGCTATTTGATTTAGTGCTGTGCCGCCGAGGTGCAGAGTGTTTTATTTATCTAAACTTTTCCAAGAAGCTACAACAGGATGTGAGATCCTGTTGTGCCATCTGAGATGTGAATAGCTTTTCTTAATGATAACTATCTGTCTAGTGTTAGAAGCTAATTTGCTGTCACACATTTTTCTTTAAGTCTGTTTTAGAATATTTAACAAAAAGTTTGATCGTGGCATTTTTCGGGCGGGGAGGGTTGTAGCTTCCTGCCAAAAATAAATTAAAATATATGAAATAAAAAATGTCTATGGCTTTAAATGTCCTGTGTTAGTTGACATCAATGGGAGATTGATCTAGACATTTGCGTAGAGGTCATAGTGCAGGGAGAGGGACAAAGTGAATTTTGATATCACCTATTGTGAATGGTTTATCCTGTATTATCTACTGTATATATAGATCATAGCTGTCATTATAATACCGTCTTTGATGGTAAATAGATGAGCAATACTGAGATTACTCTGCAAAAATGAGTTATCTGGAGGGGGCTTATTTTCTCACCTTCTTGCCCCTTTCCCAATTGTAGGTCCTAACAGTGGATTTTATGTCTGCCATTAGGCCCAGCGACAGGTTCCATGTGGTTCCATTTTTTTTGAATTCCAAGAATCTGCAAAAAATTTTTTGAAAGAAGCAAATTCCAATTGGAAAATAAAAATAAGCAATAAAATAAACATAACTAATATCGCCACATCCATAGGAGCCCAAATTATTAAAACATAACTGGGTCCTGAAGACCAAACTAGACTGTATCTTTAAGACTTCATGCAGAGAACCAGGTCAACATAGCATGCTGTGGGCATATGCTATACCCCACAAGCCTTTTATACAAAAAAAATATCCCAGATTGTTCTAATGCATGACATTTTGCAGGGTATTCTTTTCTAGATGCATTATTATCTCTTGGAGAGAATATATTACACATCACAGAGGCAACAAACAATTGTACGTAGCGTAATTGCAGGGCTGTATTCCTGACTTGTACAGTGTTGTTGTTGACTATAAGCTAATCGCAATGCCCCATTTTTGGCCCTCCAGCAATGAGCTGTAATCTGTGGGTATACAGAACATGTCCTCCAGGTTGAAAGATGCTGACACCTTCTATTCACTAAGAATTTCATGTTATGGTACATCAACATAGATATAGAAACACCAGAGTAAATTGATTAATAAATGTTGGCCAACTACACACATGGACAAAATTGTTGGTACCCCTTGTTTAATGAAAAAAATCCACAATGGTCACAGAAATAACTTAAATCTGACAAAAGTAATAATAACAAAATTATATGTCTAGATTGTAAGCTCTTTTGAGCAGGGCCCTCAGTCCCATTGTGTGAAATGACGTTCTTTGTTATGTATGTCTGTATCTGAACCCTATAAATTGTACAGCGCTGCGGAATATGTTGGCGCTATATAAATAAAATGTATTATTATTATTATTATATGTTGACAAGCCACAAAGCGTCTGGGAGAATGTCCTATGGACAGATGAGACAAAAATCAAACGTTTTGGCAAGGCACATCAGCTCTATGTTCACAAACAGAAAAATGAAGCATATCTTGAAAAGAACACTGTCCCTACTGTGAAACATGGAGGAGGCTCTGTTATCTTCTGGGACTGCTTTGCTGCATCTGGCACAGGGTGTCTTGCATCTGTGCAGGGTACAATGAACTCTCAAGACTATCAAGGGATTCTAGAGAGAAATGTGTTGCCCAGTGTCACAAAGCTTGGTCTCAGTCGCAGTTCATGGGTCTTGCAACAGGATAATGACCCAAAGCACACAGCCAAAAATGGCTAAGAGGAAAACATTGGGCTATTCTGAAGTGGCCTTCTATGAGCCCTGACCTACATCCTATTGAGCATCTTTGGAAGGAGCTGAAACATGCCGTCTGGAAAAGGCACCCTTCACAACCAAGACAACTGGAGCAGTTTGGTCATGAGGAGTGTGCCAAAATACCTCCTGAGAGGTGCAGAAGTCTCATTGACAGTTACAGGAATCATCTGATTGCAGCGATTGCCTCAAAAAGTTGTGCAACAAAATAAGTTAAGGGAGCCATCATTTCTGTCCAGTACAAAGATGGACCAGATAACAGATTTGTGATTGCAAACCTGAACACAAAGGACCTGTGCTTGCCAAATGGATGAGTAGATATACGATTTTTATTGAACAACACACTACGCGTTTCGGGCGTAACTCCGCCCTTCTTCAGGTGTAAAAGTTCAAACCCGCTACTTTGATTTAAATCCCTTCCATGTCTGCTCTCTACTACCCGGTCTCTCTAGACATGCAGGAAATACAGCTTAGCCAATAACTGCGTTTTTTGTCATCTGAAATTATCACTATCAGTACGATCTGCACTACGGGTTGCTCGGTGTCTCTTTTCTTTTTGAGATCATTTCTGTCCAGGCCTGTTTCATCAGTTTTTTTTTTCCTTTTATTCTGTTGAAGCGAAAAGCAATGTCTGACTTTCATTTGTTCATTTTCATAGAATTTTTATGTATTATTACTTTTGTCAAATTCAAGTTATTTCTGTGACCATAGTGGTTTTTCTTTCATTAAACGAGGGGACCAACAATTTTGTCCACGTGTGCATGTCAATTAAATCTTAGAAGATCTACTTAGAAGTATGCATCTGACTTAGTTAAGGTGTCAATGACAGAGTTCCTTGTGGCCGCTCACCTTGTGAGCTTAAATCTCTGACTACTCTCCTATCTCCTGATTTCGACCTTTCTAAATACTCCGGCCTAGTTTTGTACCGCATTGCGTTGTACCTTCTGTTGCCAGTGCTGTGACAATGCTGCTACCTGTGGACCTAGTATCTTTCCACCATTATGTCATTGTGGTAGTCTGGTGTAATCCTTGTTGATAAGACAAGAGTGTTCATTTCAACTATGTTTTAACTTTCTCCGGTACACCTGCCTAGCATTTCTTTACTTATCTTGTAGTGTGACCAGGGAGTACACCTTGAGGGGACATCCTTTTGCTTCGGTCGTAAGCCAGAAGTTATGACCCAAGAAAAGTCTATGGGGAAAATGTTCTACATATGAAGCCTTTGCCTACCAAGCTTTCATTCTAATCACAAGAAGGACGGAGAATTTTGGCATTTCAATAAATGTACGTTTTGGAAATAATGATAATGATCACTGAACAGAATATGTTGGAGTCTTGTTGGCATCTTACTTTCAAGATGCCAACTGCTATCCCAATAAGTATGTCTCACTATAATAAAGTACAGCATGTATCAGGTGTTGGGACTTTGCCGATGGGAGTATCATTTAAACCTTCTCCGAATTGCCACTCCTTGCCTGAGCTATGTGGATCTTTGGATCATGTTACTTTGTGAAGATGCTTGGTTGTTTGCTATTTTGAGTTAGAATAAGACTGTTTCCTGCCACTTTGCCCTCTATTGTTCTCTTGTGTGAAACGCTACCATTTTGACATGCCATCAAAAATTAGGACAGGCCCAATTTTTGTCCCTTTTCATGGAGCCATTATTAGACTCAGGTCTATGGGGGGATCCGGGAAAACTTGTCTCAGAACGAAGCAAAATGTCAGTGACAAAACAGTTTTCATGCTTGTTTTTATCTACTGTTATCTGAATGTAGCCCTAGACTCCACTAAGCCAAATCTAATCTTGACACAGTAGGTCCACTCTGTTATCAGAGATCTGACCAGGGTGTGTACAGTGTACATAAGGAGACTGTACATTTAAAGTGAAACGTCACCTTTTTCTATAGATCATTTGTGTATTTACAGTGTTATAATAGATGTCTGCGTTCCTCCTGGGGTAATTGTCCTTTCTTTGAAAAAAAAAAAAGTAATTCCTCATTATGGGTCATTATGGATCTAAAATGTACCATGATACAGAGTACCCAAAGGGAAAGCATCGTATCTGGATCCTTCTGGTTGTTTTCACTTCTCTCTTTCATTATTGCACCAGTTGAGACAACATCTTCCTGTACAGTGACTGCAACACCCCATAAAAGTGCTATATGGGCTGTATACCCCTTGAGGCTTGGTGGAAGTTATCTTACCTAAATGTTCTACCCATTGTCTGTTTCTTTCAGTTTCCGAATTTGTATAATATATCATCCATTTTAATGAGGTTTTCCAGGACTTCACATCTTCTCAGCAGGACCATTGATCTGTTAGAATAGACAATGCTATTCAGGTGAGTGCTTATGGCCTTTTGTTTATATGGAGTTATATGGCAGGCACAACACTGTACGTTACATAATGGCTGTACTTAGTATTGCAGTATAATTCCATTCACTTGAACAAGACCGAGCTGCAGAAAAGTCATATGACCAATCACCGTCAACAAGATGCTGCAGCGATTTTCTATGCGTTGTGATCCCTTTAAACAGTTGATGGGCATGGATGCTGAGAGTTGGACTCTCAACCATCTAAGGGTCAGTTCACATGTGAACTGCCCGCGCGGGTTTTGACACGGAAAGAGCCGCGGCGAGCCGCGTCTCTCTCTTGTCAAAACCCGCCTGCCGCGACCATCGCGGTCACGGCTTTCCCCTCTGCTGTCGGCTCAAATGAATGAGCCAACATAGGAGGGAGCTGCCGGGGATGGAAGCCGCGCGGGCTTCGCCTGAAGAAAGGGCATGTCCTTTCTTTCCTCCGCTAGCGGAAAAAAAAAGCCCGGTGGTCTACATAGACCACCATTGTAAAGGGACGGATTTTGAAGCGAAATCCGCTGTCAAAATCCGCCCCTTTGTTCACGTGTGAACTAGCCCTAATATTGATGACCTAGCCTAATATCATCAATATTTAACCCCTTAATTCACACATTAAAAAAAAAAAATTGTCTACTCACATTTCAGCAGCCGTAACTTTTTATAGGGTAAAAATGCAGTGTCCATTTATAATGCAATAGCAGACTCCTGTATGCTAATAATGCTAATACATTATGCTCTCGATCTCTGGCTATCACTGTGCCATAACAGAAGGATTGCTAAACATACAGCATTGGGTCCATTGTATATCCCTAGGGATGATTGCAAACGGGTCCCCTGGTGTCCAATTGGGGCACCCACAAACTCATCAGAATCCAGGATGGTGTGCCCATCAGACCTTTCTCACACAGTGACTGTAAAGCAGGAGGTTGTACGCTGTGCTAGACCTGTACAACGTCATTCATGTAGAGATTTTAATAGCGTGGAGTTTGTAAAACCATGATCATTTTACTTAAGAGGAACAAGCTTGATACTATATTTCTTTCATCTTAACTGTATGACCAATATTGAAGACCTGGGCTATGTTGGGATTAGGCATGGGTCTCGTAGTGGCCAAACAATGGGTTTCTGGACTGGTTCTGACCCAAGATTATGTAATTGAGATCAGCATCTGCTCCCTGAATGCGCCACCTCCTCTGGCCTCGCCTAGTGTCCCATGTTCACTATTTACTTGTACTATGGGGCTGACTGAATACATCATTATGATAGTAAATCCAGTCCTCATAGTTTCAAGTAACCAAGTAAGAAACAGTGAACACAGGAGAGAAGAGAGGAGGAGGAGCAACTCTGGCGCTGGGTTCTGATCGCATGACCTAAAGTCAGAACCACCCTGGAAGTTTATGGTTTATTAAAAACATAAACGTCTTCTTTAATAAATATTATTTCTACTGAATTACTACTACTTGGAGTGCCTCTGATATATCATATGCTTATTTGGCTGTGCAAAGCTCTCAGGTTGGCACCCGTAACATTGGAACAGTTTCATCCCTGTACGCCAGATAACTGGCATGGAGGGATTGATGAATTCCCCTTAATATATTTTGATAATTTCAAGTAAATGATTTTGAAGAAAAAAAAAAAAGAAAAAAAACTACCAAGAATTATAATAATGGCATCCTTATCTCTGAGCAAAAGTGCACATGTACAACTGACAGACAGTAACCCTTTCAGTTGTATTTTTCTCCAGTGCCTCCCCTATTTCACTATATTCTGACCTACTGCAGCTTTTTAAAGTTAGCAACCTCCTGATAGGGTGGGGGGCAAATCTGACAAATGTTATCATTAATTTCAATAAACAGTGCAAGGGGGAGTATTTATGATACTTGGACTACCCAACATCAAAAGAGATGAACATGTTGCAAGAAGGACCTGGGTGACCTCTCACTCCACAGGCCTCATGTCAGTTTCCTGTACTGCCTCCAATTCCCGGTACAGGTCCCATGGCAATTGCCTACCCTTCCTCCAATTCTCTCTACAGGTCCCATAACAATTGCCTCCAATTCCATCTACAGGTCCCATAACAACTGCTTACTCTTCCTCCAATTCCCTGTACAGGTCCCATAACTATTGCCTACTCTTCCTCCAGTTCTCTCTACAGGTCCCATAGCAATTGCCTACTCTGCCTCCAATTCCATCTACAGGTCCCATAACTAATTCCTACTCTTCCTCCAATTTTCTCTACAGATCCCATAACAATTGCCTCCAATTCCATTTACAAGTCCCATAACAATTGCTTACTCTGCCTCCAATTCCCTGTACAGGACCCACAGCAATTGCCTACTCTTCCTCCAATTCCCTGCAATTGCCTACTCTTCCTCCAATTCCCTGCAATTGCCTACTCTTCCTCCAATTCCCTGCAATTGCCTACTCTTCCTCCAATTCCCTGCAATTGCCTACTCTTCCTCCAATTCCCTGCAATTGCCTACTCTGCCTCCATTTCCATCTACAGGTCCCATAACTATTGCCTACTCTTCCTCCAATTCTCTCTACAGGTCCCATAGCAATTGCCTACCCTGACTCCATGGTAGACACGCCATTGCCTCTACAACTTGGTTCCTATAGAGTTATAAGCACCTTGTATGCTGCCATATTAAACTCCATAAGGTGCTGCACTGTGGAGATATTCTACCTTACAACCAATGGCTCTGCAGGAAAATATAGCATTGCATGGACTATACCATAATTCTTACAGGATCTATATTCTACCTTATGATACTGAGCCTATACAGATGTATAGTATAGCACTACGGCAGACTCTAGTGCCATATTGCATCTCAGTACAGCCTCTATGTTGCAGTATATGCATTTTGTGTTCATGTGCACAAAACCTTAATATAGTAAGTTGTCATGTACATAATTCTGTTGTCCACCTTTGTTCATTCCTCAGCTAGTGCAGTCTATCCCATCTGTCATATCTCTGTATAGTAATTGTTGTCTGCAACGAGCAACAATAATCGACTTCTAGCAGGTTTAATAATAGAAATAGACTGATGTCATCCTAAGGAAATGTTTTACCCACAAGAACCTTATCATGGCACATAATACCATGAGAGAAAGCTATAAATGGTTTTCTAATAGTAACGTATGTGTTAGAAAAGCATTGATTATCCTGTGCATAACCAAATACCTAAAATACCTAAGACCAGTATGGTAATATTCCAAAAATTGTTCATCAATGTGGCCTTAACTTACAGGAAAAAAATTCTATCAAGTGACCAATATGTATACTGAATAATATGTGCGTCTGCCAGGTGTGGTCAGCTAATGTGTTGTAAGTTATGAGATTTATGTAATTGATGGTCCTTCTACAACTATGCCAGGAATTTTTCGAGAAGTCCCCTTGAGCCTTCAAACATAGGTAAATTATGAAATTCCAATGGATAAGTTCAAAGAAAGAGGAGACACAGACTATTACTCCAGATGTTCTAAGGCTGCGTACATGTAACAGATCAAGGTAGAGAAATCTAAGTAAAAACAAATAGGAATATGTATATTTTATAGCTCTATGGGTAACCAACTTCCATCCACTGTCATCCAACGGTTGTTATTGCTTACTTGCTTTGCTTGCAGAAGAATCTTCTTCCTTAATGTTGACATATTTTACAACTTTATGCAATATAGGCTTCTTGTACTAGTACAATAAATTCCCTATCCTGCCCTTCCGACAAAGCATCGGCATTCAAGGGTTAAACCAGAATATGTTTAAACTGGCTCTGTCATACACACGGCAAAAGTGAAAGATGGGGTCACAGGTTACTCTTTGAGGCTCAACAGACATCTGTATCTGAAACCGGGAACTATTTTTTTTTTCTTTTTTTTAAGAATTGTAGCCTGGTGGGTAATTAACCCCCTCGCCATCGTTTACCAGACACTAAAATACGTCCATGCCGTCAGAGGGCTAAATATATGCAAGGGCAGAACGATATGTTATGTGGCTGCTTACATTAGTGTATTGATTAGATCCAATTCCCAAAGTGGCAATGTACTCTTGAACTTGGAGGTGTCATTATTCTTGTTGCGGTCTCGCAGATCATCTCCAGTATTTATCTTGTATACTGTACTCAATAAACGTAGTATACAATTTAAGGTAACAATTTCCAACTTTAGAATTCATCATGGATAACGCGCTTCGTTCACCGTAGCCTGTGATTTTAGGTAACAAGCATTGATTTTTTTATTTTATTTTTTTCCTTTTTGAAAAAAAAATTAAATAACGAGAAAAAAACAGGCCTAAATCTTTACAGTTTATTGTGTCAATTTAATTTCTTTTGTGTTTCGGCCTTTTTAAAGGCAAATGTAGAATGTATATTAACAATGATTCCTGGAATATACTTTCAGTATATAACAACAGTTTACATCACATTAAATTCACCCAAAATGGGTAACAATTAACAGAAGAACTGGCAGATTTGTTTTACCCTACAATATGTTATTCTGTACAAACTGCATTAAAAGGAACCCCCCTCCTGTTGTATAATGCAAGCAATATTTAGAATTTCAGGCACTGATACTAGATCTCCTTTTATTCTGGATTTTATTGCGACTTGTAGGAACATAGAAGTGGAGTCAGACCACAAAGGAAAAAAAAAAAAAATTCCTTGTTGTACCAATGGTCTTCAGTATCTTTGCAGAAAATACCTTGAGTGATACTATTGTCCCAAGAGCTTATACAAGATTCTAAAATGACCCTTTTTCTTCTAAAGTATTTTTTGAAGTTGGCCTCAAAAACCTAACAGTAAACAGTTAAGGGTTACCACATTTTTTTTTCGACATAGAAATATATTTATAAAATTTTCTCTGGACACTAGGTCATGCTTGCATGAAATTTTACAGCAGCTTAAGAACACATTATGGGTGCCATATAAATCTGGTGCAGATTTCTAACAAACTTGAAAAGGCCTCAATGGTTCATGGTTTTTATAACACCATTAATTTATCACACAGTTAGAAAATGTCACACTTTGTATTACAATTTTTTTTTTTCCTTTAGAGCTCGGAGTACAACATGCCATTTGTAAATTATGTTCTTGTTGACTAGGTTTTAAAGCCCCAGTTATTGAGGCCGTACTGTATATTATCTCTTAAATAAGGGTATCATGAAGTCCTAAAAAGACCAAGATTGCCTAGGCCTGTCATTTTCAATGGGAATTCTCCATCTCAGTCCAGCATACAATAAGTTGAAATAACAGTAGCTACTTGTACAGTGTTATTTTTTTTATTCTGCAAAATGTGCATTTGATTTCCAAAAATTTTGTGTGAAATAATGATGTTGATGCAAATTTTTATATCTTCACAAGACTGGGATTACATCTTAAATCCTGTGCTGGCTTTTTGTGGCTATTTGTCTTTAAAAAAAAAAAAAAGTCAAAGTCATGTCAATACAGGGAAGTAATGTACTCTAAGAGCATTCCTGCTAGGTGCAATGACCAATAATACTCAACTACAAGTGTAATACATAGAGGTCAGGTTGAAGGATTTTTTTTTTTTCATTTACAATACGTTGGCCTGTTCATATTAACGCGATCGTCTTCTCCTTTGTCTTCTGTTCTTCCAAATCTAGGTGTTATTATTTCTGGCCAAATTGGTATGCATATTTGTTTACACTTTTGCATATCTTTTCAGACTTCTTGCCATATAAATTTGATTGTTCTGTCCTTAGATTTAAAGATGCTGTATTTTCCCCCTAGAAAAAAGGGATACAAATCACACTCTTAGTAAATAAAAAATGCACTACCATAAAGACATGGGGAACAAGAAGATTACAAACCATTATGCATAAAAAGAAAACAATATTGTGTTCTTTTTTTCCTTTTCTAATTGTGTGGCAATTTTTTTTTTTTTGCCAGAAATTTATAAGAAAAAAAAAAAAATTTACAGTACACAAAAAATACAAATAGAAGCCATATGGATGGTAATGCATGCGCGGTTTGTAAAATGGAAAACAAATATGGGGACTGAAGGAAGAACAAAAAAAACTGACATTGCAGGCAACTATTAATTAATAATTTGTACAGATAGAAAAAAAATAGTGAAGCCGGTGAAATGTGGGTTGATGTTGTGGTTATGTTTTAGAAAAATTTCCAACTGGTATGTAAAATTGGATTATCAATTTTAAGCACCAATTTTTTTACTCAATTTACTTTGAATTTTTTTCATTGTGACTTAATTTTTCTTTTTTCTAACTAGTATGTAAAATTGTAAATTATTGTATTTATTTTTTTACCTTTTGAATTTTTTTCATTGTGACTTTTTTTTTGCTATGTGTTTTAAGCCTATGAATTCTAACTTAAAAAAGGAAGAACCATTGTAAGTGATAGAAAAAATCTATGTATCAAGGTTATCAATGTAGAATATGTATATATTTATGAATAGTGTTCTTATTAGTAACTATGATGCAACGTGTAATTAATAAAATTATTTAATTTGCTTTCCATGGTATTTCTTCCCACGCTATATTTCATAATAGTATCAAATAAGGTCACAAGAGTCTGATGCTGTGTATTTTATTACTTTTTTATTTTTCAATAAAAGGGACAAAATGGGTATATGAACAGGATAATGCAGACAACTGCCAAAAAAACACAGACAGTGGTTTCTCCAATAGAAATTAACAGACCAGAAACAAATACAATAAAAGCCAGGTTTGCATGACCTTTGGTCATTGAAATAAAATAAAAAATAAGAAAAATATTAAAAAAAGATCAAAATATGTGCCTCCGTTTTAAACATAAGCACATGACCAATAATAAATAGTGACTCCCATAGTAAAAGATAAAATTTCAAGTTACGACAAACAGCTTTCATTACAGGAATAGAAAAGGCCAATAACAAAATATTCTACATTGCCATTTACAAAAAAGAAAAAAAGTCTTGACTTGAGTGATCTTCCACTTTAATATGCTTTGCATATGATTTTTTTTTTCCCCCAATCTAAATATAAAGCACCATTTAGTTTTTGGCAATGAAAAGAAATAAAATGTGTTTCTTTTACTGCATATGAAGTTTTGATGCTGGAATGTAGGTGGAAAAAAGGGACAGAAAGCACGCTACAGAACAAACCAATGCCATCAGCTTGCAGTACTGTGTACAGTATGGCAGCAAGAGAGAAGAACGAAATAAAAAGATATGTACAGCCCTCTGTAAGACGGCTTTTTTGCATGACATTCTAATCGGTATTCCCAAGTCGCCATCATATGGCTTCTGTACTGTACAATGTCACACTCGATTTTTTTTTTTTTTGAATTTTTTTTTGTTTTAAAACATACAAATAATTTGCACTATATTATCCTGCCGAAATAAAAAAAAAATATATTTATATATATATATATATGTATATATATACTGTGGCAGCCTGTGTTTTATTCCACTACCATAAAAAAAGGTACATCGATACCTTTCCAAAAAAGAACAAGTAACTGTTAAAAATACAAGCTTCAATATAAATACTATAGTTCCTACTCTAGATGAACATTGAAATTCAAATACCATTCTAAAAGTACAGAAAAAGAAAGACAATAGATGTGTTTTAGCATAGGAATCAACAGGAGTGTGCATTTCCCTAGATTTAAGTACTATATAATATGGAACCTTTTTCCCAATGCACATTTATAAACAACCTGAAAAAAACCAGGATATATCCAAGGCATAGAAATTCCTCTACCATTTTATTTGCAATGAATATTACGTCTTCGACAAGACAATGAAGCCCTAAAATACAATTCCCCTAAACAAAAGGTTTGTTTCGTAATTAAAAAAAAAACAAAAAACAAAAAAAAAACACAGAAACATTTATATTTAAAACGGTTTTTGTACACCAAAAATACCCCTGTACTGAAAAGGCCAAGGCGATCATTATTTTGTAAAGTACATGTGGTCTGTTTCCTTTCACAGCATTGTCTACATGGTTTCAGCATATCTGTAAGTCAAGTACATAACTGGCAGAGTATATATATACATGCATACTTGTATGTATATATATCTTTTTTTTATTCATTTATATCTATGTAGGTGTATATGTCTGTATGTGCATGTATTTGCATATACATACATCTTTTTATATACTTATATATTTATATATATATAGCTTTTTTGCAACATTTCCCTTATATGTAAGCCTGTAAACAGGGAAAATTGTACAGTGCATTAAAATGTATCTGAGCATTCTTTATACTCAACCACAGTACCTCTGATTAAAGGGAAGGTACACACATTTCTGGAAGAGTCAAGTGCTATTTGAATACCAACCGGGGCGGATAGTAGCTTAGTATTGAAACAATGAATCTGTAGAATTGTAATAACAATAGACAGTGCAAAGAAAGAAAAAATAGCAATAGAAATGTATTATTGGGTAGAATTTATACTTTTATGCATGTCTTTCCTATTTTTTTTTTTTAAGGGGGTATTTTTTGAGACAAGCCTTGAAGGTTCGTAGTTAATCATCATTATATTTACCTTATATGCCTGGTTTTCATGGTACACATTGACTATGTCACGATTGTGCCACTTGATAGCATATCATTATTACCTAACATACCATACAGTACAGAATTTGCAACATTGCTATGGATTGTCCATCGGACAATCGCTAATAATTTACTTTGAATTTCTTTACATTTTGCAAACAAAAAAATTCTATATTATAATACAGTTAAACTTTTTTTCATAGAATTCTAGCTCAACTTTAATTGAAAGGGGTTTTCCGTGGAAAAAAAAGATATTGATGGCCTATCCTTAACGTATTGTTATTGGTGAGGGTCCCTGTGATAGACCGATACAACTTCACATAGATGTCCTATCCTAAACACAAAAATCAGCAGTATCAGGGGGGCTCAATGCTGCGGTGCCTGGTACGGTGGCTCAGCCACATTCACATTGTGGTACCCAGTACCGCTAGACATAAGGACATTGAGCCTGGATACACACTTAAAGGGGTGCGGTACCCACTTTAGTGCTAGTGCCCTTTCTTACTGTTGATCATTGGAGCCTCCAATCATCTTAAGCATAGGACATATATGTTTTTTTTTTTTCCTGGAAACCCCCAAAACCCTAAGGTTTAACTGGAAATAAGAATAATATTCCTTCAATTACAATTAATATAATAAATATCATGAAAAAATGATGATTAACTAGGACAGACTGGGTAATATTTTAGGTAGCCTCAGTTATAAGAAATACAATATATTATAATTATACATTAGATCAATGGAGACCTACATATATCCAAGTTGAATTAAGCTACATGTTTATTTCAACATAGGAAGAACCATTGACATGGTTTCAAATAGACTGAAGGCACTCAGATATGCTTCATTTAAACCAAATGATAGAACAAATTATTATTATTTGAAGGCCTTTTTTATGTATTTTTGTTGGTTTGCTTCTTATGCCATAATATTTGCTTCTTAAAAACACTAAAAAGTAACCCCTGGCATGAGGAGATGAGGTTCCACCAGCATTTGCAGCACTATAATACCTGTCCCTGGAAGTCTGGTGAAGAGATGTTCCCTCCGCACATCAGAACACAAAACTGTACATGATATGTATTGCAGAATGTATGCAGCATGGTCACTTGTCAGCACAGAACTGGAAACAGTAATGTTTGTTTTGCAACTAATTCAGGGACAAATGAAAATAGCTAGAACATACCAAACATGCTGTCTATTATATAAAAAAAATAAATTTAGAAAAAACAACATACACAACATGTAAATTATTGCACAAGAGAAAGGCTCAAAGTTTGCGTAAAATGCAATAGTATTGCCCCAATAAAGAACATGCATTCAAACGGTGAGAACAAAAAAAAAAAAAAAAGAAAAAAAAAAATTAGAAAAAAAAAAAGAAAAATCAGGAGTGCTAGTGATAAGCACGGTCTTGTATCCTTAGCTTTCATTATTTTTTTTTATCACAAGGGACTAGAAAAAAATCTACATGGGGTTTATCGATATACCTCTATTCAGTTTTTATATCATTATTCAAGACTCGATCACTGTGCCATTTTTTCATGTGTTTCTCCAGGGTACTGTACACGCTAAAAGGCATCTGACAAATTTCACATTTGTAAACGTCCTTTCCCACCTGACCATGTGTTTTCATGTGCCGGGTAAGTTTGCTACTCTGCGCGCAGGCGTAGTTGCAAAGCTCACACTTATATGGCCTTTCACCAGTGTGGCTCCTCCTGTGAACAGTAAGGTTACTACAGTTCTTGAAGATTTTTCCACAGTACTCACAAGTGTCGCTGCGCTTGCCCTCTTTTGAACTGGGCCTTCCAGGCCCTGGGCCACTAATATGGGGAGTACTTCCTCCACTTCCTGTGCCACTACGGCCTGAAATCCCTCCATCCATCTCCCCTGGAGGTGTAGAAAAACGTAAACTACCATTTTCAGATGAGTGCTCTGAAGAGGAGGCAAATGGCGATTGTCTAGAGTCTCCAAAAGTGAGGAATGGATCTTTTAGCTGCCTAGATGCGGCATAGCCAGCAAGCCACTGGGAGTAAACATTTTCTGTGTTAGGCATAGCTGCAGCAGGGAGGTCAAATTCCTTCTCAAGTTTTATGCGTTTAGAAAAAGGACTCATGGAACTTGGACTACCAAGAAGCAATTTTTTTGACAAGCCTCCTGAAGCAGATTCACCAGGTGAACAACCCCTCCCATTAACAGTACCACCATCTATACGGTCTGATTCTCCTGCCACTGAGTCTTCATCACAAGTGTCTCTTTGAGCTTCTGGTTCTGATAAATGCCCTCTTTTATGTTTATCAACCAACGCCTGATGAAAGGCATCACTAAAGTGATGCATTGCACCAAGACCCACGCTTTGCATGACGTCAGGCATAGATCGGCTTTCCTCACCAGATCTGGAGTTGTTTTCGTGGTGACGAGCAGCTTCAAGATTTAGGGCAAAACTATAATCCGGCCTACTGTCTGTTTCAGTCAAATCCTCCTCCTCCTCCTCTTCTTCCTCCTCTTCCTCCTCCTCCTCCTCTTCCTCTTCATCCTCATCTCCATTCTCTGGGATCATGTTTGGATCATTTTCACTTTTGAACTTGGCCACTACAGACTTGAGGGCATTGCTTGCACTGCCAACTAAATCACTGGTTCCTGGCTCGGGAGAACTGGCCGTGGAAAGACCATCATCTGATTTAACTGTCATTGGGGAGGATTTATGCATGTGTGTTTTCATGTGGCGTTTTAGTTTGCTAGCCTGCGTACATGCATGGTCACACAGGTTGCATTTATAGGGTTTTTCTCCAGTGTGGCTTCTACGGTGTACTACTAGATTGCTTTGAAATTTAAAAGTTTTCCCACAAAATTCACAAGATTTTGATTTAACAGGAGGCTGTGAAGGAGGAGGTACAGACTGAAGAGGAGGGAGGGGTGGAGTTGCCAAAAATGGTGGTTTGCTGCTGGACTGGAATGGCTGCAGTAACCTTTGCATAGGGCTTGGCCGGTTCGGTGACAAAGGGGGACTGGAACTGGAAGTGTTACCAGCTAGCTCTCTAAGTCTCCTTGAAAAATCCATTGCTGGTGGTTCCATAGCCAGGGGGTTAAGTCGCAGTACCCTGTCAAAGGCACTCGGGTGGTGTGTTGCGAGAGCCATTTCTTCTGCACCCAGACGTTCTATACGGTGTGGATCCAAATGATGTCTTGGTGGGGGGCTAAATAATGGGGGAGTTGGTGGGAATCGACCCTCAGATAGACCAGAAGCCTCTCTTGATACTGATCCAGGGATTCTCAATAGGTTAAAAGGATTATTGTCAGCAATATGAATTCCATGGAGTGGTGGCTGTGAAGGACATTCTGCACCCAGTCCTGATGGAATGCCTACCCGGGGTGTAAGAGGACTGCCATGTTCACTTTCCAGATAGATTCTGAAGCCGTGAGTGTTCTGTGCATGTTGCAGGAGAAACCATGCACTGGAGAATGGCTGTTTACATGTTGTACATGTATAGCTGCTGGGCTCATCCTTGCCTGAAAAACAGCACAATAGTAACATCAATTACTGATCAATCACATGCTCAAACTGATATAAAAAATAAAATAAAATCTATATTTATCTTTTGTAAAATCAATCAGTTGTAGTAATAATTATTTTCAGGTCAAGAGAAATTTCACACACAGTTGGGTAAATATATTATTGTTTTTGCCCTACAATTCTGGTACCTTTTTACCTTAATTTGCTCTTTTTTTGTGAACACCAAATTTATATTGTGATGTGTGCCATTTTTTATTTGTACTCAGTGTTTCGTTTTGGAAAACTGACTTGCTATTTAGATTATGCATAGTTGCATCCCAAATTCACTATATGTGATTTTATTTCCACTTCTAACTTTGCTTCGAAAATGCACCAAAAATCCTTAGTGCCCTAGAGAATTACCCCAAGTTTATGATGTAGAATTTTTATAAATTTGTCGTAAAAAAAATCCCTACAAAAAAAAATCAGTCAAAATTGGCAAAAAATGCATTCATAATACATCTGCCCCATTTTTTTGGAGCTAGGCCAGAAATGGATCCAGCAAGTAGAAGAAGTTCTCTAAGGCTAAGGCCCCACATTGCGGAAACGCAGCTTTTTTTGTTGAAGACTTTGATGCGGTTTTTTGGATCGAAAGCCAGGAGTGGATTAAGTAGAAGGTAGTATAAGATCTTCCTATATATTTCTCATTCGTATTCTTGGCTTTGGCTCAAAAAAAAAAAAAAAGCTGCAAAATCTGCAACAAAAAAAGCTGTGTTTCCGCAACATGGGGCTTCAGCCTTAATGTATTCCCTCTGAACCCACTTCTGGCTTTGACTAAAAAATTCTGAAAATCTGCCACACAAACTGTGTCACTTTTTATACACACACATTAAAAAATATACTGTGTGAAACCACTCTTATTGAGATAAATTTTTAGGATGTTGCCAAAAGTACCATATGACAGTACTGTGCACCTTGTTAAAGTCATATTTTTGCATTCACTAAAATATGTGACATTGGGAACTGCTACTTGGCTACTGAAGACGTTTGGTTGCCTGCCAGGAAGTTTACTGTCAAAAAAGGATAGCCTGTATATCTGTAAATAGTGTCATGTTAGGGAGCAGAAAATTAAACTATATTCTAAAAAAAATCCTAGAAAAAAAAGTGACTCAATGATTAACACTGTTGTCTTGCCGCACAAGAGTTAATTAGAGTAAGGACAATGTTCACAGAACGTTTTTATGTATTCCATGTATAAGGCCGGTTGCAGGCGACTGTGCTTCCAGTCCATCCGTGTGCCGCCCATGCACCAGCCGCACTTCTGCTGCCCCTTTCATTAAATGAAAAATAAAGCATGGCCATAAAATAGGACAGAAATAGGACATGTAATTCACAATCATGTGTACGTGCCCATAGAAATGAATAGTTCATGGTGCTATCCGGGAAAACCTTGGATAGCAGACTGATTTTGGCCACAGTCGTCTGCAAGAGGCCTAAGGTTGAGTTTTTTGGTAGTTGGTTTCTCAATGTTCCCTCCCTACTACATACCAATAGGTTTATAGACTTCCTGTAAGGTTCACCCGAGTAGATTGTGAGTACCATTGGGTACAGGGGCTGATGATGGCAATCTTGGTACAACACAGTGGAAAACGTTAGAACTTTATAAGTAAGGGCCCCTTCACATGGCGTAAGTGCTCGGCTCATTCAGAGCTGTACACGCGAGCGCTTCTAAACACTTCCCATTCACTTCAATGGGAGCGCTCGTAAAGCCGGCTTTACGCGCACTCCCATTGAAGTGAATGGGAAGTGTTTAGAAGCGCTCGCGTGTATGGCTCGGAATGAGCCGAGCGCTTACGCCGTGTGAAGAGGCCCTAACAGAAAATAAGTTGGTTCTAAACTCCAATTCCTTAGCAGATCTCTTATACAATCTTATGAGTGTTTTTGTAACGACTACCAATTTCTGAATGAATCAAGTCAGTAATGCAAACTTGTGGACATTTGTAATGGTGATAATGGTTATAAAGAATACACAAACATATAAAATTTGAGCAGTTTCAAACATTTGCACTCAAGAAAATTTAAGAATATATCAGGGAACCAAAAACAAAAAGCGACTCAGGCGACCAATGGCTCACAAAAACAGCATCGCAGAGATAAGAAGACTCCCAGTGCAATAGTACTATACTTGGCCTGACCTGTAATTTACTTTGCAATGCATTTTAATCTCATTAAATGTATCCTGCTCTTGGATAAATCTCTTTACAAGATTAGATCATACAGAATGAAATTAGGTTTTAAACATTTGCTTAATATGAAATGTGAAAAGTAGCTAGATTTTATAATAAAATACTGTTGACATTACAGTTGCATTGTGCAGTCACCTTTTGCCAATATTTATTGCAATATATTAATTTCATTCCAGCAAAAGAGACAGACTGTCCACACTATTGATATAATAATTCATACAAACTCCTTTGTCCTTCCGTTTCTGTACCCGGCCACAAACCCATAGTAGATACCTCCTTCATAGTTCTTGTACATCTGTAGAAATATTGAAATGTAGTAGATACCACCTGCACAATTGTACCATCTTTGTATAACTATATAATGCCCTTCACGTAAACCAGTTGGTAATCTTGAAGGTCTTATAAATACAGAACATTTTTCCTAAGAAGCCCCATTAAAATTAGTCACTGAAAAAGACTGGGCAAGTCATGACACCTACACAAACTATAGTACTATGGCTTTGTGTAGGCTCTCCTTCATTTACAAAAATTTCCTCCTCCCACCATGCTGGTATGGTATCATGGCTGGCACTTGGATACAGAAATAATAGCTAGCTACGGTATATTAGGAATGTAAAACTAAAGATGTGGCCCATTACTTATGGCAGAACACCGCCCTGTGTGATCAGGGTTGTACTGCTGAAAATAAGTGCAGTGGAATGGGGGGGGTAAAATCACAATCGCAATAGTTTCTCCCGCATTCACTTTGCATGAGCCTATGTAATATGAATGTGTTTATCCCTGGTCAGTATCTGCATCTACACAGGACCACCTCTTTCAGAAGACCACCACCTCATCCACACCAGATTTCCTGTAAAAGATTTTAAGGTCCACCAATATTATACATAGTGGCTGTCTTCTTTAAGAACACCAGTCACTAAGAAGACCACTTTCAGTGCAGTTTTTGGACCCAGAATAGGACACATAATAATGAATCCCGTCAAGCAGAAGACATACCTATTTGGAGGTGACTTTGTAGCCATCACTTACCGCTGAACACTATGGGGCTGATTTTTTCATGGATTGTGCCCCAAACCATGAAAAAAGTCACACATTTTTTACACAAGTGAGAATTTATACTGAAAAACTGAGATTTTTTTGTGATTTGCATCTTTTTGTGTTTTCCTCAATGGTGCAAGGCAGGGGGTTGTCTAGACAGATGCCATTGACCCTGTTATATTTATCATTATTTACAGAAATTTTCAAGTATATTTGATTCACGGTCCCCATGGATCCCAGAGGATGAGCGTAATATATGACGAGGTGTGAACCTCATTATAAATTAGGTGCAAATCCGGTGGTGTAAGGATTATCAAGACAGGCATGGACGATGCTGGTCCAAGGCCTGGTTCACATCTGCATTCAGGCCATTCCGTTCCCTTCTCCACATGAAAAATGCGGAGAGAAAAGTCCTTTTCTCTCTGCATTTTTTTCATGCAGAAACCCAGCGGAAACCACATGGACCCTATTACAGTTTATGGGGTCCGCAGGTTTCCTGAGGTAACCACTTTTGTATGTGGATTAGGTTTCTGTTTGGGTCGTCCCCAAGTGGACCCCTGAAGGAAAACCCATGCACAGATGTGAACCAGGTCTTAATAAATCATCCCCTATACTTTATAAGCGGACTGATAAATATTACGAGGTAGGCCCAAGGTTCTCTAATCCGGTACCACAAGTTAAAATAGAGTTAATGTGAATATACTATTGTTCATCCCATTTCTACTTTACATGAGCAGGAAAACCGAAAGCCTCCATTTATTATATAATGAACATTCAGTGCACAGTACTTGATGATTACAGTTTAGTCTTTCTGCTGGCGATATCAGAAGAGAAGTACGGTAATGTATTAATAATAATGTCAATGAGAGGAGTTGTTAACCTGGACTTCCATATAACATTAAGAGAGCTGCTTTGAAAATGGTAATTATCAGTAGCCAACTAACAGCAAATAACGCATTACTGTTACTCCTCGCTCCCGGATTTCTCGCAGCCGCCACCGCCGCCGCTGCTTAGATTCTATTATACTAAGCGGCCTCTCTGCATTCCTCAACTTCACACCATCAATAAATGTGCTACTTGCCATAATCAAGTAAATTACTTTGTTCAGACCATCTTCAACTGCCTAAAGATCAGGATTGATCTATGTGGCAGAATTATGTTTCCATTGATTTGCAGGAGTGTAAAATGTTCATTTGCTTTGAAGAAATAAAAATCATTTTTAATTTTGCGATTTGCGATAAGGGCTCTTTATTATCTTACTAAACAACTCCAAAAAATAGCGGGGTCAGCTGTTATAAAAAGTGTATACAAATGTTACTGGTTGGTGGTAGATGTGGGCCCGGTCTATTTCTTTTAAGTCTTACAAAGAATAACATTTACTTCAAAGGTTTTAACCGTTAAATGCATTTTACTGGCATAGATTTAACTAATGCTCATAATAGTTCTGCGCACACTCAGCAAATGTCACCTAACTACAGTCACTTTAATTCCGGAGCATAAAATGACACCAGCTCAATCCCGATGAGACAAAATAAACCTGATGCAATGATAAATGGAAGATAAAATTGCTAGGTGCTCTGCAAGTGACTTGGAATTCATTTAATTTAAATACGTCTTTCTTCAGACTTAGATTCCTTTAATGCATGTCCTTTCCAAAGCTGCAAGTGATAACATTGTGCAACACAAAGAGCCATTTTTTACATAAAGTCCTGTGAGGACAATCACCGTGTGACCCCGAGTGATGGCAAAACCAGGTCAATGGACACATTAAAGTGGAAGTTAGTAAATAAAGTGACTTGTTCAGCCAAGCATGAGTTAATGATATACCAGGAAAGCGTATCGCTCAAAACTTTATTGATCAGTATGAACTTTTCATCCTGACCAGACATCCTCTAAATAAATAGCCTAGATAGCAGCGATGATGACACTCCAAGTGCGAAACAACCCTCATTCTAGCAATGGTGTTTGTACAAAAGCTCAGATATGATCTGCATCTGCCTCATATCTATCTATCTATCTATCTATCTATCTATCTATCTATCTATCTATCTATCTATCTATCTATCTATCTACTTATACCTGTCTCCCTACCTATTGTCTGACTATCTGACTATCTGCCTATTTATCAATCTATTTATATAACAGCCTAAATCTATTTATTCACCTGTCTATATATGAGACAGCTATATACCGTATATAAGTGCCTCCACATGGCACTTTATCATGCTACGTTCATACAATCGCTTGGGTTACCATTCTTTGGTTTGAAAAACAGAAACCCTATCCACTTATAAAGCGGTGGCCCATGGAAGACTGTAGACCCCATAGACTATAATTGGGTCCACCTGGTTTCCGTCCGAAATAAGCAGAGAGAAAAGTACTGCTTGCAGAACCTTTCTCTCCGCATATTTTAAGCGGAATAGGGAATTGAGTCCCCGAACACTAGTGTGAATCAAACCTTAGGGTCTTTTCTCACTGCATTTGTAATATACTGTGAGAAGGTGACAGACAGAGTGCTGGAATCTCGCTATATCTCCCTCATGTTTTTAACTTATGTTTGGTCCAGTGCGAGTCTTGAGTAGGCCTCAGCTCCAGGTGTAAGTCCTTGGCTCATTACTGGGCCAGAAAAGGCAGCAGATCCATGGAGTGAAAGGAGGTGTATGGTTCTGTCCTGTAATCCTGAGACCGGTGAGACAATATTGCTCTTTTTTTGTTTGTGTAGATGGTAGTAAGCCACATATATAGTTAGGTTAACCTTACTGTTTAGTAAGTCACTCGGACAAGCAGGTTTTTATTCTGTTTTTACCTGAAGTTAAGGCTGTATTTTGCTTATTTTGTGTCTGAAGTCAAGGTTTATTTATTTTCCTGTTTTTCT
This sequence comes from Leptodactylus fuscus, assembly GCF_031893055.1. Taxonomy (NCBI): domain Eukaryota; kingdom Metazoa; phylum Chordata; class Amphibia; order Anura; family Leptodactylidae; genus Leptodactylus; species Leptodactylus fuscus. Next base: position 51,144,977 of record NC_134267.1, on the reverse strand, counting down.
AAATAAACCAGTTTGCTGCATATTTTGTGTCCGTCTTGGCTGTTTGGGTCCGCACCACTGCTTCTACCGAGCTACCTTCCCCACATATTCTAAGAACAGTGGTGCACAAAATAGAGCTGTTTTGGCCTCCACTTGACAGTATATGAATACATATGGGTTTTTTTGCTGTCTACAATAGCACAACAGGAGTGTCCAGTAAAAAGCCTTGACAGACACTGATAACACAATATTATTATCCTTAGGCTATGTTCACATGGAAGACTTTGCATTTGCATCAGCTCCAAATTCCTCCCTGAAAGCAGTTTCCATTCATTTCAGTGAGAGGAAGACGCTGATTTTTTTTCCTTTAGATGTTTTTTTCTTCTAGCAGAAAAAACATAAAGCATCCTGCTCAATCCTCAAGCAGATTCCACCTGATAACTCTAATTGAAAAGAATGGGAGGCTGAGGACTCATGTTGCGGTAACACAGCCTTTTATGTTGCAGATTTTGCTGCGTATTTTTTGAGCCAAAACCAAGAGTGGATTGAGGACAAGGTAGAAATATAAGAACTTTCTATATATTTCCCATTCTTTTGATGGACATTCTTGGCTTTGACTCAAAAATCGCAGCAAAATCTGCAACAAAAAATGGGCCTCAGCCTGAGAAAAACATGGAAACACATCGCAGTTTTCCCTGCAGCATTTTCACAGTGCATTTGTGGATGGAATATGCTAGAATCCAATCTACTTTGCAGTGACTGTAAAACACAGTATTTCTTGCTGTGGCCAAACCGTGGTGTTTACACTATGTGGGACCCCGGCCTAAAGTTGATTGTGTAAAGTGGAAAAACAAAAAGTGTTTCTTTTATACAACTGAATGAAGCTCCTCCATTGACTTCTATAAGTACGTACAATGGCCCTGTGCAGCTACTAAGCGTCATGTTTGGACAGTTATGTCACATAAGCTAGATTTTTTGCGAGGCATACGCTACCCCATAGCTCAGGGGTGAACCATTTGTTTCTGCTGCCTGAGGCAGACGTCAGAAAGCCGCCCCCACCCCCTGAGCTGAAGGGGGCAGCGCGTGGCCGCGTGAATGGGGCGAGGCCGAGCTGAGGGGGCGGGGCTGAGCTGAGGGGGCGGGACCGAGCAGAGCGAACGTCTTAACAGGTAGAGAGCAGGCATGGAAAGGACCTGCTCTCTGCCTGAGCGTGAGGGGCGGCCGCTGGAGCAGCGCTGCTCCAGTGGCCTCCCCAATCCACCGCTCAGTGACAGTGACCCTAAGCCAGTCCAGGACAGCTTGTCCTGGACTGGCTTAGGTCAGCAAAAATGCCGCCCTCCCTGGGGCCCTGGCATAGCGCCGCCTGAAGCGGTCGCTTCAGGTCGCCTCATGGGAGGTGTGGCGCTGCCATAGCTATAAGGCTCCTGGTTCCCAGGAAAAAGGTCCTTATTAACCAATCAATCTCAGATAACTTATTAGTAAGAGGTAAGAATAGAAAATGGCCAAGCAGCCTTGTCAGTACTTAAATAGGTTGTCCAGGAATAGAAAAGCATAGATACTTATTTTCAGAAACAGAGCCACACCGGTCTGTGGGTTGTGTCTGGTACTGCAGCCTAGCTTCATTAAACTGCAATACCGCAAACATCCTGTGGACAAATGTGTCACTGTTTTATAAGTAATCAGGCTTTTTTTTTCTATTGAGTTTTGTCACTGGGAACTAAAAAGCCTTTTGATATTTTTTCATTCTTTATACATCACACCCAATTACAGGGGTGCAAACTCATGAATAAAACAATTTCCAAATTTACATTATATGACCTGGAATATCTTTTATATTATCTTGCATTGTCACAACAAATTTCAGGTAATTTTAAAGTAAAAGAAAAAAAAAAGGTAAATTTTTTTTTTTAGAAATTCTAAACACATACAACAAAGAGGCACATGATTTTAGACACGAGGAATACAATATGCAACTGACTCAATGTCAGCCTCTGGCATGTCCATAGCCACCAGCCGTGGAATCAACCAAGAAACTGGGGCGCGAGCCAAAAGAGGAGAGAAGCAACATGAAACTACTGAACTATAACAAAAATGTTTCTTTGCCAACAGAATGCAAAACCAAAGTAAATTCCTCACGTGCCAACTAGCTGTAGAAGTCTTTTCCAAAATTGCCTCATCTGAAAACAAAATATTCTTTAGCACTTATTAAAATGTAAGGAATTCAGGTGCTTGTCTGGCCGCAACAAGTATCATGAGATACAGAATTAGCAGTTATATTTGTTAGTATTCCTAACTACTGATTCTAAGGAATATATTATATAATATATATATATATATATATATATATATATATATATGATGCCGTAAGAAAATCTCTGTCCATATCTGTCCATACACGTCAGATATCTGTCAACCATCAGCTACAGTATCCAAGATTGGCCAAGAATGCCTATGTTCTGAATGGGGAAAAAAATAAAGGTTCCGTAAGTCACCTATGGAACTGGCTTATGGAAAACTGTTGAGTCCTTCTCTTACCCGATATGCCGAGAGAGGCCACCATACACATTAGAGGGTGAGTTCCCTTAGCTAAATGACCCCATTGTGGGGTCAGACAAATACTAACACTGATACGTAACTATATATTTACTGTTTGTAATTTTGCTACAATCGAATAAGATAAGTCAATATTCTGTGACACCCATGGAAATGAGATCCTAAATTCAGGTTGACCCCACTAGCATAGCTCATTCTAACCCTTCTTCCTAAGCTCTATCCAATAGTTACTATGCCATTATCTCTTATAGAAAGAACATACACTCCTTACACCATTCGTTGTTGTGTAATAAATATCTGTACTTGATCTTTAATTTAGAATAACTTTCAAGGATAAAATTTAAATGAACATTTCTTTGATTTAAAAAACCCTATTTTTCGAATAAACTCACCATATAGGGACTAGACCCATAGATAGTGTGGAGTTTCTTAACCCAGAAAAACCCAGACAACCCAATAATTTAAAATGGAACTGCATTGCTTCATTCCACCTGTGGGGGCACTGCAGGGAAACTGAAAACAAATTGGACCTGAATGCAGACCCCAGCACTGAGAAAGTTCATTATTGGGGGGCCCTTTAACAAATAAGAATTGTCTAAAGTGGGCAAACCTTTAATATTATCCCTATTATTCCATAGAGAATATGGCAATTAATAAAGACACTGATGTCATGTAATATACCAAAACCACTTATAGGCATTAAGAAAGAAAAAAAAAAACATTTTTGTAGGACACTTATCTTGGCTGTAAAGCATATCATGGCCTCCATTTAATAATTTTATCAGCCAGAAATAAAAAATGAATAATTTTCCACACATCAAAGCATTTTTGCATATAGCAAAGTAATCTTTCTATCTAATCTTTGCATGCATACCAAATATATCCCCTGAGGCACAAAACATAGAACAAATGCTATCTCTTGACTAACAAAGAGGGAAAAAAGCAATAATAAACCATGAATCATAATGATGGAGGCCATATCCTGTCCTACAGAGATGAACTGAACCACCATAAAAAAATAGTCAGGTAGAGATATAGATGATCCCGATATACTATGGTACATGTGTATTTTGTGGTATTCAGTGGCTCAAGCCTTAGGTCTCACTTTTCACACCCGATAAGACAGCCGGGACATTGTTGGCAGCCGATTCAGGGGAGATGTGGTATTATTACATGGCAGCCATTGAAGTGTAATATATGAAAGACTTGTATGGTGACACCCATAGGTGATATTTACTATCCATATTGGTTCATTGAAAAAACTTCCACGTAGGTGAAATAATTCCCCTAATCCGTAAATGGGCAACATAGAGAGTCCTTAGAAGACAATCCCTTTGAGGCTGAGGTCACACTGAGGTTTTTAGACCGGATTTTGATGCATCCCGCGGCTAGTCGCAATTGGATGCCTGTGAAGTGCACTGGCATCCAGTTGTGTAATTTCACTCCAGATTAGGCCCAAATGAATGAGCCTAGTCAGGAGGGAGTCTCACACCGCGTATGCCGCGGCGGAATCCGCATCAAGATCAGGCAGCTCGCTTCTTTTTTCTGCGAGCGGGAAAAAAATGCTAGCAGAGAAATGAAGTGAATGGCTCCCATTGAAGTCAATAGGAGGCATTTTGTGGAGATCCGGTCCAAAAAACTCTGTAGTCCACTTGAGGACCCCTCGAACAGAATACTGAATGCATTAAAAAGTGGTTAGCTAAAAAAGAACATGGACCCAATAGACTATAATGGGGTCCGTGTGTTTTCCGCACGAATCATCCGGAGAGAAAAATACTGCAAGAAGCACTTTTCTCTCCGCATTATTCATGCGGACACTGCGTGGAAAACACACAGACCCCATTATAGTCTATGGGGTCTGTGTGGTTTGTTTGCTAACTGCTTTTTAATGTGTTCGGTATTCCTACGGAGGTCCCCTAGTGGACCCACTGAACAGAATATCGAAAGCAGATGTGAATCAGGCTTTAAACACCATCTAGGTTGGTAAAGATGTATGAAATTCCAACAGAATCAACATTTCACCCGTATATTAGGAAATCCTTATGTAGTGTCTGGAAGATCTCTTTAAGGCTGGTCTTACACGGCTGTAATATAAGTCCGCAAATGGTCCACAATTCAGGGTTTTCAATTGCGGACAATTTGCGGACACATTATATTCAATGCGGCCTCTTACACCACCGGACATTTTATACGTGGTGTGGCCGGGCCGCAACCGTGGTCTGCAATTTATAGGACATGTCCGTAATGGCCGTGAAATGTGGCACTGCACGGACTCGCCCATAGAACTCTATGGGCGAATGCGGCAGGACACGGACGTCTGCGGTGTCTATGTTGCCGATCAGCAAGACTACTGGTCTTCAATACGGTCGTGTACGACCAGCCTTAGACTTCATTACACATGACATACAGTATATTGGCTTTTGTGTCCTGTATTCCACATATCTTCATTACCAGTATATTATACAGTATCTGTAGTGTTTGCAGTATTGTGAATATTATCTGACCCCTCCTTACACTGTATATCATTCATTTTACAGTAAAAGAACAACATGGTAACATGGAGCAAGCAAGGCCGATGTGTGTAACCTTTTACATTGTACCAATTAACATTATAGACGAATCCAGACTGAAGACTCAATACTGTAGGCTCGGAGAGATCTCATTGTGTCACTCTCGTTATGTGTTCTATCATTTCCTATAATAGAATGTATTATGTCTTACATGTTCAAAATAAACATATTAAAATAGAGCCATATGGTTTTGAAGTAAAAGCACAAATACTAATACAAAATCACCCAATTAGGCTTTTCAGTTACTAATGCAATACAAAAGAACTCCCCAGAGTAGTCTGATGTAATGTGATGTTTAAGGCCACTTTCATCTCTGCTCCCAGGAATAGAAATTGCATTCTGCACTCTTAGTAATCATGACTGCTCTGCTGGATATAAACACTGGATACGTTTCAGTTAAAAATGGGATTTTTTTTTTATTCTACAGGATTTTAAACCTTACTTTAGGGACCAACATCAAAACATGTTCCTTTACTTATAAATGTTTCATTGTGGACAAGATTGTGCATGGCGGCCGCGTGTAAGATGTGCTTTATGATGGGTACCGCTATGATAGAGGCAAATGTATAGTCGTTAGAAAGGCAAAATTTTAATTTGAGATCATGTTAGATAAGAAAAGAATTTTCATCGGCTTTTTAATATTAAAGTGATGCACCATAAAGGGTCATTGCCGATCACTTCTCAGTGTAAAGTCAGACATTTGTCATTGATCACATATTTAAAAAAAATATATTAAATTGCGAACTCCATCTATATATTGCAGAAAAATCTGTGCAGCGGAAATGCTGCGACTTACAAAATGGTCACCATACAGTCAATTATATTTACGGAAACGCCAAGGGTTTCCCTATAGGTATAATTGAAGCAATCTCTGAGGACTTTTTGTGAAAAGCGCTGCGTGAAAATCCACAACGCGTTTCCACGTTGCGGAAAAGCAGCTTTTTTTTGTTGCAGATTTTGTTGCGATTTTTGAGCCAAACCCTGGAGTAGAATGAGCAGAAGGTAGAAGTATAAGAACTTCCATTATATTTCCCATTCCTTTTGTAGCCATTATTGGCTACAAACTGCAATAAATTCTGCAACAAAAAAAAGCTAAAGCTGCATTTACGCAACATGGAACATGCAACATTAGCCTTAATGGGGTTTTTTTTTTTACTAAGGATTAACTGCTCCTTGCTAAATTCTCCATACTGTGATGGACCAATCTCAGATGTCCTGAATGACAGCAACATAGCTCTATAGTGCTGAAGAAACCTAATGCTGACCAATCGTATACGTACTACCGCAAACTCCCTATAAAGACGCATGCCTGAGCAGCTGAACATGCCTGTTGAATTCAGTAAGGAAGCCATAGTACCAGCAACAATCACATACAAATGAGCCTACGTGCTTGGAAAACACAATAACCAGTACGGGTTCTAGGCTTCAGATCCTTACCAATCTCATTGAAGGCCTAAAGATATACTAAAGCTAGCCACACAGTCTTCATTCATGATTGTATCACCTGTCTATAGTCCATGATAAATATGTAAATGATATCTAATAGAGGGGAAAAAACAAATCATTCATGAATACAAAGGATGGTTATACTGCAAGAAGACAGGGACTCCTACTGTCATAGATGACTTTGATGCTTGAATTCCAGGTCTCCAGAAAGACCAAGAAGTGCGATCCTATAATAATCTATGGCGTCCGCGGGTTTCCTAAGCTAACCGTTTTTTTATGCGGATTAGGTGTCCCCCCCCCCCCCTTCCCCGAACGGAAACCCATGCACAGATGTGAACCGGGCCTAATACCAATATGTTGGTTTGAGGAAAATGGGGTGCTGGTGCTTGTGTGGTATACGTACATAGGTGCTGGACAACCCACTTATCTAATAGTATGGGCATCACTAATAGGATGAAGGCCAGCAATGTACACTTTTTAATATCCTTATCTGTACATTAGAAACACTGGGCATCTATCCCCCCTCCTGTTACCCCTCTTGTTACCACACACCTCTGCAGCTTATCTCTTCTGTGAATACAAGCATTGAGGATGCTGATATCCAACAGCCAGATCCTTCTTTTGTCCTGACTTATGCTGTACTGCAAAGTCAAGACATCACCAAACACATTGAGGGGTCAGCTGGTCCACATTAGTCTTATGTGTATGGTCATATTTTAATAGAAAAGCTCTTATTAAGCGGTTTGCTCTTTATGTATACACATTTGCTTCATCATTTAGAATTAGAAGTTATCAGAAAAGAAAGATACAGCATATAAAAACGCAACAACCTTAATAAAATAAAAAAAGACAAAAAGCTGGAAAGACGAAGCACTGTATGTCAGTTATACTTGCTGTTTCACTCCAATCACCTAGAATATTAAATTATGAGCCATCCCACAGTGATCTACGATAGAGGAGACAGAAAATGCTTTTACTTATTTGGCAAAGCTCTAAATTCCAGAGAAACAGCCTAATTATGATAATAAAAATGGAATTGGTTCCATCCACTTCATCCATAATGAGAAAATCACTTAATAATCCGCTAATATTATTTCAAACCAATTCACATTATAATATTATTTTTATTACAGATTATTGGGGACAATGGGGTATTAATGTTAAAATCTGAACCATGACTGTGTTGCTCCCACCTCTCCCACCTTTTTTTTTATCTCATAGCAGTCTAAAGATCCTTGTTCTCTGCCTTAAAGCTTTCTGTAGATACTCAGAAACCAAGAAATCCATCTAGGTTTAAAACAGTAAATCCTAAACAGAAAAGAAGGGTATGAAGCTGCAAAATCATTGTGAATCATACCAAATAATGCTTGGTACGTATTGTGGGGAAGTTAGCTTGGTACAAAACACAGGGTGTAAGGAAACTAATAGGATATATACTAAACTAACCCTTACTATAACATTCATTTAAAACCTCATCCCACCGTCCCCCTTATAAATAGTTCAATGCCCTTAGAAGAGACTTAGTCAGACGGACGTGCTCTCACCATATGAGCTGCAGAGTGTGCTTCTAGATTAGGACTGGACACTGGTTTAACTGGCTGTGGTCCAGTACTGTCAGCACCTTTTATTATTATTATTACTTATATAGCGCCATCATATTCCGCAGCGCTTTACAGATATCGTCAGTCACTGTCCCATATAGGGCTCACAATCTACATTCCCTATCAGTATTTCTTTGGTGTGTGGGAAGAAACCAGAGTACCTGGAGGAAACCCACACAAACACAGGGAGAACATACAAACTCCTTGCAGATGTTGCCCTTGGCAGGATTTGAACCTAGGACTCCAGCGCTGCAGTGCTAACCACTGAGTCACCATGCTGCCCTACCTTTTAACTGTGTTTCCTATATTACTGCCCACGGCTAGCATAGCATTAAAAATAAGGTAGATATACACTGTTGCTGCCTAGCTATCCCAGATATAGGAGGGTTACTCAGTGGGTCAGATGTCTCTTTCCATGGATTTGATAGAGTGAGCTCCGTCAGTCGGATAGACCGCCCACATTCCACAGGGATCACCCTCGATATTAACTCCCCCTTAAGTCATGTAGCTACTGATAGATGTCCAAAACAAAATACAGCCTTAATTTCAGGCAAAAACAAAATAAAATCCTGCTCGTCTGAGCGACTAACTAAACAGTAATATTTACCTAACTATACGTGTGGCTTACTACCAGCCACACGAACAAAACAAGTACAACTTTGTCTCACCGGACTCGGCGTTACAGGATAGAACCTTACACCTCTTTTCACTTCATGGATCTGCATTGGAGTGCAGAATCTGCAGCCTTTTCTAGCCCAGTAATGAGCCAAGGATCTACTCCTGGGCTGAGGCCTACTCCAGATCCACCCTGGACCACACATAAGTTAAAAACCTGGGGGAGATATAGCGAGATTCCAGTACCCTGCCTGTCACCTTCTTACAATATATAGACAGAAAATGAACATTTACAGAAATGATGCAGAAGGAAGGAATAGGCACATTTTCTTTTCTTAGATTCATCTCTGTATTCTATATTCTTACCACAATGTTAGATGCTCAGACTGAATTCTAGAAGTTTAAAAATCACAGTTTCCCTTTGAAAACCCATCACAGACGCACCTGATATGACTCGGTAGCATGTGTGTTCTTAGGACTGGTTATTTCTCCTTACCAGTCTGTTTTAGTGTAGACTTGTACTGGTCCTGAAACAGCAATTCTGGAGCATCTATTGTATGAATAAAATTGCAACAGAATGCAAATACCAGTTTTTGGGGTGTCCCTATAGCGGCAGACACCATCCAATCAGTGTTGACAGGTTAGACTGGGGATGCCCCTCTATAACAAGGGAAATGGTAACACTTTCAGCTTTGTAGGTATCTTCTCCCCTTCTGGAGATACGAGCACCATTATTTTTGGCTACCAATATCACTGCACTGTCAGGGGAGAAACCTTTACAGCTCAGTGTCATCGTCTGGCAGTATGGAATACCCCCTTCTTCACAGTATAAGACTCTACAAGTATACCATCAGGGGGGTCGGTGTTGCCCACTTCCCTTCAATAGTGTTGAGCTGTAAGACTGGACCCCCAACAGTACAGGAATATTGGTAGCCAATACTAATGACACAAAAATCTTTGATACCGGCAAAGATACTGAAAAAGCTTAAAGTGTACACACTGTCAGCTTTGTAGTAGTATATAGTAGAGATGAGTGAACACTGTTTGGATCAGCCGATCCGAACAGCACGCTCCCATAGAAATGAATGGAAGCACCTGTGACCCCGGCCGGCCGCCGGCAAAGTCAGCGTCACAGGTGCTTCCATTCACTTCTATGGGAGCGTGCTGTTCAGATCGGCTGATCCGAACAGTGTTCGCTCATCTCTAGTATATAGCATTGCCTATCGTAGAGGACACGAAAAATCCCCTTTAATGGGGAGTGCAAGTATTTGCTAGAACAGACTTTTCAAAAGAAGTGACAAGTCCTCTTTATAAAAAATAATTCTTGTTTTAGCAAATTTCTGACATCAAAAATTTGGATAGCTGACCGCTAAAACCAAAGGGCAGATGGCTTGATCAGTGGGAGTTTGGGTACTGAGCAATGTTTCAGCTGATTGCAGAATAAAAGATGTAGTTTATTGGCGGCACATCACCCTGTGCAATGAGAGACGCACCGGCGATAATCAATGCCGCCATATGGATGAGGAATGATCATGTATCGATCATTCCTGCCCCAACCCCTTTGATCGTCCTGTTTAAATAGGCCAAAGCAAACAAGTGCCGATCAATGTGTTTCTCTTCGATCAGTGCTTAACCTGACCAGAAGGCAGGCTGTGTAATACAAATGACCGAAAAGGTTTCGAGAGTAGATCACACTCCCTGGAACCAGCACCGGTGTGTTCAGTTTGGACAGCACTGTGCACTTGTGATTTAGCCATGTTTAACTAGGCTCAGTTCATCTGATTATACAGTGTCTTGCTTTCTAGAATATGTAATCATGTCTTCCTGATGACATTTTAAATATCCAACTAGACAAATAATTGCGGCAATAATTGATAGCCCTGGCAGGCCGGGGGATTATTGATTGGCAGAGTATCCACTGGAAAAAATGCTTAGTGCTCAAGCATTACACTTTGGATATGTATGTCCGACCATTTATATTTATTTACCAGGACCTGCCCCTGTAGAATCAATGCGACTATTAATTGTCATGTGGAATGAAGTGCAATGGGGATATTTAACTAATGAATAATGGAGACTTATGTAGTGCAATTTAAATGGATAGGAGAATTTAGTAAGTCGTTTTGTAGCGGTAATCAATCAATTACTTTCATATAGCTCTAATAAATGTGTCTTCTAAAATATCTTCCAGCAGGGGGCATAATGTTTCATTTTCTACCAAGAAGACTGGCATACTTAAAATAAAATCTCAGCGTATTATTATATAACTATTTCTCCATAATGTTTACAGCACAAGGGTAATATTGTATGTAAGAGAATAATATAGGCACAATCTAGGGGTTAGCTGTGATTCTTGATGTCCATGATGAATGTGCCCTGCAAGGAGGAAGATAGATTATTTCTATCTGGGAAATACACTAGAGACCAACATAAAAGTTAAATTTGTCATTTGTTTCTTTTGTGTAAGGCTGGAAAAATAAACATTGACCACATAGTATTGTCCTGTGTCTAAGTAGTAGAAACGAGTGAATTGTTCACTAACTTTTCAACAAACACTGTATAACTTAATAGTACAGATGATTATAATAAAAAAAAGCAAATAAAACTTTGTGGGATCTCTCTTATCAGGCTGTTTTCCTGCTCCCTCCCTCTACTAGACTGACTTTCACTCTGAAAATTCTGATGTATCTGTTGTGAGAAGGTGACAGGCAGAGTGCTGGAATCACAGTATACCTCCCCCAGATTTCTGACTTATGTGTGGTCCAGGGCAGGTCTTGAGTAGGCCTCAGCCCCAGGTATAAGTCCCAGGCTCACTACTGGGCCATAAAAGGCTGCCGATCCTGCACTTCAGGGAAAATCCTGGGAGCGAGAGCAAGCGTCTGGGACTGTCCTGACACTGTGAGTCTGTTGAAATGGTATTGTGTTTTTTTTTGGTTGATTAGTGTGGCTGATAATAAGCCCCATGTACAATTAGTATTTATTGTTTAGTTAGTACTCAGACGAGCAGGATTTTGTTTCACACTGTTTTGCTCATTTTTGTGCCTGATGTTAAGGTTTGTTTATTTTGCTGCTTGTTTTTTTCTTTTTTAAATAAACCTGTTTGCTACAGTTTTGTGTCCCTGTCTCTGACTGGTTGGATCTACACCATTGTTGCTATCAAGCTACCTTCCCCACACTGTGTTGAGATTATTTGCAGGTCACATGATTATATGTCTATGGAAGTTTTCACAACTAACATGCCAGCACTTCTCTATGTATGTTTTGCATAGCAATTGGGCTCCTTCTGAGTGAAACAGATTCTCCTCTACTCACTGTGGGCAGAGCATGCTCCATCTGCCAGCTCAGAGAGAAATGTAAACTACAGATACAGACTGCAGAGGAAGAAACTCATATAATGGCAACGAATACTGGAATACTACTTCATGCAAAGTTTGTTTAAAAGTTAGTAATGCTTTAAGGAAGATTTGCAGGAATTTCAATTGATGGCCTATCTATATTCAGACAAAATGGCATTCATACAATGTAGCCCACACAGCCCGGATAACTTGAGTGCACTGAGCAGCATTCAGAGACCAAACATGAAACTCCTGGGCCCCAACCACAGATATGTGCTTGGATAAACAATATTCTCACTGGTTCTTCTTGCTGCCCCACCCATCAATTGAAAATCTTGGAAAATCCTTTTGAGAGAATAATAAACATATTGATTTGCCTATTGTATTCTATGGAGTGGCATGTGCAAATCGATGAATAGCCCAAAACAATTTGCTCATCTTTGCAGGTTTTTCTGCATCACTATAGAAAACCATATACAATGAAACCACAAAAACAGCCAACATACATAATGTATGGTGGAAATGAAAATCTGTCACGCACCGGTAAATCCCATCTGGATAAAAGGTAATGGCAAAATCTGCTATGCAACATTAACAAACTAAGCTCTGCTACATAGACTGTCCTTTCAAACTAAAAATGTTTCATGTATGCAACATACAGAGCTTTTTTTTTCTTTTAAATGTATTTCCCCCTCCCCCCTATCAGTATGTCTTTTTGGAATATGGGATGGAAATCCATGCAAACATGGGGAGAACATACAAACTCCTTGCAGATGGTTTTTTGCCCTTGGTGGGATTTGAACACCAGGACCCCAGTGCTGCAAGGCTGCAGTGCGAACCATTGAGCCACCTTGTGGCCCCCATACAGAGCTTTATCCCCTTTACACCTATATTTTCTTGGACTATTAAGTATTCTTAGGGCAAGTCATCAACTGAAGATCCATCCGGGTCCGACATGTGGGATTCCCACGGATCACCTGGTTAAAGTGGCTGTTGTGCTCCCTGAGCGCTGCTTTTGCTTCTCAGTGCATGTGGTCTCATGTTCATTGGACACAAGTCCTGATCACAGCTCAGTCCCATTCAATAACAACGACCGCTGTGGTACAAATGTACATTATACTTGGTAAGTACTAAAGAGGCTGCAGCGCTCACCCAAACACCCAGGGCTGGGGGCCCTGGTGTCAGACCCCTGACAATATTTAATTGATGACCTATACTAAGGATAGGCCATCAATTATGTAGCCTGGAAACCCCCTTTTAGTTAACTTTTGCCTTCTTCAGGCAATCCCCTTCTTTCTCCCTGCATGCGTTCATAATCCAAAAAAACATCTAAGTGATGCGAGCATTTCCTCCTTGTCTAATTTATATCAATTTCCTAGTGGCGCAGGTAAAAGCCATCTTACTCACATGGTGCTACAAGCTACCGAAGAATAATATCTACTATTGTTAACATTGGCAACGAGTCTCATTTTGACAGGAATTGCCAGTAAAATATCAGTAGGGTAAAAGACTGTTCACATGATCTACTTTGTAACAAAAGTGTGTGATAATGATAGTCACCTCCTATGAAATGATTACTCATAAAGAAACCCAGCACGTACAATATATCAAAATTACCCATGACCTCAGAAAAAGAACTAACACCTGCTCTCGGCATATCAAGTCATTTTTTAATATTCATGTAGCTTTTTATGTATACAGTCCACTAATAATAGACTAAAGATATCTATAAGAAGACATCTGAAATGACGGAGCACGTGGGGTGAACACATTTGCCTTTATGCTTGTGAAATCGTATGTTTGGGAACTGCTTTTCTGTGCAAGAGCTTCTAGAGGTAATTTATGTATATTCAGAGCACTGCCATAGTAGTCCATAGCACTCTGCAAGCACACTGGGACAAACGTAACCACATGTGGGTTATCTGCCAGTAAGTGAGGCCAAAAAGTCACATTGCCTTGATCAGGGTATTAAAGGAGTTTTCTGAGAATTTAATATTGATGACCAATATTTAGAATAGGTCATCAATATCAGATATCTGGGGGCAACCCCCCCAATCACCCGATGAAAGTTGTTGTGACCTCTTCGCTCTATACCAGGCACCTCACCTGTGTATACAGTGGCTTTGTCTAGTATTACAGCACTGTCCCACTAACTTAAATGAGGCTGAGCTCATGACTCGCCCAAGCACCTCTTTGCATCCTTTAATAGGTGATTGTGGCATAGTTGGAATTTTTTCTCCGGCCCCTACCATTCCCAAGCAAGTAGTGCAGATAGTTTTGGTGCTTCATATGCTGGGTGGGTGGTGTCAGGCAGGAGTAGACAAGGGTGTGATTCTGAGCTCTGACACTGGCTGCCTCTGATTGGAGCTGTGACTCATGCCCTTAAGAAGCATATCAGGCACCAAAACTACCTGTACTGACTGCTCAGGAATGGTCAGAACTAGAGAAAAAATTCCAACTGCACTGGAAAGAGTGACTATTAACAGATACTAAAAACTGAAGTTGGTGAATATGGTGATCCTTTCTAAGATAAAAGTTACAAAACAGAAACAACATCAAATCAGCCCTGTCCCCATGGCCAAAGACCAGTACTATGGCTCAATCCCTCTTTAAGTCTTTGGAGCTGAGGAGTTGAGCTGGAATATCACACACAACCCATGGACTGATGTGGCACTAGTTCTGGAAGAAAAAAGCCATGTTTTACTCATCCTATACAATTCTTAACCTTCATCTAGGACAGTGTTTCCCAAAGTGGTCCAGGAGACTCGACGGGACCATCGTTAGATCTAATCTTCATATTTTTTGACGATTTTTGGGAATATGGTAGAAATGTAGCAGCAGGGGGCCCAACGAAACCAGTAAAATTTTGAAAGTGGTCTATGAGAAAAAAAGTTTGAGAACCTCTGAATTCTAGGAGAAGGAAAACCCGGCAATGACTGCACATCCAGCTAGTTCACTGCCATTAATATACAGTAGTGGACCTTTACCACCAACTATATACATTTAGTAACTTCAGATATGTATACCTGTCCATACAGCCCCCCCAGTCCCAGCTATTCTCTTCTTTTATTACTGGTTGAGGCGGGTTATCACTGTGGCCTGCTGACGCTAGGTTCACACTTGCGTTCTGGTCTCCAGTCTGTGCTTTCCGTCTTCTGCATGCCAGAAGACGGAAAGCACAGACCGGGTCCGGCCGTGAGCGGCCGTGAGCGTTTTATGCTCTCCGCTGCAAAACAGGATTTTTTAATCTGGACACAGAGTACTGCATGTCCGACTCTGTGTCCGGATTAAAAAATCCGGTTTCGCGGCGGAGAGCATAAAACGCTCACCGCCGCTCACGGCCGGACAGCTTTCTCACCCAGTCAAATGAATGGGTGAGAAAGACTCCTGCAGGTTTCCGTCTCCTGCTCTGTTTTATGCAGGAAACGGAAACCTGCAGAACGGACACCTGGGCGCAGATGTGAACGAGCCCTAAGTGAGGGACACCTGAAAGTAGAGACCAACAGAGACCCAGGCAGCAATGAAATAGGAATGCCACAGAGTTTGGTGAGGGTATTACTTTTGGATGTTAGGACCCCCCTTAAATATAATCTTAATTTACTGGATAACCCCTTTAACAAATATTTATGTTGCCACTTGTCTAAGCCCCATTGCCTCGCATGATATCTGCAGGGAAGCGTACATCAGGCTAAGCCTCCTAATTTGTAACCTGCGGTCCCGTACATCTGTATCTTCATTGAAAATGTTTTTAATGCGGAAACCGATCATCTTGTCACCGTTCATTTTTCCACTGTTTAGTGGATCATTTACTGTGAGCAATAAAAAAAACGAAAAAAGAAAGAAATGAATTCAGTGGGTGGTCTTATGGAGGTGGTATAGCTAATGTCAGTGTGGACTAAAATTAGATATTACAGCTGAATATTTTAGTGTGGAAGCTAGGAATTTAATTTCATGGAGGGGAGGACCTGCAGATCCGCTATAACATTCTGAAATAAAGTCATTACGAGCTGATTGAGTCTCATAGCTACTGTTAAAAATCAGAGGCTTGTTAGAGGTAATGATTATCTGTGCCTTGACACTTACGGCATATGAGGGGGCTTGTCGAGCAGCTTTACTCTAATTTACAGTTCTGCAGTTAATTAGATAAGCCCTATGATTTTTTTTTTTTTTGTCTGCAAATGCAGGTCACTATTGACGGCTTTGATCTTTGATGCTGCCCCTATGACAGTCACTGGACTGACCTTCCCTATGCTGCCAGGGTCATGTAGACTTTACTATGTCAGGGAATTTAGACCGGCCTGCCAGCTCTAGCAGGAAGCTTACAAGTAAGGATACAGTGTTCATATACCCTGTTTCCTCACATTAAACAAACGCTGACAAAACCTGCTATAAATAACCGAAGCATTTTTTTTTTTTTTGCGGAGAGTCAAACAGGGAGGGAGGTCAAGTAATGTCACAACGTGTCCAGAGTTTCCAGGTTATTATTGGACTGGCATCTGCATGTTAGAGCTTTATGTTAAAGATCACATGCAATGAGGCTATCATGTCTCAAGATTGTTGGGAAAAAATAGTATAGCAGGGAGATAAGGTCTCTGATCCCAAGGCTGTTTACAATGACCACAGTAGGACTAGGTTCATAACTACGTAGCTATATATATATATATATATATATATATATATATATATATATATATATATATATATATGTACACACACACACACATATATATTCAGAGATCTAATGGAAAGTAGAATTTTTAAGATTCACTCATTCATTAAAAAAAAAAAGTGAAACTGGTTGAATGAAATTCTCAGAAAATTAGCAATTCACACATTTTTTGGATCCTACACATTATCTGTCTGCCAAAGTGATAAAAAGATAATTGGTGGTAGTGGGGGATGGGTCGTGGAATATTTAATAGTTTTAATTGTCTAATAAATACTAATATTTCTCGTAAAGCATTAATATGGCACTGGCCATGCAGTTAAAGGGGTCCACAACGTGCCTCATGCATCAGCTCTGTTGATTGTCATTTACATATGTCATTGTATGTGTTTCAGTCGCATAAAACGAATTGTACACATACAATCTTATATACCTCTTCCCTCATAGGTTAACATTACCTGCAATAATATTCCAACTGTCATTGCAATCTATTACGAGTGCTATATGTTATAGTTGCAGCATATAAAGCCTGGACCCCTAAGAGTATATGGCATGACATAATATGAAAATCATATGTGACTTTGATATAACCTTTAATTTGCTATCTTATATTATGTCTGTGTACAAGCTCAGAGTAGGGCATCCATAACAATCTATAGACCATACGATATGTCTTTGGGCCTCAGTTTTCTGAATGTTGCTTTCTCTAGTAATATAACAGAAATGAATGTTGGCTGTTCCATCAGTTGCCATATCACAGAAGTATTCAGGTTGCTATAAGATTTCTTTTTTTTTTTTTTTTTTAAATGTAGATTGTGAGCCCCACATAGAGCTCACAATGTACATTTTTCCCTATCAGTATGTCTTTTTTTAGAATATGGGATGGAAATCCATGCCAACACGGTGAGAACATACAAACTCCTTGCAGATGGTTTTTTGCCCATGGTGGGATTTGAACACCAGGACTCCAGCGCTGCAGGGCTGCAGTGCTAACCACTGAGCCACCGTGTGGCCCCTAGGTTGCTATAAGATTTCTATTCTGTGCCCAAACGTCTTGAAGATATCATATGAATCTACCATAGGGAAGACTTGGAATTGTAAGACAGGAGAATTCAATTCCAACACAATGATAAAGAGATACCTTTAGAAAGAACAATACAGAACTAAACATTGTATTCCTAGAAAGTTCTAGGCACTCAGTAATATGTAGTTTTCATTGACTGATGAATTTGTCATTTTCAGTGACTTTTGAATAGAGGATGCATATTATTACTTGGAGGTGACACCAGTCATATTTTAGGTGTCCATACACATTAGACTTAGGGACGTTTCATACACGACACTGCAGTCGTTTGAGCCAAAGCCAGAAGTGGGGTCAGCAAGAAGGAGAAAAGTAAGGTCTTCCTTTATACTTCCCATTCCTTTCAAATCTTCTTCTGGCTTTGACTCAAGAAGCTAAATGGAAAACTGGCACAAAAATGGTGACATTTTCCCAGACAATGCTCTGTGTGCAATTACCCTCAAGCAGCCAAATATAACAATTTGGCAGGGCCAAGGTGTATGGGGGTGTCCCGACTCTCCCCCAACACAACAGGTCGGGGGAGTCATTTTTGGAATGTTGAATTTTACATGCCCAATCCTTTTTTTGTCAGGGGAGATAAGTCATCTCCAGAGATGGCTGACAGAGGCTTAGTCCCTCTCGCTATGCAAAACGGATTAACACTCAAGCACAACATGTATGTGTATGGGAAAGTTGGGAGGAATGGCGGTTAGTCAAATGGGTGCTCAATTAACAGTTATTAAAGAGGTATGGCTGTCTGTACTTGGTCAGGGCTGTATATAAGTTGCCGTGTAGCATAGACCAATGTAAACAAGTCATTTACAGGGGCTTTGTAGGCTACAAAGATATATGACCTATTCTAAGGCTAGGCCGTCAATATCATATTAGTGGTGTCTAACAACTGTGATCCCCACAGATCCCCTATTCTCAGCAGCCGATATACAGTGAATGGAGCAGGAAGCAGGTAGCTGTGTTCTCTGTTAACTAAGTTACTGCATCTTAGCGCCCATTCAAGTGAATGGAAACGAATCCAAAGTAACCTGGTCAGACCACTACACAAGGAGCAGAGCTGTTTGCATCCAGCTCCATTCTCTATGTATCAGCTTCTGAGAACTGATGATCAATGTGGGTGTTGGGTGTTGGAGCGCATCAATTCCTAGGATAGACCAACCATATTTTTAGCTTGGTGAAAACCCTTTAATACGTGATCAACTTCAGTATCCTGAGCCCTTCCAGCTCTTTTTACAGCATTGGCCCTTTTTTCTTGTATTTGCACTGGGACACAGCAGAATTCATAAACTTTTGCTCATATGGCAGCCATTATACAATATAACAAAGCTGTGAGGATATCTATAAAGGTCATCAGCAGAGGGCACCGAGTTAACCAATACCCACCATATTAAGAACTAGGATATCATTTTTATTGTTCTGCATTAGAGAATATGTATAGTATCATGAATAAGATATTCAGAATATGTCAAATAAGCATACTATAGGTTAAACGCCATACAGTCCTATGAAAAAGTTTGGGCACCCCTATTAATCTTAATCATTTTTAGTTCTAAATATTTTGGTATTTGCAACAGCCATTTCAGTTTGATATATCTAATAACTGATGGACACAGTAATATTTCAGGATTGAAATGAGGTTTATTGTACTAACAGAAAATGCGCAATATGCATTAAACCAAAATTTGACCGATGCAAAAGTATGGGCACCTCAACAGAAAAGTGACATTAATATTTAGTACATCCTCCTTTTGCAAAGATAACAGCCTCTAGTCGCTTCCTGTAGCTTTTAATCAGTTCCTGGATCCTGGATAAAGGTATTTTGGACAAACAATTCAAGTTCAGTTAAGTTAGATGGTCGCCGAGCATGGACAGCCCGCTTCAAATCATCCCACAGATGTTCAATGATATTCAGGTCTGGGGACTGGGATGGCCATTCCAGAACATTGTAATTGTTCCTCTGCATGAATGCCTGAGGATTTGGAGCGGTGTTTTGGATCATTGTCTTGCTGAAATATCCATCCCCGGCGTAACTTCAACTTCGTCACTGATTCTTGAACATTATTCTCAAGAATCTGCTGATACTGAGTGGAATCCATGCGACCCTCAACTTTAACAAGATTCCCGATGCCGGCATTGGCCACACAGCCCCAAAGCATGATGGAACCTCCACCAAATTTTACAGTGGGTAGCATGTGTTTTTCTTGGAATGCTGTTTCTTTTTGGACGCCATGCATAACGCCTTTTTTTATAACCAAACAACTCAATTTTTGTTTCCAAAATGAAGCTGCCTTGTCCAAATGTGCTTTTTCATACCTCAGGCAACTCTATTTGTGGCGTACGTGCAGAAACGGCTTCTTTCTCATCACTCTCCCATACAGCTTCTATTTGTGCAAAGTGCGCTGTATAGTTGACCGATGCACAGTGACACCATCTGCAGCAAGATGATGCTGCAGCTCTTTGGAGGTGGTCTGTGGATTGTCCTTGACTGTTCTCACCATTCTTCTTCTCTGCCTTTCTGATATTTTTCTTGGCCTGCCACTTCTGGGCTTAACAAGAACTGTCCCTGTGGTCTTCCATTTCCTTACTATGTTCCTCACAGTGGAAACTGACAGGTTAAATCTCTGAGACAACGTTTTGTATCCTTCCCCTGAACAACTATGTTGAACAATCTTTGTTTTCAGATCATTTGAGAGCGGGCTGTCCATGTTCGGCGACCATCAAACTTAACTGAACTTGAATTGTTTTGTAGAAAGAAATGGTCCAAAATACCTTCATCCAGGATCCAGGAACTGATTAAAAGCTACAGGAAGCAACTAGAGGCTGTTATCTTTGCAAAAGGAGGATGTACTAAATATTAATGTCACTTTTCTGTTGAGGTGCCCATACTTTTGCACCGGTCAAATTTTGGTTTAATGCATATTGCACATTTTCTGTTAGTACAATAAACCTCATTTCAATCCTGAAATATTACTGTGTCCATCAGTTATTAGATATATCAAACTGAAATGGCTGCTGCAAACACCAAAATATTTAGAACTAAAAATGATTAAGATTAATAGCGGTGCCCAAACTTTTTCATAGGACTGTATATATGCATTCTTCTTATTAACATGTAAGTGTCAGTTCTTGAATGGGTTAACTTTCCATAGAGTTTTGCTTATTCGTCAGTCTACTCCATCAAACTTTTTAAGTTTTTTTTTTTTGTCATCCGTCATGGAGATTGGAACAATACTTCCCCAG
This sequence comes from Leptodactylus fuscus, assembly GCF_031893055.1. Classification (NCBI taxonomy): domain Eukaryota; kingdom Metazoa; phylum Chordata; class Amphibia; order Anura; family Leptodactylidae; genus Leptodactylus; species Leptodactylus fuscus. The sequence continues at coordinate 51,123,900 of NC_134267.1, read as the reverse complement.
TTTGTCAGATGACTTAGATGAATTATTCTGTAATGTGGCAAATAAAACAAAAGACAAGGGTACACAGGGTGTTCTAGAAATTGCATCAGGTTCACTTAGATTCTTCCCTAGTGTCCGTGGCAATCCAGTTAAGAATCGACTGCACTTAAAGATCACGCTATTTAAGATAATGGGACAGTGCTGTAACAGGATTACAGGAAATGTGAAAGAAAGGACACAGGTACGAAATGTCATTTAGATAAACCCATCACGGAACAGTTGATGAGTATATTGGTCGACCAAAAACATACACGCTAGCTAATACATTAACAGCTTTGTGAAAGTCATAAATTCTTTACAGTTAGTTGAACATTAACAGGTCACTAAAAAGTGTCCTTGTCACACTAATGACTCCCTATCGCTGGTACCTAATTAATTGGCAATTGTTGAGGTGTCCATTACACAATTATCATCATGATGGTGATTGGTATTACAAATAGTCCAACGCCCAAATGTCCAAATTCCGGAAGATGATGTTTGAAGCCACTTTCATTGTATATATGGCCATATTAATTAGAAGGAACCAAACGAAAGAGGCCTCTTTCTTCCTTCTAGAGGACGGTTAATATTCTTCCCCCTGAAGCGTTGCCTTTAAGACTCCAAACGTCAACTGGATTTCTCCAATGAGAATCAGTTGTCTGAATTCTAAAACACAAGATAATTCTGTAATTCCAAAGGCCTATGGTACAATAGCATACACATGACCTGATAAGACTGTTTCAGTATACACGTATAGTAAGATGGCTTAGAGATCTGAGCTACTACTTGGAAGATTGGGAAACATCTGCATGACCCGGTTTCTGTACGTGTTTCCTCTGGGTACTTCAGTTTCCTCTTCTGTTCCAAAAATAATCTTTGGTTCATATACTTTGTACAAAATTAGAGATGAAAGTGTGTATGCAAGAATATAAGCTGTACTTTCAACGTACCTGTAAAAGACTAGATATAGGCCTGTGCGAATTAGCTGACTGCTCCTCATGTTCAGATTATACTGTGAACAATGGGAATAAATGCAGCAATTTCTGGTCAAACCATTGATACATGCCATATAGGTCTGTGCTATATGTGTTAGATATACTGACCCAAGTCCGGTCACTTCTATTTATTGCAGGAAAGCATATTGTGTGCACAGGCTTTTAAAATGCAAATCTGGTGCTAGTCTGATGTTACCTACAGCTATGGATCATACAAACACTGTCACAGAAATGCTATTTACTTGGCTTCATGATCAGTCAGCACCTCAATGGGCTTTTCTTAGTGTGACTTGGAAGAAATAGAGAATTTTTAAGTATGCTCCTTTAGGCCTTATTCACACCAACATTTTAAAAACTTAGAGTGAATGAGTTTATTCATATGTCCATTTTGCTGATGAACAGAAAAAACTGTTTGCTAAAAAATTGACATATTCCTTTGAAGGCAACACAAACCTCTTTAGGCTAAAGCCCCACGTGGAAAAACAGCTGCATTTCCACAATGTCGAGTCTTAGCCTTAAAGACAATGGGACAGTTTTCCTGGAATGGATAAAAAACAGATGCAAAACAGCTGTTAGGCTAAGGCCCCACGTAGCAAAATGCCACAAGAGAACACTGCGTAAAAACACGCGGCAGAAACGCGTCGCGGTGTGTCACACATCATTTTCATTGCGATTTTGCAGACTTTTCCTCTGCGGACTTTCTGCCCCTAATACAACTATATGGAAAACGTCAGCGTGTCTGCAGGTATAATTGACATGTTGCGATTTTCAAAAACTTGAACGTTTTTGAAAACGCAGTTTTTGCGCTGTGGATTTTTTCCGTAATGTGTGAATGTGAATACCTACCCTGTTTCCCCGAAAATAAGTCATCCCCCGAAAGTAAGACATAGCAGAGGATTTGTTGAATTGCCTAATATAAGGCACCCCCCGAAAGTAAGACATCCCCCAATAATACGATAATAATCTTTCTATGCAAACATTTTATGAAGAAAAACATTGCAGCAGTCTAAACACTGTGCGTCATGTTCCATGTGCACAGGTATGCCGGCTGCTGACAACGCTGCGATACGTTGCATCCACTGTTCCTGCTGCTGTACCAGTAGGATGAGCTGGGAGATGCCGCTGTGCATACACTAAGCATCGTATATGACAGAGGGTCCACTCTCCCAGCTCATCCCACAGCAGCAGGAACAGTGGATACAACTCACGATATCACAGCAGCGGAAGCAGCCACCTTTCCTGTGCACACGGAAAACCGCACACAGCGTTCAGCCGGCTGCAATGTTTTTCTTCATACAGTCTTTGCACAGCAAGCACATAAGACATCCCCAGAAAATAAGACATAGCATGTCTTTAGGACCAAAATTTAATATAAAAGACACTGTCTTTTTTTCGGGGAAACACGGTATAATCCCATCCAATTTGAAGGTACTGTAAAAAGCTGCATTTTTGCAATGTGGGACTTCAGTCCGATTCATGTTTCACGTCTAAGAAACAGACTTGTTTGTGTGACTACAGCCTTACCTTGTGGAGAGGAACTCATTTGAATAAAGTTCCCAGAGAGCATTGCCAGAAAGTATCCTTATGTTTACACAATATATTAGCAATGTGAGAACTCCTTAACGCACTTCTTCCAGGGTTGGGTAATGAAGGATTTCTCATACAAGCTGTGTTGTCCTGGTAGCATAGCGTATATTTATATCGTTGTGCCAAATGCCCTATAGATTTAGGCAAGCATATGCACCCATATATAGATACTCTAATGTTATGAGCTGTATCTTCGGTTGTGGGTTTAGGGAGCACAATAGATATAGGTTCCAAAATCCCGGCCATAATTCTCTATTCCCCTATTTATTTCAAACACACAGGACTCCGAAATCTAAAATAGACCTGTCACTGCTTTTTAAGGTGGCGAACGGTGTTAAGCAGCAGTCAGTGGATTGTCATAGCCGCTTCCTTAAATAACATCTTTGCAGATTCTTGACTTATCACTCACCAAACAAGCGCACACCTGCAGAGTCCCACAGGGTAATCAGAGCTAGCTTCAAGGACCAAGGTCACCATAGTACTTGTAAAATCAGAGACAGGGTGGGGTATGAATAGAGAGGCAGAGAAAAATACACACTGGAGCAGATCTGCGGATAGAAGGCTCCTTTGGGTGCAGTCTAGTGGCCTCATTACCTAGGCAGCTGGATCTAGTTTCCAGCACTTAAGCTCCCACAAGAGAAAACAACAAATACACATAGGATGCTGACATATGCTAAACCGATAGGAGAGGTGAAAGCTTATCCACCCTTCACAGGGTCAGTAGTGCACGGACATGTGCAGAATGAATGACGCTCTCACAAAATAATAACCCGCTTTTTTTTTTCATGTCTCCAATCATTCAATGGCTACCTCACCACCCTGGAGGTTAACAATGACTTCGACACCTTGCAAATTCTCTATTTTATTTTTTTTTTTTTTTTTAATAATATCGCAGCTGCCCCCTTCTAGCCGCTAAAAACAGCTTCCTCATTGTCACAGACCAGACGTTTTCTTGTGTGCCAAGTGATTGACCACAAACAAAAGCTTGTTTGACCAACACTTGTTCCCTAACAAAACACTGGCTGAAGGAGGAAGTGCAGAATAGAAGGCCACATTGATGTGCCGATCATTGCAGACCCAGACAGGGAAGCGTTATCCCCTGTTGCTAAACAATACTGTCTGGACTATATATCTTTTCTCTTTTCATCTTTAAGGTTGTGAAGAGAGTTACCGTCATGAGAGAACATGGACGTCTACTAGAAGGGCTGCCTATGTAAGATGATCGCAAAGTAATACATACAGGGTAATATAAGAAAAGTTACAACAGGATTAATAGAGAACCATTAGAAAATGATACCTTAACTGCAGATAAAAATTGTTATCGTAATCTGATTAGAATGAACTTTTACTGCCATCGAATGATACAAATACAGTCCTATGAAAAAGTTTGGGCACCCCTATTAATCTTAATCATTTTTAGTTCTAAATATTTTGGTGTTTGTAACAGCCATTTCAGTTTGATATATCTAATAACTGATGGACACAGTAATATTTCAGGATTGAAATGAGGTTTATTGTACTAACAGAAAATGTGCAATATGCATTAAACCAAAATTTGACCGGTGCAAAAGTATGGGCACCTCAACAGAAAAGTGACATTAATATTTAGTAGATCCTCCTTTTGCAAAGATAACAGCCTCTAGTCGCTTCCTGTAGCTTTTAATCAGTTCCTGGATCCTGGATGAAGGTATTTTGGACCATTCCTCTTTACAAAACAATTCAAGTTCAGTTAAGTTTGATGGTCGCCGAGAATGGACAGCCCGCTCTCAAATGATCTGAAAACAAAGATTGTTCAACATAGTTGTTCAGGGGAAGGATACAAAAAGTTGTCTCAGAGATTTAACCTGTCAGTTTCCACTGTGAGGAACATAATAAGGAAATGGAAGACCACAGGGACAGTTCTTGTTAAGCCCAGAAGTGGAAGGCCAAGAAAAATATCAGAAAGGCAGAGAAGAAGACTGGTGAGAACAGTCAAGAACAATCCACAGGCCACCTCCAAAGAGCTGCAGCATCATCTTGCTGCAGATGGTGTCACTGTGCATCGGTCAACAATATAGCACACTTTGCACAAGGAGAAGCTGTATGGCAGAGTGATGAGAAAGAAGCCGTTTCTGCAAGCATGCTACAAACAGAGTCGCCTGAGGTATGAAAAAGCACATTTGGACAAGCCAGCTTCCTTTTGGAAGAAGGTCCTGTGGACTGATGAAAGAAAGATTGAGTTGTTTGGTCATACAAAAAGGCGTTATGCATGGTGTCCAAAAAAAACAGCATTCCAAGAAAAACACTTGCTACCCACTGTAAAATTTGGTGGAGGTTCCTTCATGCTTTGTGGCTGTGTGGCCAATGCCAGCACCGGGAATCTTGTTAAAGTTGAGGGTCGCATGGATTCCACTCAATATCAGCACATTTTTGAGAATAATGTTCAAGAATCAGTGACAAAGTTGAAGTTACGCCGGGGATAGATATTTCAGCAAGACAATGATCCAAAACACTGCTCCAAATCGACTCAGGCATTCATGCAGAGGATCAATTACAATGTTCTGGAATGGCCATCCCAGTCCCCAGACCTGAATATCATTGAACATCTGTGGGATGATTTGAAGCGGGCTGTCCATGCTCGGCGACCATCTAACTTAACTGAACTTGAATTGTTTTGTAAAGAGGAATGGTCCAAAATCCCTTAATCCAGGAACTGATTAAAAGCTACAGGAAGCGACTAGAGGCTGTTATCTTTGCAAAAGGAGGATCTACTAAATATTAATGTCAGTTTTCTGTTGAGGTGCCCATACTTTTGCACCGGTCAAATTTTGGTTGAATGCATATTGCACATTTTCTGTTAGTACAATAAACCTCATTTCAATCCTGAAATATTACTGTGTCCATCAGTTATTAGATATATCAAACTGAAATTGCTGCTGCAAACACCAAAATATTTAGAACTAAAAATGATTAAGATTAATAGGGGTGCCCAAACTTTTTCATAGGACTGTATAAAGGGACTTGTTACTAGGAGAAGCTAGTTATATCACATCTATATCACGTTACATAACTGCATGTATATACTAAACCGAGAATGACAATAAATTCTTATTAGGGTAAGGCCTCATGCACACAACCTTATAAGAAATTGGTATCATATATATGGATACCCAAACTTGTACAAATTTGCATTTCTATTGGCCCAGACATACAACTGCACTTTTACAGCTGTGTGTCCATGCCGGACCGCAAATTATGAAGAATGTCCTATTTTTGCCCACATTTGTGGCATAGATGAGCGTAGGGGATCATACACATGTGATTGTGGATCAGATGTGGATATGTTTTTTTTACCGATGGTGGATCAGCACTTACGGACAATAAAAACTATTGTCATGTGATGGAGGCCTAAGAGCACAGGTGTAATAATGGAATGAAGACACTATTATTTAATAGCCTTTATTTAGGGAAAATATTGGTACACTGGTGACAAACGTGAGGTTCTCTAAGGCCTGGTTCGGTATTCCATTCGGGAAGTCCATTTGGGGACCCCCCTCCAAACGGATTACTGAACGCATTGACAAGTGGTGAGGAATGAAAGCACACGGACCCCATAGACTATAATGAGGTCCGTGTGTTTTCCGCACGAATCATGCAGAGAGAAAAGTAGTACTTGAAGTACTTTTATCATGCAGACACCGTGCGGAAAACACACGGACCCCATTATAGTCTATGAGGTCTGCGTGGTTTCATTGCTCACCGCTTTTTAATGCTTTCGATAGTCCGTTCGGGAGGGGGTCCCAAGCAGATTCCCCGAATGGAATACCGAAGGCAGATGTGAACCATGTACCCATCACATATATAATTTGTAGCCTTCACTGACTTCTACAGGGAAAATTGGCATCAAGGTGGTTTCTGATGAAATGTGTGAGTGTGCAGTGTGAAACATGTACAGAACAGTAATACAATTGTGTGTATCAGGGGTAACGTTGGCCATAAGCATAGGGTAAATGATCATATGGCTGTAAATTATCATTACTAGTAGTGTTTACATGGCTTAAAAAGTATGATTGCTACCTAAGATGCTTTCACACATGTAAAATACTAGTTTTTGCCTGTACTACAGATGTAACACCTGGACCTCCCGCAGTTCAATGGAACCAGAGTGCGCTCCATACACTTTCTATGGTGCATGAAGCACCGGAGCACATAAAGCACCTGTATTATGGCTACGTGAAAGTGGAGTAATAAAGGCAAAGGTTTTTCTTATGCTTGTCACAACTAATGTTAGTCAATGTGGTCAGTAGGATTAGGTTTCTGCTGATGGTCAGGTTGAAGCCACAGTAATTTAGGGGTCACAACACAGCCCCATTAGGTGCAATAGTATTATATATCATACTACTATAAGTTATAGTGTAGCCCTAGTCTTTGAGTTGGGGTAAGTTTTCTCCACCTTGGAGGAAAGATTCCGTTTTCTTCCCAAGTCATGCAGCTTGTTGGTGCTTTGCCTTTACACCCAGCACCCCGGTCACCTGCTAACACCTCTCCAGCTAGGCTTTATCTTTATGATGGCTGATGTTTTACACTTTCTGTAGGATGGCACATTACAGAACCATTAACACATCCTACCTGCGGACCAGGAAGGAGTTAAAACAGGACAAAGTGTCCACTGCAATAAATAGACGCAAAGTCCATGAGCTGTTGTTACCTTTGCCCTTTCACTCCCATTTGTGTTGAATGCACAGTCACGACATGTGATTTCAGGTCTTGCGGGATGTTCTGCTATCTGTGCTGCAGCTGAAATGTGTAGGTTTAGTAGAAATAACTGGCCAAGGCTGAATGCACAATTGTTGCACAGTGTATGTTCATTCTGATATATTGCTATTTTATCACTGAGTCTGTAACTTGACTGATGTTACTTGCACTCTGGTGCTGTCGTACCCATTGTTCTGCCACCCTCAGGAATACTTAGTGTTCATACAACCCACAGTTAACCCATGCATTTATAACACCCAGCGCTGGTGGGTGGCCGCCTCTCAAGCATTGTTCTTGTCCTGTATCACACACTAATCAAGCCCGGTGGGAGAGAAAGCAGTAGAGGTCTTAACTAAATACACAGCTGTGGGGTGATATTGCCATCTTAATTGAAAAACAAGGGGGGCTTTTATTTTGGCTCTGCAAAACAGAAGATAAATGCAGCTCTATGCCGTCGTGACATGTGGATTCTCTTACAGATTTGGGACTCATATCTTGGCCCTGCTGTCTGTAATATCCACTCTTTTCTACATAAGTGCCAGGCGCTGTCAAAGTGGTCAGCAATGCATTACAAAATCCTTTGTGGGTAAAATGATACAGGAACTCGAACATCAGCAGACGCTTTGCTTCCAGTTTTAGAAGGAAGCAGAAAAAAAGGTCTGATATTAATCAAAAATGAGACAGTATTTAACCAGCACAAATACCATTTCTTACGGAAAGTTCTAGCAACGTGTCCAGAAATATGGACATGATAAACAGTAAGCTGCTGCTACGAATATTATCAGAAGATAGATGGAAGATGATAGATAGATAGATAGATAGATAGATAGATAGATAGATAGATAGATAGATAGAATAAATGATAGATAGATAGATAGATAGATAGATAGATAGAATAAATGATTGATAGATAGATAGATAGATAGATAGATAGATAGATAGATAGATAGATAGATAGATAGATAGAACAAATGGATAGATAGAATAGATACATAGAACAAATGAATAGATAGATAGATAGATAGAATAAATGATAGATAGATAGATAGATAGATAGATAGATAGATAGAATAAATGATAGATAGATAGAACAAATGGATAGATAGAAAAGATACATAGAATAAATGAATGAATACATAGATAGACAGAATACCTAATACACACAGCGATTTTGGCAATAGAAATATGTATAGATAGAATATAGAAAGAATAGAGTGCAATTAGTTGTCTATAGTATATATAATTTGCCTAGATCGGGACAATGAACCCCCTCCCCGTATCTTTGGTCCACTAGACCAACTCTCTGATGCCACAAGTGCAAATTAATACTGAATTCTATTGAGCTTGGTGTCTGAGATCAGAAGGAATTGGCTTTTTTTTCTCCAAAGCAGCACCACTCCTGTCCGCAGGCAGTGACTGGTATTGCACTGCAACAGTATTTAAGTGTTAAAAGAGCTCCTTTCCCTTTAATTTAATAAAACTCCTTTAAACACATAGACACTCTTTAGGTAGAAATTATCACTGTTCAAGGAACGATAGCTTATTATATATTCTACAGTGATTTATAAATGAAAACCTGTATGGACATGCTCTTAGTATAGACGTGAGTGAGCTTGGAGTTGCTTTTTTAGTCCGGGACGTCAGGCTAGGACTGTTAGTGATAGTTTGCATGAGCAGTTTGTAAGCAAACATGACAGCATGGTGTTTAGTGATAACAAATTTGACAAGTTCAACTGCAGATATCCCTGTGACCAGACCCGGCTCCTGATATGCAGAATGCTGCAGCAAAAAGAGATAAAGCACAAAATAGTTTTCGACTTGGTGTCCAATTCCTTATTACATAACAGTTATGTATTCTGAGGCATAATCTTTACAAACGTCGATGTAAAAATGTAATACTTGTAAGAGCGTAATACTATGTAATAGCATCAAACTTACATACACACACTCCGTTAATAAGAGACCCTTGATACAATATGGCTACTTAGGATAAATAGTTGAATAATTTATTTTATTAACAGTCTCATAATTGAGTATCTAAGGCTGGATTCACATCTGCATTGGAGACTCTGTAGGAGACTCCGTCTAAAATCGGCAGAGAGAAAATGACTGCAGTCTCATGGCCATTGACAGCAATTGACTGGAGTTGACTCATTGAACCAATTCTTTACAAGCCAAGTTCATCCCGAATATTTCAAATCATTTGGTTTTTTTAACTAAACTGTCCACCGTGGCCACATGTACTGCACAATAAAAATACAGAAGAAACGTGTCTTGTGAGTCGCTGTCATATTCTGGAGCCACCTGACAGCGTCTCAGCCAATAGTCAGGCAGATTAGTAATATAAATCATAGAGAGAAGTGAGGGAGAAGATCTGTCCTGTGGGCACCTGACTGCAGCAGTAATACAGACAGACGTTAACCCTTTTATTGCCAATAATCATTGCCAATCATATTAATCCATATCTTAATGTCACCACTTGGCCAGACATGTCCTGTCACCTGGTCCATCATATTATTCCATGCCGTACTACCACTCATGCTGCCACATCTACCAACTCCCTGCCAGACATGTCCTGCAGCCTGGTCCATCATATTATTCCATGCCAGAGGCCATTATAATAATTATTAAATATCAACTATTTACACTATATATTAATAGATTTTTTACATATTGGTTGCTCTGATGTATAATACATGTAATACTAAAAATATCTATTCAATCAGAGCATTCAATCTAGGTTAAGAAACGCAGACACTTCCCTGGTCAATCGATCAATCGATTTTTTTTTCTGCTCCCCCCAAAGAGGATACATGAGATATCCTATAAGTCTAGACAATCCTGAAAGCTATAGGTTTACATCAAAAGCCTGTATGATTGACAAGCACTCCACCGCCATCTCTACCCATCCCCCTCTGCATACACACAATGGCTTAAGTCAATGAAATGTCACTATATACAAAGCGTATTTCTCTTCCCAATATGCTTTACTATTAATGATGCCGATTTCCATTCCTACAGTTCTTCTTTCCTTATGCTTCCAAATGTTGCACATGAAACACTAACATAATTCAAGGTTATACAAGACGTTAGCAAGCTTGTCATGTCTCACTCATTTCATATGAGTAGCATCCACTGGAGAGTATGCACACTCATTTTCTACTTCAATAGTCTCATTCACTTCAAGGCATGGTCCTACTCTGCACCACCAACACTGCCTTTGTGCAAATTGCCTTTCCTGGCATTTTCATCTTGAGCACATGTAAAATCCCCTTTTTCAGCCCGATAACAGATTTATCATCACTTCAAAATACATAAATGACAATGCACAGGATTGCTACAACAAGCGAGCAGATGCCTGCTAATTCATTTCTGCGTAGACAATGAAGGTGGCCCTTGCTGGAGATGGAGCGAAAGGGTAGGGAAACATTTGTCCCCATGTGTCCACCTTTGAAGATCTGTCCTTGGGAGAATTCTAGCCAAATTTTTTTGCACACGTACAAAGGTCAAATGTTCTGTCACTGCATTACTCTTAGCTTGGGATCAGACATGATGTTTTCATTGTGTTCTTCAGATACCATATACACACACATTACATTATTTTCTATTGAGTGTAGGATATTTATTGTATGCGGAGTTCTCGGTGTGTGACTTTGTAGGGAAAAATACAATATATAGACAAATGTGTAAAATATTAGCCTAAAATATAACTAATTTACGCCGGGGCCCCATGGGACGTAAACGCCGCGGAAAAAAACGCAGTGCGGACACGCTGCGATTCTTTGTGCCTTTGCAAATCGCAGCATGTCAATTATATCTATGGAAACGCCGGATATAATGTTAAGAGAAAGTCCGCAGTTGCAGTTGCTGCGTTTTTTTGAGCCAAACCTAGGAGTGGTTACAAAAGGAATGGGAAATATAAAGGAATCTCGTATACTTCTACCTTCTGCTCAACCACTCCTGGCTTTGGCTAAAAAAAAAACAAAAAAAAAAACGCTGCGTTTCTGCAACTTGGGGCCTCAGCCTGAGGCTGGGGCACCACGGGACAGAAATGCCGCGATTTGCCTGCAGCGGAAATGCCACAGGAAAGGTTGCGGTGTTTTCCAGTAAGTGCAATGTGGATGGGATTCTAGTGAAACCGGTGCAGTTTTGAAAATCGCAGCATATCAATTATATCTACAGAAACGCCCGCGGTTTCCCCATAGATATAATGGTAACAGAAAGTCCGCGGAGGAAAACTCTGCAAGCTTTCTGTTTAAAGCACTGCGGGAAGAACCGCGATGCGTTGCCACCACATTTTTTCTTGCAGCGCTTTAGGGACGATGGGGGCTGCAGAAGTAACAGAAGCACACAAACCCCAGTGCTTCAGGATGTCCAAAAGACCCTCTGCCACATATCAAGGCACCGGTATTACAGTATAATAAGCACATAGTAGATGATTATTGTATGGAGCATCGTTCCTATGTTTGTATTGGTTTATGCACAGTTTCTCGATGTTTTTTTTTTTTTTTTCTATTTCTTATATATTGTAAAATCTTTCTTTTTTTTCTTCTCAATAAAAATCAAATTTAAACTAAATGAATATGTCTTTCGAAACATCAAAAAGGTTGCAAGTATCCAGACAGACTGAAGGTGGCGCAGCAGAGCTTGTCATGACTCAAACAACAGCTTCTTATGGCCAATATGTTTCAACGGAAAACAGATTGCACCCTGGCCATGAATGGACCTCAGACTTCATCTATTGCTGCAGTGTCCTTGTTCTGTTTGATCAGTCAGTGTTATCTCTGCCGATATCGAAAATTGGGTGATGTTTAGAAAAAAAAAAAACTTGGATGGCTTACAGCAGCCTGTGTTGTAATACTGTGAACAGAAAGAGTTATCTGCACTGTATAAATATTTGTAGAGACACTTATCAAAAGCAGCTATCATATATCAGGCCCCTTTTAGTTGAATGGAGAGGATAATGATATTACTTTAGTCTTGAACTCAAACACAATTATGCAAACACAAATGCACTTGTTAAGTGGCAAAAACAAATAGCCGTGGTTTGTGGACGTAATACAACTCTCTGCAAAGGAGACTTTCAGCATAAAAATACTGGTAGATGCTTATAAATAGATCACATTGCTCCATGACTGCTCTGATCATCCAGCGGAGGAAGCGAATCAAGAGACGGGTTAAACCTCTCCAACATGGGGAGGGAATATTCTCCATGGATTGGCTTAACCTTAGGTTTTAGATTATTTTTATCTCATGTAATATTATAGAGGGTTGTCAGGGACACGATAAGAATGCCCAGGGCCCTGGCTGGGACTAGTGGTACTATGGCCGATGACTGGTTCAGAAACAAATCTAGCTTTATGCTATGATCACCCTAGCATTCGATTCTCTGTTGTTTGGGTTTACATGGGCACCCGAAAGACGAACAGCCTGTCTGCTAAAAAAAAATCAGTTACCTATGGACCCCACAAACTATTATGGGGTCTGTTGGGTTTAAGAGAACAACAGAGAAAAGTTACCCCTCGTTCACATCTGTGTTTGGTAATCCGTTTGGGGAGTCCGCATGGGGACCTCCAAACGGACTACCGAACGCATTTGCAAGCACTGTGTAGTAAAAGCTCACTGACGCCATAGACTATAATAGGGTCCGTGTGCTTGCCGCGATATCTCTGTGCGAGCCATGCGGAGAGGAAAGTATATTGTGAAGTACTTTCCTGTTCGCATGTTCCCTGCGGAGATATTGCGGCAAACACATGGACCCCATTATAGCCCATAGGGATCCGTGTGCTTTTACTGCACAGTGCTTGCAAAAGCGTTTGGTATTCTGTTCGAGGGGGTTCCCATGCGAAGTCCCCAAACAGAGTACGAACGCAGATGTGAACGAAGGGTTACAAAGACTTTAAAGCAGCCTTAGTGCTATGCACGGTTCCCAAAAACTGTAGGAGGTTGAAGGATACCTTGTGGGCCTTCATAAACTGCTTGTCCCTCAGCCACTATCAGATTATTACATTTCCTCACGTTACCTAAATGCAGCATTTTTGGCTTTTATGGAAACACAGGGAAAATAAATGTTTTTTACAGTCCCAGCAAAGTGAATGAGATTTAATTTAATTTCATCCACACATTGTGGACAAAAAAAGTGTCAGAAAAAAAGTGTATTTAAATGGGGAGGCAAAATGGAAAAATGCAACAAAAAAAGTAGTGAAAAACTCAAAAAGTTACATTTTTCCTTTGCATTTTCTAGCTGTGACTTACTACATGTGGCCTTAGACTGAGGTCACACATGGTGGAAACATTGCGATGGGACAGAAAAAGACTGCTTTTTACAGTCTCAGTAAAGTGAATGAGATTTTGTTTAAAAATTTAAAAAAAAAGAATGTTTGAAAAACTGAGCAAGTTCATTTTAGCTCCAGAAATGCATTTCCCCATAGGCTGGTATTTGGGAAAGGCAAAAATGAAAAAATAGATGAAAAGTAATGTTGTTTTCCTGAACTAGGATAGTGATAGCTATAATTCACTGCTTATAAGCCATAGCACCATTCATTGTTTAGTGGTTGTGCTTGGTATTGCAGCTGAGTCCTATTCACTTGAATGGGACTGAGCTGCAGCATGGCCATGAAATCAATAGATGTAATGTCAAAGACCTGAGAAGAGGAAATCGAGCTCATCCAAGGTCGTCAAACAACTTACTGGCAGGGGACCTGGGTATCATACTTTACTGATCTAATCCTGATGGTCTATCCTAAAGCTATCATAGCCCGAGACAATCCTGATCTCACTTAGATACATTCTGCTTTGATATATTCTGTCCTTTATTCTGTCCTTTAAAGACATATAGGCACAGCAGCTTTTCACTATGTTCGCTATACCAGTATAACCTTACCTATGGAGTATATTCGCAACATAATTTTAACTTTGGGATTCAATCAAATTTCAGCGTAATGTTAACTTTGGCCAGAAACTGAAAAAAGCATAGACACCATCTAATACGACCGTGTACATAGAATTACCTCACGATGACCAACTTAAGTCTTCGACAAGAACTTTGTATTAGTTTTTTTCCCAAAGAATCCAACTATTAAGGTATATTATTGGGAAATAGAGATGAGCGAACACTAAAATGTCCGAGGTTCGAAATCCGATTCAAACAGCCGCACACTGTTCGACTGTTCGTACGGATTTCAAACCCCATTATAGTCTATGGGGGGGAAATGCTCGTTTCAGGGGTACGCAAAATTCGATAACATTATACTTACCAAGTCCACGAGTGACGGTCGGGCTGGATTCTCCTTGAAGTCTTCTCCGTTCAGCGCCCATGCGGCGTCTTCTGGCTGGAATTCACTCTGCCTAGGCATTGGGGCCTAGGCAGAGCCGACTGCGCATGCGCGGTCGGCAATGCCCGGTCTGACGCCTGAGCAGAGCCAACTGCGCATGCGAGGGCATGCCCACGCATGCGCAGTCGGCTCTGCCTAGGCCGGATGCCTAGGCAGAGTGAATTCCAGCTGGAAGACGCCGCGGGGACGCTGCACGGAGAAGACTTCTAAAGGTAAGAGAAGAACCAGCGTTGATTGGCAGAATGTATAGAATTCGGCCAATCAACGGTGGTTCTGCATCGAACCTTAAACATCGAACACTACTCGCTCATCTCTATTGGGAAACTCTTTTGTTGAATTTTCCTTTAATATTGAACATGACTACATATATAAAATTCTGATGTCTATGATGTCCTCCCACACCTGGGGGTGGTCATTTATTAAGTCCAGTATGCTAGAATTCTGGCGTCAAAACTTGAAAAAGTTTTTTTTTTTTTTTCACATTTTTACATTACTCACAGTGCTTTTGATAAATGGGTGGGAAATTGGTATAGTTAGCTTGTTGAGCTGATGTACACCATCAAAATTCACCATATTTATTGCAATGTTAGTGAGGGGTGTGACGTAGAAGTGGAGTAACATTTCAGGACAGAAGTGATAGGCCTAGTTCACATCTGCACTTGGTGTTCTGTTGGGGGAGTCTGCTTGGGGACGGAATACCAAACGCATTAAAAGGCAGTTAGCAGAGAAACCAAACGGACCCCATAGACTATAAAGGGGTCCGCGTGTTTTCCGCATGGTGTCCACATGACTCATGTAGAGAGAAAAGTACTGCTTGCCTACATACTCCAGTGCGCCATTGCGGTGTACGTACTATGACGTCTGCAGTTTTCTGTAGCAGGCTATTTGTGTATGTTTTTAATGCTGTAAGGTTATTAAATGATTGGAAATGTTCTTCTTTGTAGCCGTTGAAGAGTCAGTTATTAACACTGATAGAAGAAAGACATAGTTTGGATTATTACCTGCACTTTTATGACGGTCACATACTTTTTATTGCACATGAATAACGAGGGTAATGAGAAAACTGATTGTTAAATATTAAATATGCCTCTACACTTAGCTGGGGTCAAAGCTATACTACAGCTGGCATGCCAATAAGCAGAAAATTAAAATTTGTGCAAGTGCATCTTTAATAGGTTATAAATGTCTTATTTCCGTTAACGGCTACTGACTACAGCTCTAAGGGTACGTACACACTTACGTGGTCAAGGTTTTTGCTGGAGGCTAAAAGAAAAATAATGCACTTGCCATGTGGTATCTAGACACAGTTGACATATGGAAAATGGTAATGAGATCATGAGATTAACATATCAATATAGATCAGGACATGTCTGGATGATGACATTAATGGGTATGTATTTTTGTCTATTTTTGCTGTAGTTCAAGTTACGACCATATATATATGTACATAACCTTTGGGGTATTATTTGAGGACTTACTTTATGTCAATTGGCATAGGATTTCAGCATCACCCTTGCATACAGTATGGCAGCATTATATTGTATTCATAAGTCTTCCAATAACACAATACTTAGATAAAATACACATATAAGGTGAAGTCACCAATATGTCCCATCATAATTAAAGGTGTACGTGTGGATCTTGGTGTACGCCAATAGCTTGCCCTAACCATAGCACCTAATCTGTGGAAACTGGCACACCCTGTATGATGCTGCCAGATGTAGGGTGGCTGTGCTAAGCCGACAACGCCTTTAAAGCCAGGTTCACACGCAGTTTTTTGGGCCAGATTTTGATGTGGAATCCGTGTCAGAATCTGGCTCATAAAACCGCCTCCCATTGAATTCAATGGGTTCCATTTATTTGTTCCCACTCGTGGAAAAAAGAAGCGACATGCCCTTTCTTGACGCGGATACCGCAGCTGAATCAGCCGCGGACTTCCGCGGAGCGAAACTCCCTCCCGCCTAGGCCAATTCATTTGGGCCTAATCTGGAGTGGAATGCTGCCACTGGATGCCGGTGCACTGTATGCACTGTATCGGAATCCAGTCCCTGCTAGACATTTTTTGGACCGGATTCTAAGGCGGCCTCCACCTCAAAATCCAGCCCAAAAACCCCAGTGTGAACTTGGCTTTAGATGGCATACAATGGGGAGATATATGGAGGTTTTGGAGGATTTGGCTGATTTATCATGAAGTGCATGCTCAACTCTGTTCCTGGCACACTCTCAAGGCCACCTTTTTGGAAAGTGGCAAGTACAATGTAAAAATCACCAGCCATTTATTATGGTAGACAATAAATCGCTTATACCAAAACAGTCAACAAAAAGAACCACGTCAGTGACTTGTGAGTAAGGAATGCTCTTGCTACACAATGAGATCCTTTAGGAAATGACATCACATATTAGTGCATTACTTTCTGATCTCCACATCATACACCACGTGGGAATACTCTCTCATTCACACTCTCTAATTCAGCTACTCCTTCCAACCCCTCATATATATGCAGCTTCAGTTTGGCCAAGTGTACATGTTTCCATTGTGGAAGTAGCATAAGTCTCCACAAGACGCTTCTGGTGGTGGTTTATCCCTCTTAGGAACAAAGGATCAGACATGCTAAGATTCAACATGCCCAATTCTTTTATCTTTACATGCAAACCGTCAATCCAAATTTTCATATACATGAGATGGTTGACCAGTCCTGCCAAAAATTTTATCATATGTAAATTTAAAGAGATTGAAGCCATTCTAAGTATTCTACGTCAGGAGAAAAGTTGCAGAATTCTTTAAGTAGAAGAAGAATTCTCTGAGATTGGAATTAGTGGTTAAGTCACATAAAGTATATGAAATAACTGTGGAAAAAACAATAACCTAATATACATCTGTTATTGGAATCACATGTCTGCTCATAGGCCCACCACATGCTTGATCCATGATCAGAATTGATGCTTGTAAAGATATCGATGTACATAATAAAACTACATTGCTCTGCACTTCTATTCATATACAAAAGTGCTCAGAAGTTTAATATCCTTGTGTACTTTTGCGTTACTATTGGTCAGTGACTTATTAGGTCCTGTAAACAAGTAGAGAAGGTAACGTAAATTTTTACTATACTATTACATGTATAGTAAAAAATAAAGAATATATTGTTAATGGCACCATAGGCGTGTTATGTATACATTAGTCCAATACAAGCTGCTTTGCCAAAGAACTCCCAAACGTCCTGGCGACCTGCTCCGAGTGACGGCTGCTTCCTGTTATGACATATCTTCTAAAGACACTGGAGGTTATTTATAAAAGGCATTCGAACTAAAAAGGAGAAATTGTAAAGCTTTCAATCAGAATGTGTGTGTCTTGTATAAAACTGCAGGAGGGCGGTATCCTTAATGCACTCTGATCTAACAGGTCAATGTCAGGCTCCCATCGACACCCAAAACACTGTTATTTCAGCTGGGGCACCCATCTATTTAGTGTAGGTGGGCAATGTGTAGAAGAAGAAATTAAGAAAAGTAAAATATGTTTGTCAAGGTTTATGGTGGTTTACAAAAAAAAACAAAAATTATCTATCTACCGTATATACTTGAGTATAAGCCAACCCGAATATAAACTGAGGCCCCTAAATTTACCACAAAAAACTGGGAAAACTTATTGACTCGAGTATAAGCCAAGGGGGGGAAATGCAGCAGCTACTGGAAAATTTCAAAAATTAAAATGGTCGGAGTTTTTGGGTGCAGTAGATGCTGGTGCTGGGAAAGGGGAGGGGGTGTTTTGGTTGTCTGTCTGCCCCTTCCCTGAGCTTGAGGACTGTTTTTTTTCCCCCACTTGGAATTGAGTCTGGCTGAATATAGGGTATCTGCAGTGCTCCTATTAACCCCTTCCGACGGGACAGGAGCACTGCAGATCCCCTATATTCAGTAGACCAGGCACTTTCAGACACAGGGATACCTAATGTGTATGTGTTTTATAGTAATTTTCTACTTTTATATGTATTCTAGGGAAAGGAGTGATTTACAGCTTTTTAAAAAAAAAAAAAAATTATAGCTTCTTTTTTCCCCCACTATTTTATGGGAGATTCTATACATTGATATTGTGGCTGGTCATATACACCCCCCTCCAAAAATATATATATATATTTTTTTTTTTTTTTTTTTTTGCTGACTCAAGTATAAGCCTAGGGGGGCTTTTTCAGCACAAAAACTGTGCTGAAAAATTTGGCTTATACTCGAGTATATACGGTATCTATCTATCTATCTATCTATCTATCTATCTATCTATCTATCTTGTTGTTCATACTCTAGGTGGTATGACATAGGAGCCACAATGTGAAAAAAACAATTATTCATCCTTTTCAGAATTTTCCTTATCAAATACATATATTTTTGTAATATAAACAAAAGGACTCACTTGTAATGTAACCTAGTGCCTAGAGCTGTAACTGTAAATCGAGTCATATGTATACCTATAGTTCACTGTAATTGCCATGGCTCTGCAGCTTTTGTCCTCCTGCTTTTGTTAATGTTACGTTGGGATGTAAACATATTCACCTTGCTCTCGGGCATGTAGTCAGATGGGCCTTGTATTATTGTTACCACTGAGCCTACTGTCCACCACTCCCCTCAAATGAGATAAGCTAAGTCAGAGATGTCTAACAGCCCTACCCCTCCCCTACACCAATAGCAGTTAACATGCATCTCTTTGGGAACATAGACATGACTAAAGTCTTACCGTTTCAAAGCATGCATATTTTACAACAAACTGTTGGTTTGTGTTGCTGGTTTTTACTAGGGATGTTACACAGATGGTCAAAAATGAGAAACGGTAATTATATAGATATTAAAAATTAATATATGTTAAAATCTTCTGAGTTATAAATTATTAAAATGTAACTGTAATTTGATTGTATGTTGTTATTCTGATGTGTATTTCTCCATACAAACAATATTCTGAGGTTAGGGCCATAGAAATGATGTCATGGACTCTCATTGGATGATTAAAGAGGACCTTTCATGGTTTGTGGCACAGGCAGTTCCATATACTGGAAAGTGAGCTGAATTGAGCTTCTCTGACGATCTGTGCCCCGGGTAAAGAGCTAGCAGTCCCGGTACTGTAGCTCTTTACAGTCAGAAGGGCGTTTCTGACACTCTGTCAGGAACATCCTTCTGCACAGCAGCGCCTACTCCCTCTGCTCACAGTACTTGTCCATAGACGAGTATTATCAGGAGGGGAGGGGGCGTTCCTCCTCGGTCTCAGAGGACAGCGCTATTGGTGCTGCTTGTACAGAAGGACGGTCCTGACTGACTGTTAGAAATGCCCTTCTGACTGTGAACAGCTACTGTACCGGGACCGCTAGCTCTTCACCCGGGGCACAGATCGTGAAAGCCGACAGTACGCTGAATTCAGCGCATTGTTGGCTTTCCAGCAGTATATAGAACTTCCTGTTCCCCAAACCATAAAAGGTCCTCTTTAAGGCCCGGTTCACATATGTGCATGGGTTTCCATTCAAGGACAACCGTGGCTCGACTTTGTCAATTTTGTCAGAAATGGCCAAGTATCTAAGGTGTATGAAAGCCTTTTGAACTCTTCCAACTGCAGATATTTTAAAAAAGCAAGCAGGATCAAGCAGCTGGATTTCAATATGACCAATCCTTTTGTTCTTAAGGGAAATAAGACATTGTCAAAGGTGTCTGTTAGCAACTTACTTCCCTCTCCCTATTGAAAGAACACACATGTTCGGTCAATAATGCGTATATATAAAAGGAATAACTGTCAGCAGAACAAGTACTTGTCTATGGTGAATGGGCCGCCCTGATCCTACCGATTTTGCTTCTTTGGCAACTTCATAAATAAAATTTACAAATTAAATAAAATACACCTTCCTATTTTCATGGCTATTCTTGTTTCTGACCATTACTTTTATAGTCAAGCACAAAGACACAATGGATTCTGTCACAGACAGATGTGGGTATATCACATGTTTCCTTCTGTGAACCATGGCGAACATAAGATCTTCCCTGTTTAGGTTAATGTTGTGTTTCAGACCATAGGCAGACTTTATGTGGCTTTCAAAACAAGCAAAGGAAAGGAAGGCTCTAGTTCAAAGTTCTCCTTTTCAGCATGGCTTGCGGATCCTTGCAGAAGAAATAATAACCTTTAGAAGCTCAGAGCCCTGTTGGGACATGCAGGTGAAATGTAGGAGAGCAGCTGTCACCTCTAGGAATCACTCATCATGCGTGGAGCTGGGTGGGATTGGTTTCAGCTGGACAAACATTTTATCTACATCAACTGATGTGCAACTTTCTGTCCTACTGAGTCGATCAGGTCAGATCACACACTCTGTAGCTCTCCTTATCTTTCTATCAACACGCTATACAGGTGGCTGTTTTTTTTATTGCTGCGCCCAGACTAAGCAAACAGTTCCAGAAAAGAGTCAGGAGCGCGGGCTGGCCTCATTGTGACCAGAGTTCATCTGGGCATTCAGCTGTTCCATACACGATAGCCATATTGGCACGGAATGGATGTTTAATGCTACAAAGTTTGTAAAATATTTATCCATATACAGTATATTTAATAGATAATATTGTATCAGCCATTTACTGGAATACTGACAAAGAGGAATCAACATAGATAATGTTACATACTAGGCATATGATTAGTTATATATATATGCTTGGATATATCTAGTGGCAATGCTTCATAATCTGTTAGGCGGTTAACATTGGTAAGATGCCCAGGTCCTATACTGATCAGCTGATTACAACACAGTGTACAGAGCTGGAAGCAGATGGCTCTGTATATTGTGCAGTGACCCAGCTATCTGCTTCTAACTCCATACAGTCTGCTAATATCAGCTGATCAGTGCAGGGTCCAGGTGATGGACTCCCACTGATCTCCGATTTTAGATATAGGCCATTAATTTTTAGTATTGGAGAATCCCTTTAAGAACAAGATTAGGGTATGTTGAAATTCAACATGTCTGATCTTATTTTCCCCATCTCATGTCAAGTAAATCTCATATACACATTCAATGATGGGCAAGTTTGGTCAACCTTAGTCTAATACGTTTAGCCAATTTATACACATTAGATGATGGACAAGTTCAACCAATGTTAGTACATTATGTATAGCCAGTTTAGGGGTTGGTGTACCCATTAAGTGGGTTTAACATTATATGACGGACAAGTTTGGCTGACATTAGTATAACATGTATGGGTTAGTATACCCATCAGCTATAAATGTGCATTATTGTAGATCACTGCAATGCTTAACTTAGCAGTTAGACTACCAAGGAATCCCAAAAATCCTTTCAAAGTCAGCAATGTACTGAAGATTTTTCACGAGTAACATCATTAGTTCAGAAAACTAAAATTGGAATTTATGGAGCATTTTCTGAGAAGCATGTGATACATTTTATAACAAAGAAGGAAATATGGTCTGTTTGGCAGTGGCACCGACTTGCTGTTAATTTTGTGGATTAAATACATCAATAAGCTATTAATTCAGTGTAAAATGGACTGGTTTTAAGAGGGAGGGGGTTTAACATATGTGTTATTTTTTTTTGTAACAACTCATATTAAACAGATGAGAACTAGTCTGTAGAGAAGCCTCTTATCTGTAATTTCTCATCAGTGATTGCAATGATAAGACTACAAGGCTCCATAGCTGATTATGATGACACATTTTAGGTAGTGAAAATGGATATTACATAACTATACATAGTATAGATAAGTACTCATAAATATTATATATGTGTACAATAACTAAGCCAATATGTGCACAGAGAGTGCCTCTTTTGATAATTAACACATTAATATAACTAGAAGTTAGCTCAGATTGGGAGACAATGGTATGGTCACTTAAAAGGAGTCCTTCACCAGAACCCAGCCCAGCCTGATAGGTAGTTCAATATGCAAATGAGTTCTTTGAATCAACAAGAGTATTGCTGCTTACCTGTTTGGAGAAATGGCAACACCTTTGTTCTTCAAAGGGTTAATTTGCATATTGGCAAACACAGATATATTTCACCAACAGAGGCTGATTCACAAGCGGATAACGCTGTGATTTAGGTGACCTTGATCTATCTGCAGGACTGGGTGGATATGCTGAGTTGTGGTCAGCTGATGATGGTGCTTAATATTCTGCTGGTACTTCCCACTGTGGGAGTGGGAGAGCTGCTTCATTCACAGCCTGAACAAAGAGCTATTTACATTGTTGCTGTACACATCATAAACTGTGAAATACAGGTGGAATAAAATAGAGAAACAAGAATTGTTCCCATCGGTTAACCATATATGTGTTTAGGACCAAAATATTGAATAGGTTACCTTTAAAAATTTTAGTTAACAATTTTCCTTTAAAAAAATGTGTGGTTATTTTTTTGTGAGAAACCAATATTCACTACCATGTAACTTAGCCGATGACTAATGTTAAAAAAATTTAAGGCGTTATCAAGGATAACTTGTCGTTTTCTTAGAAAGTGACCTACTGTTTGTTGGTCACATGACCAGAATGCAACTCATTGCCATTCAAATGAATGGAGCTGTGCTGTAGCATAACCATGTGATGTCACTTCCTGAATAGAGGCGTTGGAGTGCAGTTTTACAGTCCTGGATAACCCATTCAAGCTGCTTATTTTATTTGTCAATATTAACTTATGTGAATATAATGTAAGTATTGATTTCCACAATATGATGGTATTGGATAATTCAGGTTTTATACCATGAATAGCCTGACTGCTGACCCCAATATCTATACAGGACCCTGCTGCAATGATCATATGACAAGTCAGTAAATATAACTGAAGGATTGATTAATGGCTACTGGCACATTGATAGTTCTTCATGTAGTTTTACTTAGTTTATGCTTCAGAACTTTGGTATGTTATACTCTATTATTTAGATGACTCAAGGTTTTATGAAACTGTTTATACATATAGGGTTTTGATTGATGCATTGTCATACCAAAGAAGCAATATTCCCTTTATCCAGATGAATACATATATATACACCAGATACTTATATGCTTTATAGAGTGGCTATTGGATGAAGGTTGTTGACTCCCCCCCCCCAACTATATATGCATTCAGTTTAAAAAAAAAAAGAATGGAGAGCACTACTGCCACACATCTCTGGTGGCAACCCATCCCCAGGAAGGTCAGAAAGATTGAGTGTTGAGATGCAGCATGGCAGATCCTTCATTGCTTTGACCTCATCCATTAGGGCAGAGTCAGAAGCATCCATGGACATGAAAAGATATGTCACTATATCTTAAACCTCATTTGTGATGGTGCAATAAATGTTTATTACATGTTACAGGCTATGAAATAAGCATGAATATCATTACTATCATTTATGCTTACTACATCTGATATTGTTCATGGTGTGAGAAGGTGACAGGCAGAGTGCTGGAGTCCCGCTATATCAGCCCCAGGTTTCTAACTTATGTGTGGTCCACTGCAAGTCTGGACTAGGTTTCAGCCCAGGTGTGGGTCATAGGCTTTTTACTGGCCTATAAAAGGCTGCAGGCCTTCAGCACAGATCCTGGGAGCGAGAGGAGGCGCCTGGGTCTGTCCTGAAACACTCAAAGTCTGGTGAGACTGTACTGTGCTACTTTGTTTGTTCATATATTAAGCCACATGTATAGTCAGTTTTTACTGTTTAGTTAGTACTCAGTCGCGCAGGGTTTTGTTTGTCCTTTTTTTGCCTGAAGTTAAGCCTGTATTTTATTTTGCTTATTCTGTACTTGAAGTGAGGGTTTATTTATTTTGCGGTTTTTCAAAAAAAACCTGTTTGCATCAGACATTGTGTCTCTGTCTCTGACTGGTTGGGTCCGCACCATTGCTGCTACCAAGCTACCTTCCCCACAGTGGTCAACTTTGAAAGTAGCTACATGGGAAAAAAAAATACAGTATAGAGAACGAGAGAGAGAGAGAGAGAGAGAGAGAGAGAGGGAGAGACAGTTGCTTCTTTGTGTGAATGGGCCTTTATTAGTCTGCACAGGTGGCTCTACTACTGGGTAAATAACATCAGTTGTTCCAGATTCATTGCAGTTCCACACCCTGTATCTGGATGTTATAAAGATGGGTACAGACAGATATACACACTCAGACAGGCAGGGGATAATTAATGCAGAATGCAGAAGATAGTAATTCCAAGAAGTAGCTGCTTGCTGAAAACACTTTGCCTTAGGCACTCTAATAAATTCCAATTTTCATTTATGGACAACACACCTCTATAGAACCCAGTGGTAACATAATATACAGTAAATTAAAGTGGAATGTTAATAATTTTTTTTTTTAATATAGACACAGCCAAGGAAATTGATACTGGAGTATCATCCCATTATTAATCCTGCTACCCTTGGTTGGCTTTTACAAACACAAGTAAAGAAGACTTTATGATCATGTAATGGCTTATAAATTGTCAATGGAGTTTAGTTTATAATGTATATAAAATACTAACATATGGCCAATTTGGACTATAGAAACTGCAATTGTAACACTGACTGGTCATGGTAGTAGACAAGGTTGATCTTCCTTTGGCAACATGGGTATTGTTGGCTCTGGAACTCATGCCTGGTCTCAGTATGTGTCTGGTATATCCATGTTCAATTATGTACAATATAATCTATTAAAATAGCTTGTTATGTTGTTTTGGAGGTACAGGAACAGATAACGAAAGTACTGACATATGAGGACCCAAACAATGATGACTGTCATGTCATACATGATAAGATCCTAAAATCCATCTAGCCCATGTACCATGCAGTCAACATTTTGGTGGTTATTACTGCTTATAGATTTTTTTTATTATTAATTGGACCATTAAAACATCATACTTACATAGGAACTGATCCATCTAACTCATTTTATATTCTCAAGTACCAGTTGAAAAAGGTTGAGCACAACCTCTAGGAAGATACCACCAGTTATCACTAGTTCTATATTACTTGACCATTCTTGGTCTAACACCACAATAACAGCCTGGTACACAATTGCATTAGACAATCCAGGATAATATATGTATTTAAGAAGTAATCAATCATTTAGAAGGCTCTAGTGCTGTGTCCCTATGAATAACGTTCCTGTGTAGCGAAGCCAACATAAGGATGAACATGTTGGGCATCTTGCCACAACAATTATGTCTTCATGGCAAAATCAACACTTGAGACTCGACCTAAGATATCACCAATTCTCACCCTGCTGTGATATATCTCTGTCATTTTTCTACTAACACATTAATCTTCAGCTTGTATAAAATAATGAAATAATAAGAAGCAATACTAGGAAAGTAACCTTTGCATGTTAACATGTGTTATTTATGTTTCAACTGGTCTTCAGGTCTTGACTATGACACCTGGCTTAATGGTACGGAAGAAAGAGATAAAAACGCAATTATCAGGTATACTAATACATATTTTATCTTATACGTTACAATCTGCTTTTAGTTCTTTTTATCACTTTTGTCATAATTTAATATGCAAATTGAAACATTTAAATATTGTTCCCTTGGCAAGACCCTTAAATAAAGACTTCCTAAATACAGACCAACAGACAAGACCTCCTAAACCTAGAACTTCCTAAAAACACCCCCCCTGGATAAGCCACTATAAATGTAGAACCCCAGACAAGATCCTTAAATACAGAGCTCTTTAAGGCTGTGTTCACATGGAGGAATTTGCCACGGATTTAAATTGAGAGTACTTGGTTGCAGTAGACTTCGGATTTCAACTAAGCTCGGCCACTTAAATGCTACAGAAGAGGGTGACCCAAGGACGAGGTTTCCTTTTAAGTTAATAATAGAATTTGGCAGAATTATCATATGCTGTATCACCACCGTTAAAACACTTAAGAGTAGCATGATTCTGTTTATGAAACAGCTATTTAGAATGGTTACATTCATTGAATGGCCTCCTTAGTGTATGGGCTGGACAGAGACGGTTGTGTAATGAGTGTCTTCTTAAAACAGGAAACACCCTTGATAAAACAAGAACAAAATACAATTCCTGGTTTTACATCATAGAAGCTGTCTGTCCGGTCTTCAAAAAGGTATAGCACGAGGTATCGGTTGGCAATCGTCAGCGCCACTTGTGGGGTCAACATGTGATTTTAGGCATTTTAGATTTATCAAATACAATGAGCACTCTTAAGAGTATATGGCCGGCCTCCAGTGAATACACAAGACAGAATTGTACCACATCACAGGATTCCTATGGTTTTGAAATGTCCTTCTTCTTA
Source organism: Leptodactylus fuscus (assembly GCF_031893055.1). Taxonomy (NCBI): domain Eukaryota; kingdom Metazoa; phylum Chordata; class Amphibia; order Anura; family Leptodactylidae; genus Leptodactylus; species Leptodactylus fuscus. The sequence continues at coordinate 51,097,002 of NC_134267.1, read as the reverse complement.
TAGAGTGTTTGTGTCTGGTACATACTGACAATGGGCGATTTTGAAGATCTCTGTGGTTATTTGTAGCAATGGTCCAACATGGACTACTGACTGCCCATAAGCGATATAGCAAAAAGTTACATAAATGAGAAATAAATAGAAATACTGAGGAATACTCATAGTAGTGTCATAGTAGTGTATAGTCAGAGAATGCAGAATAAGTCTGAGCGACATGAAGGGCTGGAAGAAAGGCTTCATTACACAGCACTACGCCCCAGGCCAACTTCTCTACAGTGGTGAGACACGTAGGCCCAGCAGTACAGTCAATAGCTACATAAAATCTGACATTTACACAAACAAGAAGGGCTGCTAGCTGCTGTGAGACAAACATCCATAACACACTTTTTTCAAGGAATACAGCTGTAGGGTTATGTAACACCCAGCACACAGCTATATTTTGTATAGGACCTCAACTTTTTGTTACAACAATGAATCATTCTGGAGATAATATTAAAGTTCTAAATGTCTTTCATTGAGTTCAATAGGATAAAATAAAATGTGGTTTTCTTTTCTGTAGTTTAAGTAGCTTAGAAGCTCTATTCATCCTTTGAGCGCCTGTGAGGTCTCTTTTTGACTTTCTTATTGTCACATTCAGCATGACCCGTGTAGCTCCGATTGGGACTCTATACCATATTCAAGGTCGCACATAAACTTGAAAGGGTTTTATGCTCTAATATCTTTCTATCATGAAGCTGATAGCTAAAAAAGTAAACTATGTAGGAAAAATATCTCTTTTATGAATTGACAATAGGTCTTGCCATGATGTATGTATATAGATAAGAACAATAAGGTTATTCAGTAAATATTATTATTATTATTATTATTATTTATTATTATTATTATTTTGGCACATTTCAGAAAGTCTAGGCACTTGAACTGAAATCTATGTTAACTAGATGCCTATGAAATCCCACCCCCATGACCTGAGAAGGCCTGCTTCTCCCCATCCATGCTACACCTACTATTTAAAAAGTGATGTGATTGGTTGGAAAAGATTTTTATTATACATTTTACACACAAACCGGTGTAACATGTATGACAAAGCTCTCCAATAAGGCTAAGTTCATATCTGAGTACAGGTTTCTGTTTGGATAGTCTGCTTGAGGATTAGCCTAACGCAGAGGTGGGCAATTGATTTTGCCATGGGGCCACATGAGAAATTGTAACGGTTCTAGAGGGCCATGCGCTCCGCAGCAAATTTAGCTCCATCCACTTTTCCGTTGACTCTGCGCATTCTCAATCATTTTTCCATGTGCCCCACAAAGTAAAATCCTCCTACAGTCACCATAACATTATACACCCCCACATTATAACGTTTCCCTCCAAATGTCCCACAGTATTAAGTCCCTCTCCTGGTGCCCCAGTATAAACCAGCAGAAACTAGAGGGGACATTAAAGTGGGGCAGCTGGAGCTCCCCCTCCAGCTACCCCCCATGATTTAATATCCTCCTCCAGCTGCCCCAGTTTAATGTCCCCCCTCCATGAGCATTAAGTTTAACTGCCCCCCTACATCTGCCCCTAGTTCCCCCCTCTTGCTCACACATGCTGTCTCTTCTCTCTATCATCTAGCAGCCACCAATGCCGGTAGCTTGCATCAAGCACACAGTCCCGTGTGGCTCCGCCCACTAACGAGTCATAGTCTATCCTGGTGATAGGCTGTGATGACATCATCACAGGTCCTTGAACATCTGCCCCCTAGTAGTTTAATGTCCCCCCTCCATGTGTATTCAGTTTAACTGCCCCCCTACACCTGCCTCCATTGCCAGCAGCTTGCAGCAAGCACACAGTCCCATGTGGCTCTGCCCACTAACGAGTCATAGCCTATCCTGGTGATGGGCTGTGATGACATCATCTCAGGTCCTTGAAAAAACTTCCACTAGCTATGCAGGCCGAATAGAAGCAGTTAGAGGGCCGGATGTGGCCCCCGGGCCGGACATTGCCCAGGTGTGCCCTAACGGAAACCTAATCCGCATAAAAAAGCAACTATCTTAGGAAATCCGTGAACCCCATAGACTATAATGGGATCCATATGGAAAAGGGTGAAAAATCCTTGCAGCATTTTCTCTCCACTTTTTTCATGCGGAGAGGGGAACGGAATCCCCATACGGAGTACGAGCGCAGTTGTGAACTGAGCCTTAGTCAATGAGTAAAGGTAAAAGTAAAAGTGCTAACCTGGTAAAATATCATATTGTAGGTGGAGGTTTCTGATTTTGCGATCTTATCTATTCTGTACAAACCGGTAATACCTTTTAGAAAAATGTTTATCTGATTTTACCAGAATGACTGCATCTTGACTGACTTGCTGAATGCAGACAAGGTGTTGCCAAAAGCTGTTGGAGAATGGCGCTACAAGTATTCTAGTCCAGGAAATTAAAATGGGTCATTTTTTATTTAAGCTTTATGTTAAAAATATTTTTCTCGAATTGTTGGTGATGCTTTTAAACATTTTCTTGTTTATTAGCTATTTAAAAAAAATCCTGAATAAATTGCAGTTCTGACTCTGTCCACTAACCCAAATGATTCATCGAGACTTCCTGTTTTCTGCAGGAGATTTCTTTGCACCTCTCACCTCCCGTATCAGCACACTGTCATATATATGTAAATAGATCACAGAATCCACCATTTATACAGATTATCTACTCCCCTCGTCTGCACAGATCACGTCACGAACATGTCTAGAAAACGCTCGCATAGAAGTCAATAGGATCTGCTCCAGATCATTGTGTCTATGGCCCATAGTACATTTCCAGGAGACAAGAAGTCTCAAACTGTTTTAGGCTTAGTGGCAACAGTTGGAACTGCACGATTTTTAGGATTTTATATATATATATATATATATATATATATATATATATATATATATATATATATATATATATATATATATATAGGCAATGAGGCATTAAATTAAAAATAAAATCGCCAAAAACTTGTTACAATATGTCTTATATAAAAATGGCACTTAGACAATAGGTCATTTCCTGCTGACATTTTCCCTTTAAGTGTTCATAAGTGTTTCCAGTGTACAAAGTCCAGTGATAAGCTGTAGTGACACAAGCTATGACTAGTCACCTTTTACAACCAAAATAGTCATTGTTAGCCAATTATTAGTCCAACTTGTTATCTCCCTAAAAGACAATACAATGCTGGTTATTTCCCTCTCAGGTTGGGAGTTGCTTGTTTAGATGTCCTGGAATTCTTGTCAATGCTTATAAAGTCTTTAAGTTTTTGGTTCACACCCTATTCCTAAGCTATGATCAATATTGTTGTTTCTGGTGAACAAAGAGACTTGCATTGCGATGGTAGGGCTCATCTACTGTATGGAGACTTATAGGAAGTGCTATAGACGTCAGAGTGAAATATACAACTGGTTGATGAATAAATACCGTATGCCGGGAAGGGGGTTTTAGCTTTGGGCCTCCGCATATAGCAGCAGAGCGGCCGCCATTATTCTTACAGACCCGGCATCCCAGCAATAGAACGGCGGATGCCGGGAAGGGGGTTTTAGACGCTGGCACAGGTGCCGGGGCCTCCAGCGACAGGAGCGTGGCAATGCTGCAGGCCCCGTCACCTGTGATTCATCTATGAATCTCCATACAGCTGCAGGGTCACCTGTCAATGTGGCCTTGCAGCTGTTGCAAAACTACAACTCCCATACAGTAAATATTTTACCATTTTTTTGCTTCAAAATTTTTTCCCCTATTTTCCTACTCTAAAACCTAGGTGCGTCTTATAGTCCGAAAAATACGGTAAATGGCTTTTCCAGGTAAATGATACAAAATATATTCTCTATGTAAATCCCACTGTTAAAAGCTTGCTCAGCTGACAGCTCTTTTTTTTCACCACTATACACATGTATGCTTGGCTGAGCATACAAGTGTTTTCATTTGGTAGAGAGGAATATGCCACCATGAGACACCACTGGCAGTGACTTATTTCCCTGAGAACAAAAGAAATGGTCATGTTCAAATCTAATATGCCCCATCCTTCTTATCCCTTCCCCCTCCCCCACCCACTTCCCGACATCTGCCATTGAGGAATAGATGCTACGCCCCCATATACATTAGATGGCCATATAGTCATTTGGCCGACATTCATTAGCTGTGCACGACCTCCTTAACTGACTACAGATTATCCTTGGTTGGGCAGCATGCTATATAACCAGATGTCGCTTGTAGTCAGGGACACAGGTCTAAAGAGTAAGACACATATATATCGGTGACCGGACAGCTTAATTTTCTGCAAACTAGTCCCTCATATACATTAGATGGCCAGCTAGTCTTGCCAAAAAAGGCAGGTTTCGACAACATTCATCTAATGCGTATGACCATCTTAACTGACTACAGATGTTCCTTGGTTGGGCAGTATGTTATATAATCACAGGTCTATCAGGTAAGGATGGATTCACATCTGTGTTGGAGTCTCCGAAGGAGTCTTCTTCGCTGATTCTACTTAAAAGTCCTGCAAGGAGGACTTTTCTCTCCACTGGTTTCAGTACAAAACTGGAGGAAATCGGGCGGAAACTCAGTGGACCATATTATGTCCAATGGAATATGCAGGTTTCCATGGGTAACTACTTTTTTGAAGAAAAACTGTAACGTCGCCTAAGAAAATAGCCTAGATGGAACAGTGGACGGTTCCTGCACACTATTATTTGTATATCTTTCACAGTCTCTATAAGGAGAGTACTTACGTCCTGTGACTTACAAATATATAAGTTTGAGCGATAGACTGGTATGGCCGAGTAGCTTTATCCAAGTACAGAAGATGGTACTCGGCATAGAACAGGCATTTATATTAACAATGGGAAGACCAACTCCAAACAGAATTGATGCATGCGATAGCCTATTCTGTTGAACAACCCGGATACAAAAGTATCTCTGTTATTGCTGGTGTGTTAGGGGATACGAAGAGGCTGAATTAAAATAACTTGCCAATTTGAAAATTAATGCCATTTTGCCGAGCTGCTCTCTGTTCCATTACCGATAAAACACTTAAAGATGCAATTCATGCAGACATAAAGTACTAATGGGTACTTGTTAACATGTTTATAATGCTAATATTTTTCTCTTGTTCAGATGGTTCTCTTTTTTTTTCGCTATATTAAAGGTAGTGGAACACTAATCTGATCATGAAGACTTAAAGAGCTTCAATCTGCATAACTGTACTATTAATGACAGCCATTTTCATCTGCAGCAGCATTTCCTATAAACAGCCATCATTCAGTACACCTAGTCTGAGCCACACAAGGAGGCACTCGCATACATAATCAGAATTTTACTCATTTTTCTTAAAGTGGCTTAATATGTAAATACCTTTTATCTTTATGAGTTATAGTTAATATGTCCAGCATATGTTGCCTGGGAAAATATTGTCTAGACTAAAGTAACATTTATCAGAAATTTGTCAGGGTCGGCCTAGTACGTGGGGATAGTAAGTTTAATTTCCCAGAGCATTTCCAGGCTATGACTATATTAGGGTTACCGACTTGCCAAAAGGGTTAATTGAAAGGTTCTTCGCAATTGTATTTTGGAGACTAAAAGGGTCTTCCCATGAATTACATTTATCACCTATGTAGATGATGTCTCGATAGTTGTGGGATCCATACATTTGGAACGGATCATTAGAATAGGAGTACCAAGCCTTATTGTGTAAAGTCAATGCATGACACCAATGGGGCATAGATTGAAGGGAGCTGTGGTGTATATTCTGTAGATGTGTGCTAAAAATTGTAATTTCCCTTATTATATTGTTAGTATAACACTCATTTACACCCATTGTTATGATCACTATTGCACTTCAGATCTGTTCAAAATGCCTCCATTAAAGAGGACCTTTCATCAGATTGGGCACAGGCAGTTCTATATACTGCTGTAAAGCCGACACTGCGCTGAATTCAGCGCATTATCGGCTTTCCCGATCTGTGCCCCAGGTAAAGCGCTATCGGTCCCGGTACTGTAGCGCTTTACAGTCAGAAGGGTGTTCCTGACAATCTGTCAGGAACGTCCTTCTCCACAGCAGCGCCTATCGCGCTGTACAGTGCTCGTCCATAGACGAGTATTATCAGGAGGGGAGGGGGCGTTCCTCCCCGCTCACAATGTACAGCGCGATTGGCGCTGCTGTGAAGAAGGACGTTCCTGACTGACTGTCAGAAACGCCCTTCTGACTGTAAAGCGCTACGGTACCGGGACCGATAGCGCTTTACTCGGGGCACAGATCGGGAAAGCCGATAGTGCGCTGAATTCAGCGCACTGTCGGCTTTCCAGCAGTATATAGAACTGCCTGTGCCCAATTTGATGAAAAGTCCTCTTTAACTAAGGGTACCTAATCTGTCAGGGCGCCATGTATAAGGCTACACATGGGATGTTAAGTGGGGTGTTTATGGGAAAAAAGCTGCATCAGATAGGCCATGCCCCCTATACTCATTCATATATTTTATGGTACTTTAACTTCATACTTGATGTAGATTTTGAGCAGAAAATTCTGCATTTTATCTGCAGCTAATCTGCCCCTTGAGCAAAAGGTATACAAGAATTGTAAATGTGCGAACACGGCCCTACAGTATAAAGTGACATTTACACAGGCAGAGCAGCGGGGGAATGGATGGAGTAATGGAGTCATAGTTACTGCATCATTTATATTCCCTTAGTGGAAAGTTGGACATAAAACTTATTATTATTTTACTCTTTTTGATTACTAATTTTATTTCTTTTATAGAAGTTGGCTCATACATGTAATATAAATTTAGGTCAACAAATCCAAATCAAAACACAGTAATCAATTTTTTTTTTTTTTGCTTTTTAAAGAAACTGACAGTTTTTTATGAGAATAAATGCAGAGGAATATTAAATTGATGCAATTATTGGAATTTAAACAATTATCGGGTTACTTCATGGTTAAATACGCTCCTGACCTAAGCTTAGTTGCTTGCAATGCTGGTACATAACACTGTATTACATGACAGCGTTCTGCAGCAAAGATCACAAGACTGATTTAGTTTTAATTAAATTCGACAAGTATAATTAAAGTCTTTACACAAATCCATGTAGGTTTGTAGCCCACTAAATAAATAATACATTGAACTGGAGAGATTGCATTGAATACCCATGCAGTTTTATTCCATTTTGTATGATTTGGCCCTGTTCTGCACTGCTGCTCTGAAGTTTGGAACTTCAGTCAGACTAACTAGAACAAAAAAAAACTTTTCCAGAAAAGTTAAGAAAAACTAATACAAATAGGGTCGAGCGATCGGGATCGGAAAAGATCAGATTCCGATCGGCGATCGAGTAAATTTCACGATCGTGATCGGAATTCCGATCCCCATCTTTTTAGGCGGGATAGAGATCGGAGGTTATTTCCCACAATGCTTTGCTACTGGCCAAGCATTGTGGGAAAAGCTAACAATGATAGCTAGCTAACATCTCTAGTAGCTAACACTTACCTGCACAGATCGCTGCGGCTCCCCACTGTTCTCGCTCCTCTTCTCGCCTTGCTGCCCCCACCTTCCAGGTTAGTGTTACAGACCTAGGAAGAAGGTGGGGCTTGTGGCTTAGGAGAGTGTGGGCGGGTACTGAGAGGGGAGACGTGAGTGATGCACTCATGTCTTCCTGCCCTGTACCCGCCCATACTCTCTTTAGCTACAAGCCCCGCCTTCTTCCTAGGTCTGTAACACTAACCTGGGAGGTGGGGGCAGCAAGGTGAGAAGAGGAGCAAGAACAGTGTGGAGTGGCAGTGGCAGCGATCTGTGCAGGTAAGTGTACACCAAGGAGGACTAAGTAGCCAGAGGATTATTTTTAATCACTACACAGCGTGGAGTCTAAAAATTAAAGTGTTCAATTTTTGGACTCCATGCTGTGTAGTGAATAGGATCGTTCTTAAAATCTGATCTTTGATTATAAAAAAAAATCTCATTGACTTGCATTATGATCGGAATTTGGATTGGGTTCGAATGGAAAATGATCGGAAATCGGATTTTAAAAACGATCCTGAAATCTCAAGATCGGCTCAACCCCAAATACAAAGTTACACTAGATAAGAATATCAATAATAACAATTAGTGAAAAAGCCACTACTATGGTAGGGTTCACACTACCATTGGTGTTCGTTCAGAAGGTGTCCATTTAAAAAAAAAACAAAAAAAAACAGACACCTATCATAACAGACACAACGGACAGTAACTGATGGCTATATATGGTTATATGTCCATAGCCCATAGACTTCAATGTTAAAAAAAAAAAAAAAAAGACACTCACTGTCCGTTTTTTCAAACGGAAAGAAAAGTTCTACATGTAGGATTTTTTTGTCCGCTTGAAAAAACGGACATGGTTGGACACAAACACACACAAACGGACAATAAAGGACACAAGATTAAATCCCATTGAAATGAATGGAAACTGCAAACGGACCAGCTAGTGTCCGTTGCTAAAATCTTGTATGGACAAAAGCCACAGACACTGCTGAGCGGACACCAACGGTAGTGTGAACGCCCCCTAATCCATTCAGCACCAAAATACATAACGTGCTAATATATTAAAAACTTATAAAAATGTTTCATACTAGTTAAGTAAAGTATTTACTTTAAAGCAAATGTGTTAGGTTATTGCTGCCCTATCTGAGAGCAGGGTATGATGGAGGGAGAAAAGCTGATATATAGGTTTATATGAGTTTAAGCAGTATAAAGAATAAAGCAGAGCAAACCTAAGGCCAGGGCCCCACGGGTCGGAAATGCGCTTTACAGTAACTGCAAAGTGGATGGGATTCATGCGAATCCCATACCCACTTTGCATTTAAAACCGCAGCGCGAACACATTGCGATTTCCAAAACTGGCATGGTTTTGAAAATCGCAGCACGTCAATTATATCTACGGAAACACCGGCAGCTTTCCCATAGGTATAATTGTAATCCTATATCTGTCCGTATTTTAAGTCCGTTCCACTCACTTGTATGGGTTAGTGAAAAGCATGGATGCCATTTTCATAGAACACAGTCATGTAAAGGAGGCGACAGTAATGAAAACTACAGGACATATGACAATGGGTAGGTACAACATATGATCAAAATAAAGTTTATATTTGGGGGTAGGTCCACTTTCGGGTAACTACATATACTTTCCACTGGTGGACCAATAGCCCATATATAGGACTTGCTAAAGCCAAGCAGCGTTGCCACACATTGTCACTTTATTTCATTCTGACTGTACAGAAATTTGGCCAAGACCCATTTACAAATACATAAGAGGTTTTAATGAGGCAGTAATGCCTGGGAGAAGCAAAACACTAAGATAAAACATGTTCAAACCTTTTCAATAGACTCTGCCAAAAATGTGACAAGATCGCTTCAGGTAAAGATGGGTGTGCTCTCGTCTTTCACACACAAAAATGCATTGACATATTCCGGAGTCATGTGCTCTTTGTAACGACGTGATATGCTATACCTCTAATTATTTTTTTTTACTAATCTTATGTGTCTGTTTCTAAAAGTGTAATGTTCCCATTTGCTATAAAACTTCAGCCTTGGGGTAGGTCCACATGCGGCAGTGCATCCACGTGTCTGCAAATTGTGCTATTGTAATATTGATGGCCTATTTGTAGGATAGGCCATCAATATTGGATGTAAGAGGGCTTTAGGTATCACAGCGCTGTGAAGTCTATAGGACAGCACTGCAGTACCTAAGGGCTAGTTCACACGTGAACTGCCCGCGCGGGTTTTGACACCAAGAGAGACGCGGCGAGCCACGTCTCTCTCTGGTCAAAACCTGCCTGCCACGACCAAATGAATGAGCCGACATAGGAGAGTGCTGCCAGGGGCGGAAGCCACGCGGCTTCCGCCTGAAGATAGGGCAGGTCACTTCTTTTCTCCGCTAGCAGCAGCCGGCCGCTAGCGGAAAAAAGAAGCCTGGCGGTCTGCATAGACCACCATTGTAAGGGGAGGTTTTTGACGTGAAATCCGCTGTCAAAAACCTCCCCTGGGCTCACGTGTGAACGAGCCCTAAAGCTCCCAGTACACAGTACACATTGCACAGCAAAGGAGCAGCATGGCTCCTGGCATGTAAACATCACCGGGAGCCTGGTACAGCTGATCTGCAGGGTTCCTCTTGATGGCCAGAGCCATAATGTGAAGATATTGTGCGCCAATGCAAAATCTTTAGAATAGTGGTGCATTATATGTGGCAGAGGGATCTTTGGGGCCTTCTCCGGTCCCAGGGCCCGGTAGTGACTACGACCTATATACCCCCTATAGCTATGCAACTGTTTACAAAAGTGGATAATCCCATCCAGATTCACCAACAGAGTGAGAGAAAGCCATTGTCGGTGACACTGCCACAATAACTAGGCCTCGGCAGGTCAAGCACTGTCACCTGATGTCCCCAGCGGCCGTTGCTAGGCAACAACCTGTAGACATTTATGAAGTGAAAAGAAGAAATACAAGCTTTGAAGAAAACAAAGGAGCCACATAGAAGGAAACATTCATAACAGGGCCGGCGTAGTTTTCAACAGAACTGCCCTTTAACTAGGTGATTATATTGATCCGAGACCTGGTCATGACTTACATAGTAGGAGGACATAGGCTATATATAGCTATCCTTCAAGCCAAGAGAGTTGTTATGTTGTCTATCTACAGTATGTCCATAGTGGGACCCGTACTGCATGTCATTGCTTGGCGTCACCTCTAGTCCATACCACCATACAATATAAACACTACTGAAGGAAAGTGCAGGCTACTCCCCTATATAGTCCGGGCACCTATTTACCTATAACACGCATCATCGTGAAAAATGATCTTCGTAACACAGAGACACAGAAATAACCTGTCCGTCTAAGCAAACATCTTCTCTTTCACCAGGTGAGACAAAGCCTCGGTGATGGCAGGACAATGGCTGACATTTTGTGTCCCTGCGGAGAACAGCTTGTCAGGTACCTAATCTGAAAATAGTCACCTGTGCGTTTCATACCTCCAACAAGGGAAAAGGAAAAAAAAGCTGGGCTTCCGTCATGGCACCCTGTACTTGTTGGTGCCAGATTACATTTCCACAACAGCTGCTTCTTTTGTCTGCTTTCAGTGAAGCCAAACCAGCCTAAAATTTAATTTAATCTGCTGTAAACCAAAGTGTCAGGCACTTAGGTGGCAGCTAAAAGCGCCACTCTCAGATAACTGACTGACACTTGCTAATAATAGGCTTGTGCATTAACAGGGGGAAGAGCGGACATTTTGTGCAACTTAAGTTGTGTATGGGAACGGTTCAGTGTGGCCAGTCTCAGCTTCTTAAGCATCCCATATAGCAATAGGGCCAGGCCCACCCGGGCTTTTATGTGATGATTAGCTTTAGCCGCACTAATACCACCAGTGACCTCTCTTTCAAGCCAAGAGGCAACAAAAGTCTTGGCTTTTGTTAAGTGGAAAACAAAATGCCACCTTGCCGAAGCCTTGAAATCATAGCTTTTCATCTTTCACATGCTCTGATCTAGCCCCCTTTATTGTACATATTTAACCCTTTTCTGCGTTCACTTGGGAAAAGACTTTTCCACGAACAAATTACATGAGTATTATGTTGCAGGTCGACTTCTAGCAAGTGCATAAACCACAAAATCAGATGTGCACTGGCATGAAAGCGCTCGTCTGTTGACTGTCACCGCAAGAACCAGGTTGACAAAGAAATACCTGAAAAAATGAAGTTTTGTTGCTAGGAAATGTTGCATTCGTGTCGTGGCATCTGTATAGGTTAGTGTATCAGCTGGAACACTTTTTATTGAAGTGGAGGCGGTTAATCACAAACGATTGACTGACAAATTACCGAACGTCACGTCACTGTGTGTCGCAGTGCTGTAATCCACGGCAATAGACAATAGTAAGTAACATCATACAGGCATGTGCTACAGACGGTAACAGATAATACTCATCAAGTAAATAAAGAGGACACGTTCAGCACTGCTACATCTCTATATACACACACGGGACTAATAAACGAATATACGGTGCGGCCAACACATATATATCAATGAAACCTACAAACAATAACTTACAAATCAAAATGAATTGTATCCATAGAAATAATTCTATTTCTATGGATACAATTTGGTCTTGATTTGTGAGCCACCTCTTGTAGGTATGTACAGTATATGTAGATACGCTGGCTCAGATTTACTATGGCGGTTATGAATAGATATTGGAGTAAACAAGGCGCATCTTTGGAGCAAAGTGGCACAAGTAGTTTGGGCTGAAATTATTCAACATTGTAGACATGTTAACATAGACTGGATCGTCTAAAGATATACCAGCAGTGGGCCCTGGCGCAATCTTTTATCCGGGTCACCCTACCTCATACCTATAGCGAATTCTTCCTAGTAATGGTTACGGATGCTAAATAGTTTAATCCACCTTAGTGTGGTTAGGGTAATCTGTGGGTCTCCTTGGTTTATGGGCCAGTTGGAAGCTGCAATCTCAATACTGATGCCAGTGCTTATGGGCCCCCTAAGGCTCCTGGGCCCCGACATGACTGCACCCCCTCAAGTTACGCCCTATACACCAGACTGAACATCCAGCATCAGCCACTGTGATCAATCTGTGATATTTCCAGACTGCCTGTCTTACTATTCTATGTACTATATACACACATAATAAGGCTAAGTCAATAAGCTAAATATTGCGCATGTGACATATGACCTCCAACTGCATCATCGGACTATACTAAGGCAATGAATACAACCAGTAATTATTCTTCCATATATGCAATATTGTACATTGTACTAGCCCAAACTCGAAATCATTGACACAAGACATTTCCTTTCGCAACACGATTAAATAATGATGACACTAGTAACATCCACAGGCCGAAAAGTTTATGACACCAACCTTTCTGAACTTCAGAGGGCAGCATTTTGGTGAGCATACAGTAATCCAGTCAATTTTTCCCCACTTCCAATTTGGAGAAGGAGTAAATTGCAGTTTTACGCTTTATGGTCTTAAAGGGGATTTTCAATGAGTTACTGTTTTGGCATATGCCTGTACACCGAATGTGAGAATGCGGGGGCGGCACCACAAATTTACATTTTTTCCTGCACAGCAGAACTCCCAGCCACCCACTGTGCAGGTAACTGCAGCAAAATACCACCTAGACCAGATCTGGGTCCCTTTATACTAATAATTGATGTGTAGTATAATAACAATAAATAAGGCCAAAAAGTTACCCGTCTATGGTCAATTTCAGTGTATATCTTCAACATATAAGCCTGATGTCTTTTTTCTAGAAAACTTAGGGCTAGTTCACACGTGAGTATAAGGGGAGGTTTTTGACAGCGGATTTCGCGTCCAAAACCTCCCCTTATAATGGTGGTCTATGGAGACCGCCAGGCTTCTGTTCTCCGCTAGCGGCGAGCTGCTGCTAGCGGCGAAAAGAAAGGACATGTCCTTTCTTCAGGCGGAAGCCGCGCAGGCTCAGCTGCGCGGCTTCCGCCCCCGGCAGCTCCCTCCTATGTCGGCTCATTCATTTGAGCCGACAGCAGAGGGTTAAGCCGCGACAGCGATGGTCGCGGCGGGCGGGTTTTGACAAGAGAGAGACGTGGCTCGCCGCGTCTCTCTCTCTGTCAAAACCCGCGCGGGCAGTTCACGTGTGAACTAGCCCTTAAAGAAGTTTTCAAGACTTCTAGTAATCGAAGACAGCCTGGTTGCTACTGCTGTAATATACGTAGGGTATGTAATATAGGGTATGTCTAGCAACCAGCTTGTTTCAGTAGCTTAGCTCAAGTTTTACTTATTGGCGTGGTAAAAACAGCAAGGAAGAAGAAAAACTAACATGGCAGCCTCATCTCTTCATCTCTATTTGGTTTTACATTACCATCCCAAATACAGACATCTCTATTATTATTTATGGACAGTAGACTATTAAACCAAGATGGGGCACTTGTATCAGAGTATTGAAATGGAGTGAAAATGTTTATTTAAATATTTTTATTTTAATATTAATATATTATTTTAATTATCTAGGACCAGATTCCCCAATAATCGCCCCAACGTACTGCTCAAAACTGAATAAAAGAGAAAGGGAAAACGCCCATGGACAGCACGTCTGAGATGTACAGCTGACTGAACGTGTCAGTTATGTTCCAAATGGGTTTTTGCAGGTCAAGGTTCTGTAGGCAGCAAGAGCACATACTATTTTTAGACAGGATAAGGTCATCAGGCCTATAGAGACAGCGAGGTCGACAGCAAAACTTATTGATCAGTCTCTGGAACCGGTACTCTGGAGACTTGTAGATTGAAACAAAAATTGCCCAGCCGTTTCCACAGTAGACGCACCAGCTAAAAGCTTGAAGGTCTAAAGATCTTTTAGGAAATAAAATGATTAGTAAGGAGTAACAGTGTGGGGAGCAGACAAGTTCATTTAACCAGATAAAAGGGGAGAAGGTCACGAGAGAGGAAATCCAACAGAAACAATATTCCTCTAGCACAGGCATGGCACAGGGAGATGCATACACTATGTAATACTCTTATAGGTAAGGAGGTAAATAAAGATGTTTGTGATATTTTGTGTCATATTAAATTCTAGAAATAAATTATCGTATGTTTTATATTCTGTAGCAGTAGGGAATGATTCCTGCCCATTTTAGAATTTGTGATATTTAAGTCCGTTGACCTCTTTAGAACTCTTTATAACAAATGGTATATAAATGTAATATTGCTAAATAAGACATGCTGCAATTCCTGAGCTTACGGTTATACTTACCGTACTTTGAGGAATTGGGTTGGGTTCACTATAAGTACTTGCTGATATATTTCAATAACTAAAGCTGGAGTTCCAATGAAAGACCTTGGTCAAAGGCTCCATCGGGGCTCCCAAAAGGTCACACAACGTATAAACTACTTCTATCCTCTTTTGAGACCAATGGTACCAATGTAACCTCTAAAACTTCTCCCTAAGCAGTGCCCTTTGGAAGTAACAAGAGTTCAACGTTCCACACCTGTTATCAGGCTCCTTAAAATTTTTTATTAATCATTGGCTTTCCAGAAAGTACCGATTGAAGGGAACACTGGTCATAAGGGAGAAGTTAGGCTCCTTAACCGCCACTCACGTTCTCTTCTCTGGGACCATGAAAGGCCCAAACTCCTATCTTGTGACAATGACTGTGATTTTATTCCTAATAAGATCGCTAATCTGATATTTGGAAGGAAATTTAAGCAACAATATTTTCCACATTTTGGTATAATGGAATTACTGTACTTTTTTTTTGTAAGATGTATTCTTTTTTTTACGTACCACCGAAATTCCCAAACAATGACATAACTACCTGCTGCTGAGAAATGGTGGAAACCTTTTACATCGGGTCTAAACGGATCTTTCCCTTATGAATGTTGATTTCAGTGATTCTTAGGATATGGTCATATGGAGGAATTTGCCGTGGATTTGGGGATGGATTTCACCCCCAAAACTCGAGCAGATTTCTCCCAGAATCCCCCTCCCGTTGTTTTCATGGGAGTCAGAGATCGCAGCAGGACACGGAAAAAAGAAGTGTCCTGCTTGATCTTGTCATGGATTCACCTCCTGATTAGGTCCATTCATCTGGGCCTAGACTACGGTGAAAATGTTGGCGGTGGAAAATGAAGAGAATTCCTCTTCATTTTCCGCCATGTGAACATACCCTTATGGTGATCCCCTATATACCACTGGTTGGCAACTTAAGGCTTGGGTTAATTTAACGGCATAGATAAATGCATCAAAAAAAAATTCTTGTAAAACAGCCATACACATTAGACTTTGGGTGGCCATAGAAATCATTTGTATGAACAATTCCACCATCAACAACTAATATGACCAATTGCAGAGGGGTAATTCAGTTGTTATAAATACAAAGAGCAATGAGCAAATTGGTTGGTAATTGGCCAAAGACAGACATTCTGTCCAAAATTATATTTATGGCCTAAGACTGGCTTAAAATACGTAACTGGGCTAATCTTCTTTTGTGAAATTTAAGTCTACCATCGCATACAAGCATTATTTCTGTGACCAATCTTCAGCTAAAATTACCAAAATCGCCCATTTTGGTTGATAAACCTCTAATGTATTTGGCCGTCATTAGTTTGGATCACATGTCCTTATTATACAAACCATATAACAGTCACAAACCCCGCCCCAATGATTGCTCTAATGACCTAATAGATACTGCAAGTTGGGTTTATCAGACCCTGGAAAGGATAGAACATGGAAATTTCATGGATGTGTGAAGCCAGCCTGACATTGTGAATTTTGAATACGGATTTGAATGAAGATTTGCTACAGAACTGCTGCGTATTCCGCTCTATGTGCAACCCCATGACAAATTCACAGAAAATCTGCACCAACAATCCACATGTAAGACCTGCAGATTTGTGGCTGATTTGTCCATGTCGTAAAATTAGCAATAATAATTATAATATATATATATATATATATATATATATATATATATATATATATATATATATATATTAATAGCAACTAATTCCAGTTCTCATTTTTGGGTTACATAATTTTTAGATATTTACAAAAATATTGTAGAAAACTTTATAAAATGAACTCAAAATATAGAAAATCAGGCCCGAGATCCAACCTTATTATGGGACAATATGACGCTATGTGGATTTGCAAAAAATATGATGTCGTCTGGCACTTCCCTCTCTCCGGTAATTTAATCCATTGATACTCGAGCATAATTTTGTACATATATGAGTACATCGCCTTGAATGCAGTCTTACATATTTCTTGTTGTACTTGTTATTGTAAGTTATTATTCAAAGTACGATAAAGCTAAGCATCATTTGTGCTTTAGATCAGTGCATTAGACCTAAAATAACAGATTAGGAGATAATCCGAGCCCTGAGGAATCTGTGCTGTGTATATTTTCAGATGGTCCCACATTCTCTACCATGATCACATTCGAAAATATTTTACCTTATCTTATATCTCTACACACTGCAATACAACCACAAAATAACAAATTGTTTCCTTGAATCTGTATATAACAGCACCTGCCCCTCCGAACCCATTTTTCCTTACAATCGCTCACTATGTGATTCTTTGTTATTTGTCTCTTTCTCTTCCCTTATAAATATTTAATTGTCCAAAATTCAAGCATTCTGTTTCAAGCCGCTGTATTGATTATGCATTTTGCCGACTGACCCGAGGCAATGTCTGCAGGATTTTCTCAGGCTGAAGGTTTTCCTTCCATCCAATCAAGGTACTGGCCCTCACTTAAACATTTCACACCAACACAAGAGACTCATCCTTAGTAGCAGAAATAAACCTTTCTTGACAAAGTTTTCTTACAGTTTCTTGTATATAATCAGTGATAGATTAGATTGAGAGATTACACAGACAAAGCACTCAAACCGGCAGACCATGCAGCTACTATGGGGCCCTCGGAGAGAGGGAGCCCGGCACTAGTTAGTCCCAACTGCTTAGTAGTGAGAACCTATGCAGAATTCAAGAGGATTTGCAAAAAATAGGCAAAATATGCTGGCCTTATATAAATAAAATGTATTATTATCTGTGTTATTTTTCTCTTTTATATATGCCATTGCTCCAGTGGCCTGCTCTTGGTTTAGGGGTAGATAGATCAGAGTCATGCTAGTGCCTTTTCACAAAATAAGTTCAGGAAGCGTCCAGCAGCTAGGGTCCTATTACAAAAAAGATGGAATTGATCAATGGATGATCTAGGGAAATTCTTGGGAACGGGCCATTCTAGAAATGCTTTTTCCTGATGATTGTCTTGAATATCAGTTTACTCACTCTATGGGCTCGTTCACATCTGCGCCCAGTCTCCGTCATTGCAGGTTTCTGTCAACTGCACAAAACTGAGCAGGAGCCGGAAACCTGCAGGACTCTTTCATACCCATTCATTTGAAAGGGTTTGAAAGGTGTCCGGCCGTGAGCGCCGGTGAGCGTTTTATGCCGTTTTTTTAAATTGGGCACAGAGTCGGACAAGCAGTACTCTTTGTCCGGTTTAAAAAAAAACGGTTTCGCGGCGGAGAGCATAAAACGCTCACCGGCGCACACGGCCGGACCTGGTCTGACAGCTTTCCATCTTCTGCATGTAGAAGACGGAAAGCTCAGAACGGACTCCGGGCGCTAGTGTGAACCTAGCGTTACTCCTTCTAAGGAAATGCAAAGGTTGAGAGAGTGACTGTTCCCATACAGACTACCTGGGCTATCCACCTAGTGATCTTTGCACTCCATCATAAAGAGAACTGTGCAGCCATACAGTTATAGCTGCACAACTGCAACAATAAGGCTTAGGCTACATTCACATGACCGAGGTGCAAAACAATGATATAGTTTAGTGAAGTTGCAGTGTAAAGTATAGTGGATTCGCATCTCTACAGAAGGAAGAGTTCATAGTATATCAGATTTTTATCACATAATGTAGGTAAACTGTAATCATTGCTCATATCTTTGGCCTGATGGAGCAACTTACATACACAGCATAAATAATAACTAGTGATTATCAGACATTCTAGACGATCTAACTCCAGATTCTAAAAATTTCACTGGAATTTTTAATTCCAACACTAAACATTTGCTTAACAATATAACATGCTATATACAATCTGTGCTGGATATATTGTCCCTCTAAAAGCATCTCTCCTGCCATTATCACCTACATAATCTTTTTTCCCTTCTTTGCCTAAATGATGTTGGTGTTTTGTGACTATTAATTATAATGAGAACATGAGAATAAACAACTGTACCTTAATTATTCAAGGGAACCCCAAGGGAAAGCAAGGGCACGGGAACATGGGTGAAGAAGCAATTGCTTCTTGATATATATCACAGCGATAAAAACAATATACATCCTGTACAGATGTAGCAGAGCCGAGTATGTTATTTGTCACAATTCGTCATCGTCACTTTGCAATTTAACCTACATCATCATAACCCAGTGATAGCTTGAGCTCTGCTACATCTGTACACTGTGCGAGAGGTATTAATAAACATTAATTAAAATGGATCCCAAGGTCACACTAACCGTAATTACCTCTTAGAGTGTGTATTGCACCAGATAATCTCAGGAAACTATACCAATGCTCTGTGAAAATATTACAGCACAAGAGAAAATAATGGCACCGGGGGAGCTAATCCGTGTGCAAAACGCGTTTCGTCATGTGGTAAAAGGGCCGCTTCCGCCACCATTTACATTTTGAAGAGCGCACAATTAATTACTGCAGATTTTTTTTCCACGTATCTCATGCTGAATTGCCAAAATTGGTCTGCGAAATAAAAATGTATGGAGTAATTAAATGGATATTTATAATTAGAAGTTAATAATTTGCATCAGGGACAAACGAGCTCTGATTTCAATCTGCGGTGCATTTCAATGAGCCTGAAGATAGCGTAATTTCATGTTTTATAGGTCCCCCTCTCAGATTATGAAACAATAGCGGCTGCGGAGCCGGCGTGTTTGTGTCTGGGATATACTGTGGAAGCTGCAATGAAAATGTTTGACAACGCAAAGACGCTATAAATTACATGGCAACTGTGTAAAAGCCATGATGGAACAAGTAAAAGGGCTGACCCATAACACATTTGATTCATCGCTGTACACACAGCTTTCCTGCGCCAGTCTTCGGAAGGCAAGTGCACAGCACGACTACTTAGCACACAGAGCACTGTAAATTATCGCTAGTCAACACCATTGATTTCTAGTCAACATTTCAATCAATCTGAGGTAAAAATAATACACAACTCATTCAGCAGCCTATTAACCAGTCAGGCTCAGGTCTATAGCATTTTAAAGGTACTTTAACTCCAAAAGGGGGATATCTATCACACACTTGATTAGCCAAGGGTACAGAAACACAATAATTATACGTTTTGACTCCTTTCAATTCGAGAACTTGCAAGAAATCTATTTTTCTTTGCCGCGATTAAAGTGGATGAAATTTACTACATTGTGAATCTTTAAAATTCTAGGAAAGAGGTGACAGAGCAGAAGAAAAATGTCTCCGCGAGAGGAAATTCATATTTATGCAACTGATATTTTATTTAAAAAAAAAATGCATGAGAATGAATCGTTTCGGACACATTTTTCACGTCTTCGATTTGATTTCCCTCAGTTGCTTTTTTAATGAAACACCTCCTCACCTTTCTATGCGTTCTAGGGGCAGTCAGACTAGGTGCTGCATAACATGAAACCGTCTCCTGTGAGAGGGAGGCGGACCAACATGTGCGATACATAAAACTGTGGTAGGCTTCGCGGAGACAAATCACTGGAGCTGTCCAATCAGATTCCAGCTTATGGATGTCCAGTGCGGCTTAGGAAATGAGAGAAGTGATCTGATTGGTTGCTATGGGCACCTGATTTTTCTACGGGCTAGTTCACACAGACAAAGAGGAGGCGGATTATGGCGCTGAATCTACGTCATAATCCGCCCCCTCACAATGGAGGTCTATGTAAACCGCCAGGCTACAAAAAGAATCGACATGCCCTTTCTTGAGGCGGACTCCGCGGCTGATTCAGCTCTGGCGTCCGCCTCGCGGCAGCAACCTCCAGAGTAGGCCCATTCATTTGAGCCTACTCCGGAGGGGCAAGCCGCGACTGTCGGAAGCTCGGTGCCAAAATCCGCCCACCTGCTCCCCGTGTGAACGGGGCCTACATGAGGCCTACCACAGCTTTATGTATCACATTTTTTGGGCTGACCCCTCTCACACATGGAGGATATAATATGTCGCCAACAGTTTTATTTAGACTTCAGTCATGTAAAAACATGCAAAGCAAATGACCAATGTCTTCATGGAAGCGTGTCCAGGTTACCTGCACGCACCTGCCCTTTGTACAATAGATTCATCAAGGGTGAATCTAGCAGAATACACACACATACTGTAAACATGTATATATCTTTAGTATCTATATACTTTTTCCAAACTCATTTACATCAGTCCATATAGGCTTGATGCACGCAACCATATTTCATGTCCATCCAAGGGCCAACATACAGAGTCCTAATATTCTACCTACTGCTGGGGGATATACCTTCCATAGGCTAAGATCACAGATGGTAAAACTCAAGTAAGAAAAAAAAACCTTAAAAATGCAGCGTTTTTCACTGCTTTTTTTCCTCCAAGTGTGTGGGTAAGGTTAAAAATACACAGCTTTTTTCCCACCATGTTTCCGCAACAGCCGAAAATGTTGCGTTTCCGCAGCCTGTTGTCTTAGCCTAATATAGCTCTGCTTGCAGACACTAAGTTGATGGAATTTGAGCAAAAACGTGTGACTTTTGGCTGTTTCGCTCCTGACTTGTTAGGTTTTAGCGGGAGGAAGTGATGACTTACAGACTGACATATTTACTATCATTCACTACAGAAACTAGCTTAAGTTATAGCGCAAACCTCCAGCAAATCATGGATGGAGTAAATTTGCTTTTCTTTTTTCATGAACTGCCTCACAAGGTTTGCTCAGGGGTTTTTTTTTTAGCTTTTTGTAATTTTTTTTTCTATGGGCAGATTTTATTTTTGCTGGTGCATTCGAAATCCAATGGGCATGCCATAATTTCTTTACTGTTGGATTTGTATCAAATCAAACAGAGATAGTCTCTGTATATCTCTTTATGTTATAGGAGATGTTCAAAGGTAAAGTAGAGGTCTTATGTGCCTCTTTGGAGGGATAATACGGCCATGTACATGAGCCCCAAGGCCTATTCCATGGTAAGAAAATTATCTTACCAATGTGTTTTGGAGTGTGGGTAACATGGAGAAACTAGAGATATCCTTCCTAGCCAAGTAGAGGGAGGGTATATAAACTCAACCAAATATTGTACTGTTGCCCGTGGTTGAGTTGAGTCAAAACCCCTCTGCCAACCACCACGAGGTCTATCTAACATAATGATATTAATACAATAAGGACAGGAAACTTCCTGACTGTAACTGTATTGAGAATACCAAAGATCTTACAAATACTACATTGGACTACAGTTCGTGGGATATGACACCCTATGGAAAAAAAACTACAAGCACCATAAAACCTTCTGTCTCTGTTGACTGGTTAATTGGAAACCATTGGCAATTTGACTTACATGCTGCCTAAAATCTTCTCTCTACAACAGTAATTTCCTGATATATGCTTATTCTTCCAAAATGGCCAACAGTTCAACTCTCAAGAACATGTAATCGGAGCTGGCTGTGACTTGTAAGTTCTTTAAAAATAGTTCTGCTACTTTTCCATCTAACTAGTACTTTTTGGCTTAGTTAATCTACTTCTACGATTGTCTCTTAATTGTCCTCTAACATAGTCATTCACCAAGGTGGACCACACAAGAACTACTTCTCGAGCACCTTTTATATACACAAGTATACAAGTGGCATTTCGGAAAGGTCTAAGGTTATGTAACCCGCGGTTCTTACTAAAAGCTGATAATGCAGATAAACTTTCTGCCTGCCATGAATAAAAGATGATGTGACTTGAATCTACATAATAATGTAGGGCCAAGCTTTGACCACCAGGTGTTCACAAGGTAAAATTACACATTTAACCCTTGAAGGACTTCGGCTTGGTCTCTCTTGTATAGCTAAATGCAGTTTACTGACAATCCCTTACAAGTTACTTGCCAGATTCTGGATTAATGTATGGGAATGCCCTAAGGCAGCCATGTCTAATACAAATGAAAAATAGCATTGTTACAGCACCTTTTAATTCTGTGGAAATTAATATAAGATACATCATACAATGATGATAATGGTTATTATGTGAGGTGCATTCCATATACTGTAATCTCTAATAGGTCCCAGTGGTGGCCTAAGTGTAAGTACTTAACACTGGCATGGCTTGGGTTTTTTGCACGTTTTGTTCTTATAGTGTTTTGCATTATCTGTACCATTAACTAAAAGGTTGCTTATGGATTTTCCAGAATTGGCATGGTGGATGAGAATTTTACAGAGCAAACACAATATCATGTACGGGTAATGATTAGAGATGAGCGAGTAGTATTCGATCGAGTAGGTATTCGATAGAATACTACGGAATTCAAAATACTCATACTCGTTCGATTACTACTCCTATTCGCAGTAAAGATTCGATTCAGAACCAGCATTGATTGGCCGAATGCTATACAGTGTACTGTACAGTGCATTGACCCGCGTTGATTGGCCAAATGCTATACAGTGTACAGCATTCGGCCAATCAACACTGGTTTTGCAGGAGGCTCGTCTGTGATGAGACGGAGTCTAAGATCAAACCACAATGGAGACTGCTGTATTGCATTCGGCCAATCAATGCTGGTTCTGCAGGACGAGTAAGTTCACATTAGCGCTTGCCTCCCGTCTGGAAGGAGTCCGCAGTAGGAACCCCCCCCCCCCAAACGGAATATCAGCACAACTGCAAGCGCTGTGCAATTAAAACGCACGGACCCGTTATAGTTAGAGATGAGCGAACAGTGTTCTATCGAACACATGTTCGATCGGATATCAGGGTGTTCGCCATGTTCGAATCGAATCGAACACCGCGTGGTAAAGTGCGCCAAAATTCGATTCCCCTCCCACCTTCCCTGGCGCCTTTTTTGCACCAATAACAGCGCAGGGGAGGTTGGACAGGAACTACGACACCGGGGGCATTGAAAAAAATTGGAAAAAGTCATTGGCTGCCGAAATCAGGTGACCTCCATTTTAGACGAATAGTGGATTTCAAATCCGGGTCATATGAGAATGTGAACTTTGTGACTATGAGACAGGGATAGCTGTACAGGCAGGGATAGCTAGGGATAACCTTTATTTAGGGGGGAATGTTATTAAAAATAACTTTTTGGGGCTCTATCGGGTGTGTAATTGTGATTTTTGTGAGATAAACTTTTTCCCATAGGGATGCATTGGCCAGCGCTGATTGGCAGAATTCCGTACTCTGGCCAATCAGTGCTGGCCAATGCATTCTATTAGCTTGATGAAGCAGAGTGTGCACAAGGGTTCAAGCGCACCCTCGGCTCTGATGTAGCAGAGCCAAGGCTGCACAAGGGTTCAAGCGCACCCTCGGCTCTGATGTAGGAGAGCCGAGGGTGCACTTGAACCCTTGTGCACCCTCGGCTCTGCTACATCAGAGCCGAGGGTGCGCTTGAACCCTTGTGCACACTCTGCTTCATCAAGCTAATAGAATGCATTGGCCAGCGCTGATTGGCCAATGCATTCTATTAGCCCGATGAAGTAGAGCTGAATGTGTGTGCTAAGCACACACATTCAGCTCTACTTCATCGGGCTAATAGAATGCATTGGCCAGCGCTGATTGGCCAGAGTACGGAATTCGGCCAATCAGCGCTGGCTCTGCTGGAGGAGGCGGAGTCTAAGATCGCTCCACACCAGTCTCCATTCAGGTCCGACCTTAGACTCCGCCTCCTCCAGCAGAGCCAGCGCTGATTGGCCGAATTCCGTACTCTGGCCAATCAGCACTGGCTAATGCATTGTATTGGCTTGATGAAGCAGTGCTGAATGTGTGTGCTTAGCACACACATTCAGCTCTACTTCATCGGGCTAATAGAATGCATTGGCCAGCGCTGATTGGCCGAATTCCGTACTCTGGCCAATCAGCACTGGCTAATGCATTGTATTGGCTTGATGAAGCAGTGCTGAATGTGTGTGCTTAGCACACACATTCAGCTCTACTTCATCGGGCTAATAGAATGCATTGGCCAGCGCTGATTGGCCGAATTCCGTACTCTGGCCAATCAGCACTGGCTAATGCATTGTATTGGCTTGATGAAGCAGTGCTGAATGTGTGTGCTTAGCACACACATTCAGCTCTACTTCATCGGGCTAATAGAATGCATTGGCCAATCAGCGCTGGCCAATGCATTCTATTAGCGTGAACTGAGTTTGCACAGGGGTTCTAGTGCACCCTCGGCTCTGCTACATCAGATTGCTACATCTGATGTAGCAGTGCCGAGTGTGCATCAGATGTGTAGTTGAGCAAAACTGACTAGGAATGCATTGGCCAGCCTTCGGCCAATCAGCGCTGGCTCTGCTGGAGGAGGCGGAGTCTAAGGTCGGACCTGAATGGAGACTGGTGTGGAGCGATCTTAGACTCCGCCTCCTCCAGCAGAGCCAGCGCTGATTGGTCGAGTTCCGTACTCTGGCCAATCAGCACTGGCCAATGCATTTCTATGGGGAAAAGTTAGCTTGCGAAAATCGCAAACTGACAGGGATTTCCATGAAATAAAGTGACTTTTATGCCCCCAGACATGCTTCCCCTGCTGTCCCAGTGTCATTCCAGGGTGTTGGTATCATTTCCTGGGGTGTCATAGTGGACTTGGTGACCCTCCAGACACGAATTTGGGTTTCCCCCTTAACGAGTTTATGTTCCCCATAGACTATAATGGGGTTCGAAACCCATTCGAACACTCGAACAGTGAGCGGCTGTTCGAATCGAATTTCGAACCTCGAACATTTTAGTGTTCGCTCATCTCTAGTTATAGTATATGGGGTTCGTGCGCTTTAACTGCACAGCATTCTCCTAAACACTCTCCTCCTGCTACTGGTAGACTTGGTGACTCTCCTTTAGTCAAATAGTGGTTTCCCCTGAAACCAGCATTTTTTCCCATAGACTATAATGGGATTCAATATTCGATCGAGTAGTTGAATATTAAGGCTCTACTCTAAACAAATATCGAATCTCGAATATTTCACTACTCGCTCATCTCTAGTAATGAAGCAACATGGACATAGCTACAAGTGTGGCAGCAATAGTAGCTTGTATCTAGACCAGGGGATTACTTCCACTATGAAGTGTATGAAGTAAAGTTAGTGATCACTTAGGATTATGTAAAGGGAAGTGGAAAGCGGACATCTGCGTTGGTGATCCATCCGGGGGAGTCCGCATGCCCCCTTCCCCCCCGAATGGACTACTGAACGCATTTGTAAGCGGTGTGCAGTGAAAGCACACGGATCCCCATAGACTATAATGGGGTCCGTGTGCTTGCCGCAAGATCTCTGCAGGGAACATGTGGATAGGAAACTACTTCACAATCTACTGTCCAAATGACTCGTGCAGAGATCTTGCAGCAAGTACACGGACCCCATTATAGTCTATGGGGATCCGTCTGCTTTCACTGTACACCGCTTGCAAATGCGATCGGTAATCTGTTCGGGGACTCCCCGAATGGATTACCTAAAGCAGATGTGAACCAACGGTAAGTCTGTTGCTTTTATTTTATGACGGATGAGAGCAAGGGACTATAATGAAAATAGTGTTAACGTCCTCTTTCTTGCACAAGTTCTTGGTGTACATTGAGGCCTTAAAAAGTTGAAGTTTATGCACAGAGTTGAGATTGTGCAAAGCTTTGTCTTTCTGCTGTGCTCAGCCAAAGTTGGAAAAGTAAATGTGGCTTATTAGAAGGGCCGGCTTATTGAGTCTAAAGTCAGAAATTTGAGCAGATTTTGATGCCAATCTGAGCCAAAATATGCCAATTTAGCAGAATAATTAATAAATTTGGTGCAATTTTTTTAGACTCCGTATGAAACCCTAGTCTTAATAAATCTGCAATCCAATTTTGGGCTCTCAAAATGGATCTATCTATCTTATAACTATCCATCTATCTAGCCATCTATCCATCTATCTATCCAGACAATATCTATCTATCTATCTATCTATCTATCTATCTATCTATCTATCTATCTATCTATCCAGACTCTATCTATCTGTCTGTCTGTCTGTCTGTCTATCCATCCATTCATCATACTATTTGTGCAGTTTACATGCACATCTTAAAATCCAGCCATAAAAATAAAAGCACAAAAAACCCCTTTGGCATAGGATAACCATAACAAATGTTTTCTGTTAATTGCTTAACCTGGAAGCCTAGCGGTATAAAAGGGGCATCAGCCAAGGAACATGTGCTACATTTTTATCAAGAATTACACATAACTGGTGTAATCTGCACTTACATCAGGTCACTGTGCAAGGTAAATATACAAGAAGTCACAATATGGTTCTCTCAATTAGCTGAAGCACAGCAGGATCTCACAATGGCGCAGCTTACAGTTATCTACAGCAGTTGCCAAGCACAAATACATCTGAGTTGATTCCAGGAAATATGAATGAATGGCTGGGATGCCAAGTTAGTGTAATAATAACAACACATTTTTTTACAGTGGAATCCAAAATGCTTCCATTGTGCTCCTAATTGGTGTTTGAGAGACTGCAGATTTATGCTATGATTTCCTGAAGATTAAAATAACAAATCTACTCCGGTCATTATTCTGATATAAGAAAATCAATTAAATGTTTGATCGTTTACAGCACTAAACAAAATAGTGTATTTCAGGAAAGATGGATACTCGTCTCATCTCTAATATCAATCATGCTGTATGTTAGTAATATTTAAAGGGAAATAATTCAGTAGAATTTGTCATTTCATTCATTCACGCCTCTACTCATTCCAGGTATATGGAGTCCTAGTCATTGACTTATGACATTTCATGTACAACTGCCCAATGACCTCCTAAACCTCGAATGAGAAGAATGAATAAGGGCTAGTTCACACGGGGGTTGTGACCGCGTATTTTGGTCCTGATTTTGACGCGTCAGAATAGGACCAAAATGCGCCTGCCGCGACTGTTGCGGTTTCCAACAGTCGAGGCTTCCCGCTCCGGAGTAGGCCCAAATGAATGGGCCTAGTCCGGGGGGTGCTATCGTGAGGCAGACACGGGGCTGAATCAGCCTGAAGAAAGGGCAGCTTGCTTCTTTTTTTTCCAAGAGCGGGAACAAACCACTCATGGAAAAACGGAAGCTAGCGGTCTACATAGACCTTTATTGTGAGGGGGCGCATTCTGATTCTAATTCAGTGTCAAAATCCGCCCCCTCTTGCCCCGTGTGAACGAGCCCTAAAGTGCAACTTCTGCTGAATCGTTTCCCACAAAATAATATTTATCAATTGCTTCTGCTGAACAACATGCTACCTGCAGGCTGCACGCCATTTTCTTTTTAATGTATATAGATATCTATAGCATTTGGCATAAACAAAGTTTTGTACACCATTTTGTGTAAATCAAAGCAAATAAGCCACAAAACCGTCATGCGTTGTTCCAACCTTTGTCTGCTCTTTCAATACATTTTTGTTCTGTTCCTGTGTTTTGTTCCTGTGTTTTCAGACAATAAAAGGAAATCTGTTTATTTCTATGCCCAGGCATTGTATATGACAGATCACTGTTGGGTTCTCTGCCCTGGTCTTTACTACTGCGTTTTTTTTTTTTCACTTTGAGCTTTTTCAGATAATTTATTGTACACACTGAAATAGGGCCATATATGACAGGGATGTAACAAGTAACCATGGGTTTCCCATAGCAAAACTTCTAATGGAGCCCCACACTTCCATGAGCGATTTAAGCAGCAAATTTAGACCTTAGAATGTGTATGATCGCATACAGTAATGTCACCGTACAGGGGTAATGCACAGAGCCAAGGTAATAAACACAATTATGTCACGGTGCAAAGATAATAAATGCAGTGATATCACAGAACGTGGATAATAATACACATAGTGATGTCACAGTGCAGAGATAATATACACAGGAATAATGCCCACTAAGACGTCATAGCATAGGTATGATGAATACACAAAAAGATCATTGTGTACATATTATATCACGGTATATTGTATATACTATGATATCACAGCATATAAAGAACACAATTAATATGTCACATGCACATGTTATGATGTCCCAGTAATATAACGGAGATACATTCCATTTTCCACATTCCCTTCCATCATCCATAGCTTTCAGTAATTGCATCCTACGTCCCAGGGTAAATGGACCCCCTTAATGGCAGCTGCTATATCTTCTACCTTGGTAGATAAACCCATGCTGACAGTTATAAGCCAATCTGTTGGTGACAGGGCCATGGATACATGTATTGCTGACTTAGTAGTATAGGTAAATTTGTGGCTGTCGTACTAGCATGGGAACATCTGTAGCTGCCACAGATATGGAGGATGTAGAATTGATACTATGGTACAGAGAACTCTACAGCTGATGTATTGGGGCATCAGTTGTATGGCAGTGCCTATGGATGATACACTGTTATGCAGGCATCTGTGATCGACCAACTCTTTTGTGGGCAACTGTGGCTAGTGTATTGGAGAATCTGACTGAGACATTTGTGTGGGGACATCCGTGGCTGGCACATTGTCATAAGGCAGGTGTAGATGGCACATAATAATTAGGTCTCTGTGACTGCAATACTGTAAAAGGCATCTATGGCTAGATTCACATCTGCATTCGGGTTTCCTTTCGGGAGTCCACTTGGGGACCACCCCCCAAAATGCAAACCTAATCCACATAAAAAATGGTTGCCTTAGGAAACCCGCAGGCCCCATAGACTATACTGGGGTCCTTGAAGTATTCAAGTATTGCTTGAATCCCCGAACGCAGATATGAACCAAGCCTCTTATGGGGCAAGATCGGGACCACCCAAATAGGACATGTCATAATCTTTTCTTTGGTGATAGATTTACAAAGAAACAATAGAACCTTGCAAAACCTATCATCAATGAATTTGCAAGTCATTTATGGGGGATTTGTAACTCTCATTTCAATGCCAATTTGTGGCCTGACCTTACTACGTCTACACATGTGCCATCAGATAAATGAAAGAACACGTTCCAGCCTTTACTTAAAACCACTAATGGTAATAACGTGCCTTAAAAGTAACAGGAATAAATATTCTTTAATAATTGGGATTCAGCCTTGTGCGGTTTAATACAAACTGTTCAAGGTGGGTGTTAATGCCCGTGCATCAGTCGTATTCTTTCCTACAGTAATTGGCCATTTACAGCTCTGGTTAAATCTGATTATCTTGTAAATATGGTAGGGAGGAATCCACTGTACACCACTGTATATACATTAGGGGCTCATTACGGGATAATAACTAAACGAGGAAAGAATGATACAGTGATTTTAACAAAACAGTAACTTGGGGGACATATTTTGTCTTTTTTATTAGATTTGCCCACATTTAATAGTTAACCTTAAATTGGTTTACATCAATCAAACCTGAAGGTAGTTCTTGAAAGAAGATGCATTATTAATCCATCTGCAACTGCAGCTCCAAGTGTGGGAATGAATTCAGCTATTACAGCTTGTGACTATTAGAGAGACTGGCAACATATTGCTCGCCACTTACTGTATTTACAATCATGTTGTTTTTTCAAGCAAGGATTAGAAAAGAGCATTAAAAATAACTCTGGCAACAATAAGAGAAAGTGTATGCAGCAGTGCGGGAAATACCTGGGCCTTACATTGTAATCCTCCTGCAAAGACAAGTATAAGGCTGATTAATGGCACCGAACACTGACACTCGCAAAAAATGCCGCAGTCACAAATCTCTGCCTGGAAGAGAAGGTTCAGTACGGCATGGCAGGTATAGGCACATGTCACACCTTACGCACTGGTTGTTATATACTAGGCTATACTATATAATATCCTGGATCTAAAAGAGGTTTGTGCGTGATAAAAACAAGTGCAGAAAATGATTTTATTTCCACAGGTCAGTATAATGTAAATCAAATTATCACACGCATATTAATATATGAATGTATCTGCAATATACCCATTATGTAACCTCTCTATATTCACGTATTTGAATGTAAAAAGGGAGCCCGCACACACATAAGAATAAAATTGACTGCCTGGGGGAGTCAGGAGAAATAGCTGATGGCCAAACATGTATTTGTCCGAAGCTACTGAAGGGGTTAAACACCTTTCGATAAAAGAGCACTCATACACGCTGATATAGAAGAGATGTTGGGAACTACAGCCACACCGAGGGGGAGAGTAAATCCATGTGAATGCGATATGTTGGCTACACCTAGTTAGTGCCATACTTTATACTCCGCTATTTGACTTCTATTTCTACAAAGCCATTTTACTCCTTTTCTGTTACTTTGCACAGACCTACCACTTATCATTGTACAAGACCATCATTATTTTTCACACAATAAAAAGGTCAGTAAACTCAGCCTTCGCTATAATAGTCATTTGTTTTATGATACATTACAGATTATATGAGTCATGAGAAATGATGGAAGATGTTAGAATGTTGTCAGAATATTCACTTATATTTTTCTGGTACTAACTGGGGTGGGGGTGCTTATACTTATATCATGTTAAAGTAAACCCCAGACTGCTTAAAACACGGTACTACTTGTGACCTCTCCATATATACTATGTTAAAATTTGGCGTCTCAGTACTGATCATGAAGGAGGGGATATCCTTCATAGGTCTCCTATAAGGCTATTTCGAGAGAATGGGTATACACAGATTGGTATATATTTTCACATTTAGAATAAAGCTGCACATTGCACATTAGATCAGCATTATCTGAACTGGCTGACCAGTCTTCTATTGGGTAATAGATGTCTGACCAACATTGTTGTACAGATTATGTAAGAAAGAAGGATCAGGTTTATTCCTATCTCCACATTGAGAACACTCATGCTCAGTCGAACTGAGTATGCATGTGTATGGGGAGGTAGGGAGAAACAGATATGGTCCAAAACAGAATATGGCTACCTGCTATTAAAGGTATGTGGCCACCTAAAGGCTCTCTTCACACTAGGATCATGGTGTCTGATATCAACTGTGCCATTTTAATTAATATCTCCTAGAAAATACCACTTTTTTTTATTAGGGTCTTTTGGGTTCTCATAATGGTTCCAGTAGTTTTGATGACACAAAGAGCTGCAGCTTGCCATCAAAATGCCATAATCCTGATGAAAACCAAAAACATGCAACAGCCCTGGAAAATCTGTGAGGCTCCCAAAAAAAGGGGTGACCTCCTGGGGTACCAGAAGAGCTGGTAAATCACCTGGGCCTTGTGGTATGCCTATGCGTCCTCCGGGATCTACATCATTCTGTACTTGATGTGTGCCAGTCATTTCACAGAAGGGGAAGTGTTCTAGTCACATTATTAATTATGGGGGTGGCATCCCCCCAAAGGAGATGTGGTCTCCCCAAAAAGGGAGGTGGTCAACTCCAAAAAGTTACGCAACACGGTTTGCGTGCTAAACGCCTAAGCTGCCCAACCAATGTTGTAAATATATTTCTGGATCATTTTATAGCATCTCCCAGATATAGTCAGAACCTGCTTTTCTACACTTCATATTTACTACAGCTTTCTTGAGAGGTAACTTTTTGTTTATCACTAGTAGTCAAGATCTTGGGCAGGACCCTTCTTTCGTTCTTCCCACCCCTGTGTGATTCTTACATGTACTATCAAGGCAGTTTATATAATGGCACCTGCCTGCGTGGCCAAATGACTGGTCTCAACTGGTTCTCCGAGAACAAAAAAATAGAGCTATTTTGTTTTCCTTTATGCCTTCAGCCACAAGACCTGAGAGACTATGATGAACAGTCAGCAGGTATAAAAAAAAAATATTGAATGCTCCTGGGCTATGACACTTTCTCATCAAAAGCCTGGACTTCATCCAAGTTCATCTGTTAATGGACAGCATCATCCCACCCCCACCCATCTTCTTTCCCTACACGCTCGCCAGATCTCCTTTAACCCTTTCTCTGCCCCAGGGACCTGCTGACTGCTGCAGACAGACATGTGCCGCATACTTTGCAGGATATTCAGGGGTTACGTCTCCCATTGCTTCACTTACACTTATGCAGAAGAAATTCTACAGTTCTACAATGCAACGTTAACTTTTCCTCCCGTAACATGCAATTGTAAAAGGTTGTTTTGTAATTTATGCCTTAGACTAATACTCCATATGGCATGATATTAAATATCCAGGGATTTGCAAGGACTTTTGTGTACAAGGTAGATGGCAGAGACTGAAGGGTACACTAACATAGAGGGCATACTCTCAGGTACGGTATCCATGTAACAAAACATTGCTGGCGTTCTATGTTTTGCTAAATATCTATTTTGCTTTATCTCTTTACATTTAATATTAATATATTTTATTATATTCTTAGCACACACTTCACTTTTGTGTCCATTTAACAATGACCACCGTGGCATAAACAGGTTAAATAATATTTTTTCTTCGTCCGCCACACCCCCCCCCCCCCCCCCTTACATCCCCCATCAAGCTCCTACAAACTAGACACTGATTATGTCTCTGCTTTCCCCTTGCTATTCAAGATAAACAAAGTGCTTTAAGATCAGGGCACACCCTGGGACCCTTGACAAAGCAATCTATCATTCTGTCTGCTAAACCAGTCTGGCCACACTAAGACTATAGAGGCTGAAGCTCTCGGTGTACAATTTTTCCATTGTGCTGCTGGCCTATTACAACTTACTTCCATTCTTTGCCACTTTCTCCAGAGCAGATGTGATGGACCACTTGGCTTAAGCCCCTCCTAGTCCAGACAGAATTGTTGAAAGAAACCTCGGGAATAAGAAAGTACATGGCCAAGACCTAGACAGCACAAAGGCGGCGACTCTCAATTTTGTGCTCTCACCTCCACAAAATGCTCACTATTTATCACTGCAAGCTTTTCAGTGCCATGCTTCTGTAGAGCGAAGATTGGGGAATGAATGAAGCCACAGAGCAGGCCTTTCATGGGTTAGAGCAGAGCATTGTGTCGGCCATGAAAGGATTAGCGAGGGTATCTATTAATAGTATTGCTGTGTTAAAGGCAATATGCTTTCATCACTATGTTGTTTTTTCCCGCTATTATTATGAGCGTGTTATGTACAAGGCAATGACCGTAAAGTGTGTGAATATCCAACATTTCTAACCCTTCACCATCTTACTAATCCTAGATACACAAGACTATCCTGGACCCCAAAGTATATCATTTATCCCAATAATTTTGCAGTAAGACCACTAGTCCTTCTATCCTATACACAGTTAACAAAATTTGGGCGACATGGACGCTGGCCTTGTGCTCTTCGCCTTATTCCAGCCCTTTAATCGCTCATTGAAAGGGGGAATCCCACCGGAGTGGTTTACAGATTTACACTCAGCGAATGGCAAGAATTCTTTGGCATAAGTGTGTGTTTGTTGATCAAATGTCACATCATGTGCTTGCCTTTATTATGACTTACAAAACCCTTGCTTCAGTCCCAAGGCTTTGCCAAAGACAACACCACAGTACGATAAGCAAACACATGTATTTATGAATCATGTGAAGTGCTAGCAGCCATTAGCGTTTCTCTGCATTTCACATGATATTCCAGAACGCATTTCATAGGCTCTGTGGAACAACTAAGCTTCTTGTGGATATATCAGGCTTATTTGTCAGATTTCATGCTAATTTGGACAGTTCTTCAACATGTCATTGATATTCATGGAGAGCCTAAGTGGGTTTCAACAAGAAATAGAGCAGCATTGCTTTATGACACAATTTGCTTTTTCTTATTACGTTAGATACGCTACCACTTATGACTGAATGAAGCAAACACAATTATTGGCAGACTGCAAATATTCTACCTATAGATCCCTTACAATGCTTTTACATTTGCGTCTCTATGCATACATATAGCTGATATAAATGTGATTCTGGGATCATCTTGTTCAAGAGGATGGTCGAATGGGTCTGTATTAGGGATTTAATAAATGAAAGGATCAATATTCTTATTGTATCGATAAAGTAATCTATACAGCCATGAATGACTTTGGAATCTTCAGCAAAGGTCATTGAGATCAGAGTCAGGTTTAACATGACCTGTACATTTTATTTTAGGCTATGGGGCGCTTTTCATTTTTGACGTTACTCCTAGGGTATATTCACACATGCAGATCTGCACATTGAAAATCCCCAAAATATTATTATGACAAGATCTGCGGCATAAATCTGAGGCTTACATTTGGGTGTGAAGAAGATCTACAAAAGGATTAGCCCCATTGTCAATCAGTGCTTTGGCTTTTGTGCACAAAACAAATGACATTTATGTTGGATTTTTACCACATTGGCACCAAAATTTATTCAGAAATTTTCATCTTGTGAATTGGGTTGAGCAAACCCAGAATATCTGTAGATTATCACACAGATTATTCACACTAGCGTTCGGGTCTCCGTTCTCAGCTGCATGCAGAAGACGGAATGCTGTCAGAGCGGGTGCGGCGGTGAGCGTTTTATGCTCTCCGCCATGAAACCAGTTTTTTAATATCGGACACAGAGTACTGCATGTCCAACTCTGTGTCCGATTTTAAAAAAAACAGTTTCGCGGCGGAGGGCATAAAACGCTCACCGCCTCTCACAGCCGGACATCTTTTAAACCCATTCAAATGAAAGGGTATGAAAGAGTCCTGCAGGTTTCCGTCTCCTGCCTCTGTTTTGTGCAGGAAACGGAAACCTGCAGAACGGAGACCGGGCGCAGATGTGATCAAAGTAGTGTCACATAACATCTAAAAGGGGCCTGATTTTTATAATTTTTTGAGTCTCCATTTTTTTACTAGATTCGTTTTGCAAAGATTTGCAAAGTTCTCTTGCCAGTTTCATTTTAGACCAAACTTTTTCGGTCTGAACCAAAAGTGCTTTCAGTCCTCGAGGTATAATAAGTAGAAACCCAGTGGAGGTATGGTAAAGTCAAAAAATGATGATCTTCACCTTCCCTCACCTCTCCTGGATCCAGTGCTCGTTCCCTGGTGCCTTCTGTCCCTTATGGGCCTCCTCCATCCGCTTATGTGATGTCAGAGGCCTAAAGAGAACCGAAGATGCCTGGGAAAGCACACCAATCGCTATGAAGAAGCCCAGGTGAGGCGATGGAGGTGAGTATCAGAGTTTTTTATTGTACCGCACCTCAGAGACCTCAAAGACCTCAGAGTATAATAGTGGTTCATGGATAGTGAATTCCAAAAAATCTTGGCTTCGTCCAAACGCAAGATTTTTGGAAAATTTGTAATGAATCCAGCTTGTTACAGATTGATTTGCTCATACCTATTCTTTATTTCAGCCATTATTGATATCCTCTCACATACAGGTTCATTGAATCCGTCTCTTATGTGT
Organism: Leptodactylus fuscus; assembly: GCF_031893055.1. NCBI lineage: Eukaryota > Metazoa > Chordata > Amphibia > Anura > Leptodactylidae > Leptodactylus > Leptodactylus fuscus. The sequence goes on along the minus strand of NC_134267.1, from coordinate 51,061,053 downwards.
ATTGCTATGCACTAGCGTATTTGAATATGGAAGGCGTTCCCTGTCTTGCATGTACTGCTCACAGGAGTGAAATAAGCAGAGTAACTTTCCACTTGTATATACCGACTTCTCATTGTGCCCTAATATATTTTTATGAGTGCATTTTGTAGTCTTTTGAGTGTTTGCATTATTGGAATACTTGCAATGTTTTTCTTTGGTAAGCTAAACATGGCAGCTTCCATAAACCATGTGCATGCAAGAATGTACAGAAGGTTTCATTTCTGCAGAATATGCTCACAGCCCTAGTCATATTTTATGCAGCGAGTTAAATAGGACAAATAACCCATTCATTGCCGGTCTCATTTTACGCACAGCAAACAAAACAGTCGACAAAGGCCGACATGGACAAAGTTTGAACAGGCCCTGCTCTCAGATAATATATACAGAGGCCCCTCTGCTCACATTGTTTATATATGCAAAAGCCTTTGTGGTTGTTATATACAAGTACAATACGGGAAGTGTTACAGAATGCCGTCGTACAGGAACCTATTCCTCACCAATGACCCAAAAATATAGTAAAAAAATGCAATGTTTTATTTGCCAATGCAGATCTATAGGCTGAAGAAAAACATCTGAAGATGAGATAATAATCTTCAACAACCCCTTGTAAGGATATAACACCATACTTGGTAATATAGTCCTATGCCAATGTGGCACTGGCCAAAACGAAGAGGGACATTTAGCCTTTTTTATCATTTTGAAATGGTAAACTATCCATTAGATTTCATCATATCTTACTGAAGCAATTACATCAAGAAAATGATAGCGCGTGTGGAATCAATTATGCATGCACTTGGCCAGAGACCAAAGGCTATGGAGTCGGAGAGGGCAGAATCGTTCGACACACACAAATAAAAAGCCCCTAGATCTCACAGATGGACCCCATCAGTTCATCTTACTGCCTAAAAAGTTCATGCACTTAATAATTTATTTGTGTTCTGGATCCTGTTTCCAAGCTGAATATTAACAACTGTAGCGTGCTTTTACCACACTATGGAGCAGAGTCGAAGGCCACTATAAGGTCCCTCTGAGGTTAAGACATATGTTAATATATGGGTAGGTAGGGAAATATTTACATTTATGAATACGTTTTTATTGTCTGTGGTATATTCATTTACTCATCTAGAGAATGTAATATCACCTTATTTTCTGTTACACTACCTGGGCAGCAATTAAACTGGTTTGGTAACATAAATGCTGTATTTCCTATGCAAGTAAAGCAGACTGCCAAATTCTGCGTGTATTTTACGGCATGGTACAACCTTCTTACTGTTTGAGGATTTCAACCATTGGAGAAATCGTCATATAAAATATCATATAAATCTGCATTTTTTTCTTAAAAGGAGGATATCACATATATGTATGTAGATATTTGCACAATTTCAACATAGGCTTAAGGTAAGGCCTCATATTGCGGAAAAGCTACGGTTTTATGAGTCAAACATGCTGGATTGGATTTAGCAGAAGGGAGAAGTCTAAGTGTTAGATTTTGCTATGGCTTTGGTTCACAAAACCTCAGCAAAATCTGCAAAAAGAAAAGTTTTTCCACGATGTGTAGCCTCAGCTTTGCACCTTCAAAATCTGATGGCCGAATGCTCTTTTGTCCAACATGTGTGCACCCACGCACCTTTGACTTCCACTTCTTATGGTGACATCATTTAGAGAGAGATAATCCGCATACCGCCCACAAAAGATAATGGGCCAAGCCAGCCAAAATGTTGGGTTCAGCAGACTCTACAATAATATGTATGGGCACATTCAGGCCTCACGTGCATGGCAATATCACATCTTCATACTGGTGCCAAGCATCAACCATGTAAATCTTTGGGCCATACATACAAAAAAGGGTTTTATGGTGCCACAGGAATGATGTATTACTCCAATAATATAGTTTCATTCAGAGACAACATATGGAGCACAGCATACATTAAAAAGGAGTCAGTGTGCCACCAAACAAGCATGCCTTGTCTCCCCACACTCTTGTACACTTGTTTTTCAATGGGAAGAGGAGAGTATGTCTGAGTCTTCCTTCCTCTGACATCATTTGTTGGGCAAGAGCCATACACATAGCATAGTCACCCAATCCTGCCAAAATTGGTAGATTCAGCTATATTTTCTTGTACCGTATGTGTACATAGGCCTTTACAGTGTCGTAACTAAAGTCTTGTGGGCCCCGGTGCAATCTTTTGTCCATGGCACCCTACCTCATCCCTACAGTGATGGTTACAAGTCCTAAGGAGTTTAATCAACCTTAGTGTGGTTAGGGTAATCTCTGGGTCTCCTTGGTTTATGGTCCAATCTCAATACTGATGCCAGTGTTCATGGGCCCCCTAAGACTTCTGGGCACCGGTGCGACTACACTCTCTGCACCCCCTCAAGTTATGCCGCTGGGCCTGTGGTTGGGGACAGTGTCTCAAAACTATATGCTTTTGATTCTTGAAAGATCTGCTACGTATACTTTCACGTTAGACAGCATTAAGGCTTTGTTATCTTTACGCAAATGTTCCATAAAGAAGAAGTGATATGGAGTGAAATCGGGGTAAAGTGAGTTTTAGATGATTGGAAGAACACACGTACCTTGTTCATTTTTACAAGTGGAGCCCAGCATCAATCGATGATAGATGTTTCTGTAAGACCAGTTTTTATATCTTGGAATGCTGCAGCCTGGTGGAACAGCACAAGCACTAAAACATTCCGTCTCACTATTGTCAAATTGCTTGCAGCTTAACCTCCCTGCCTTTTTTGCCAAGATCAATTCAACTGAACCGTTGGGAAAGAGGAAAAAGGATCTAGATTTTTGAAGGAATGTCTCCCCCAAATGGGAACAGTTTCCTTGTACATTCCACCAACTGTACTTAACATAAATGCAGAAACTGATAAAACATATTTAATTACTGGAGGTTAGGATCCTAATTCCTCAATTCACTAAAGGAAAGTTGGCAAGGAGATGCATCATTTTGCTGCTTTCTGCCTGAGCATCTGAGGGAGAAAAGCCACTGAGGCAGCTAATACACAAAACATGATCAAAAGTGATTAACAACAGCTTCATATGCAAATTGCATTAATGAAGGAGTGCAAAGTCATCATGTAAATTAAATATGTCAAATCTCTGGGTGAACTTTCACTCACGAGAAAAGAAAAAAAACATCTATTTTTTTACATCATCAATTTCCACAGAATGAAAAATCTTAAGAATCTTGGTGCTATAAACAATTTTCACCTTTTTTTTTTTTTTCCTCCTTCGGCTGCCTGACAGGCCAGGCTGATATGTGCCGAATGCACATGTTAATAAGCCAATCAAAAATGCAAAACAATTCGCAATTACTGCAAGGACCTAATGGTCATTAGAATTTACAACTAGGTAATGAACTAAAGTCTGCCCACACCATGCATATTCATAAAGCAATTTAGCCTTTGAAGATTAAAGCAGTGCTTAAAATTCAAATGAGCTTTAGCAAATTATCAGTAAAATTCATCCAAAAAGCACAGTGCTGCGTGTCCCATGATTTCCCCCCACCCCACCTCTCTTTAATGCAAACCCGCAGAGCCGCCTTTATAGAGAGGTGCTTAGGGGTGCAGAAGGCAGCACTGCCCCAGGCCTCACGTGTTTTTATGTGGCCTTACTTTGCCTCATTTCACTCACAGCCCTTCATGTATTTTCCGTGCAAACACAATTAACTCCTTCATCGCTTTAGGGCGTATGTATAGTTAAGCTGGCTCGCCATGGCTAAAACTTTTCTGTAGAAGAGCGGAAAAAAAAATCAGTCATGTTTCCCGTCCACGGTTGATCGTTCTCAAACTGTACTGCCGAAAAGAGCTTGATTAGTATTATTAGTATTATTATTAACGTCGTCATTATTATTTTGACAGCCGTAACCAAGTTGGTCCATTTATTTCAAGGTTTCTTTGCAAGTTGATTTTAACAACTGACACGCTGGCATATGTAAATTTCCAGTAAATTAATACATGTCTCCTTCAAGTCATATGTGGGAAGAAAATTGTATATAAAGTCTTTCATTCCTTGTCTATTCATTTTGTGTTATTTTTATAGATGTAGCAGAGCTGAGTTTGTCATTCAGCTCGTGTGTGCATCCATATTATCAAAGTTATACCCCGACATATGGAACCATATACCTATACCGCTATACGTCTGCACATGATAGCCAATCAACACAGTAGCCTTTACTTTTGGTGTACAACACGGTATTCACCCATGCTTTTCAATACAATTGGGGCTGCTAGATAACAATACGTATTGGTCGATCAAATAAACCTATTGGCATTCATTTATAAGAGTACATAAACCCTCAGATCTAGTAATAAGCCCATAGAACCAGGAATATCTTCACTAGTATATGACTGTACATCACAATTGTACACTATAGACAAGGCATAGATTGAACTTTCCCTAAATGTCCACTATAAAGCTCCAAAATAGTTACACCAAGTGGCAAACTTTTGTCTATATTGAGATTGCATTAATATCAGTGATATTACTATTTGGGTTACTTATACAATAGGGCCAATATATGACATAGAGTATATATTCACTGGTGAGACGAATATGCAAGTTTTATAAATAGAGTATATAAAATATACATTATATGCAAAAAGGGAAATCCAAGTTATTTGTCCATTTGGTCACAGAGACATTCGTGCTAGACAAGACATTGGGATACAATGTTGCATGCATTCTAGTGGTGCAGACAGCCAACCTTATTTTTATAGTTAGGGAACAGGGCACATTTAGGAGAAGTGAAACCCTGGTGATTTCATAGTTACGTCTTTAAATATCAGTTGTGGTGGCTTTGGACAGTCAAATGCAAACCCATGTCTCAAGCTGTCTTTCCGAAACTGAGATTTGCATGTACCAGCCAAGCCATGTGAGACAGAATCAGTTATTAAGGCCGTTAAGTTCTGCTTCATCTTCATTATTTTTGAGGAAGTGGCGCTATCAATCAACGTTACACTTTCGAAGAGACGCGGGCTCCGGCTAGTCATATCACTGACCGTTACTCTATTGTGTTTCCCTGAAATAACTCCTAGTTTCATTGATACCTGTAATAATGTTCAGTGGGGATCTACATTTTGCACAGACTTTTAACAATGAAGAGGAAGGAGCTTTGAACGCTTAACTTTTATGTCTCAGAAATTGCTTGTGAGTGGTCCGTTCCTTTCACTGTGTGGCTAGCATTGCCTTGCCTCAGGTGATTTCGGAGATAAAAAGTAGAAGTCAATTCACTAAAACCAAGAGGCAACTAAAACATTTACTAAAAGTTAAATGGTATAATTAAAACAGCAAGCTAAACAGCCCATAAGTATAATAATACAAGACTTGGCTTGCCCCTAAAGGGTCTTGCAACATAATTATACAAGTAATTAGACTGGTTGCTCTTTAGTCAGAGACCCAATTCCCTATTTTAATAGTTGCGTTGACTTTTAATCCAAATCTGTCTTATATCTGTTATCGTTGTCTATACATAGAACCAAGTTACCCTCCGATCTAGTGATAAGGAATATCTTCCCTAGTTGTGAAGACCATCCTGTATTATCTTGATATATCTCATTTCATCGAGACCTATGAAGAGTACAGATTTAAACTATAGAGCAATGATCCTTATAATGCCCTATTATTCCTATAGAAATGTCCTAAATAAAGGTCTCCATTTAGACGGATTGACTACAGTACAAGGAGTTATATATACTCGTACCCAGACACTTTATCAAACTTTTTAACTTCTCTACCGTAGAATGTAATAGCCCTATCCAACATAATATCTGAGCATGGAACCTAAACCTATCCATAATGATATATGGACAGCATTCAAATGGTCATCATTGGTGTTGAGCCACAATAAATCCAACACTTAGTAACATTGTTGTCTCTTCTGGCCAACGGGAAGCAACAATCTAAAGTTTACCGATAACTTAGTGTATTAAAAGCCAAAGGTGACCAATGACAAGGCATAATAGTATAGACCTGTGATGTGTGTGAGCAGCTCTAGTATGTTATAGTCACTATGGATGCCTCCGATTATGGCTTGATAAAAAAAAAATTCATTTAGATAACGTTTTTTAAAATTAGTTAGATATTAAACCTGACGCTGGTTATACATATGAGGTAAGTATCGGCCTGACCCAGCAGGACCAATAGGCCATCTATTGTATTTGGTTCTGGCAGAAGATACGACACCACCAGAGCACATGCATACTTGGCCAAAGGGAATGAAAACTCATTCAGCCGACAGCTATCTATCTAAAGAAGATCATAGTCTTCCCGCAGTATTATCTCCTATGCTCAATGACTATTTTCGATGAGAGAGTACAGAGGCATTGCTCCACAGTGTGAGCTGCAGGATTCTCTAATCACACTCAGTGGCAGGTAGTTGTACTCATTAGTGGCCTCACATTACAATTTTACACTTGCACATCACAGCATCTCCTTCACTTTTGATTTGTTTGATTCCGAATTCCCAGATGTCATGTATGAGATTCATCGTTAGAACAATGTGGTACAGACTAAACGGCGCTATGTGTATCACTGTCTAATTTTCACTATGCTAGAGACATAGACGGGCTGAGTTAGTCGCTTGGCACATATCACGATGCATTAATACACAAAGGGAACAGTTATGCGACACACACAGCTCTGCTACCTCTGTAGATTTTCGACACCCTCTGTTGAATCAATGTTTACAAGTATGGTGTCATAATCCGTTACCAATAACCGCAGAGGGAGTATGCCAAAATGTAAGAGATGGAAAGTTCTACGCCATCGGGAAAAGACTCCAAATCGTGTAATATAGAAGAATGATGAGAGGAATGTGAATGTACAACAAATTGCAGCGGAGGAAAGTACAAAGCATTCTTGTCGTGACTTCCTCAATAAAGTGAGAAAATCTCTCCCTTGTGCAAGTACTATTTTTTAGCAATTTAAACTTAAATTAAACCAATTTAGTATATTAGCATGGGGAAGATGAGACCGCTGCACCATTAGGAGCTTCAAATGACCAATTTTAGTTGAAATAAAAAAAAAAAAGGCACCACCAAAGAAAAAATAAAAAAAATTCCTCCAGACATCTTTGTCAGCCATAGGTCTACGTTACATACAATCCCTCCCAGTGGCAAACTTATTATACAAGGAAGCAGAGCCTAGCCATAGTTTACATGGACTCTATCAGAGCCAAGACAAAAGACTACAGACAGACAATAGCTTGCAATGCAAATGCATAAAAAAAAGGGGCCACAATTCTTAACCTGCCAAAAACGTTTCCCCTTTTGCAGCGTCTGCAGAAAACTAAAGCAGCCTTACCAGGGGAGACGAAGAAAGAAAAATGTCACAAAGGGAGGTTGAAATATTTCTAAAAATTAAGCAATTAACTTTTCGGCAGAATTCAGCAAGCGATCGTGATAGACTGTTCTGCATAAAAAGCAGGAGTCGTGATCCTCGATCTCAGACCCGCGGCCGGCACAAAGGAGGCAGCCCCTGCACAATGCCTGCTGTCAGCAAGTGAATTATTTTTATACAGGAATTTTTATCTCTATTGTACAAACAAGTATGTGCCTGCGCTGACTTGTTAAGCAATCCACTTGTATGTAGAATAAGAAATGCCTTTTTTTCCCTTTCCCCGCTGCTACTCGTCACACAGCCCTAACATCACAAGACAACACGTTCTTTGAAGACCCTGATTTTCCATTTAATCAGTTTTTTTTTTAGAAGTCTTTTTTTATCCGAATTATTTTTTCTCGAACGTATTCATCCATTTAAAAAATATTCAATAAATCGGTTGAAATTAAAATTTCAAAAATTCTTAGTCATTTTTTTTTTCGCCACGGCAGACGCGTTGTTTATTTTACGTTTCCTTTTTTTGTGATACCCACGCGTCAGGTTTCTATTGGAATACATACATATTGAATGGTGTAGTGTTAAAAATGGAAAATTACCTTCGGCGTATAACTTGCATTGGAGGTAAATAACCCTATTTCTGTCAGTTTTATTAAGTGCATTGCCTGAGGTCTGTTGTTTCTATCTAGAGGTAACAAATGCAATTGTCAAAAAAGCAATACACATTATATAGACGGTACCATTTGTGGCCTACAATAGGCTCTTAAATAAACTACAGACTAAAGTGTCCATTCTGTAATATATTACAGTAATATCCATTGAACATCAATAGTAAAGCATTGTGTATGGGAGCTGTGGAAATATCAACATGTATCTTGTCAGCAGTCCTAGGGTATAAGCAGGTAGGGGGGTAGTATTTTTGTGCAGGCTCCTCTCTCATCCGTTACGGTTATGGTAACTTAGTGTTAGAGGATGAGACGTGTTTGTTTCAAGCACACCTCTCCTTGTCTGCACATCTGTGCAAGGGAATTTTTTGGGGGGGAGTTGTTAAAACTAGATTCTGAAATTTGCTAAGGGTGAGCCAAAAGTCAAAGCAGAACACGAACTGCTGTTTTACATTTTACAACCTCAGCCACAGAAGCTCAATAAAAATCGCTTCTATTCTGCGCCACGGGGTTGCGAAACTTAATTTTTAAGTTGGTTAAAGACTGTATGGGCACGGCTATCGAATAGTATACGGTATACAGATGCGGCATAACTGAGTTTGTCGGATATAGCAGGGGTGAGCTACTTATTTGGTACCACTTGTCGTATGACCACAATGGTGCGGGTTCGCGGAACGTTCCATAGACGGTTATGCACACTGAATACACTGAATAAACTTTATGCTACTTTAATTTATATTTACTTTTTGTTTTCTATGTATGTCATGTAGACTTTTAGTTTTGTATGCACAGGATCCAATGGCCTCTAGTGTTTTGATTTTTTTAATCCAGACTCAGCCAGTGCAACTCTGCATATGGCTTTGTCCTTATTAAAATATTCCACTGCATTGTCTAAAATGCTGTCCATAGTCTGCTTCAAAAACACCATATGCAGCTTTGTGATTGACAAGCATTTGTCCATCTAACACCCTGGAGCACCCTAACCACAAACAGGTTTCCATTATGGTCCAATGTGGATTCACAAGAGCATAAGAAACTGTAAAAACACTGTCAACGCTCTTTTAACTAAGCAAACTGGGAAAGGGTGAATGTGTTCAAGTGTGTTTTATTATAAGCATGCCTCTTTCTTCTTTGTACACTCTGTTAATTTGGTCCATCTGCCAACGAAGATGTTCTGCCTGCAAAATGGGCATACTGCAAAAAAACTCCTTCCCACCATTAAACAAAGGAAATGAAGGCTTCTAATGAAAACACCAACCTTTCTGTGTTGGGAGGGGTGGACATGAGTTTAGTGAAAAATTGCAGAAGTGTTAAGAGCGGCCATTATTTCAAAAGGGTTAATAGGAACACATGGAACACAAATGGTAACATTGTAGTAGTATATTGTTGCATTGTTGCGCCCTGCTATTGTCGTACGCTACTTTCGATCGATGATTTTATACCTATTATAAAAGGTTTCAACTTATTTTTCGCATAAGCAATTAAAACAGGCCCATTATAGAGAATGGTAAGTACGCCGACTGGCACAGATGAAGTAAGAAGCAGACATATTGAACATTTTAACAACGCTGTCACTCGCACTAGGCTAAGCATTGTACAATTCCCTGGACTGACTGCACATTATAATTTCAGCTTGTAGCTGTGTACAGCTCTATTACAGAGGAAGGTGAGTGGAGCATTAAGATTCCACTGGTGCGTCTGCCAGGAAATTTGCATGCACTGATCTAAACTTGCACCTAAAGGCTTCTCGAAGGTGCAGTAACTTTGCTAATATTTCATATACGAATCAAGAGTCCACGCTGCAGGAAGGCGTCCTGACCTTAACACACCTGCAACTTTTCCCGTTCAAGTCCAGCTCAGAGTCACTGGGGAAACCACAAGTAAGCCTAATGGAAACATTCAATAATTCTCTGTCCCTTGATGAACAGTAAAAACCTTTCCAAAATGTGCTCACAATGTTTATTGGGTCTAGGCAGCCTAAATGTACATGGGAAGCGAGACCATTGATAAAAAGTCACATCAATCTAGGTGACTAAAAGTCATTCTGCAAAGTCATAAACACACACGGTATATCGGTGCCAGGACAAACATGGGCACCGTTGCTGGCTTGCAGTCCTTTTATTGTGTATGAACAGTGCATTATTACCGATGTAGCAGAGCTGAGTTGGCCATTTGGCATGACTCACGGGATATTGTAATGAATCAGTGGATTTACAAAGGATTTATCAGAGCGTTATCTCAATGTACAAACAACGGGGTGCCAAATGACAGATTCGGTTCTGCTACATCTGTATATACCTGAACGTAGCCAAGAATGCTTAATAATCTGCAAAAGTTCGCAAGTTAAGCACATGCAGAATACACTATAAAAATGACAGCTGACTGTGAAATTCTATCAATTCATCAGATTATACACAATTTTGAAACAAGGCCAATCTCATGAGAAATCGAGCTGAAATCTACCAATGAGCGAGAAAAGCAATACAATAAGATCCCTGATATAGCGTGTATCAGGTGTGCGTAGGGGTGTGAATAAAAGAGGATCAGACCCCTTTATCTAATCACATAACTGCCAGCATACCCATGGCACAAACAGAACCTCTACCAGCAGAAAGCAAATAAAGATGCTTACTGATTAGATCTCATAGTAAGCCATGGCACGATGCCAGGCAATGTCCAGCTTGATGCTAAGCGTCTTTTATTGCACAAAGCTGGTACCACGGCATACAAATGCCAACTACATTGCTGGCAAAACGGTGTCTAATTCAATATGAAAGGAACCATTGCTTCTGTAATCAGCTACTTCGGCATCTCCAAAGGGCATCTCCATTATGATGGTTTTTACATAATAAAGGCACGATGCAGGCGTAGTTGCTGGGCGTAAAGATTATCGATCGAACAACACACATCAATTTTGTTTACTACTGGCGAATGGAAAAAAAAATCTTCATTCTAGCACCATTCCACCTCATCTCATAAGTGTGATCATTGTCTCTCCGGTGACAGTCCCTCCCACAGTAAAACATTATAGCTTACAATTCACAGTTCGAAGCTTGTATGAACGCGAAAGCTAATTGATACAATAGGCGTACGCTACTACTACTGCATGCACAAATATGCACAACTCATACGCACATTTCTTCCCATAATAAACGCATCCATACAATTCGTACTAACATTCGTTATAACTAATTAGGGTATTTAGTCTTTAGAACCCAATATATTCCTATACAATAAGAACGCCGGCACTTCCTAATGACTTTATAGCAGCACAAACATAAATATTCTATAGAACTTCGGATTTCATTTACTCAATACATAAAATCTTCCAATAATACAAGCCAGACTAGAATTCCAGCAGCAGAAGTCTTGGTATAAATGCAATCCTCATGGTATGCAACTGCATCTTTCCTACATCAAAGTGCATAGACTTTCTACGTCATATTTACAACTCAGTGGGGCCTCCATAATGACCACATGTTAATTACATCAATTCAGACCATAGATGTAGAGCGTTTTTTTTTTCCGTAGAGATAAATGAAGCATTTATGGCGGGGTGCCAGACTAGAGGGAACGCTTTTTTTGTGTCATTTCGGAATATTCAAAGGATTTTTTTTTTGTTTCAAATAAATAACGTCCTGTTTCGATTGTTAGGAAGATATCAGTGATCCACCACTAGGGCCACCAAGGCAGGTAGCTACCAATATTGTCATACATAACTCTATAGTAAAGTATATACTATGGACACATGCGGAATACATTTAAAAAAAACTTTAGACGTCTGGATGAGTTTTGAGAAATTTTTAAGTAGTCTACTTAGATACAACACAAGCCACTGTAACATATCGTATGTATCGAAGACCTGTCCCACCAAAACTCAGATGATGGCCTTCATAGGGTCACAAATGAAACTTTCCTGATATCCTGCTCACAGTTACCATCTAAGGATCCACTGCCCATGACGTAAACTGATTTGCCTCGTAACTTTGGACAAAACATAGACTTTTGAGAAAAAAACTCAATCTCGGGCAAAGCATTAATAGGATTCTAAGAAAATTATTTTATTCACAGACAACTTATTAGAAACAGAGCTATAAAAAACAAGGACAAAGCCCTTATTGATATGGCATGCTCTACTTTGGCAATGTCCTCCTCTAGAAGGATGTGTTCAGCAGAGATTGAATTTTGTATCTGATAGCACAATTTGACTTCTATTTCCACTCAGAGTATAAGGATTACACAGAACATCATCTAATGAATTACAACATGTTCCAAAAAGGCTTGTTAAAGGATGTCTGAAGATGTAAGAATCCCAGAAGGAAGTTATTTGTGAATGCATGAACCTTAGTCTCCGGATTAAACCTATAAATGGATCAAAGGCTGGGGATGCTCAGGTTCTAGAACTAAGAGAAATAAAGGAACCTTATTTATAAGATGCTATCTGGGATGAGGTGAACGCACAGTTCCTTAAAGGAGTTCTCCCGAAAGACTGTTTAGTTACAGTAGCCTCCGAGTGAACATATGGAGTTTATCAATAGAGTGACCTATTTGGGACAATGGCAAGCAGTCTGCTTTTAATTCCTTCTTGACAGATACTGTGTTTTGTCTTTTAAACAGAGCTCTCCAACATGTAAATATGATGTTACATCACTCCAGTGTTACTCCATATTTGGTGATTTAGAGTGACTTTGGATCTCTCAAGACTACAGATCCCTTCCACCAATCCCGGCTTCATTAATCATGAAGTACTATTCTGTTGCTGCTATTCCCTCATATGAGGAGACAGCAATTGGAAATGGTCACTAGGCCCTCAGTGGTAGTAAGAAAATTAACCAAGAACATGCCAAAGGAAGCTCTTCTACAGTGACAACTGTATCAAACATAATGCTCCATTAACATCAAATGCAAATGTTTCATTTAACTCTTCGGGGCCATACTGTATGTGCATTCTGATAATCCAGTAGGTGTACCTGCAGATCTATAAAAACTACCAAAAACATATACTTCCTAATAACAAACCCAACCATCTCTAAACTAAGCATTATTATAATTGTATGTATTTAGTATATACATTACAGTATCTATCTATCTATCTATCTATCTATCTATTTGTCAATCCATCTATCTACTCTATCTATCTATCTATCTATCTATCTATCTATCTGTCAATCCATCTATCTGTCAATCTATCTATCTATCTATCTATCTATCTATCTATCTATCTATTCATTTGTCTATCTATCTATCTCCTATCTATCTATCTATCTATCTATCCATTTGTCTATCTATCTATCTATCTATCCATCCATCCATCTATCTATTCATTTGTCTATCTATCTATCTATCTATCTATCTATCTATCCATCCAACTATTCATTTGTCTATCTATCTATCTATCTATCTATCTATCTATCTATCTATCCATCCATCTATTCATTTGTCTATCTATCTATCCATCTATCTATCCATCTATTCATTTGTCTATCTATCTATCTATCTATCTATCTATCTATTATCTATCTATCTATCTATCTATCCATCCATCACTTCATTTTCTTTAGATGTCAGACATTCTCTTTCTATATAAAACATTACAATACAGTTGAGCCCACATGAACATAATGGTCCATGACTTGTATGTTCATAAAAGGCTAACGAAGACTATCAATTTTATAATAAGACAATTAAAATATAATATTTGCTACGGTAAAACTTTAAGGACCCAATGCAAAGTTTCTTTTAGCCATTATTCCCAGCACCTACAACAATCAGATGTTCCCCGTAGAACATGGCCTGTAACTAGGTGCCAGATCCTACTGTATTCCATATCCATCTTACAACGGGAGAGCTACATTAAGATGTAACTGTTTGATTTTCACACATGCTGACCTTATACTAAATACACCACACAGTCCTCGTTCTCACACAGTGCTGGGCTGCAAGTCAATTCACATTTCATTGTCTGTGTCTAAAAGGTTAAAACAACAGATACAAAAGAGAGGGAATCTCATAAAGAGTAATACACTTGTGACCTATTCTTAGGAATGAGGTTTGTCTGGACTTGGAAAGGCAATCACCGAACTACCACTCTTTACGTTTATAATCCCATTCTCTAGGTGCTATTGGCTTTCTTCAAATTCAACAGATGTAGCAGAGCTCAATTGGTCATGTAGTATTTTCTTTAGTGCACCGTTGTATCTCATTGACTTAAGATGTCAGTAGGCTTACAAAAAGTTCTAGTGAAAACCTTAAGATAGCACATTGTATATTTTGATATTGTGATAAGTATTGACAGATCGATTATCTCTGCTACATATGTATGTATTCTAGATAGATAGATAGATAGATAGATAGATAGATAGATAGATAGATAGTAGGAGTAAAATAAAATCAGTGCGGGGCTCTTCTAAAATGTGGTTGTGTAAACCACAAAGAAAATAAAGATACATCTGTCAAACCCACATCAGAGGTATGGCAAAGCACAGAGAGGCATTTATCATTTGGCTGAAGAGGCAGACTGCAGAAAGCGGCCTTTCCTGTCAAACCAACCTTTTGAAATTTCCAACATGCCCTTAAACTTTTCGAATAAGCATGTCTGTGCGCTTCAGCAACTGCCCTCTCTACTCTGGCCTGGCCAGTCGAAAATGGCATCTTAAAGTCAAGGTCAGAGGTGTCACTATGCCATGGGGCTGTGTTTAATTACAGTCTGCATGCTGACAGCCAGTATGGATCCAAGGCTAGCTACAACATACGTTAACCCTTTCTGCACTGCTACTGGTAAACCTATCTATCGTAGGCTAACAAAAAAAAATGCAAAGGCCTAAATTTAAATATTCGCAAGAATTGGATTAAGGGACAAATTGGCGTATTTTAATTTAGAAACCGATAAAATTCCGACTCTATGTATATAGTGTATGGCTTCCAGCAACTATACATTCATTGATTTTTGAAATCTTAACAAAGACATCGTGAAGTCAATTCTACTCTTGTCAGTAAGGTGATATGGCTGGAGTACAGAGTGAAGGGAAGCGTTCAGTAACTTCCTCTCATTAGATTTACCTGCTGCATTTTCCTGTTTAGGACAAATCCCTCTAGATGACGTTGACAAACAGTCGTCATCCTCCGGCGTGACCTGGATGCCAACCTCCACAGGATTGGACGCTTTCTTCAGCTCACTTGGCGTAGGTGAGGGTGGCTTATCCACAGCCTTCTCTAAGCAAAGGCTGCCATTGCATTGTTTCCGTTTGTGCTCAATAAAAATAAGAATGTCCCCCAATGGGAAGTTCATCTGACACTGGCCACAGGTAAGAAGGTCATGGTCCCCTTCTCCGGTTCCCAATGTGCTGTTGTCTGGTTCATCGTCTGTTAAAATGGCTTCGACAGGTTCGGCTGCAGTGTAGAAAACAAAGAAAACATCAGCTCTCTTGAGAAGGGAAAGAAGAAACAAGCAATAGATAGGCAAGGTTTATACCCCATACGTACTGTACCAATGTATCTGAGAACCCTATATTGTCAGGGAAAAAGATAAAGCGGGAGGACCATTATGGGGGATTATATCGGGAGGTTTTCTCAAGACCATGCTTACATGGTTGCAGTTGTAAGGTGACTATGTCATTATAGACTGCAAAGACATTTTGAATGAATATGTAGATGATGCCAGGAAAATGATTTAACCCCACAGTGCTGAGAAGAAGAGATAGTCTCTTATTCTATTTATATACAAGGAACACCAAAGCAAATATATAAAGACTTAAAAGTCAATTATACATAAAAGCTTTCAGCTATTTAGTGATATACGAGAAGGTTCGTACAGTCTATCCCTCACGTGTTTACATTCACGTTGCGCCATCATGTCGAAGTCAGTGTGGTCAAGTGAATGCCACGTTTCATAACCACTGATAGAAGTCTATTTCTTAAACCTGAAATACCTATTCTACCGGCTGTCAAACTTGACAGATTGTCTACATGGTGATACAAATCATTTTTCAGAATGTTAAAATGACACTTCTAATGAAACATATAGGCAGTGTTGAAATCATATTGTTCCTAGAAAGCATTTTAACAAGAATAATTTTACAGCAGATCTATGGACCTTCTATCAAGCTGGAAGAAAAAAAAAAACCCTGAGAACCATGTTCTCTGATTCGTCACACAAAGGCAATGGTGACACTACAATGTCAATTAGAGCACAAAGAAAACCCATTTTGAAAATATCATGGTGCCCAATACAACTATCAAATAGTTAATCAGTCTGACCTTCTTAAGCAGGCTGCCAATTTCACATTTTAATGAACTTAAAGCCACAGAGAATCAAAAAATAGATTTTAATTTGGTCGTAGACTATTGGAATAGATCCTGGTAAAGTGCAAAAATCTACTGAACTCAGGTTAAATTTATTTCAGCCCCACGTAGAGCGAATATTGAAGGGGGGAGATCTGGAGTAGCTCCCAGTTGAGCAGTATAAAATAATATAAGAATGACACCTTACTGCACCTGAGCTCCAAGTAGGACAAAGTCTGACTTTGGAGAAGTCTGCCTCTAGGACTAAGACTATATTACGTAAGCCCTAATATGATGCCAATAAGGGTCTTTAAGTGGTATGTTACCAAATACAACAAAAGAGCCAAAAATAATGGACCAACCGGGATAGTTTTGTTATATCTTCGAGATTGTTCACAAGTTCTCGATACTTAAAATGGACTATGGAGCAAAAATAATGGCTCCTGATCCGTAAATCGTCCATGGTGGTGTGGCACAGACGTGGCTCAGACATAGTTAAAAGATATTTGCAGAAAATAGGCAAAGTCTACCGAGTGCAGTCACCAGCCTGATTTACAATCAAAACCAGGAAATGAAGTGCTTATTCAGAGGTAGCTGATTACCCCTCCACATTTCACCTAATTAATTTTATAGGAGGCAAAGTTCTTGAAAATAACAAGATGATCAGATGTACAGATATAAAATCCATAACCTTAACATTTCCGATGCTCTCCACGTAAATTATTTCTAATTAGCTGGGAATACATCCTGATAAATAAGTACATTCAACACGCGTATAGTTGGCTCCTGAGGTATAGAGATAGCACTGGGGAATCATTCCATTATTCGGCATTATTATTATTAAAATCTCAGGCATCTGTGAGGAACAGCTAAGTCACTCTATGGGCTCTAGTCTATATTTTACACACAAATATACAAATTTATATACAGTTTACGTTGTCGGAACAAGATTTCATATAGAAGTGTATTTATACTCGAAGAAAAGGTTTCAAAAATTTTGTAGAAAATTCTAAGATCCCGTCTCTACAATATCTTACAGGCTCTCTTTTTGATAGTTGTGAATGTAAAGTGTTCAGCAGATTAACACAATAATAACGTGATCCTGAGTCTGGTCTAGTCCTGGATTTACTAAAAATAATAAAGATCTCGAGCCGGACGACCAGCGTTTTTGATGTGAACTTTGCAAATAATAAAAGCACAATGGGAGCTTGAACAGAGGACTCTATCCCTCCCTCTTCCTCTCTCTGTCCAAACACGTGGATGAAAGGCAAACATGTCAGACAGTCAACAAGGAACCTCTCTGTTTTAGGAAAAACCTGTTTCCCTCCCCTCCCCCTCTTACACAAGACTTCTTGCCTCCCTTCATCGTAGTTAATAAAGAACAGAACAATGTAAACTTAAAAAAACAACAGGCCGGACCGAGCACGCCACGAGCAAACTTCAACCGATAGAGTAATAAAAAAAAAGATTATAAATATTTAGAAATATTTCAATGGAAAGTTTTAATTTTAATTTTTACAAAAATAATTTTAGCATATCTATGGAATAACTATTTTGTAAGACGGGGTTGTATTGGACTTTTTATTCGACCATGACCGTATGCGATATCGTCTATGGAAAATAAAAGATGCCCATCATAGTTAATTTATGCATATATGTGTCTCAACAGCATGAATAGTGATGTCTGCGAGTGTGAAAGCAGCTGAGGACACAGTTTTTCAAGGTAGTTTAATCCACTGCCTGCATCGCTCATTTAAATAAAGCACCATAAATTGTAGATATGGACAAAGAAATGAGAAAGAGAATAAAATGTGCTTCCCATTCACCCCCACCATGAAGAAAAACAAATTATGAAAATGTAGGAATATATGTTGAACCGGTCAGGTTCAAGTTTGGACGCGTTTCCTGATCTTTCTCTGCTCCCTAGCGGTCAGGTCTGGTATCGCACAATGTGTCTTAAGTAAAACCTCATGTTGTCGATCAAGTCCCCCGGAGCTCCCTTGGCAAAGGAGGGGGGGTTGGAGGTTAGGAATACCAGAAATAAACATGAATGCAGACAAGAGGCAAAATAACAGACGATAATCAATGATAATCCAAATATTGAAGCATATAGGGACTGACTTAAGACACGTTACATTGAATAAACCCACTGGTAAGTCCCATAGGGGAATACTATAGGGTCATACGTGGTTATTTGTTACTGTAACTTTGCTAATGTCGGCCACATTCCATCTGTAAATGAGAATGTCCTACAGCCAAGGTAAAATATATGAAGGAAACGCGGCGGAACGTATATCCCAATACAAACCAGTGCCTCTGATCAATATCTGGGAAATTGGAAACCGATTGATTAAAGTTGGGGGATAAGTGAAACATGTCCGGTTACTATATCACACCTATGGATGGGCGAAGATTACATAGAGCGATACAAATTGTCACTGCCTGCCACAAAGCATTCTAAGATGGTTTAATATAAGTGTGGACGCCATTAAGAATACATACATGTAGAAGGGCTGACAGAGATCTGACGCATGGTAATTCTACAACGCAAGTTTACAACAAGCTGCACACCATTCACTCATTGTTCCCAGGATCCCCTCGATTGTTCCAAAAAAAAAATACTAATTCCATGCAAAATACCCCCCGACCTGTATTTTATTTTTATCTCGTATAGGTTACAACACGGCTGTCAATGTGATTCCTTCCACAGAGGATCTGCCTCTTCAGATCATTTTTTTTTTTTTCTGCTCACTTTTTTTTTTTCTGGAGATTATTTTGCTTTTCCTGTCTCAGTTGTTGGCAGGAGATTCTGCACACGCGGTGCTTGTAAACATTCAGACACGAGATTTTTCCCAATCAAAATCCACTTCCACTTTTTTGAAAATCTTCCAAAAAATAGTAAAAGAGAGAGAGAGAGGGAAAGGAAGGGATTTCGTCTGCCAGCTGCTATCGAGGCAAAGTTTTCAAAGAAGAGTTTTTGAAAGAGGATTCTTTGAAAGAGCAGAGGCATGCAAACCCAAGCTATCCCCCTGCACTGCTCTCAATGTGTGCTCGCTCTCACTGGGCTTCACGGAGCAGCTATTACAGCAGGACAGAAGCAACCCTGGGAGCATGCAGCGACCCTCAGCTCGCATAGCTTATGCAGTCCACAAAGCAATGATCTCTTGCAAAACCTTACACCTCTGAGGTTGCAGCGCTCAAACTTGCAAGTTTCATTTCAACACTGAACCCTATATGGTGCCCTTGTTTCTATATGACTATCCACTTGGGGCTGGTTATTGAGTTACACGATCTCTGTCAAGTGTCCAGTCTGCTTTTTTATTACCGTAATCCCTGTGCTTTCTTAACAGAAGAAAAAGTATTTCATTTCTACGACCGGAGGAAACTAGAAGAAAGTGAAAGGTCTTTATATACAGATGAAATTACTTTCTCGCCCCCCTCCCCATCTGTGAAGCTACGTCTGTGTGCAGGTAAAGCATGGATTAAGCAAGGTACTTACGTGAGTATTCCCGTTTGCTTAAGTGCTGGGGCTTGCCTTGCTTGCGGCGAGACATGTTGGTTGGTGGGTGGCTTGTGAGAGCTCGGTTCACATCGGGAGAGCAGGGTTAGAAAGAAGGAGACTCCAGAGAAAATATCTTCATCAAATGCCTTTGACATCCAAAATAAATTAGAAATAATACAAAGATGGTGCAGGGAAGATGAATTGTGGGACAGCCGTCATGCCTTTTTTTTCTTTTTGGAGGGGGGTGAAAAAAAAGAAGAGAGAGATAGAGAAGGAGAGAAATGAAAAAAATGGCAAAAGCCCCCCTGAGCTGCAAGTTCAAGTGCGGACGTGACGTCCCTGCAAACTTGAACGTCAGGAGCTGGATGGACAGAGACATACAAAACATGGGCAGGGCCAGGGGGAGAGAAGAGGAGGAGGGAAGGCAACACCAATGGACATTCATAAGGGGCTGGACAGGAAAACCAGACCCGGGCAAGCCAATGGACAGTGATCAGAAGGAGAGGGGGTGGGAATGAGGGCACTCACAGTACAAGGGGGAGGGTGAGGAGAGAAGGGGCTAGACACAAGCTGCTGCTTATTGAAAGAAAAAAAAATATAGAAGCACAGTGTTGAGCTGGAATCTGATCCTGCTGTGGAGATAGCATAGAGAAAAAAAGATCACAGCCTCTATCACATAAACACACTATGTACGTAAAACCCTGCGAGATCCAAACAAATGCTCCCAGGCTGCACGCAAGGGAATCTGCAGAGAAATAGGTGACATACTAGATGATGCTGACTTATTGAAGGGTGCCGAGGTTGTCGATGCACACCATAGACCGTAACCGGGTGCTATCGGAAAGAGCAAACCCACTAAAGTTTTACAGATGTGCAAGGGACGGTTAAATATAAGTTAACCAGGAGGGAGGGGTTCAAAGTTGTATTAGAAAAAAACTACAGCGAAAAGAGAGGTGTGAGGAATAGAAATTCAATCTCCATACAGAATACCGCCATCAATATATATGTTTAATCTACCTACATACATATCTATACATGCACACAAATGCGTCGTCTGTGTATAGTCTATATACAACGGATAGAAACGTAAAAGATCTGACAACATATTAATGGAGGGATAGTATGATGGTAATTTAAATAGGTCAAGTACACAGTGGTCAGTCGGAGTCACAAAATTCAGTACACAGAGGGTTAAGTCTGAGAAGGAGGAGTTGACAAGGAGGGAGAGATAGGTATGTGCAGACAATGAGGCAGAGAGGACATAAGATTCTATAGCTGGAAGGCCACAAGGAAAGAGGGCAGAGTTCAACTGGTTTAAGGTGACTGGTAAAAGCATTGATTGGTCAAGCAAACAGAAGTGGTTAAAAAAAAAAAAAGAGAAAAGAGGAACAAGGGTTCAGATGTTAGGCTTCCTTGACCAGTGAAAACCACTAACAGACGACTTATCAATATATACACCTTGTCCAGCTCAGAGATATAGACTTCTCCCACAGCTGTGTATAGTCTACACTGATAACAGAGTCCAAGAATACACAAGGCAGAGGAATAACACTGCCAGATGAACAAAAGGCAAAAAAGAGCAGATAAGATGTTACATGCTTTATGAAATCTACTTTTTATGGGCGCTGCTCCTTTAAGGGAAAATTGCAAATTATGCAGATCGATGGAACGCTCATACAGTACTAATTATATAACACCGGAAAAAAGTGTACATAGTATTAAGGTGTTTGCCTTGTTCTGCGAATAGTATATACGCCAGGATAAAGAAAATAATGTAAAATAAACCGGGGTTGTGTTTCTGCTGACAGAACTTTGTCTTGGGGGCACAGACGGCTTTGAAGAAGCTTATTAAGGAATGTGCAGAAAAGCTGTTGGAAATAAGACACTGCCTGAATCCTACACACAAGTTGCTGCTGGCAGATATCCCTGTCTATTAGAGGCGATGTAGTTTCAGCAGTAGCACCCCCTAGGATCTCAAGTTTATTCTCATACAATAAACTACTTCCTAGCACAATCTGCCGAAATTTCTCAGCCAGGTTAAGAAAATCCTTCAAGTCACAAATTAGCAGATCCAAAAGGGTGGGATTGAGATGGTTCTTCAGAGAATGAATTGTCTGAGTTCCCAAAGCAGCATTGAATTCAGCTAGGAAATACGTGTACACCAACATCTGTTACTTCCTTTTATTATGCTTTTATTTTAGCGAGATGATAAGATGCTGTAGTTACATTTTTTGAGACCGTCAAGATTTCACAGCTCTGTCATTGACTGAAGCATTGAGTTTTTCTGCGGACGCTGCGTGCCATAATTCCAACCAAGGTGTGTATAATCGACCAAATGCATATGGTAGCGAACGCTAGATGCATCGTTTCTGTATGTGCATTATTTATTGTCACTTGCGTTAGTGCATGCATTGGTGAGAGGTGTTTACATCCAGGGAGGGAGGAGCAGATGGGGAGGTATGGCTTCATGTAATACATTGTGCATATGTCAAATGTCTCCTTGATACAGATTATATATGGCTTGTTAAGTTTACCTGACGACGTGTCAACATTGGGGAGCGCTGAATGGGTTAAGTCACTGTGTTAAGTGCTTGATAGCTCTGTATCATATGCAATAGAAGCTAGAAGATATGCAGACATTAGATTAATGTTATTTATGACCGCGCAATCCAACTTTATATCAAAGCCGTTGGTGAAATATTATGGTGGGGGTAAATAATTTGGTTCAATGCATTGCCTACATCTTAGTACTGGAGGTTCTTTGTATTCAGTTTACTATACAGATACAATTTACAGCTATAGAGCACCTGCTGTATTATCCTAGATTTGGCCATCAGTAAGCAAAGATAAGGCCTCAGAGAGAAACAGCCCAAGAACATGTATGCCTTAGATAGATCAAAGGATAGATAGATAGATAGATAGATAGATAGATAGATAGATGATAAGATAGATAGAGAGAGAGAGAGAGAGAGAGAGAGAGAGAGAGAGAGAGATAGATAGATAGATAGATAGATAGATAGATAGATAGATAGATAGATAGATAGATAGATAGTAGTGCTGGAGTGCTGCATCTATTTTTGTTTCTAGATATGTTTATAGTAAGACAAATAGACAGACAGATAGATATAGCTGGTGATAGATTAGATGGATGAATAGATAGATAAATAGATAGATAGATAGATAGATAGATAGATAGATAGATAGATAGACAATAGATAGATTAAATAAGGGAGACATAATGGTAGATAGATCGATAGATAGATAGATAGATAGATAGATAGATAGAGATAGAATGCAGAGAATCAAGTTGACAAATAAGGGAGATAGTCAAGGGATAGATCAATAAGATGGATACATAGGTAGCTAGATAGATATAGCAACAGACAGATAGATAGATAGATAGATAGATAGATAGATAGATAGATAGACAGATCCATAGATAAACAGATTGATAAATAAATAATAGATAGATAATAGAGACATAGATATAGATACTGTAGATAGATAGATAGATAGATAGATAGATAGATAGATAGATAGATAGATTATAGATAGATGATGTTTTTCATATTCCCTCTGTCCTTAATCTCCTTTCTTTACTTCTGCATTGACTTCAGGTTTCTATTTACCTTGTATTAGCAGTACATTCTACAGCAATATCACTCCTAAAATTTTCAATATCTGAAAAAAATCCATTTAAAAATGTAATTCAGATTGCCATTTCCTATAGAAAATTCTGTAAACATGGTCGACTAGCTGTCCGGATTTACAAGATCACATCCATAGAAAAGTAAACGTTAAAAAGCATTTAGCCAAATAATGTATGCATAGAGTAGCTAGTATGATGCAGAAATATATTGATAGATGGCAGAGAAAGGAAATGTATGCATTGTTCTAATGATCGGACCACACTAGAATGGAAAACAATTCATTATATAAGTTTAAAAATGCAAAGGGAGGTTATGGAGAACCCTTCAGTGGTTATTTTCGATCAATAAATTGCATTGTTATATTGATTTCCTTAAAGAAAATTCACAATAAATTCTAGAGCACTTAGTTACAGTAGATTTATTTATTATTATGCTGCTGTTAGACCGAAAAGGTGACTTCCCAACCACAGTTCGAGAGCACAGCAATGGTCAGAGTTGAAAAACTAATGCTAATAGTTCACCTTGTGCTTAGGAATCTATTAGAAATGATGAAGATATGGGAATATTATTAGGACATTTGCTGGATCCTTATGTTCTGGGTCCCCCATTTTCTATAGGAATTTTTCTGGCCCCGTTTTATTTGCACAATTGTTATATTATACATGTTTATTCCTTGCAAAAAATAAAGGGAATGTTAAAATAATTTCTGGCGAGTCCGTTTTTATTGTCTTATTCATTGGAATGCCTGCAGGGATTGTATATTTGGTTCCTAAGCACTGCCGATGAGGCTCTGTCCTGAGGTGGCATGAAGGCGGTTTCTTTCTGAAGCCCAATACTCATGTTGTCTTGTGCTCTCTTTCTTCCCGTCTTATATACCGGCTTCACTCTTCAAACCTTCATGTAAGCTTTATCTTCTAGTGGCAAGTTTTCTAAGCGAGTTCTCTAAAAGAATGCACATAGATTGGCGCAGTTAGAAACTCACTGGTCTAGAGTCTACTAGATCTATATCCTAATGCACTGAGAGAGTGTAAATCATAGAGGATTTCATAGCTCTTTCAGTAGTTTTCTGTATGAAGTATGAGCAGCGTGGCCTCTAGACGTAACCTTTTAGAAAAAAAGACAGTGCTTTTATTTTATGGTGTAAAGTGCTTTTAGCTCCAGGGCTCGGGACGTGAACGTGGTCAGCAAACAGTTTCTGGAGTTGAGCTTGATGTAGCTGCATCACCTGCTCAAGAGTGGTATCAAGTAATCAGGAGGCAAAGGGGTTAATAGTTTATCTCAATGGTAATGACAAGATCACAACAATTTCTTCTGGCATGGCTTTCTAGGCCAACACCTTTCATTATTTACTTAAGTGTCAATCCATCTTCAAGGAACAACTTGAGGGACTGTAAATGTCCATTTTGGTGGGAAAAAATGTAATGATATGAATTACGTGGATAGTAAAATTATAGTTCTACCCTAATACTGACTACACTCCTATAAAATGTATGATTTTGTTGTAGGCTTATGCAATGGGATATCTGAACTATACATTAAGACCTCAGGGTCACTTTCATGTATACTAAGCTACAAAATTGTCACAGACGCTTTAAAAGGTTAATATGCCCATAGTGTAAAGTCCATAAAACTACGGCCTGTGAACGAGTAAAAGTCCTCAGAGCAGGGGATATATTGGAGATAAAGAAGTGATCATGCCGGTACATTATGGATCACTATAGGATGAGTCTACAGTGGAGAAGGCTTTGATATTGGTGTGGTTGTGAATAATTGACTACCAGTCTGCTGCATCTATAGCCATCGAGATTCCAAGAAGGGAAACGAAATGAAAATGCTATAGAAGATCTCAGTCCAGGGTGGCATGGTGACTCAGTGGGTAGCACTTCAACCATACAACACTGGAGTCCTGGGTTCAAAGACAACATTTGTAAGGTGTTTGTATGTTCCCCCTGTGTTTGTGAGGGTATCCTTCAGGTACTCCCACACTCCCAAGACATACTGATAGGGAAAAAAACAAATGTCAGTTTGAAGATTATCAAAACTAACCAAAGAGAAGACTGAGAGGGGTATGATATCCTTATATAAATATGTATTGGTCTTGATATCAACAAGCAATGCAATAAATCAGCTTATTCGCTAACCCCGTGGAGGGTCAGTGCTTAGAGGTAAGGGACATGCAATTTCATCACTATTTTGCTGCTCAAGCCCCAAGGATGTGGTAATGGCCTAAAAATATTCATGACCTATCCTAAGGTAGGTAACTGGAGGCCCAAAATCGAAGCTAAACTGCAGTGACTCCACCACTATGCAGAAAACAGCGCTGTCTGCTTCGTGCTCCATTCTCTGCTTCTTAGAACAGCTATCTGATGAGGGTGCCGGGTATCAGACCCCCACAGATCTGATATTATTGATATAGATCATCCATATTTGTAGCCAAGAAGCCCTCTTTAAGTAAGTGTTAGATATTATCGATGTAAAGTACAATATACACAAGTAATGGTATTAATATAGATGTAGATCTAGGGATCTGTCTGATTACCAGTGGTGATCTAACCAATTGTGAAGGTACTGGCCAACAGGCTGGATCTGGATATTCTGTATCTTATGTCTATGGCCTCCATTATAGAACACTTTACCCACTGACTGTGGTGGACTACGTTAAACTCAAACAAGACCTAATACAAGATATAGCTTATTGCCGCTTCTAGAGACAGTCCACCGGCTGTATGTTATGTATGATTTCTGTTGTAATAATCCACATCAGGCAGACCCAACATGGCTACCCTCCCCGTCACAGGATCAGGAGTGTACATAGCGCTGATGAGCTCTGCGTACAAGGTTCTCTCTTCACAATTATTGTGCGGCAGTTTAAACATAACCATTTGCAGGAAATTGTTTTTATTTATTTGTTTACACGTGCATAAGGAGGGATTTATATTTTTCCTGCTACCTTCCCCTCGCAGCCAGGCAATCATAATGAACCGCGGGAGGTGCCATAAATATGCAAATTGCCAAGAAATTACTAGTTTTACTGATCTTACCTTTTGAATGTTAGAAAACTGGCGAATTCATTTATTCAAGGGTCGCTCCCTTATAAGAGATTATAGTATGTGGTTGTAGGTGCATTTTACAAGCACATAGGCAAAATAGGCTATTGCTTAATAAAAAATCAAAAAAAGACTCCTGTCCAGGAATAAAAATATGTATCATTGTCTTTACAGATTGCTATTGCAGGACGCAATGCGTCATTTAACTCTCTGGGGCTGCGGATGCCTTGTTTGTGCATCGTGACACCTCCCTGGGTTGAGATGTTACAGTAGGTTTACCTACAGTATTATGTTAAGCCACATGACATGCGAGTCTTATGATAAACTCAGCTCGGCTACATCTGTAAATAAGAATGCCTCTTGGCTTATCAATATGTGAGAATAACGTATTATGGTGCATGAGCTTTCAAGGCTACGCAGGTGGCTTTTGCGTGATGTGACACCGTCGTACGCCTTACTTATTAAGATTTGTGTCACATGAGATAAAGCAGTCTGATGCTATGGAAGCATATATAAATGGCAATTGAAACATTACTACGAGAAAAAAAAAATTTCAAAAATTGTAGCCGAAACAACAAAACACAGAACTGAAAATACATAGTATGATAAAAATATTGGAGGGCGCCATGTCCAAATGTGCAATGCATTGACAGTGTGAGCGTGAGTATGGAACGGGCAAAAAAAATTGGGGAAAATTATTACTCACGCTTGAAATTTTTTGCTCATTTGTGTTCATTATCGCTCGATCACGTAGGTGTCCGACAAGCCTACTAGAGTACTCGCAACTAAAACGATGCCGTATCTTTTTAACCATCGAAAAGTAACTTAAAGAGTCAAACCGAGCCTACAAGATCGTCTGACGATGGGGCAAAATTGACAGCAAATTCTCACACTGAGAATATTAGAGGGTGTTTATGATCTAGGAAGCAGCTCCTGGCATCACCACACTCTCCAAGCCTGGATTTAGCAGGATGTATTAGACGCACAAGTATTGTCACTTACCTTGGAGATACCGAGTGTAGCCATTCAGACTATTGAATCAAGAGGCTGTTTGATCTTATCTGCATCTGTGAGCTGACTGTCAACCTTTCCCGGCTGCATATTAAATCATGTATAGTAGCTATATCAAGCTGGGATGATCTGTTAATTCTAAATTTATTAACCCTTGGAGTGCAGTCATCATGTTTAATCTACTGTATCCAAAATTAGTTTTCGAAGAGTAAATCATTCAGGAAGATAAGAGCGTGATTTAGATAAGAGAACCATTAATGAGCGTTACATTAGGATAATTGAAATATACAGCCTTCAATGGCTGATGTCAGGAAAACATGAATATATACATCACGTATAGGACCTGGCACAGTAGCTATACGGTCAATGGCCTGGACCGTGATATTGGGCATTTAAGAAGAATCTATATGAATGAATCATAAAGGATCTATAATCCGTATTTTTAATAGTCCAATTTTGTTACTGCCTTGGCAATGGATTACATGAGTGATAGTCTTTGTATAGTATCTGTCTATCTAGTTATGGCTGTAAACGCTGGACTGATGGCATCTACGGAATATACAGATGTCACGTGACAATATTCAATCACCTATATGGCTCTTTTCTATACGTGCACCATATACACCTTTGTGCATAGTAATGGCAGCCTTCCCAGCTTTGATTTCAGACACAAACTGCCAAGCATGCTTCTTTTTTTTGGTAATCACGTGTCTGATTTGCCTCTAATGTATCCTAATAACAATTTTAGCATTCAGATGAAGCGATTTCATTCTGTGACTGCCTTTTCTATTAGATTTGATTTTGAGAAGCCCCAGTGGGTGCCTCCGAGGCAGAGATCTATCTGTGAGGCTGCAGCCGATTCAATAGCAGCCTGAGCTAACCTTGACCTTTCACTAGACCCTGCTCCATCTGGTGCCAGCCTGTTTTTTTTTTTCCCTTACTCCTTCTTCTTGCTTCATACATTGATCACGGCGAAATCGAGCTTCTCATCTCCTCCAAGGGCTAGGGAGACTCGAAAGGACAGCACATTTCAATATATGGAAATGATAAAGCCTCTTATGCAATCATAAATCTACATGCAGTCTTGTGATTTGATATTTCACTCACCTCTATCTATTTCTCTGCCCACATCTCGGAGATGTAAAAGCATAGACACAGATCATAGGACACTATTGGGCTCGCATTACTCAAAAGGAAATGGGAAAACAGCGGTATTTACAGGATGTATATGTAAAATGCCGGAGAAATAAGATCTTTTTGCATTGATACCTGGGTGGGCACGATGGGCACCCTTCCTTATTAGAGTAAATAAAAAAACATTGCTTCGATGCGGGCGTGAAAGAAGATTAATGACATTTTTAAGGCATTTTATTGCTTGGTGCTGTCATAAATGTGCATAATGAAGGGGCTCAGAGATATGTTAGGAACTCACAGCGACTGCATGTGCATCATTAGTTCAGTTCCTGCTACCAGGTTAAAAACTGGGAGCTTGTATTCCCCTACAATACCTATGACATTGATTGCCTGCTCATGTCTTTAATATGTTTTTGTCTTGATCAAAGCTAGAGATGCAGAATAGGAGGGAGGGGGGGAGTCAGATGAGTCACATGGGCAGACCATGGGCAGCAGCAGCAGCTCAAAGGAAATTGACTGACTGGCCGCTTGGGCGCATTTCAATATATGGAAATGACCAGGGGCTTCTGCAATAAATCAACACCCAGCACTGTCATTTTCCCAGTTTTGCAACATATTCCTCGCCTCTTTATTCCAAGCAGTCCCTTTCTTCTCTGGGCTCTGTTAATTGGAGCTCACTGTCACGGATTTCCAGCACATGCAGTATAGTTGTGCGGGTGATTTTTTGTGTGCGTGTGTGTGTTTGTTTGATGTATGCATTGCATATAGCACACTGTTTCATATTTGACATCTGCTTTCATAGCAAAGGTAGAATATACAGAGGAGATTTTTTTTTTTCTGTAAGACAGCTCCTAGTGCAAAAAAATTCCATCTATATTTCCATAGTACATAGGATATAGTGTATATTTATTACACCGCGCGCATCCGGGTCCGAGGATTAATTACTTCATATTGCTTTCCGCACTTTAAATCATTACCATAAGGTTATGGCGCTCAGAGGGAAAAAAACAATCTACTTGAATAACCTTTGTAGTATCTTGTCAATTTAAATGGAAGGCACAACAAGATTCCTAGAAGAGGGTTTCTATTTAATTCAAGTCTTTTTGATCTTTTCTTCAGAAAACCAGAAACATGGTATTTCCCACTGGCCATGTGCACGAAAGGCATATACAAGGTCAGCGGTCATCACCCTTTAAAACTCTGATCCTAATTAATTATATTCCGAGGGGTCTGTTTAAGCAATATGACAGATATAGGGTATTAACTCTCTATGGTCCGCAGCCTACACAGCCCACAGTAATTGTATACTAGTTACCAGCCATGTCAGACATGATTTACATGCAGAGCAGAGAAGGATCCGTTGTTAAAATGATCACTGTATCTTTTTTTTTTTTTTATCCGCAAGCTGATAGAGAAATTATTATTTGGCATTATTGTTTTTATTAGGCTTTTCTACATCTGCTGCTCCCATAAATATGTTACCTAATAACCTCTGGCAAATTTTATATTCAGCCGGCAATTCTCCTGTCCAGGAGTTTATTTCTTAATTATTAGAACATATTTTACATGGTTTATGTTAGCCGGCATATTTTCCCGTTCCCTCCACACGCATAATCACAAAACAGGTCTCAATTATATGCACAGGTAATCAATTTAACCTGGTAGTGGACTGGATGTCACATTGCACAGCACAAAAGATAACATCATTAAAATGGGCAAAAATATTACAAAATGATATATATAGGCGAAAAGTATTTTAGAGAGATTATTCACCTAAATGTAATATCGGATTAATAATGCCGGCTGGAATGGAGAACAGCATGGTGTGACTGCTGCCTGTCTGCCCTTCACTTTACTACAAATCTAATGTAGTGCTGCAGACACGCAACTTCATTTCTACAGCCTTTATACGTGGTGGTCAAGCAACACTTCCCTAGCAACCAGTTTGTCAAATCACTTAGGTCAGCAGTCACAAGCAGAAGTCAGGAAGCTTAGGAGCACTTAAAGGGATTCTATCAGTAGAATCCTTTTTTTCAGGCCTACCACGTCGGAATAGCCTTAAGACTTCTCCACGTCTTCAACGACTGCGCGTGTGCGGTGGCCATTTTACAGTTGACTCTTACGCGATTGTCCATTCGGCCACAGGAAAATGGCCACCGTACATGTGCAGTGGGTGCTTTCGGTTGAAGACGTGGAAGAGAGGCAAAGATGGAGGCGTAGCTGGAGAGTCTGCAGGCAGCACAGGGGACGCCCCCAGTGCTGTCTGGAGACTCATTTGCATACAGTAAGAAACGTGAATATCACTGGAACGGCGGCACGGAGAAGATATCTAAAGGTAGGGGAAGGCCTGATGATAGAATCCCTTTAAAAGGAGTATGTCAGGCCTAAAATGTCTTCTCAATCAATAATAGTGACATGTAGGGGTTTTTAATACCTTTGTAGCCACAAACTATATAGGGAATGGAGAGATAATCGATTTTTTATGTATATGCAAAAATATATATGTATATGCAAGTGCATGTAGGGCCTTTTTCAACTCTGTGGTTGCTTCAGCCATCTTTTTCAGTGTGGCCTGCTGGGGGAGCAGTATATCAACCAGGGACAGAAATAGACTTGACAGGCTGATCAGAAGGGCCAGCTCTGTCCTGGGGAGGCCCCTGGACAAAGTACAGGTGGTGGGTGACAGAAGGATACTGTCCGTGGTGACCTCCATGCGGGAGAACAAATCCCACCCCATGTATGAGACCTTGATGGCACTTAGCAGCACTGTAAGTGACCGTCTGCTTCACCCCAAGTGTGAGAAGGAAGCGATATCGCAAGTCCTTCCTTCCAACCGCGACCAGGCTGTATAATCTACATCAGTCCAAGCGAAGATCACTCCGCACAGAAAACTAATGATTATGATTATGAAGTCTTCCTTCTTCTTCTGTTCCTTAGCTGCTATGGACTCCTAGTATATCTTCTCTTCACAGCATATGTGTGTCTACTTCTGTAATATATTACTGTGTATTATCCTGTATCTGTATTACTATGCTGCTGTAACATACTGAAATTTCCCTACTGTGGGACTATTAAAGGATTATCTTATCTTATCTTATCATGGGAAGATGGTTACCAAGGTTTGCCTATTATTGGTATATTATTGTTTATGAGGTATTTTGGATTAGATAACGTCAATCACATTTTTCTTCATCTCTCTTACTATCACATATCTCCAAATATTAGAAATTCCATTTGCAGGATATTTATTACTTTTTTAAGTGGCTAGAAATTGTGTGATTCATTTTGGGATTCATCTAATAGCCAGTATGTCTTCCATTCTGAAGAATCTAGTTTGTCCATGTTTTACAGCCCATTGATTTCAACGGGCACCATTTACTGCTTATTTCTACCTGGGCATTGAACACTTGTCACCATGTTAGAACATATTGTGACCAATTTAGTCTTAGGGTGCCACAAGGGTTTTATAGAATTACCTAATCTTCTGAGCATTTATTTTACCTGCCTTAGACATTAACAGATTATTATTCCATGTAGTTATCATTAGAGATGGGTAAACCAGTTTGGATGAAACCTGATTTCACCCTAATTTTCGACCCCTTTCTTTTGGGATTCATCACCCACAAGTCACTATTAAACTCTGGGGTCTCTTCAGACACAAGACTATAATAAGTGGGGACCAAGGGCAGGCAGGGCAACAAGATAACCTTTAATTATAACCATTATATTCATCTTGCCTTACCTCTCATGGCCTTCCACATGATACTCATCAGACTCATCAGTGTCATCTTCTCTAGCCTCCTGGTTATGTCATGAAGTCCAGGGACACTTACTTGTGATTGGGCACCAGATATAATATGGGGTGAACCAATGTAATGATGCTGAGATGCAGAATAGGTGAGGCAAGGTGAGTATAATGGTTTATTATGCTGCCGTACCTTCCCTGGGCGCCCAATTTATTAGAATCTGAGATGTGACGAGACCCCAGAGTATAACACAGTATTAGCTCTTCTGGTTCACACCAAACATGTTTGACTGGAAATGAATAGCCAAACGTCAAAATTCATCTAAACCAGTGGTTCTTAACCGAGGTTTGATCGAGCCCTAGGCCATATGCACGGTTCATTTTGTATACCAGTAAAAAAACATATACCTATGTCTTGAATTTGAAAAAAAATCATATTTGATTTATCACTAAAGAAGGGTTCGGTGAATGTGCTTATGAAACTGGTGGATTCGGTACCTCAAACAAGGTTAAGAACCACTGATCTAAACAAATCTTATGAGGTTCACCAATTCTATACATCATTTATATTTTCTGTCCCTAGGATGTTTTGTAAATTTCCTTAAGAAGGTCGCAAATGGTCAAGAATGTACATGCTTTCATGTAAATCGGTAAGTCCAACATGGTATTAAAACTTTTACCCAGTTTCCGGGTCAGTAACATTTTCTCAATAGTAATAGTTATGTTCTATCATACTTTTATATATTTAAGGGTTTGTACCTGTGAATATTCTTTGAAAACAGCAAAGTGTTATCACATCTTTTGGCTTTAACCTTTATCTAGGCCAGCCCATGACTAGTCCAAGTGAGAAACAACTACTTGTGAGTAGACTTTATGATGGTGTGAGTTAGGGATAGTAAAGACAATTTTTTGTATATTGATATTTCTTTTGTGGGTTTATTATAAAGCTGGGATTGAGATTGTACCTCAATGACACCAAAGATATGATTGTTTTTATAGCATCAGTATAACATATATAAGAGGTTAAACAAGATTTCTGAGAGCTCAAAGAATTTCCGTTAAGTACATACAGGAAATGGGCCCCATTTGAGGTGAAGGCCTGGAGGGACATCAACAGCAAGGGCTATAATATCTTCTACCAAAACATATGTCTTAAATCAATAGATCTTCATGACTAAAGTCCAGATTAAGATTTTTTTCTGTGGTCACAACAAGCAGCTTTCAAAGGAAACTTAGCACAACCTCACCACCCACTGATTCAGAAGATATATTTGTATTGTTAAGATACGAGTTCACAGCTAGATTTCAAATGTCATAGCCCAAACAGATTCACCCATAAAGGTGTGTATGAGGTTCTTGTTTGACTTCACTTGAGGAATAAAAACTCTCTAGAACCTCATTGCACCAATGACCCATGAAATGATCGATTCATTGGAGAAATAAGAGAAGATGGAGAACCCAACGAAAACTTCTCTAAACTATTGATGTTGAGCTATTGGTTAGAAATAAAGCTCTGGAAAGTGAATCCTATACCAAATCTTTCCAGTATGGTTCATTGCCATGTCTATTCCACACAGTGTTTGCTTTTTCTGTTGATACTATGGAGCACGCTATTAGTAAGGATATACAAGAGTCAAAATCTATGTGATCTTTTCTTGACGTTCGCATTAAAACTCTAAGCATAACCTATGACATGTATCTACATATACAGTAAGGACTACATGCGATAATATAGCATAAATTAATAATAGATATATGCGTATTGTCTTATATACTGTAGTTAGATAGATAACTGGATACAGTTTTTGAAGCCAAAACCAAGAGTGGATTGAAAAATAAGAGAAGTAGCATTTGCCTGTTATACTTTTTCTCTTAGTCTGGCCTCAAAAACTGCTTGCAAAAACTTGATTTTGTAAATTCACCTTCAGACATACAGGTATTAATAGTGAGTGAAGATTTTGAACCACAGGTGACGTCTTCTTTGATTGTAGTCATTAATTCTCCCTTTTCTTCTCTATCTTGCCCAGATCGCACTGAAGACTTCTTAGCCACAACTCTGCACAGTTTATTATCCAGACAACAGGTCACTGATATTCTGCACATTTGGTAGTCCTCAGGACTAAAGTGGCCTAAAGGTCTATGAGAGAGAATATTGACAGGCCTGGGTTATACATACAGTTGAAAATGGTGACGCATTTCAGAGTCTACCGTAGAGGTACTTTTTTCCATTATGGTTGAAGCATCTGCTGATTCCCATAATTTATACAAGATATTAATCACGAAAGGTAAACTATTACTATATATAGTAAATTTTCACAGTGTCGTATCATTATTATATGTACACGTGTGTCATGGTAATTGGTAAAACCAATACTGAACTGGACGATTCATAGTCAAGACGTCTCCTGTGAGAGATCCTAGTACAAGGTAAGTGATAATGGCCATGAGAAGGAAAAATGGAGAAATTAGTTTGCTGGCTGACTTGAATATGGGGTTGATGGAAGTATTAGGATTTGTGGGTAAAGCAGACGCGTCTAGAGGGTTAATTTCTATGGTCTGTCAGGGTATCTTGGATCGTTGTTTGGATGGCCCTATGTCGGAGGTGAAGGCTAAATGGGAGAGAGATGTGGGACTGCTGCTAACTGCAGACTGGGAGACTAGGATGGGATCATCAAGTCTTTTATCTATTAATGTGCTACAATGTTGTTCACAGCTATTCCTAGTGCATAGAGTATATAGGACCCTGACACTGCTACTGAAAATGAGCCTCAGGGGAGTCGATAAATGTCTACAATGTGGGAATGATGGGGTAGATCATATGTTTTGTAGTTATGGAGAGTTGGAGAGGTTATGGAGAGATTCTCAGGGGCTTATTCTCAAATTGTATGGTGTTTGGCAACCAACGAGTCCAAAGCTAGAAGTGTTGAGTTGTTTCGGGGATGAGGAAGGGGACAGTATGGAGCAGTTGCAAAATTTTATATTGGTCCAGAAAATAATTACTAAACATTAGCTGGATTAATTCCCTCCTAGAATGGGAGAAGTGGTACTCGCTCTAAATGGAACAGAAGGTCTACATAAAAAGAGGGGTGCTACAAAAATTTAAAAAAAACTGGAGAAAATTGCCAGATCACCGAGGGCTGGAAACGAGAGATATTTTACAAAATAGATTATCTACATTGGGGAACATGCTATTGGGAGTAACTGGAGGTAGAGTGGGTCTTGCAGATGGTGGAGAAGGAGAGGAGAGTTTAGTTAGCTGGTTGACAAACCGTGTGTAGGGGTGAAAGCTCCCTGAGAGGGATTACATTGTGCGGATGAATGGACAATTCTTCATATGCTTTCCTTTATTGCTGACCCAGAAATTACATACTAATTGACCCATTTGCCAAATTGTGTGGACTTCAACTATCTATTGGGACTGCATTACAAATATCTGTATCATATGCGCCTTATGTACCTGATGAAGGGGTTCACCTGAAACGTTGTACTGTACTAATAAAGAAATGATTAATTGAAGCATTACTACAGTCTGGAGTGCAGTTCTACTGTATATTGTATAAATTGGAGTTTGTCCTATGGTGGGGAGGTGGTCCGCCTTCATCAGAACCAGCACCCGTGAAGCTAGTGTTACACCTGTATGCTGCCTCCATACATTGTTGTGTTCAATTAGGGATGAAGGGGGGCTTGGTTTGAGAATTTTAAGTGTATTTCTTTGCAACTTTTTCCTTTATATTCTGTGTGCCTTAATAAAGTTTGGCTTGATTTAAAAAAAAAAAAGTGTCTACTCAATTGACAGCTCAAATTTAAGTGGACGGAAAAACTACAACTGTTGTGTGTCAT
Source organism: Leptodactylus fuscus (assembly GCF_031893055.1). NCBI lineage: Eukaryota > Metazoa > Chordata > Amphibia > Anura > Leptodactylidae > Leptodactylus > Leptodactylus fuscus. The sequence continues at coordinate 51,024,795 of NC_134267.1, read as the reverse complement.
TACTATTTTTTTTTTTATTTTACTTTACCATTACTTTATATTATTACTATTTCTGTGACACATTTTAAGCTTTTAAACAGAGTGACAATACAAAATACTGTATATAAGAGGCAGATTACACGGATTCCACGTCTTTCACTGTCATCGTTACGAACCTGCAAAGTATTTCCCACAATTCCCCTTAGTAATCTGACTTTGACACTCCGTATAACTTGTTTGTGAGACTTGTCAGCACTTGTCGTCTTAAGTGATTCTCAATTAATATGTATAGAAAACCTATTATATTTTTCCACTGAGGTTAAATTTAAGATGTTTAGGGTGCCTTCCTAACATACTTTCACAGCACTTCAATATACGGTACTTGCATCGAGTAGAATTTGGGGACATCTGTATTTTTTTTTAGAAGATAAAGGGATTTCCAGGCAGTAGTAAATATAGTGCAGTAATATTTTTCAGTTTCATTAAAAGGCTTGTTCACACCTTCTGTTTTATGTATTTTAACACATTTTTTTCAAGCAGGGAATTTTCCATTTGAAGAGAGATGATGACGGTAGGAGGTAAGACGGATCATTTATAAGGCAGACAATGGAAAGAGCTTTTTGTTTCACACATAGTGCAACTACTTGGTGATACCAGAAACAATATGTATTTTACTAACATGGAAACACAGATGATGGAAAATAACTACTCATTTCAGTGTTCAGATTTAGACATTGTCCTTCCCAACCGTTCTTGATTCTAGCCCCCTGAAGACCTTCACGACCCATCCATTTCACATATGGTGCAGGTAAAAGCAATCTAGTAGAAAGACTGTTCTTAAAATGAATTTGATGATAAATGTCAAAAATAAATGTACACGGCATATTAGGGTCCATTCACACGGAGTAACGTGCCGCGTGATGTGGCACGTATACAGCGTGTGAGACTTTGCGCGCCGTAAAAGCTCCCATTGATTTCAACGGGAGCCTGGATCGTATATGCCGCGTTATTTTGCGGCCGCAAAATCACAGCCGCAAAATAACGCGGCGTATACAATTCAGGCTCCCATTGAAATCAATGGGAGATTTTACGGCGTGCAGTCTCGCACTCCGTATACATGCCACATCACACGGCACGTTACTCCGTATGAATGGACCCTAATGTAATATTAAAGTAGTACCTTAAGAGATAAGACAAGCAAATACATAGTGCAGGGTACACAATACCTCAAAGGAAACACATATTCAGTATATCATGATGAACTGGATCCTCAGGTACCACCAAATAACATCCAAACCCTTAGGCTAGGTTGACATCTACATTGCAGCCTCAATTTTTCTGTTCCGTCAAATGAGCTAAAAAAAAAGAGAAAAATGGATCGGTCTAAACATTCAGTTACTTCAATGGATTTTATTCCAACTTCGATTGCTCGCAGCTTACATCTGTTTTGTCAGTTCCAAGACATTAAGATAGTTTCAAACTAGCATTGTAATGTCCACTGATGTGCCACGCCAGAGCATCAGAACAACGGACATTAAAACTGCCAAATTGACAGACTCAAATGGAAGACTTTGTATCATAGGCAGTATTGTTCAAATAAAAATGAAGGTCACTTACGTCTCCTTCCATCTGACAGATCAGAACAGTGGACATTACAACTATGTTTACAGCTGAGGGTCCCGGCAGTTGCCATTACTTTCTAAATAAATTGGATTTTCTAATTCTTTCAGTAGTTCTATATTGGCCTACATAACTGAGTACGTTTCGGCTCTACAGAACAGATAGGTGTACATTTTGTAAACCATTCAGATCACTGGCGTCATTCTTCAGCACATAAACCATAACACCAAAAAGAACTGAACAATTAGACCAAATTTAGACAGTAAGGGTGCATTCACACTTCGGATACACTGACTGATTCTGAACGTTAAAACACATTCAGAATCAGCACGTATAAAGCAGATCCCACTCATTTCAATGGGAGCCGGCATACGAGCGCTCCCCATTGAAATGAATGGGCTGCTTTTTTCTCTATGGGCCCCTTCACATGGCGTAAGCGCTCGGCTCATTCCGAGCCGTACACGCGAGCGCTTCTAACTTCCCATTCACTTTAATGGGACTGCTCGTAGAGGAAAAAGCAGCCCATTCATTTCAATGGGGAGCGCTCGTATGCCAGCTTCCATTGAAATGAATGGGATCTGCTTTATACGCGCTGATTCTGAACGTGTTTTAATGGTCAGAATCAGTCAGCGTATCTGAAGTGTGAATGACCCTTATACTGTAATTCAGCTATGTACAGGAGCCATAAACTTAGTAACTAGTACAGCACTGGATAATATCAGAACTAAACAGTGTAATCATACTCGTCAACTTTCCCAAAATGTCCATGAGGCCCCCGAAAAAAGGGGTGACCTCCTGGACCTCTGAGAGTCTTGGAGGAGCCGGCAAATAACCTGGTCCAGTGAAATGATCCCACATCTTCTTCATCCTTATACATGTAAAGAGGGCACTTTATGTTCCAATCGTGGTGCGAGAAAGGGACCATCTCACAAGTGACATGTCCTAACAAGTGCCATGTTTTGACAAGTGCCATGTACCAAATGGAGGCATGGTTCCACCAGATGTGCAACTTACGGTGTTGACAATGAGGGTAATATTTCATCCATAAAACAATTGAGGACAGTTTCCCTGCTTCCCTTCTAATCCAATTCTTGGCACCACCATACAGAGTCAGTTTGGCATTGCTTTAGGCTATGTACAATCATTTTCTAAATAATACTTTCATTTTATGTATGGGGTGTCATTTTGGAGCTATCCTGAAAATATTTAAAGAGCAAGAATTTACCAGCAGATTTACAGTATATACATATAAGATGCCATATAGGAAACATGATCATCATAAGTAAGAGAAAAATCTTTAGCGAATAACTCATGGTTAGAAGGAGGACCACATAAAAGGATACTAAAATGGCAGAACAATTTTACTGCAAAGATCTATTTCTAATAAGAGTGAGACTTGTGATATTGGGCACTACTGTTTCATCATCCTATTGATTTTACTTATCTGTTAGCTGGAGGCCGTTAATTTGAGTGGAGCTTAGGGATTAGGCCTGAACATATCAGGAAAAAGATGAAGAACCACTTTAGCAATCTTTAAGATTTTCTGGGGATAGAGATGATTTGGACAAAAGTAATAATTCTAAAAACTAAATGACCAATTGAGAGCATGTAATTGATTCCTAGGACCGTTTGTCCTCTAGAATACCTATATTGAGTCTATCTGGATATTAGTTTATTAGTAGTGCAGAGGCCTTTTCGGTTTAGTTAATGTAACCAACAACCTATAGTAGCTTTGTCGTCTTTAAAAAATATTTAAAAAATGTCATTTAATTATTATCATAGGATAGTAATAAATCCCGTAATAAAAGTATTCAGTTAAAGGAGAACTGTACACGATATGTGTCTCCTTTTCACATTTTAAAGGTCCCCTTACATAGTTCTCCAATTTAAGATTGAGAATAATATGAGTTTTATTTCTACACACATGAACTGGGACATTGTTCTACTTGGTCAGCAGGCAGCAGACACTGTTCCATTGGATCACCAGAGATAGGACACAATGTCTTTAGATCATCACTTGACACTGCACTGTTAGGTCAATAGTGACCAGACGATACATGGGCCAGAATGAAGATGGCTCTTCCCACACTTTGGAACCCAGTGCTTTAATCTGGGACACATGGCATCTGAATCTTGGCATGTAATGGCCACTGCAAGCAAAATGTGCTGCCAGACAAGGCTTCCCGCAATGACAGAATTCATACTTTTGACAATCTGCTAGCTTACTTTAAAAAGTGTTTTTTGTAATACAGTCCCTATGGCATTTTTGCTGTTTACCCTAAGCTTTTCCTTTAAAGGGGCTATGAAGGAAAAAATAAAGATTGCTAATGCATTCCCTACACTGGATAAATTCACTTACTAACATACTAGTACATCAAAAAGCTATGGACTGTTGCTCAATGGCCAAAGGTGTTTTCAAATGAAAGTAAATTTTACATTCCATTTGGACATCAAGGTCCCAGAGATGGTGGAAGAGTAGAGAGGTCGTTGTACACAATCCAAGCTGCTTGAGGTCTAGTGTGAAGTTTCTACAATCTGTGATTGTTTGGGGAGCCATGTCATCTGCTGGTGTAGGTCTACTGTGTTTTATCAAGACCAAAGTCAGCACAGCCGTCTACTAGGAAATTCTAGAGCACTTCATGCTTCCCTCTGTCCACAAGCTTTTTGGAGATGGAGTTTTCATTTTCCAACAGGACTTGGTACCTGTCCACACTGCCAAAAGTACCAATACCTGGTTTAGTAACCACAGTATCACTGTGCTGGATTGGCCAGCAAACTCGCCTGAGCTTAATCCCATAGAGAATCTATGGGGTATTGTCAAGAGGAAGATGAGAGACCCCAGACCCAACAATGCAGACGAGCTGAAGGCTGCTATCATACAACCTGGGCATCCATAACACCTCTGCAGTGCCACAGGCTGATCCCTCCATGCCACATTGATGCCGTCATTCATGCAAAAGGAGTCCCCACTAAGTATTGAGGACATTTACTGGACAGACTTTTCATTTGGCCAACATTTCTGTGTTAAATTTATTTTTTTTTACAGTTGGTCTTACATAATATTCTAATTTTCTGATAATGACTTTTGGGCTTTCCTTGGCTGTAAGCCATAAATCATCAACATTAACAGAAAGAAACACTTGAATGAGCTCACTTTTTTGTAATGACTCAATATAATATTTGGCGGGCACTTTTTCAATTGAATTACTTAAAAAAAAACAAAAAAAACTTTTTGATGATATTCTAATTTATTGAGATGCACTAGTATAATAGAGGCAGAAAATCCACAAAGGAAAACACTGCAGACTTTCTGTAAAAAAACGCTGTGGAAAAAAAACACAATACGTTTCCACAGCAGTCTTTTTTACAGCATTTTCTGGCTTATGTTCTATCCCCGAAACATCGATTGCTGATTTCACTTAAAGAGTTCAAATGGATGTGTGACAATATTAAATGTCATAGTTACTAGATATCTGGAGAATGTTCATTGATCCAGGGATGTATTGTAAATGTCACATTTTCTGATACAACAAAATTTTTCCTTAAAATGGATTATTGGTTTCTAACTTATGAAGTTTTAGACTTCCTCTGGATGAACACTGCAGGACAGTAGGCCTCCCTTGTGCAGGACAGTAGGCTAAACTGCAAGACTCCTTTGTGCAGGACAGTAGGCCGAACTGCAAGACTCCTTTGTGCAAGACAATAGGCCAAACTGTAGGACTTACTTTGTGCACGACAGGTTGAACTGCAGGACTTCATTTGTGCAGGACAGTAGGCTGAACTGCAGGACTCCTTTGTGCAGGACAGTAGGCCAAACTGCAGGACTCATTTGTGCAGGACAGAAGGCCAAACTGCAGGACTTCCTTTGTGCAGGACAGTAAGCCGAACTGCAGGACTTCCTTTGTGCAGGACAGTAAGCCGAACTGCAGGACTTCCTTTGTGCAGGACAGTAAGCCGAACTGCAGGCCTTCCTTTGTGCAGGACAGTAAGCCGAACTGCAGGACTTCCTTTGTGCAGGACAGTAGGCTGAACTGCAGGACTCATTTGTTCAGGACAGAAGGCCAAATTGCAGGACTTCCTTTGTGCAGGACAGAAGGTTGAACTGCAGGTCTTCCTTTGTGCACGACAGTAGGCTGAACTGGATGGACACATGTCTTCTTTCAGCAATGGGGAAGAGAGAAACAGACGCAACAGAGTCTGCAAAAGATATTGATGCTGCTTAGGAAAGATAATAAGTCGACATCAGGGAGGGACATGTCAATCATACTCCCCCAGGGGGTGTGACAGAGCGATGACGGCGTGACTAGCTAAAGGTTGTGCCCTCTCCCCTGTACTAGATACGGGGGAAGGGCACAACCCTTCTCAGGTTTTGCAAGCTTAAAACTTTACTTTTCTTCAAAAGAAAGGTTAGTGAAGGGTGTCATAGGGAAGGTGGTAACTTGATGCTGCTTCTACTCGAGCCTGTTTAAGGTAGGAAATCTCCTGTCAGGTTTCCTTTAAGTATGTATTATCAAAATATCTTGCATTGAAAGAGTTAAAAGTCACAGTGACTGCTTTGTCTGGTCCGGCTTTTGATTTCATCGCCCGTAAAACTTCTAAAAGGAAATAAACTTGGTCCCAGTTCTCTGCCATGGCTAAAGCTGCTCACTGAACAGCAAACTCCAGCAGTTTCTTGCCTTCACTTTCTTCCAGTAACTGGGCTTCATATTACCAATTGTGAGCTTCCCTAATTCTTCACATAAATGAACAAAACATAGTTTGTGGTGAATAAATGATTGACAACATATGTCATCATTCCAGCATGCTACATTAAGCTTTATACTACAAAGATGAGGAACCCAAGCTTAAAATTATTTATAATTATACCATAGTCAACTGCATTGTCTAACTTTCCATGTCATAGACCTTCTCAGAAATGCTCTACATACCAAAAAATGTTATTATTTTATATTATATGGTTCCTCTCGCTGGTTGCTCATCATAACATACTAAGAGTAAGATTATATACTATAAAAGGAAATTTGTAGTTTCCCTTATGCAATCCTTTAATAGAATCACCCCATCAAGACAACCTATTTTCTAAATACAGTCAGACCGAACAGCTGAAATCTTTCAGCCTACGTTCACATTCTCAACCATTTTGTACCCGAGGGGATTCCTTTTTCATGGATCCCTCATACACTGCAGTGTATGGAGGGATCTGTAAAAACGGACAAAAATAGAGCATGACCCATATTCTGACAGTCTGTTACAATGGACCATCAAAATATCAGTCATGTGTATTGGTGTTACGTTCGTGTCTGTGCCCAGACCCAGAATCTGGACTGCAGACTGCACCGCTAAGGGAACGGGGAAGGAGACTATCCAGGGGCGGATCCAGGGCCCGGCGAGCCGGGCAACCGCCCGGGGCCCCGCACTTAGCAGGGCCCCGCGGCGCGGCCGGGACCTAACAAAATGGTCCCGGTCGACATGTCCCAACTCCAACTGAGCTCAGCGTTAAAGCAGGAGCTGAGCTCACAGCTCCTGCTTTAAACGCCTATGTATTTCAGCTCATCGGCGGTAGGACGCCGATGAGCTGAATGCATAGGCGTTTAAAGCCGGAGCTGTCACAGCTCAGCTCCAGCTTTAACGCTGTGCTCCGGCATTTGTAGCCGCAATGTGATGACGTCATCACATCGCAGCTACAATATGTGTATGAGGGAGAGAGTTGCGGGGGAATGAGGAATGGTGAGTGTGTGTGTGTGTGTGTGTGTGTGAGAGAGAGAACGTGAGAACGGCATGACACTGGGGCAGATGGAGGGGGAGAACGGCATGACACTGGAGCAGATGGAGGGGGGAGAATGGCATGACACTGGGGCAGATGGAGGGGGAGAACGGCATGACACTGGGGCAGATGAAGAGGGGGAGAGAACAGCATGACACTGGGGCAGATGGAGGGGGGAGAATGGCATGACACTGGGGCAGATGGAGGGTGGAGAATGGCATGACACTGGGGCAGATGAAGGGGGGAAGAACAGCATGACACTGGGGCAGATGGAGGGGGGAGAATGGCATGACACTGGGGCAGATGGAGGGGGGAGAATGGCATGGCACTGGGGCAGATGAAGGGGGGAAGAACAGCATGACACTGGGGCAGATGGAGGGGGGAGAATGGCATGAGACTGGGGCAGATGGAGGGGGGAGAATGGCATGACACTGGGGCAGATGGAGGGGGAGAATGGCATGGCACTGGGGCAGATGAAGCGGGGAAGAACAGCATGACACTGGGGCAGATGGAGGGGGGAGAATGGCATGACACTGGGGCAGATGGAGGGGGGAGAATGGCATGGCACTGGGGCAGATGAAGGGGGAAGAACAGCATGACACTGGGGCAGATGGAGAGGGGAGAATGGCATGACACTGGGGCAGATGGAGGGGGGAGAATGGCATGACACTGGGGCAGATGGAGGGGGGAGAATGGCATGGCACTGGGGCAGATGAAGGGGGGAAGAACAGAATGACACTGGGGCAGATGGAGGGGGAGAACGGCATGACACTGGGGCAGATGGAGGGGGGAGAATGGCATGACACTGGGGCAGATGGAGGGGGGAGAATGGCATGACACTGGGGCAGATGGAGGGGGGGAGAACAGCATGACACTGGGGCAGATGAAGGGGGGGAGAACAGCATGACACTGGGGCAGATGGAGGGGGAGAATGGCATGACACTAGAGCAGATGACGGGGGGGAATGGCATGACATTGGGGCAGATGAAGGGGGGAGAACGGCATGACACTGGGGCAGATGAAGGGGGGAGAACGGCATGACACTGGGGCAGAGACGGGGGGGAATGAAACTGTGGGCAGATAAAGGGGGAGAATGGCATGAAACTGGGGACAGAGATAGAGGGGGGGACATGAAACTAGGGGTAGATGAAGGGTGTATATGAAAATGGGGGGGAGATATAATTTACGGGTGACTGTAGGAGGATTATACTGTGTGGAATCACATGAAAATTGAATGAGAATGGGTGGAGTCCACATAAAAGTGGGTGGGGCCTAATTTTCTGTTTTGTTCCCTCTTTCTAGTCTTCAACAGTTGGGAAGTACAGGTTAGAAGTGCGAGACCCCCAGTAAGTAGGGCCCCGCCAAAGTCAATTGCCCAGGGCCCCGCAAACCCTGGATCCGCTACTGAGACTATCCCTGATGTTACGGCGGCTAGCTAGGCCCTGCCTGCGGATGGTGGTCAGCTGTTTCCAAGCTAGCCTTGGTCCCGACAACTCCTGGCTATCTAACACGAAGGCCTAGCCGACAGGGCGAGAGCTACAAGAGAGCTAGGGACTGGTGATACTAAGGTGGTCACCCCTGCGGAAACCAAGGTGCAGCTGCAGACAAAACAAAAAGGATGGGATGTGCTGGACAACAGACACGCAGCACAACACAATGCTTCACTTGGTCTGATGTAGATTATACAGTCTGGTTGCGGTTGGAAGGAAGAACCTCCGATAGCGCTCCTTCTCACACTTGGGGTGGAGCAGACAGTCACTTACAGTGCTGCCAAGTCCCATCAGGGTCCCATACATGGGGTGGGATTTGTTCTCCCGCATGGAGGTCACCATGGACAGTATCCTTCTGTCACCCACCACCTGTACTGGGTCCAAGGGGCTCCCCAGGACAGAGCTGGCCCTTCTGATCAGCCTGTCAAATCTATTTCTGTCCCTGGTTGATATACTGCTCCCCCAGAAGGCCACACCGAAATACTGTAGACAAAAATGTGTCACAAGGGCATAACAGCAAAACTGAGAAAAAATTTCACAGCACAATATAATCAACAACCAACCGTGTGAAAAGGAAAAAGTGAAGCGGTATTTACATTCAATATGATCAACGCTTCTTGGTTTTGCAGATTTCCTCTGTGGACTTTCTGCTTCCATTCCATTTTCTATAGGGAAAACACTGGCATTTCCCTAGGTATAATTGACATGCTGCGATTTCCAAAATCGCAACAGTTTTTGAAATCGCATAGTGTCCGCTGCACATATTTCACTGTGCGGTGCACACAACTCTCATTGAACGTTTTGTACACAGTGATCAGGAAGGCAGGGACGCCGACTCCCCAGTTACAGCAAGCTCCCCACTTCTGCAGCTGCACAATTTTGTTCGGCTGCTTAACTCTGCAAGGATGTGTGGTACGTCCTTGCAGAGTCAAATGTGGACTGCCCGGATGAATATAATTGAAGGGTGACTAGTTAAGTATGTCAAATGCGTATAATAGCTAAATTGGTTAAAATCTCAAGGCTCTTTGGATCACTGGAATCAATATAAAACATCTGCGATGATTAGTTTGCCAGGCGAGCCAAATTAAAGAAAACCTACTTAAGGCCGAGGCCCACGTGGCGGAAAAGCCGCTGGAAAAATCATGGTGTTTTACAGTAATTGCAAAGTGGATGGGATTCTTGCGAATCATATGCCCACTTTACAGGAAAAAACGCAGTGCAGACATGCTGCGATTTCCAAAACCGGAAAGTCGCAGCATGTCAATTATATCTACGGAAACGCCGGTGGCTTCCCCATAGATATAATTGTAACAGAAAACCCGGGGAGGAAAACTCTGTGAACTTTCTGTTTAAAGCGCTGCGGGAAGAACCGCAATGTGTTCCCTGCTACGGTTTTTCCCGCGGCGCTTTATAGCTGAGGGGCCCCACGGGGTGGAAACTCCACAGAAAAAGCATGGCATTTTACATTTAGGACTTATTTTGTACTGTGACATGCATAATGTTTTGCTATGAAACAGAAGAATGAAGCTGGCTGAGGTCAGTTTTGAGCCGAATTCAATGTGGGGATTCCGTGAGCCTAAAATATCCCCAATTTGCCACAATTTTAACTTTAAAAACTCAAAAAAGGAGGAAAAAGGTGTTTGCCGTAATTTTTAGACACACAAGTTTTTTATATTGCAAAAAGCAATCGATTAAAATAAAAAAATTATCCCATTTTGATGAATTGTAAATTCTTCAGTCTCATTGAAATTCGGGAGACCAATTTGTGCCTGTGAGACTTGTTGAAAAGTGCTAAACAAAAAAAAGCCACCAAAAATGATCCAATTATGAGGGCAGACTACCAACATTGCATTGGAACTGACTTAATAAAAAAGGCTACCAGAAACTGTCCCAATGAAGGACAATTACAAGATTTAAAGTACAATTTGTGACACACAATTTGTGACATGGTCCTCAGAGGAGGAACTGAAGAAGACAGATGGGTCCTACCTGGTGATGAAAATATATCTACCCTGAACTCATGAAGTTACGTCAGTACTAGAAAGCCCTGGGACTTGTTGTGTTTCTAGACTATGGCCTCTGACTCTCAACACATTGACCCAGTGAGCCATAAAAGCTATGTCCATAATTGCTGCTCCGCGTATTAAGGATGGAGTGCACCTTTCCCCACAAGGACAATTACAAGGAGAGGCCCACATGGCGATATAAAGCAGGGACATCCTTCCTAGGGAAATAATGGTGGCTAGGTATTTTCCATGGAGACTGGGCGCTGCCATTAGTTGGTGGAATGCAGTGGACAGCAGCGACTGCACCACCAGTACCTTGGCCAGGTGCAAGTAATATTTGCAGACCAGCCGCTGTTTACTGCACACACATTCCTTTATGGATGATGACTGACATAGTCTTGGAGGAGCAAGAGAAGCAGATGAGATGATAATGACAATGACCATGTGCTAGGTGTGGATGTGTCCTGTCTGCAAAGACAATCATGGCTAACTTGTTACCACTGCCAATTCTAGTTTACCACATGAGCTAATAACGCCATTTCAGGTTAGTACAGAGAGACCTAGTTCCTACATGGGTGCCTTACATAAGCTCTTGCATAAACAGATATTTTTTTCATATTAGCAAAGGTGGGATCAGTGTTTTACTTTTAGAACAGAAGTTTCATGAAAAAAAATGTAACTCTTGGCCAAAAAACCCTTTTTTTTACTAATAGGACTGTCAGTTAAAACTAGTTCAAAAACTCTGTAGACAGATGAAACTGCTCTAATGCGCAACAGATTTAGACAATGAAAGGGTTAACTGTCCTTTGTCAGTGTATTAATGAATGCTGTTAGGTTGTCTTGATCACACAGCACAGATCTTCACCCTCTCTCCAAATATCTATGATTTGTATCAGTTATCTGCTGGTAATTAATTAAATCTGACTAAACTGTCCTATTCCTGAGATTCTCTAGTTTTATTGCAATTGGTAAGCTTTTCAGAACTCTCTGTATCAGGCAGTGAGATGAATCACAGATCCCTCACTACATCCACCATCACTGAAATGCCTCGAGTTCATACTTACAGCATCTTATATAGGGTATATGACATCAGAACTGTAAGTCCACCTACAACTGACTATTGGCTGACAAGTTGTCAGCTGTCAGGTATCTCTTGCATATTTTTCTCGCACAATACATGTGATGGCAACCATTTTAGTTTGTCTGATATGAATCGGCATTTATCCGGTTTCATTAAAAACAGAACAATTTTGAATAAGTGGGTCGAAGTCAATTTGTGACAAATACAGTCCTATGAAAAAGTTTGGGCACCCCTATTAACACTTGTTACCCACTGTAAAATTTGGTGGAGGTTCCATCATGCTTTGGGGCTGTGTGGCCAATGCCGGCACCGGGAATCTTGTTAAAGTTGAGGGTCGCATGGATTCCACTCAGTATCAGCTGATTCTTGAGAATAATGTTCAAGAATCAGTGACGAAGTTGAAGTTACGCCGGGGATGGATATTTCAGCGAGACAATGATCCAAAACACCGCTCCAAATCAACTCAGGCATTCATGCAGAGGAACAATTACAATGTTCTGGAATGGCCATCCCAGTCCCCAGACCTGAATATCATTGAACATCTGTGGGATGATTGGAAGCGAGCTGTCCATGCTCGGCGACCATCTAACTTAACTGAACTTGAATTATTTTGTAAAGAGGAATGGTCCAAAATACCTTCATCCAGGATCCAGGAACTGATTAAAAGCTACAGGAAGCGACTAGAGGCAAAAGGAGGATCTTCTAAATATTAATGTCACTTTTCTGTTGAGCTGCCCATACTTTTGCACTGGTCAAATTTTGGTTTAATGCATATTGCACATTTTCTGTTAGTACAATAAACCTCATTTCAATCCTGAAATATTACTGTGTCCATCAGTTATTAGATATATCAAACTGAAATGGCTGCTGCAAACACCAAAATATTTAGAACTAAAAATGATTAAGATTAATAGTGGTGCCCAAACTTTTTCATAGGACTGTAGGTTCATCCATCTCTAGAGGAGAGACAAAGTAGCATTTTGAATCTCTTATGATACAAGATGTGAAATTCTGATGATCTCTATTAGATAATATAACTGTACCTTAATAGAGAAAATAAAAAAAGTGGATAAGAAAAGGTTTGGGTTGGTAATATCAGTTTGTACCAAACAGCCCACATAAAGTGTTGTAAAAAGTTGTGTACAATCTAAGGGTCAGTTCACACAGAGTTTTTTTTGCGAGGATTTTGATGCTGAAACCGCCTCAAAATCAGTCCCCCAAAAAAGCCTCCCAATAGACTTCCTTGCCAAAAAACTCTCTGTGATCTGACCCTAAGAGTTTGTAGGTCTCTATCTTAACCCTATCTACCTGTTTAATGCAAACACACACTTTGACTGAGATCCTATCTCTCTAATCTCTCCCCACAATATGGATACCTTCTCCTCTTCTCTAGGTATTGTATTCTATCTATTGGTTGTCCCCTTTCATGAGGACTTTTTGCCAGGCATTATGGGGAGGCCTGTCTAATCTCTGATCTATTTGTCAGCTTTATCAATGCTTTCACATGATGGCCACCTTTTTAGTCCATTTGCATGTTTAAACCCAAAATTTTTGGAAAGTTTGGGCTACAGCTGGTCTGTTCAGAACTGGTTTACTTTATCTTTAATAAAAATCTGGCAAACTTTACCTAAAGGTAGTGACTAGAGATGAGCGAACAGTAAAATGTTCAAGGTTCGATATTCGTTTCGAGTAGCCCCTCAATATTCGAGTACTCGAATCGAATATCGAACCCTATTATAGTCTATGGGGGGGGAAATGCTCATTTCAGGGGTAGGCAACGTTCGATCAAATTATACTTACCAAGTCCACGAGTAAGGGTCGGGCTGGATCCTCTGAGCAGTCTTCTCCTTACAGCGTCCCTGCGGCGTCTTCCGGCTCTTCATTCACTCTGCCAGGCATCGGGCCTGGGCAGAGCCAACTGCGCATGCCCACACTACAAGCGGACATGCGCAGTCGGCTCTGCCCAGGCCCGATGCCTGGCAGAGTGAATGAAGAGCCGGAAGACGCTGCGGGGAAGCTGCACGGAGAAGACTTCTAAAGGTAGGAGAAGAACCAGCATTGATTGGCCGACTGTATAGCATTCGGCCAATCAATGCTGGTTCTGCATCGAACTTTCATTCAAACAGCGAGTAGTACTCGATCGAGTACGAGTATTTCAAATACCGTAGTATTCGATCGAATACCTACTCAATTAAGTACTACTCGCTCATCTCTAGTAGTGACTTGCAGGTCCTTCAGACTACAATTGGATGTCTACTTTAGCATATTTGTGACTCTTTCCACCATACACAGCCATAACCTTCACTGTTGTAACTTTATCCAGTATTGTCCCAACCACTATTTACTATAGCATAAGAATCTCCTGTTTATTACTATTTTGTCTGTGGCTTGTATGCCCTCAGAACACTAGCCAAATTGCCTGGTACAGCACCTCATGCGGGTTCACGGCAAGCTCTGAAGACTCCTCCTGAGCACTCTCCATTAGTCCTCTCAGTTGAGTCTGCAGAGGAATGTAATCTGTGGAAATGGAATACAAGCCTTTCCAGCGATGATCACAACCTTCTACAATAGTGTCATATTTCAGAGAAGTGAGGAAAAGCATACCTCTACACTGCTTTGCTTTCAGGTTAGCAATTGCCCTGTCACCCAACGCACACTAGGACTTCATATAAAACAAAAACAAAACACAAACTTTACTTTTCAGATAACGCGTTTCAGGCTATAACGGTGATATTCTGCCGGTGAATGGAGATTCATGCTTTAAAAGCTTTTTTCAAGGCTAGACTAAAAAGAGGGCAAAGCAGTGACAAGTAGCAGAATCTACCTATTTGGGAAGTAATATAAAAGCAGGCGCAGACTGGAATGCATTTATCATTGCCTTTGTTGTGTTGTTACAACAGACCGTGTATCCTAAACGATGCTTAAGCAGGTATGAGCAACCTTCTACATTCCAGCTGTTGTTTGTGCTTATGACGATAACTGTATTGCAAGAACCTGGTTGACAACTAAACCTGCAAATGATTATTACTAACAGGCTGCGGCCCATCGCTGCGTTATCTATGTCAGTCCTCCATAATGGGCGAACAGAGAAAAAATGGCAGCCATCATATGAAATATCAAGCATAACTGGAAATAATGGATGGTGTAGGATAAGGGATATCCCTATGCTGTGGACTATGCATGTATATGGAGCCATAATCATTTCCAGAAGTTACACTGAGCAGCTGGATGACATTTAACCCCTCTGCCAATGGGGCCCCCAGTGAAATCTGCACCTTTGGTAGCCAAACCTCTTTTAAATTTTTGTACTGTTTCCAATTCATCTGAAATAAATGGTATTGTTTAGTTTATGCAATATAGTTTAGCATGTTTTCACAGTTAATGTCTGGTACTGGTTTGTTGTCTAGACAATAAGAATTACAATTGTTTGGGCTTTTTAGCTGTTTTTTTTCCCAGTTTTCCCATTGTATCCTTCACAGAATGACTTGTTCGTTCAATAAAAGGGTGTTTATGTAATAAAAACTCAAAGGGATTGCCCCAAGATTTAAACTTATCACCTATCCACAGAATGGGAATGTCAAAGAGAAGTTGGGTATAGTGCTTGGAGATCTCTATCACCACTGGAATAAGTATGACTGTATCAGCCACAGGCGTAGCTATAGGGGATGCTGCGGGTGCTCTCAAAGGTACCACAGGTGACATAAAATATACCACTATTCTAAAAGTTAAGTTGTGCCAATGATAGCAGTCAGAGCAACTGATAGGAGGGCATGTAGTCTATACATCAAACCACATTCATAATGTTCTGCAGATACAACTTTTAGAAAAGCTGCTTATTTTTGCAGATTTTACTGAGCTTTTGAGCCAAAGGATTTATCAGAAGGGAGAAGTATAAGGGTTGGTTCACATCTGAGTTTGTATTCCATTCGGGGAGTCCCCATGCAGACTCCCCCGCAAAGAACATGCAGACAGGAAAGTAGTTCACAATCTATTTTCTTCTCCACATGATTCGTGCGGGTAGCGCGCAGCAAGCATACGGACTCCATTATAGTCTATGGGGTCCATGTGCTTTTACTGCACAACGCTTGCAATTGCATTTGGTACTCCGTTTGGGGGATCCCCATGTGGATGCCCCCGGACAGAATACCAACACAGATGTGAATGAAGGGTAAGAGTTTCCTTTATGTTCCTTATTTTTTTCGAAGTTACTCTTGACTTTGGCTAAAAAAAGAACAAAGTAAATGAACCCTCAGCTTTTCCACAATGTGGGCTGCAGCATGATGCATAAATCTATGCATAAAACTCCATGTTTAAGGGGCTCTATCAGCTCATGTAGTTCTAAGGAAACTGAGTTTGCAAACTTGCAAACTGCCATTGATAAAAATGGCACCGAAGCCTGCGCAGTAGCGCTCCAGAGGGAAGCACTACTACGCAGGCACGGGATTTCAAGCAATCCAGCCGGAAGAAGACGAGGATGAAGCCGTGGAATATTTGGGACCAGAAGGCGTCACTGCAAGAAGAAAGAAGAGGTAGAAGAGGTAGGTGTGCCAGAAGATGATGTCGGATCCTTTTTAAAGGCTATTCACGCATGTGGGGGCTCATACAGCAAAATTTTGCTGATAGAGCCCTTTAATTGAAAAAGGTGAACTGAGTCACGATGAAAGCTTTGCAGCCTAGTTGTAACAAAGCAGCAGCCACATGGGGCCACCAATGACCTTTGGTGGCGGGCATAGTTTTGTTTGCATGTGGCTGGTACTACGTTAGAACACAGCCTAAGGCTGAAGCCTCACATTGCGGAAACGTAGCTTTTTCTGTTGGAGATTTTGTTGCGATTTTTAAGCCAAAGCCAGGAATGGCTGCAAAAGTAATGGGAAATGTATAGGGAGTTCTTATACTTCTATCTTCAGCTCAATCCACTCCTGGCTTTGGCTCAAAAAAATGCAAGAAAATCTGCATCAAAAAAAGCTGCGTTTCCGCATGGGGCTTTAGCCTAAAAGTTTCAGTCATTTGAAAGCATTTTGCTCTCAGCTGCTTGCCATAAGCTGTGATTATAGTAACTGCATGTGAGCATCATCCTGAACCCAACATTGTCTTTTTTGTGCAGCAGTCAGAGTCATGGGCCCCAAGCTGTATAGAAAGCACACACTCCCCCCATCCATTCATGCCAAAGATCCCTGTGTCTAGAATAAAGTTCCACATAGGTCCTACATACAGTACAAGGGTGTACGTAGATAAGATGGGGCCCCATAGCTAGGTTTTCCACAAGGACCCTTTACTTCTACATGGTATAATGTCCCTTTCACTGGCCTCAACACAGTATAACACCTCCTTTATTGATCCCCTTGGTATTTTTCCCCTTTATTGGTCCCCATTCTGTATACTGCCCTGTACAGGCCCCCATAATGTGTACTGTCCCCATTACAGGACTCTATACATCAGAGGTCGACAACCTCCACCACCTGTGCCAGAGTTGGCACCTCATGCATATCTACCTGGTTCAGGGCTCTCAGCTGTGCTGCTCCAGGAGGAGAAGTACTAAGAGAGGAAGCATTAGGTGTGAAACCTCGGCTATGTTTGCCTTAGAGAGCTAGAAATTTAATAGCTAGGTTCACAGGAGCCCTGACAGTGTTATACACTATGTTTTAAGCCAATTTAAGCCGTGGTTCATACCTAACTTGTTCAACCCAAAATGAATCTTGGTTCCGAACCACCCAAACCCAAAACTGAATGAATCTTGAGAAATTTGCCCATCTCTAATAGGTATATGGGATTTAATGGTGC
Source organism: Leptodactylus fuscus (assembly GCF_031893055.1). Lineage (NCBI taxonomy): Eukaryota > Metazoa > Chordata > Amphibia > Anura > Leptodactylidae > Leptodactylus > Leptodactylus fuscus. Next base: position 51,007,074 of record NC_134267.1, on the reverse strand, counting down.
ACATACACTTTGTGGGGAAGGTAGCTTGGTAGCAGCAATGGAGTCACAAAATCTGTATCAAACAGGTTTATTTAATAAAAACAGGAAAATAAATAAATCTTCTTTTCAGGCACAAAATGAGCAAAATAAAATACAGCCTTAACTTCAGGCAAAAGAATGTGAAATAAAACCCTGCTCGTCTGAGCACTAGCTAAACAATAGAGTACTAACTGTACGTGTGGCTTACTACCTACCACATGAATCAACAAAAATAGCACAATACCATCTTACCGGACTCAGGGCTCGTTCACATCTGTGTTGCCCTCTCCGTTGTGCAGGTTCCCGTTTCCTGCATAAAACAGAGCAGGAGACGGAAACCTGCAGGAGGCTTTCTCACCCATTCATTTGAATGGGTGAGAGAGATGTCCGGCCGTGAGCGGCAGTGAGCGTTTTGCGCTCTCCGCCGCGAAACCGGGTTTTATAATCCGGACACAGAGTCGGACATGCAGTACTCTGTGTCCGGATTAAAAAATCCGGTTTCGCGGCGGAGAGCATAAAACGCTCACCGCCACTCATGGCCGGACCCGGTCTGTGCTTTGCGTCTTCTGGCATGCAGAAGACAGAAAGCACAGAACGGAAGGCTGAACGCAGGTGTGAACCTAGCGTCACAGTGTCAGGACAGACCCAGGCACCTCCTCTCACTCCCATGATCTGCCATGAACCCAGTTACGAGCCCCTGACCTACACCTGGGCTGAAGCCTAATTAAGACCCGCCCTTGACCACACATAGGTCAGAAATCAGTGGGAGTTATACTGTGACTCCAGCACTCTGCTGTCACCTTCTCACACTGTGTATAGTACAGTATATACTGTACTTAAATTTAATGCACACAGGTAGTATTTTTCCATATATATTATATTAAAATGATGCTACTAAGGTCTACAAATTCATATCGGGGATCAGAATGAATGTTGTGGTATTATATGGGATATGAATTAATTTTGGGGCCTGTTCTGGGTTCTGAAAAATAAGTCAGTTATTAAAAAAAAACATGTTGGCACTTAACTGTTATGTTCTACCTAAACCAGGGGTAAGGAGATATTTGACTGTGTAGTTTATATAATTCTAGATATTGGGATTTTTTTTACCACACTTGTGTGGTCCTTGCTTTACTTCACAGACAGAGCTAACATACGTTCATTATATGTGACAGGGTCCCCTACAATGGTTTGGTACAGGGCCCAGCCACTCAGTCCCATAGAGGTAGACCAGTAGTATGCACGTGTAATGGTTTCTAGCACAATCCATTACATCAGCCTACCCAAGAGATTAACACAGCAGCTAACTATCGGCTTCTCTGGTGGAAGTTTGGCTGAAGAAGCATACACATAACTTGCAGGTCACAAGTGGCATTAAAAAGTCTCTACCAATTTTCAATTACGTTTTGCCAGAAAACCAGGGTAAAGATTAATGAATCGCTCCAAGTAAGGTGAAAAATAAGACGCTATTCCTATCTCTGTCATACCGTAACGCAGAGTTGGATCTGCCATAAGATTGGCACTGGCAGCGACTGATGAACCCCACTTATTTATAATATTGTTATTCAGGGTTCACTTCTCTTGTCAATTTGACAGCAGAAGTAGTTCATGAAGCATTATTCCTCCCATCAAAAAGCAGAAAATCAGCACAGATATGAACAAAGCCCAATAAAAAAAAATGACAGAATCAGGGGAGAGCTTACAATTGCAATGGGATGGGAGCAAAATTTGAAAACAGAGAGACTTGTGCTTAGTTAATAGATGATTTTCTAGACTGGACAGTGCAAACTCGTAATTGGCGGTATTAGGTCTGAATGCAGTTTTTGGATCCTCGATAAAAAGGAATGTTTGTATTTCCTAACAGCAAACAGAGATCTTGAACTGGTCAGAAAATGAAAAACATAGTAGGTAGATATAGCTACCGTATATACTCGAGTATAAGCCAAATTTTTAAGCACAGTTTTTGTGCTGAAAATGCACCCCCCTCGGCTTATACTCGATTCAAGCAAAGAAAAAAAATTTTTTCCTTTGGGGGGGGGGTCTATGACCAGCGGCAATATCAATGTATAGAATCTCCCATAAAATAGTGAGAAAAAAAAAAAGAAGCTGTAAAAAATATAATAAAAAATAAAATAAATAAAAGTTGTAAATCCCTCCTTTCCCTAGAATACATATAAAAGTAGAAAATGACTGTGAAAAACAAACACATTAGGTATCCCTGTGTCTGAAAGTGCCCGGTCTACTGAATATAGGGTATCTGCAGTGCTCCTGTTCCGTCGGGAAGGGGTTAATAGGAGCACTGCAGATACCCTATATTCAGCCAGACTGAATTCCACGTGGGAAAAAAAAAACAGTCTTCAAGCTCAGGGAAGGGGCAGACAGACAACTAAAACACCCCCTCCCCTTTCCTAGCACCGAGGAACTACTGAACCCAAAAACCATTTTAATTTTTGAAATTTTCCAGTAGCTGCTGCATTTCCCCCCTAGGATTATACTCGAGTCAATACGTTTTCCCAGTTTTTTGTGGTAAAATTAGGGGCCTCTGCTTATACTCGAGTCGGCTTATACTCGAGTCGGCTTATACTCGAGTATATACAGTAAGTACAATGCACTCCCAGAGGCTTTATGTGGCAGATTAGTTAACAATGCCCTAAATATGGCATTCTGCACTAATTCTATATTTTTTAATTTTACATTAGAAATCAGGAGTAAATAAAGCTTTTCCAGGCTTACTAGAAAATTATATAGTTTTTCATTATATAATGATTACTATATTAAGAATATATTAAGAAAGATAGGGATGAGTTGCAATACTAGGTAGGACCTTTGGATAAGAATGGCGCTGTGTCCTGGAAAAATAACCCTGAAAATAGACTTAAACTATACACTAAACTGATCTATAATGCATTCACTTGTTTGTTGTATAGTGTTTTATATTGTGTTGCTATGCTTCATATATACTTTTTAAACTTTAGAATATCTTTTGCATAGGAAAAGTGAAATGCGTATAGCCAAAGTAAGTTATCAATTTATTGTCCATATTTAGCACTAAAAACTTTTTATTAACTTGTTCATACCATTAGAGGCTTCAGATGAAAATATGGGAAAAATCAGCAAAATTAAAAATTTTATTTCATGACTAGACATATTCCGCCCAGACAGCTCTGACAAATATTGTCAAGTCATCTCACGTTATCTTACAAAACTGTACAATTTGTTTCCAAAAGCAGAAAGTGTTCTGTACTACTCACTATGCACCCAGTCATCTTACAGACACATGCTGTACACGTTTGTGATATGGCACCCATAGATATATACTGTATAGGCTGATACTGTGCGCCTTCTAATTTATATAAATTCTCATGAAGTAGTAAAGGGGTTGTTCGGCCTCAAATGAATATTCCATACTGATTACCTATCCATAGGTTGTGATCTGTGGCGGTACAACACTTGGACCCTCACAGATCAGCTGATCCAGCTGTCTCCGGGTGCTGGAAGCAGCAGAAGTAGATAAGAAGAGAAGCAGCTGTGCTCCTTACTAAGTAATAGGATCAGAATAGCAGCACTGTCCTCTGTAAAGTGGTGGCACCAGAGAACTGCAGTACCGCTCCTGTAAGCTTAATAGAATAGTTGCTTCCATTTCCCATCCACTACTGTTTCTTCCAGATTCCAGATGCAGCCGGATCAACTGATCTGTGCAGGGTCTGAGTGTCAGATTCTCAAAGATCACAAAATGGTAGTCTGTGCTGTGGATGGGTCACCAGTTTGAAATATGTATTTGGGGTCGAACAACCCTTATGAGGCTAAATCAGAAATGCGTTGCGTGTTCTTCCACAGCGTTTTTCACAGAAAGTCTGCAAAGTTTTCTTCTGCGGATTTTCGGCTCCTATTATACCTATATGGAAAACGCCAGTATTTCCGTAGGTATAATTGACATGTTGCGATTTACAAAAACGGGAGCAGTCTCAGCAATCCCTAATAGAGCATTACTTCATATATTACCAAGGATTCGTTTCATTTTGAGTTCAGGTGGTTCTGGTTGAAGAAGTATTTCAGCTCGAACAAATTTGATATGAACCACACTTTACAATGGCTTAAAGCGTAACACGGTCAGGGCTCCTAGGAACCTATCTATCCAATTTCTAGCTCTCTAAGGCAAACCCAGATAGTTATGTGAAAGTGAAATTATTATACTCTGGGATCTCCTCGGACCCCAGAGTATAATTGGTGGAGGCCTAGCAAAGGTGTAAAAAAATAAAATATAAAAATTCATACTCATTTCCCCTTACGTCTTTCGGATAGAAAAATCATTCATGTGAAAGAGTCCAAACACATGTACTAGATCTCATTTATGTAGTGATGATTAGCAAGTTTTGTAGCTAAAGAAATATACTATATACAGAAAAGTATCAGGATACTCAATAGAGATGAGCGAACACTAAAATGTCCGAGATTCGAAATGCAATTCGAACAGCGGCACAATGTTCGGCTGTTTGAACGGATTTCGAACCCCATTATAGTCTATGGGGGGAAATGCTCATTTCAGGGGTAGGAAACATTCAATAAAATTATACTTACCAAGTCCACGAGTGACGGTCGGCTGGATTCCCCTTGAAGTCTTCCGGCTGGAATTCACTCTGCCTAGTCATCGGGCCCTAGGCAGAGCCGACTGCACATGCGCGGTCGGCTCTGCCCAGCCCGACGCCAGAGCAGAGCCAACTGCGCATGAGAGGGCATGCCCGCGCATGCGCAGTTGGCTCTGCCTAGGCCAGATGCCTAGGCAGAGTGAATTCCAGCCGCATGGAGAAGACTTCTAAAGGTAAGAGAAGAACCAGCATTGATTGGCAGAATGTATAGCATTTAACCTTAAACTTCGAACAGCTAGTAGTGTTCGATCGAGTACGAGTATCTCGAATACCGTAGTATTCGATCGAACACCTACTTGATCGAACACTACTCGCTCATCTCTAATACTCAACATTGCACCCACAGGAGCTTTAACACATTCATGTCATTAATATGCAGTTGGTCCTCCTTTGCAGCCAAAACTGCTTCCATTGTTTTGGGAAGGATCTACAAGATCTACAAGATTTTGGATTGTGTTTGTTGGAATATTTACCCATTGATCCAGAAGGGTATTTGTGAGGTAAAGCACTAATGTTGTACGAAATGGTGTGACTCGCAATCTCCATTCTCGTCCATTCCAAAGGTATGTGGTGGGTTTGAGGACAGGAATCGGTGTTGGCCAGTATAAAAGCCTCCATCAAACTATACTCAAAACGTTGGAAGAAAAGAATTGCCCAAAATGTCTTGGTATGAAGCAATAAGATTTCTTGTTCCAGAGTCCAGTGTTGATGTGCTTTATACCACTCTATCCAACACTTGGCATTGTGCTTGATGATTTAAGGCTTGCATGAAGCTACTTTGCCATTGAAACCCATGTCGTGAAGTTCTTGGATCACTTTATGTGCTGATATTAATGCCAGAGGAGGTTTGGACCTCTGCAGTTATTCAACAGAGCATTCCAATCAGCGATCGCTCTAGATTTTACAGTGGGGCAAAAAAGTATTTAGTCAGTCACCAATAGTGCAAGTTCCACCACTTAAAAAGATGAGAGGCATCTGTAATTTACATCATAGGTAGACCTTAACTATGAGAGACAAAATGAGAAAACAAATCCAGAAAATCACATTGTCTGATTTTGTAAGAATTTATTTGCAAATTATGGTGGAAAATAAGTATTTGGTCTCCTACAAGCAATCAAGATTTCTGGCTCTCACAGACCTGTAACTTCTTCTTTAAAAGTCTCCTCTTTCCTCCACTCATTACCTGTAGTAATGGCACCTGTTTAAACTTGTTATCACTATAAAAAGACACCTGTGCACACCCTCAAACAGTCAGACTCCAAACTCCACTATGGTGAAGACCAAAGAGCTGTCAAAGGACATGAGAAACAAAATTGTAGCCCTGCACCAGGCTGGGAAGACTGAATCTGCAATAGGCAACCAGCTTGGATTGAAGAAATCAACTGTGGGAGCAATAATTAGAAAATGGAAGACATACAAGACCACTGATAATCTCCCTCGCTCTGGGGCTCCACGCAAAATCTCACCCCGTGGGGTCAAAATGATCACAAGAACGGTGAGCAAAAATCCCAGAACCACGCGGGGGGACCTAGTGAATGAACTGCAGAGAGCTGGGACCAATGTAACAAAGCCTACCATCAGTAACACACTACGCCGCCAGGGACTCAGATCCTGCAGTGCCAGACGTGTCCCACTGCTTAAGCCAGTACATGTCCGGGCCCGTCTGAAGTTTGCTAGAGAGCATTTGGATGATCCAGAAGAGTATTGGGAGAATGTTCTATGGTCTGATGAAACCAAACTGGAACTGTTTGGTAGAAACACCACTTTACGTGCTTGGAGGAAAAAGAATACTGAGTTGAATCCATCAAACACCATACCTACTGTAAAGCATGGGGGTGGAAACATCATGCTTTGGGGCTGTTTCTCTGCAAAGGGGCCAGGACGACTGATCCGGGTACATGAAAGAATGAATGGGGCCATGTATCGTGAGATTTTGAGTGCAAACCTCCTTCCATCAGCAAGGGCATTGAAGATGAAACATGGCTGGGTCTTTCAACATGACAATGATCCAAAGCACACCGCCAGGGCAACGAAGGAGTGGCTTTGTAAGAAGCATTTCAGGGTCCTGGAGTGGCCTAGCCAGTCTCCAGATCTCAACCCTATAGAAAACCTTTGGAGGGAGTTAAAAGTCCGTGTTGCCAAGTGACAGCCCCAAAACATCACTGCTCTAGAGGAGATCTGCATGGAGGAATGGGCCAACATACCAACAACAGTGTGTGCCAACCTTGTGAAGACTTACAGAAAACGTTTGACCTCTGTCATTGCCAACAAAGGATATATAACAAACTATTGAGATGAAATTTTGTTACTGACCAAATACTTATTTTCCACCATAATTTTCAAATAAATTCTTACAAAATCAGACAATGTGATTTTCTGGATTTGTTTTCTCATTTTGTCTCTCATAGTTGAGGTCTACCTATGATGTAAATTACAGACGCCTCTCATCTTTTTAAGTGGTGGAACTTGCACTATTGGTGACTGACTAAATACTTTTTTGCCCCACTGTATCTGAAAAAAAAAATAGTAAAAGAGTAAGAATACTTCTCTTATCATCATCTGAGACATATCTTTAGCCAAAGAAGAGCATGAAAATTGTATTAATACAAATAAATAATATGTAAACATACATAATGTTGAGAGGTCCCTATTAATGCAGGAAAACTTATATCTTAACTGTCCTCCATGAATAGAGAGCAAATTAAAATGGTTGTCCGGTTATTTTTTTGGTGATGATGTCAGCGCCGCACCGGTCATGAGGCGACCTGTAGCAACCGCTTCAGGCGGCGCTATGCCGGGGCCCCGGGGAGCAGCATTTTTACTGACCTAAGCCAGTCAAGGACAAGCTGTCCTGGACTGGCTTGGCGTCACCATCTCGGCAGCCCGGCACGGGAAGCGAGCGATGGATTGGGGAGGCCCTGTGGACGCTGCTTTAACTTACCTATTAGCAGTGCTGCTCCAGCAGCTGCCCCTCATGCTTAGCAGAGAGCAGGACCTCTCCCTGCCTGCTCTCTGCCTGCTAACGCCGACTCCTCCTCACCGCCTCCTCCTCCCCCTCCCCCCCACACGCGGGGTTACGTGGCCACGTAATCAGGCCTGCACCCGACGTGTGCCTGCGTCCTATGCGGGAAGGGGGGCGCTCTGAAGACCGGACAGAGGACCAGACCAAGAAGAACAGGGAGCTGCAGGTAAGCGGACAACGGTGGGGAGGAGGGGGTTAATCACTACACAGCGTGGGGTCCAAAAATTGAAGCGGCTTTCTTTCGTCCGCCTCATGCGGCAAAAAGGCTAGGTTCACTCCTGGATGACGTATACTACTGCAGTCTATGGTAAAATCTCTGTATCACTTTTAAGTTTCGGCACAGGCAGACCTCAATAGTAATATTGTTACAACGTGCCTGACAACCTACAGAAGGCTCCCAGCTGCCATAACTGTGTGGGAGCCATTTGCTCAGCAAAAGTCTTCTTTGTCCACTCAGACACTGTAAAGGCACCTGAGAGGTTATAGGGCTTGTGAGCAGAGATATCTCTGATCACAGATACTGCCACTGAGCTTCTTCTTTCCAAAGTAATCTATGGTGATTCTTGGTGTCTGTGACTACGTCTATGTTATTGCGACCTCTGTTGGTGACTCTAGTTTTAAAAACGACCATGTGACTGTTCTTAAACTGAACTTTGCTGAATAATACTAAGAATTGCCATATGTGGGCATATATTGTTGAGCATGTTCATATTCCATATTTCATATATTTCCATGTCTAGTGAGGACAGTAATGCATAAATTACACCTTGAATCTGTTTCCCATTATAGAGCAGCTGAACCCAGGAAGAGGCTTCTGAATCAGTCACAGAACCTTCTGGAGCTTCGAGTCGCTTTTTTTTGGGATGGAATACGAGATGGAATCCTCCTCAATACCAGGGTCAAATTCTGCCATGTTCAGGGGCCACATGGTGGCTCAGTGGTTATCACTGCAGCCTTGCAGCGCTGGAGTCCTGGTGTTCAAATCCTGCCAAGGGCATAAAACCGTCTGCAAGGAGTTTGTATGTTTTCCCCGTGTTTGCATGGATTTCCATCCCATACACCAAAGACATACTGATAGGGAGAAAATGTGCATTGTGAGCTCTATGTGGGGCTCACAATCTACATTAAAAAAAAAAAAAAAAAAAAATTCTGCCATGTTCACATAACTGAAGAGTTGCTCTTACTGGACCAATCTTTTGCTTCAAACCCCTTCTATGATATTCATATGACCTAATAGTACATCCAGAATGTGCCCCTTAAACCAAACGCCTGTCTTTAGTACTAAACTCTATATAGATTCCATATAGGTGCATATAGACTAGTCTACATGGCAGGTCTGGCCTAACCTTTCTTCTATTATTATGGTGCGCTCTGTTTTAACCGTATAAACAATAATGCCCACAAGCCCTAATTTCTCCTAATATATTCCAACGCACATAATTTGACCCTGCCATTGCTGCTGCTTCTAACCCCCTGTGGCCAGATGTCCTTCACTCCTTGATAACAATCCCACTTTCGACATTTCTGCATGGATTGAAGGATGACAAGGTGTAATGTAATATACCAAAATGTGCAAGTAATGCAGTTTGAAAGCAATATTAATATTACAAACTGTAAAAAATTGTATTGAAATGAACTGAGCGCTTATTAACGTATGTGTCCTTCTTGGGAAGTCAGCAATAACAGCTTGTCCTCCCCTTCTGTCTTGTACCTGTTATACCTTTAATTAAAGGGGTTGTTCATAATAAAAGTTTCTGTTTCTTAGTCTTGGAACAGTATCTTGTCTGTCCATGGGCAGTGTCTGATAGTGCACCTCAGCCACGTTCACTTAAAAAGGATGAGTTGTAATACTGGACACAATCAATGGACAAGAGTGGCGCTATTTTTAGACAGGATTGCAACAGTGACTTCAAGTCAGCCATATTAGTACTCAAGCAGGTAAATTTTCTAGGCTAGGGAACATTTTGATACTACTGATCAATCCTCAGAATAGATCAGAAGTCATCAGATCGGTGGTGGTCTAACACCCACACCCTACACAGATCAGCTGTTTCAGGCACCGGAACTCTAGTCCCTTTGCTATACAGTGGCAGGAGCCTTCTTCTACCCACTTTATAGATTTTAGTTGTGTAGGTTTAGGCTCTTTGGTACTGCTGATCTGTGCAGGGTCCAGGCGTCAGAACCCCACCAATCTGATACTGATGACCTATCCTGAGGATAGGTTATTAATAGAGATGAGCGAACACTAAATTGTTCGAGGCTCGAAATCCGATTCGAACAGCCGCACACTGTTCGACTGTTCGAACGGGTTTCAAACCCCATTATAGTCTATGGGGGAAATGCTTGTTTCAGGGGTATGCAACATTTGATCAAATTCTACTTACCAAGTCCATGAGTGAGGGTCGGGCTGGATTCTTCTCCCTGCGCAGAGTCCCCGCGTCCTCTTCCGGCCTTGAATTCACTCTGCTAGGCATCGGGCCTAGGCAGAGCTGACTGCGCATGCCCGCGTGGACATACGCAGTCGGCTCTGCCCAGGCCCGATGCCTAAGCAGAGTCAATGCAGAGCCGGAAGAGGACGCGGGGACGCTGCGCAGGGAGAAGACTTCTAAAGGTAGGAGAAGAACCAGCGTTGATTGGCAATGTATAGCATTCTGCCAATCAACGCTGGTTCTGCATCAAATCTTAACTTCGAACAGCTAGTAGTATTCGATCGAGTACGAGTATTTCGAATACTGTAGTATTCGATCAAACACCTACTCGATCGAGTACTACTCGCTCATCTCTAGTTATTAATACCAAAAATGGCCCCAGTCCAGAAAAGAGTATCAGTTTTTCACTGAATGCATGTAGGAAGCATCTTGAGCCTCCACAATGTCTGATCCATCAGTGGATATACTGTGCCATACTGGAAACCCAGCAAAATCTAAATAAAAATGCCACCTAAACTTCTTAATATATTTTAGCATTACTTCAAATGTTTCTCATTCATTATAGCATTACATGTAACATTTTATGCATATCAATTTGCCCCACCAAATGGACATATCTATTTTTGTTCCATCATAAATGTAAATTCTTCAAAAAGCCCTTTTTTTGCAGTTTTATTGGTAGGTTCCGCCATTGCAGAGTTGTGGGTGCCATTAGTTTTGGCTACCAATATCACTGAACTGGCTTTACAGTTATCATCGAGTGGTGGGGAAAGACCCCCTGACAGTAAGGGCCCCTTCATATCAATATCATTATACTGGCAGAGGGACCAACCTTACGACATGGTGTCATTGCTGGATGGTGAAGCAAATCTCCTTCGCAGCACAAGCCAATACAACTTTAGGGCCCCTTCACACGGAGTTTACGCTCCATGTATTCTGTCTACACTCGGTGTATTCTGTACATTTTACACGTGTAAAAATACACGTGTAAAATGTAGTTAGCCATTCAGTTCAATGGCATATTTGTATAACGCGTCTTTTTGCGCGTGTCTTTTTGCACGCACATCAAAAAGATGCGCGTTATACGAACATGCCATTGAACTCAATGGCTAACTACATTTTACACGTGTATTTTTACACGTGTAAAGACACTGAGCGTAGACAGAATACACCGAGCGTAGACAGAATACACGGAGCGTAAACTCCGTGTGAAGGGGCCCTAAAGTTATATTGGCTTGTGCTGCGAAGGAGATTTGCTCCACCATCCAGCAATGACACCATGTCGTAAGGTTGGTCCCTCTGCCAGTGATATTGGTAGCCAAAACTAACTGCACCAATATTTTTATCTAAATAAAAATTGTAAATTATCTGAATTCAGCACACAGACAGCTTTGTAATGGTGTATAACATGACCCGTGTTACAGTATATGGTCCACTTTAAGCAGGTCTCTAACATATTTGTGTATGATCCCAAAAGTGAATCTACCCCTTCCTTGGATCACGTCTTTCAGCAATCATATTTGACCATCTACAAAGTACATATGATATGTAGTAAGACATGAAATACCATATGAGCTGGTTACTAGTCATATGAATGTAGTCTGAAGTACACTTCTGTTATTTTTATATACTGAATAGCCCTAAGAGCAATGTGACAACCTCCCTGTCAACAACTGCTTTCTACAGCAGTGAAAGGTGGAAGTTCACATCTGAAAATAACTGTATTGAGCAGCTGGGCAGGTAGCTACAGCCATGTATTTCCTCATGCACTAGGTGAACCTCCGACACATCTCGGGCTGAATGGAAGAAGTACTGAGCATTGTCCAAATGGTCTTGTAATGCAGATAATACCTCCAGATAACATACGGAAGGTACATAAAATATCTAAATCTGAGACTATAGATATGCATTGATGAGGTTGAATTAATAGAGGTTTATTTTTTTTGTCCAGAGTGGAGGGCAGTTATAAAGAGCTGATCACTTGCTATGGGCAGCCTATCCTATATTGCACACTTAATCCATGTAATGCTCAATTTATCCTGTGGGAGCACTGTAGATAAACTGTGGGGTTTCTCCACTGCTGATCAAGCAGGTCCTAGTGGAACATTTTGTGATCAGCCTCTTGTCAAGGGACTCTTCTAAGATTGTAAAAATTAGCTATTGTCCAAAGGAGAGAACCCTTTTCATCTGTGCAATTAATGCAGTTACAATGCAGCTGTCATCAATGGTTGCAGCCAACAAATTTTATGCAGTAGATTTTTATTCTTCTGCTTCTAAAGCTCCTTTTCATGCTATACCTATATCAGATATCAAATTCCCCGTAGCTGCATTTGTCACAGACAGCTTCCCTGAATCTCCTCCTTTGTCAGGACTTTTCTTTGGGAAATGCCCAATGCCATAGTGCAAGTCTTTTCAGGAGACTTCCTTCTGCCATGTGACTTAGCCACACTTAGCCGTCGTTTCTATGGTGCTGCAGAGTCATCTAGGTGCAGCGGTTAATATTGAAGGCATTGATTTAAAAGAATTGCTCAAGGTCAGATATTGATGGCCTACTTAGGATAGGTTATAAACATCACATTGTGAGAGCCTGAAACCCAGCACCCCCACAATCTGCTGATATCTGCCCAATGAATTGACCAAAAGAGGATAGCTCTGTGCACTGCATCTTCTCCTGGCTCTCTACACTGTGCGTCAACTAGCTGATCAGTGGAAGTACTGGGCTTCGGAGCCAGGGATGGCTCCAGGTTTTGGTGGGCCCAATCAGTTAAAAAATGTACAGCGGCCTGGAGATAAACTTTAGAAAATTAACATGATTAAAACCTTCAGTATTTATCTATCAGTTATCTGCCGGTCACTCACATACCAGTGGCCCAGTGTCTGTACAGGTCAGTTACAGAAGTTCTATATATCACTTGGTGAAGACAGCATGCAAAAAGGGGTCAGATGTCAGAGAGGGGAAACATTAGCAGACAGGGAGTTGCGGACGGACAACAGCTAGTTTAGCAAGGACAGAGCCTGACTATAAGACTGTTTGGTTTATAAAACTGATGTCTTAAGTTCACAGCTGAGAAGTGGGCTCCATTGAGACCAATGAGCCCTAGAATCTGCCCTATTTCGCCAGGTGCTGATGCTTGCCCTGTTTGTACCTCCAGACAGATCTGTCTATCTATTTATCTATATTTATTTAAGGGTTACTCCAGTCACTTTTTATTGATGACCTATCCATTGTGCAATCTAATTCACAGCACCTGAGCGATGTAAATACTTCTATGGGGGAGACTGTTATTACATCATACAACCACTATGAATCAGACAATGTGCAATGTAAAGAGAGAAGGGGTTGTAGCGCTCAAACAAGCGATGTAGCCCCTTCAAAGAGCTGAGCAGCGGGGATCCCAGGTGTTGGACCCCCACTGATCTTTTATTGATGACCTATCCATGGGACCTCAATTACTTGATATTTTTCTTATACACTGGGTAAAAGTTTCGAGAGTTTGTTCTTCAACTGAATAGAAATTCATAGCCAACGATACTTTTAACTTTAAAATGAATACCAACCGGTATATGTTTCTTCTGCATGAGATCTTATAGGTAGTTTATAAGACTGTATAGGGCTTTAAGTTACGTGCATATGCTCCTAATGTAAAGCTGTAGTTTGGTGTGAAGAGAACCTTCCAAATGTGGCTCAAGCAGACAACAGGAAAAGCAGAATAATACAAGTGATACACTGCTCTCCATGAGTCACACAAACCATCTTTACAACTGTTCTGTAAAAACCTTCGTATAAAGCCTACTATAGAATTAATAATTCAGCTCTCAGCAAATGATTATTTCTTAAGCTGTCTCCCGTCTTAACCTGGCTGTTTTTCTCTTGTCACCTAAGCTTTTACCGTTTATTTCTTTTCATTAACTTTCTTCATCTTGAACTGTGAGTACTCTAACTGTAGTCAGGAGGAACATGGTAGGCTTCTCTGTTTTTATGGAACTACAAATCCCATCATTTCTCCTCTGTAGCCCCATAATAAATAATCAAACTTTATACATGGTCTTCTTAACTGGTCAGTTGACAATATAGAAGGCTATTGACAAAGAACTGTGTGTGGACCGATACGTGGTATTGTTTGGTCTAATAAAACGGGCTCCATCTTTACTGCTTCATGCTCTAGATTACATCTTTACTGCTACATGCTGCTAGTTACATTTACTCAAGTAAGGAACCGAATGACTGTAATATAGCTTTTATGTTTGGTGTTGTCTTCTCCATCTGGATTTTATATATATATATATATATATATATATATATATATATATATATATATATAGTGAGAAGGTGACAGGCAGGGTGCAGGAATCTCGCTATGTCTTGAGTAGGCCTCAGCCCAGGTGTTGATCCTTGGCTCATTACTGTGCCAGAAAAGGCTGCAGATCCTGAATTCCAGTGCAGATCTATGCAGTGAAAGGAGGTGTATGGTCCTGTCCTGTAACCCTGAGTCCAGTGAGACAATATTGCTCCTGTTTTGTTCGTGTGGCTGGTAGTAAGCCACACGTATAGTTAGGTTATCCGTTCTGTTTAGTTAATTGCTCAGATGAGCAGGTTTTTATTTTGTTTTCGCCTGAAGTTAAGGCTGTATTTTGTTTTGCTCATTTTGTACCTTAAGTCAAGGTTTATTTATTTTCCTGTTTTTTTTTCTAAATAAACCATTTTGCTGCATATGTTGTGTCCCTATCTTGACTGTTTGGGTCCGCACCACTGCTTCTACTGAGCTACCTTCCCCACAACATATATATGTGTAAAGTGCAAGCGTGTTAGACAGACAGTTTACACTTGGTCTGAGTCATGGCGAAACAGATAAAGGCCGTTTTAAACTGTTCCCAAAAAGTCTTGGTATGCTGTACATGAAGAAGAATAAAGAAGTTTAGGCCAATCCCTGAAAGACAACCCCATAGATGGCTACTCATCACTGCTTCAGAATCCAGTGGGGGGGGAGACACTTGGCATTGTACTTGGTGATGTAAGGCTTTCTTGAAGCCATATAAACCCATATCATGAACTTTTTGATGTACTGGTGGTAGTCACTAAGACAGCAGAAAATTGGCGGCTTTTTTACACTATGTGCTTTGGCATTCGTCAACCCTGCTCTGTAACTTTGTATGGTCTGCTACTCCATGGCTGTGGTTCCTAAATGCGTCTACCTTTCAATAATATCACTCATAGTTTTCGGTAGAATATCTAGGAGGGAAGAAATTTCTCAAACTGAATGTTGCAATGATGGCATCTTATACGGTACCATGCTAGAATTCATTGAGCTCTTTACAAATGTTTGTTAGGGCCTAATATATAGTTAGGTGCTGGATTTTACACATCTATAGCAGTGGGGGAATGAATGAAACACCTGAATTTGGTGATTAAGGGGCGCTTTTCAATAATTTTGTCCATATAGTGTGTAGATAGAGCTATAGAAATAGAGATTAGACTTTATACTCGGCATCAGTGACCTGACACAAATCCCATATAGAAAAATGAAGTACAATGTTATGTTCATACACACAGACTTATACTTGTCATTTGCAGCTGACTCAATTTATGGACTAGATAAAAGCAGAGACGTCCTGACAGCTCCACTATTTCTTGATAATCTTTTAAGTCCACCAGATCTCCATGTATAATGCATTGCATGAGAACCAATGGTCAGTGTAAGCAAACACTCAAGACAGAGCCATGCCTGTAGATTACCGTCATTTGTTAGTAGCTAAAAGAGAGCTCACAAGGACCCATTGAGAGTGCCTGGCTTCAAGTACAGACAGATGGAGAGCACAGGGGTTACCACAGCCAGGCCTGAGAATGACCTCTCTGCTAGAAAATGAAATCAGTCTGACCCTGTTGTTAGGCCTTAAATTATAGCCACAGTCCCCCAAATAATGCATCTTTAATACATTGCTGCCCTCTTTTTATCAGGCTCCCTACCTCGAGGGGGTTTTGTTCACTAACTATTAATGTTAAATTGGAGCTCTTTATACTTGCATTTGTGACCTCAATGGTCATATTGCAGCATCTTTAATTGAGGACACTTCAAAACATAAATCCTTAAAAAAAAATCCTGCATTCTTTCTGCAAGAACAAAAGAAGACAAGCGAGAAAGGAAGAAAAGAAGGAATCTTTTTAAATTAGAAGGATTAAGATGCTCGCTGCAATCTACTTCTCCTACAAATTAACACCAAGGCAGAGGCACCATTGTCTCCTGGTTGTTCTCCGTCCATTGATTGTGAAGTCTGGACTCACATTCTACATCTTGCAATTTTCTTTATTAACAGATTGACTGAAATCATGTCACACAAAGTAGGTATCTGAGAATGACACGGTAAAGGTGCTGCGTCCGCCATACGGAAAGTATGTTCAATATCACATAGTAAATTTGTTCAGTAGTAGTAAATAGTAAATGGAGACAAATACAGTGAAATAAATGCAAATGAGGACACAGTCAGCAGTGCCAGTAAATATAACGTCTGCTCGTCATAACAAGAATTGCTGGGTGGGGGTGTCACAAAACAGGCATTTGAACCCTACAGCACTTCATGGGAATTATCTATACAGCAGGTGGTAAGGTCTCTTACATACAGACACAATGGTGACAAGCAGCAATTATTATGGTCACAAATCCTTATTATTTGAAGGGTTACGTTTTAAGCTTTCTGCATAAAAATAACTAGAGTTGTATGGGATACAAAAGCGACATGTTGTAATAATATAACCTGATTGGATGGACGTAATTTAGAAACAAAATAATGAAATAATATTATATGAAGAAAGGCATAATACATATTTTACTTATTATCACATTATCTATTTGTCTATTTGTCTAATTTATCAAGCTATATATATATATCAATTTTTTTGTATCTATTATCTTTCTGTCCCTATCCATCTTCAGTATCTATCTATCTATCTATCTATCTATCTATCTATCTATCTGTCTGTCTGTCTGTCTGTCTGTCTGTCTGTCTGTCTGTCTATCTATCTTCAGTATCTATCATCTATCCATCTTCAGTATCTATCTATCTATCTATCTATCTATCTATCTATCTATCTATCTATCTATCTATTTTCAGTATCTATCATCTATCCATTTTCAGTATCTATCTATCTATCTGTCTATCTTCTATCTATCTATCTATTGAGGTAGCAATGCTAAAGATAACAGACACATCTTTTTTAAAACTATTTTTAAAGTAAACAACTAGAGATAGGAACAGATTAGCAGATAATACAGATAATAATTGTGAAGTTTGGCCTTCAGGTTCAATTTGGCCTAAACTAGTTCTGTCCAAACCAAAAATGCTATTATTATTCTTTACCACAGAGCATAATAAGTAGAGGCCTATAGGAGTGGAGTAAACATAAGCAGCTATACTCACCTTTTCTCACTTCTCCTGGGTATTACCCTGGTATCAGGGGTGAACCTTGGCTTTCTGCCGCCTGAAGCGGATGTCAGAAAGCCGCCCCCCCCCACCCGGAGGAGGGGGTGGAGCAAAGGGGGCGGGCTGAGCGGAAAGGGGCGGACGGGGCCGAGCGGAGGGGGCGGGCCGAGCGGAGCGAGCGTCTTTAGCACGCAAAGAGCAGGCAGGGAGAGTACCTGCTCTCTGCCTGAGCGTGAGGGGCGGCCGCTGGAGCAGCACTGCTCCAGCAGCCTCCCCAATTCACCGCTCAATGACGGTGACCCTAAGCCAGTCCAGGACAGCTTGTGGTCGCTTCAGGTCGCCTCATGGGAGGTGCAGCACTGCCTGGTATCCTCTTCTGTCCTCTGACATCAGTCATGTAACACATAATGACATTGACTTGCCCCATGTGATTCCTGAAGCCCAAATACAGGCCTCAAAATTGACCCTGGGATTCATGATGTCAGTCAGAGACCAGAAGAGAATTCCTGGGCACCACTGGATGCCAACAAACATTGTAAGGATGCCCTGGGCCTTCACTTTTTATACTATGCGGTTTAAAGAGACCTCAGAGTTTAATAGTGTTTTGTAGATGATGAACCGCAAAGGTTTTAGGTTCAGGTCAAGCCGAAAGCTTGTGGAAAGTATAGGTTGAATATGGTTTGAACTAATTGGTTTCCTCATGCCTACAAACAATGAAAAATTTCCCCCAATTTTTATAGTCAGTTACATACAGCAAGCAGTTCCAGGTTAGTATTATCATGGTGGGAAGGTCCATGATTACTGTCAATTTCAAGCCTGAAAATATTAGTGTATAATCATCCAGTATCTAACAATCACTTCAGATTGTTGGGAATGGGTCAGTACCCAGCTCTTCACAGTACTCATGGTATTAGTGGATGGGATAGCCTTTTACTGGCTAAAACTCTGCCCCAAGCTTAGCAATAGAATGCTGACTATCTGACAGCTTTATAATGACATTGACTTGCCCCATGTGATTCCTGAGGCCCAAATACAGGCCTCAGAATTGACCTCTATGGCAATAATACAGTAAAAATAAAAATACACACTTTATTGAAATATAAAAGCCCTTGTATAACTCACTGAGACCATTTTAATTAAAATAAATAAAGTAAAAAAATTTGCAGCATGAAAAATTATTTTAATCAGCGACTTTTTTGTTTCTTGTAAGGTGAATGATCTAGACTTACTATTGAATGTATTATACCACAAGGTGTCATATATCCAATAGAAACTATAGGTCATTGACCTGTACTTGCTAATGTGGAGCACAGGATCTTCCAAGATTGCTGCTTTATTACAGTGAGAGTAAGTTATTTATTAAAGAAATGCTTTTCCAAGGTGAGACAAAATTCTTAGCCCAAGGTGGGCTAAAAAATGGCCATGGGGAGCAGGAATGGGCTAAAATAATAAAAGAAGCATTATTTACTGGTTTATACTTGTTTAGCACCAGTCCTTCCCCACTTTCTGTTTACGTTGCAGCTGTCATGACATAGCCATATACCAATTTAATTGGTGTAGCCAATCACTGGCCTCAGTGGTCTTAGGTGGTCTTCCTAATGTTGAATGTTTGGTAATGGTTAAAGGGTTATCTACCTACAACTGAGTCCAGTCACAGGGGTATACAGCTATGCCACATGTGCAGCCAAGTAATCAGAGACCAGCAGGGAGGACCAGAGTAGTGGTGATGGTGCAACAATGGTTCCTTGGGCATTTTTTGTCCTACTAGAAAACCCACTTTAAATTGACTGGAACCACATTTTAAAAACTCAACGCAACGAGTCTTTGTAGAGAACAGTTCTCACTCTCTAGATCATGGGTAGGGAACGTACGGCTCTCCAGCTGTTGCAAAACTACAACTCCCAGCATGCATACTTGCTTTGCTGTTCTTGGAACTCCCATGGAAGTGAATGGAGCATGTTGGGAGTTGTAGTTTCACAGCAGCTGAAGAGCCGAAGGTTCCCTACCCCTGCTCTAGATGGTCAATTGACACGGTGTAATACATAATGACCACCATCAGCTTCATCTGACTTATTGACAAGAATTTCAATACACATATCTACTATAATCAAGTCAACATAAGAAAACTGCCCAAAAATGGTTGGTTGTGCTAGGTGGACAACCCTTTAACCATGGCCAAGCAGTCCACCTACCAAGCAATAGGTGAGAGAATGCCATCTTCCTCTATGAGCTATTTAGGTCTAGTGGTGTTATCCAAGTATGTGGCACTAAAATGCTGGAAATTTTACACCTGGAAAAGAATGGATGCCATCTTGTCATTTAAACATTTCTAGGTCACTTCTTGGTTGGTGAAAACTTCTCATTAGGAGGACTGAAGGATTTACCATTACAATCTAAAAATTAAAAAGGTGACAGGTGCTTATAGAATCGTAGCTTGGTATTTATAAAAGCATGTATCTAATCTGTACGTGATATCAGATGATATCAGAAAGAAGATATGACTCTTACAGGAACCATACAAGAATGACCTAGCCTCAAGATAACACACTAAAGACATTCTAAAACACGTTCACTACTGGAACTTATAAGTTTATCCACATGTTAATGTATAGTATATATACATTAAGCTACATGTGCATTCAGTGTGAATATATCCAAAATTATGTTAAAATATATATATATATATATATATATCTGCATGTTCTTATTTCCTTAACCCCACATTGCCAAGACATAAGCACTTCGGAAACACAGGTGTTAAAAGTACTATTGTTTAGCAGCCGCCGCCTGTAGAAATGAGCAAAAGCCAGCAGAGCTATCATTCCACATTCTTTCATATGTGAGGTGCGGAATGAAAGCACAGGAATTATTGTAAAATCCCTGCTAAATCAAACTCTGCTTCTTTCTCAAGGCAGACTCAGGCTTGACTAGTTAAGACAGATTCTCTGGCTGACAATTAATATTAATGGGTAGATTTCACAATGTGGCATTATCACACTGTGAGATGGGTGGGCATACCATCTGGGTTTTGGCAGGTATTACATGTAATCAAAGAGATTACTTGGCTCGGGGTGAAATTGAAAACCTTTGGGGTTGTTTAGCCTTTTTTTTCCTTCCTTTTGTTTGGACTCATTCTAGGTGTGTGTTTAATACGTTCCACGGCTCGGCGTTGTTGTGTTAAACATCCAGGAGTTTCGTTAGGAAATGATATATGAGAGTCAGACTGTTTTGCTTCTGAAATAATTGCCACTTGTACTCGGCCTCCTGTTTGCGTTTTCTGCAGTCGATTTCCAGCCTACCGTAGGTAGACTTCATTTCTGGATTCTTTATTAACTCAAAAATTGTCTCGAACGTGGCACACGGACTACATCAAGGGAAATTACACTGGTACAAATTTTTAGAGAAAGTCTACAGGTTGTTGCTCCTGCAACATATTAACAAAATGTAGGTGGAGTTTTTTGTTTAAGAGCCATCACGTTGCTGCAATAACATCTATGTAATCCTATGGACCTAGTCTCACGTCTGTTCTTTAGCGGACCACGTGTCATTTATAGGGCATCCTATTTTTGGTCGTTTTCATGGATCACTCGATAGACTCAAGTGAAGAATCTGTGAAAACAGGAGCTACACAGATGCAAATCAGCTCTGAAAAATGGTCATGTGAATAAGGTCTTAGGGTTATGAGGTCTCAGCAAGCAAGTCCTAGATGTGGAAGGCCACAGAGTCTTTATGACTCCATGATGGAGCCTTCAGATGCGGAAGATTTCATTGCACAGATTTTGTATCTGAAATCAGTTTCGTACATCTCAAAGAAGTTGTTTTGGTGGCAAGTATGAATTTCCACAAGTTTCAGATACTATATTGTCTCTTGAAATCATTGTTAGACTTCCATATTATGGCATGTAATGGAATGTCTCATGCGTCTCCATATAAAAGCCCACAGAGGTATGCTATGGAATGAGATCTGTCCAACATGGACACATCATACGGAACAATAGTTTTCGTGTGGCTCTTTATATAAAGACATACTGATAGGGAATGTAGATTGTGAGCCCTATATGGGACAGTGACTGACAATATCTGTAAAGCGCTGCAGAATATGATGGCGCTATATAAGTAAGCATAATAAATAATAAATAAATAAATAAATGAATTTTGTCCTCAAACTTTTGTTTCCAAAATAGAGAATAGAGTAAGTCTTTAAAAAATTTTTTTTTCATTTTTTGTATGATTTTCAACAAGTGTGAAAATGGACTAATAAGCACATCCAACCCTATATTCACACAACACAAGTGAAGGCCCTTTTTTTAACAGTCGTCACACGACCACATTTATTTCATGTCTTTAATTGGGGGCTATTCACATGACCGATATTTTCATGGTCCATAATAATGGACCATTAAATTATAGGTTATGTTCTTTGTCCATTTTCACAGATCCCTCTATATACTGCAATAGGAATTTTTCCACATCTGTTTTTACCCATGGTCGTGTGAACCTAGACTAAGGCCCCATGCAGTGAAAAAAACGTGTTTTTAACGTCCATTTTTAAAACAATGGAAGTACAAGGGTAGATACACATGATTGTTTTTGTTTTCACTAATAGTGAATAAAGTTAGTTAAAAAATCCTATTTTTTCCTTTTTTTTGGACTGAGTTTGTAACAGACGTTTTTTTTTGCCTAACATATACTGTTTCTGTGCAGTGTAGCAGTTTCACAATTGTTAAAAACAAATAAGTGGGTTGAGTGAAAAAAAAATACAATTGAAGTTTATCCATTTTTAAAAATGGACAAAAAATGGACAGATGACAGCGATGCAAAATGGACATTAAAAACTGCAAGGCCTAGAAAACACTGCAGATTTTTTTTTTTTTTTTTTTTTTTAAATGGCAATATCATCGGGTTGTTTCATCGTTGTGTAAATGTAGAACATTGCAAACCTAAAAAACTACCCCAATGGAAAATTGCTACATGTCAATGGGATTCTGGCCTGGTCTAATTTTGATTATTTTTGTTTCCATGTACAGGATTTTGTGTGCAGGCTTTAAAGTAATTTTTTCTATACATGTCAATTCTACTTTGGCCTTATTTGTGTACAGTATGTTCGGTCAATATCTGTTTTAGTTTTGACCTAAACCAAAAAAACACAGACTCACATCATTAGAAACTGTTCAAAAAGAAATCAATTTTGTAACATTAAGGTCAATGCATACGTGTAGCTGTCTGGATGATCGATACACAAAAGAAATTAGTTTTTCAATTCATTGTATATCTTTTTTCATAACATATTGAAAACGGAATGCATTTCGGGTATCGGATGTCTAATACACATGGATCCAAATGTTCCCATAGGAAGGCAAGTGCGACGGGGCCTAATGCTCATCAACATGTCACAATGTATGAACCCAGTTATTGTTGTGATGTATTGTACTATACAGGTTGTTGTGTAATAGGAAGGCAAAAATACATGTAAATGTAATAATTCAAAAACATTCAGTCGATTACCTTTATTGGTAGGGTGACGTCCATCTCTGTACTCATAGACAACACACTGTATTAAGTTTTCCATCTCTGCCCTTTATTATACTAGCTGGTTGTAAATTTTCTATTCTACATGGAAGAAGGAAACCTTTTATGATATAGTCTTCAATAGTATTTTTGCTTTTTAGATTTTCTATTGGTTGTATTGAACAACTGTAACCGTAGAGGTAAAATGACCTTCCATTACATCCTCCAGCAAGCTGAAGGCATCTATATATACGTTCCTTTGAATGAGAAGACTAGACATTCTTATCATCCCACTCTTGATGTTTCTTTGAATCATAAAATGTGTTTTTAGGAAGAGATATATCTATCACGTGATACAACATATTCACCCCCCCCCCCCTCGCTTTGAAAGGGGGGATTTTATTACTAACTATTTTTGTGCCTACACATACCTCTGCAATTCATTGCTGAGCCCTCTGGCAGTGTATGGATTAACATGTCATTTAGCTGCACAGATATTTCAGTTTGAAGAAAAGAGAATCTCACTGCAAGACGATCCTATTTAGAATTAAATAACAAATGAACATCTTCACTTGAGCCACACAGACATGCGGGGATAGGACTTTCTAATGAGATATTTTTTTCGTATTATTACACACTATGTATACCTCCTCTTACAAGGCTTTTATAAATAGCTGTGCACATGCAAAAAAAAAAAGGAACGATTCCTGCCACTGTTGTGTTATTTATGTGATTCAGGAAAATGACTAGATTACGTGAAAGCTGAATTTTAGGATGTGTTAATCCCCCTATGTCAGGAAGACACTAACTTGGGTCTGGTAACTATATTATATCTAATTCTTCCACTGCGATACTTACACTCTTTAGGGAGAAACAGCAGGAAGTTTAGGGAGACATCAGGCACTGCTCCCTGGGAAATATGCAAATTACACTCTCTTTCCTTCCTTCCTTCCTTCCTTCCTTCCTTCCTTCCTTCCTTCCTTCCTTCCTTCCTTCCTTCCTTCCTTCCTTCCTTCCTTCTTTCTTTCTTTCTTTCTTTCTCTTTCTTTCTTTCTTTCTTTCTTTCTTTCTGTCTTTTTCCTTCTTTCCATCCTTCCTTTCTCTCTCTTCCACCCTCTTTCTTTTTCTTCTTTTTTCTTCTTTCTTTCTTTCTTTCTTTCTTTCTTCATTCCTTCCTCCTTCTTTCCTATCTTTTCCACCTGTAATCTTTCTTTCTTTCTTTCTTTCTTTCTTTCTTTCTTTTTCTTTCCTCTCTCTTCCACTTTCTTTCTTTCTTTCTTTCTTTCTTTCTTTCTTTCTTTCTTTCCTTCTTTCTTTCCACCTGTAATCAATCTTTCTTTCTTTCCTTTTTTAATCTTTCCTTCCTTCTTTCCTCTCTTTTCCACCTGTAATCTTTCTTTCTTTCTTTCTTTCTTTCTTTCTTTCTTTCTTTCTTTCTTTCTTTCTTTCTTTCTTTCTTTCTTTCTTTCTTTCTTTTTCTTTCTTTCTTTCTTTCTTTCTTTCTCCTTCTTTCCTCTCTTTTCCTTTCTTTCTTTCTTTCTTTCTTTCTTTCTTTCTTTCTTTCTTTCTTTTCTTCCTCCTTCCTTCCTTCCTTCCTTCCTTCTTTCCACCTGTAATCAATCAATCTTTCTTTCTTTCCTTCTCTTCTTTCTATCTTTCTCCCATTTCTTTCCCCCTTTTTATTCCTTCTTCCTTCCTCTCTCTCCTTCCTCTTTGCACAATTGGTTACCGCTAGCCTCCATGGTAGCAACAACAGGGTTAAGGGCATTTGAGTGATCTTCCGTGTCTCATACAATAAGGCATCCGAAAACCTACCAGACAAATATGTTATTTCTGAATTATTTAGAGGATTTATTTGTTACGTTGAGTGAACCAAAAAAAAAAAAAACCCACGTTTCATGCTTTTTTGTATGAGTGTGCATTGACAGCTATGGCTTGCAATGAATTGCAGGCTCATCTCATAGGGAATGGATTAAAAACCATTCTTTCATCACACCAATTTTATACAGATCATAAACAGGTAAGGGAAGTCGCACAGATAGATCTGAATTTCTTGAGGATAATGACAAAATAAATCTCAGACAATATTACAAGCTTTTCCAAAAAGCAGGAGTACGTAAGATTCTGTAACCAAAGATACTGACGCGCGAGAAGACAACACAATACAGTTAATAAAAAGAACCTAATTGCTTCTACATCACAAAAAGTTATGTCCTCGCCTGTCGGAGTAGCATTAGGTCATTGAAGAAGCAGTTTTCCATTTACAAGATTTTTTCTTCTTTATAATAAATTATTTTTGTGGTAATTACATATTTTAGTAATGAGTAAGTGTGAGAAGGTGAAACTCAAGTCATAGATCTCTCCAATTTGGCAAATATCCATTCAAAAATAAGTCATATTTTTCATTTTTCACTAAAACAGTGTAAAATATATTGGTTTGATGAAGCCTGTTTGACTCTTCTTGGGTTCTAAGTAGTCCAGATATGGAATCCCACGTGGTGAGTAGTATATATCAAAGAAGTCCCAAATCCATTAAGAGTTTCACAATTAGAGGAATGCATTACAACTCATAATGTATTCTAAATCTGAGGTTTAAGGACTCTTGTTGACATTAGCAGATCTCAGCTGAGGATTTAATATTATTCTTTGTCTCCGGTATGGCAAGGGTTTCACAGCAAGATAGCGCCATCTTGAGGACAAGGTGAAAATATGCAAAAGGAGAAGATAAGATTAAGAAGCAGAGTGAATTTTCACTACAAGATCTAATCTACATTGCAGAATTATATGGGTAGGGTTAATATTTATTCTTGCTATAATAAAAAAAAAATAATGTGTGAGATTTTTTATTGTTTTTATTGTAATTTTTGCTTCATTGGGTGAATTTGTAAGGACACGTACATATCACAGTAAAAAACCATGACATATAAAAGTGAAACATCAATATACGGTACCAAAAAAAACAGAAATCTAACAGTACCAATAACCATCGGTGCTTGAGTTGTCCTCTTTGGTCAAGTTGTACCAATTTTTTTCAGTTGTCACTGCTCCAGAGAAAGTTGTGTAATTGGGTGACAACAATTTGCTTATGTTCACATAGTGGAAATGGAGGAGAAATTTGAGGCTGACATCCACCTTAGATTCCTCTTCCATTTCTGCCCCTTGGGCTGTCCACTATGGCTTTCACCAATTGATTATGATCAGATAACTGTGGGGTTTGTGCATCATGTTGAATACAATGGGAGACAAAATTGAAGTTTGGGAATTTGGTGCTAATTTTAAGATGTAAGATGTAATCCACCACAAAATCAATGCCATATTCCGCCATGTGAACAGACTGTTCCAACAGTTCTTAACACCAGGTTTTCCTAGAGTACTGAACAGCAACCATGTAGAGATGTGTAACAATGGGGATAATACATGACAAAATGTGACAGTAGGGGCACAGCCAAAGTTTACAAGTCCTGATGCAAAAGTTAAGTTAGGAATCCCCTTTCACATAAGGCAAAACTAGAGACCATATGCTATCTGTGTAAGGTCCGGTCGCTGAGGTGAGACCCACATCTAACATATCCTGGCGAAGGTTAAAAAAATTTTAAAAAAATTTATACTCACCTGTCCCCATTGCTTCAGTGTCATCCCAGTCTGCTCCTACTTCTTCGGTGTCTTCTCACAGGTCTCTTCCTGAGTTCCGCTGAAGCTGCTGATTGGCCTCAGCGGCCTTAGAGAGACCTGTGATGTCATCAGTGGTGACATTGCATGCCCTTCGATGAGGACACTGACTGGCCTCAATGGGAACGTGTGGCTGTGACTTCCACATTGGGCCGAGAAGCCCGGACCGTGCTGGGAGGCACCAGAGGATCAGGGAAAGGTAAGTATGATTTTTTTTTTATTTTATTTCACCGCCCTGGTCTATTTAAATAATAAATTTAATGTTCATTTTTTCATGGACAACCCCTTTAAGTGAGCCATAGCAATAGGGGACTTTGTAAGATCAGTATTACTCATTTGATTTGTACAAAAATGTAATGGGATTAGAAAACCTTAATAGACAAGGGTCTCAGATAGGACAACCGTTCCATTAACTCAGACTTACCTTATAAAGTAATTGAAAATGGGTATTCAGTGGGTATTAAAGGCATTTTCCAGTATTAGAAAAACACCTTTCAGAAACAGCACCACATTTGTCCATGGGTTGCGTTCAGAGCCATAGCTATAAGGGTTTGAAGAGGTAGCAATTGCTAGTAGGCCCTGAAGCCTGAGGTGGCCCAAAGGCCTCGCTACAACATAAGAAGAAACCAGTATTATACGGAGCACATTGTAAGTAGGGGTCCCATTACACATTTTACATTGGGACCCAGGAGCTTTAAGTTACATCTCGGTTGTGTCTGGTATGGTAACTCTGCTCCAATGGTCAGTGAGGCTGAGCTGCCATGTCAAAGCCTATGCACAAGTGTTGCATTATTAAGAAAGCAGCCATGTACAGTGGGGCAAAAAAGTATTTAGTCAGTCACCAATAGTGCAAGTTCCACCACTTAAAAAGATGAAAGGAGTCTGTAATTTACATCATAGGTAGACCTCAACTATGAGAGACAAAATGAGAAAACAAATCCAGAAAATCACATTGTCTGATTTTGTAAGAATTTATTTGCAAATTATGGTGGAAAATAAGTATTTGGTCAGTAACAAAATTTCATCTCAATACTTTGTTATATATCCTTTGTTGGCAATGACAGAGGTCAAACGTTTTCTGTAAGTCTTCACAAGGTTGGCACACACTGTTGTTGGTATGTTGGCCCATTCCTCCATGCAGATCTCCTCTAGAGCAGTGATGTTTTGGGGCTGTCGCTTGGCAACACGGACTTTTAACTCCCTCCAAAGGTTTTCTATAGGGTTGAGATCTGGAGACTGGCTAGGCCACTCCAGGACCTTGAAATGCTTCTTACAAAGCCACTCCTTCGTTGCCCTGGCGGTGTGCTTTGGATCATTGTCATGTTGAAAGACCCAGCCACGTTTCATCTTCAATGCCCTTGCTGATGGAAGGAGGTTTACACTCAAAATCTCACGATACATGGCCCCATTCATTCTTTCATGTACCCAGATCAGTCGCCCTGGCCCCTTTGCAGAGAAACAGCCCCAAAGCATGATGTTTCCACCCCCATGCTTTACAGTAGGTATGGTGTTTGATGGATTCAACTCAGTATTCTTTTTCCTCCAAGCACGTAAAGTGGTGTTTCTACCAAACAGTTCCAGTTTGGTTTCATCAGACCATAGGACATTCTCCCAATACTCTTCTGGATCATCCAAATGCTCTCTAGCAAACTTCAGACGGGCCCGGACATGTACTAGCTTAAGCAGTGGGACACGTCTGGCACTGCAGGATCTGAGTCCCTGGCGGCGTAGTGTGTTACTGATGGTAGGCTTTGTTACATTGGTCCCAGCTCTCTGCAGTTCATTCACTAGGTCCCCCCGCGTGGTTCTGGGATTTTTGCTCACCGTTCTTGTGATCATTTTGACCCCACGGGGTGAGATTTTGCGTGGAGCCCCAGAGCGAGGGAGATTATCAGTGGTCTTGTATGTCTTCCATTTTCTAATTATTGCTCCCACAGTTGATTTCTTCAATCCAAGCTGGTTGCCTATTGCAGATTCAGTCTTCCCAGCCTGGTGCAGGGCTACAATTTTGTTTCTCATGTCCTTTGACAGCTCTTTGGTCTTCACCATAGTGGAGTTTGGAGTCTGACTGTTTGAGGGTGTACACAGGTGTCTTTTTATAGTGATAACAAGTTTAAACAGGTGCCATTACTACAGGTAATGAGTGGAGGAAAGAGGAGACTCTTAAAGAAGAAGTTACAGGTCTGTGAGAGCCAGAAATCTTGATTGCTTGTAGGAGACCAAATACTTATTTTCCACCATAATTTGCAAATAAATTCTTACAAAATCAGACAATGTGATTTTCTGGATTTGTTTTCTCATTTTGTCTCTCATAGTTAAGGTCTACCTATGATGTAAATTACAGATGCCTCTCATCTTTTTAAGTGGTGGAACTTGCACTATTGGTGACTGACTAAATACTTTTTTGCCTCACTGTATTTCTATCCCAGACATGATAAAAGTATGTGGCATGGGAATAACATGTTTATATATATATTATTAAAGGGGTTATCTATTTTCTAATACTGATGCCAATACTACCAAGAATAGGTCATCAGTATTAGATCTGCAAGGGGTCTGCAGCACCCCAGACCTTCACAGATCAGCTGTTCATTAATAGCATAGCTCCTGGTAATAGTTCACTTACTATACAAACTGTAGTTGCAGTTTTAGGTACAGCAGCCCTCCCCCTATAAACGTCAATGGGCTAGCTTTAGAGTACCTATAGATGCCATAGCACAGCTCCCGGCATGTGAACATTATCCAGAGCAGCTGATCTGTGGGGGTCCCGGCTTGGCTATCAATACTGTAAAGGGTATAAATAACCCCTTTAAATGACACTAGTAAATTACCCTGTGCTCAGATTCACTCTTCTCCTGTGAGCAGGGTTGGAATAATCCTCTGATGGGTCCATGTTCTCACAAGATCATCAGGTCTAGCCACAACAAGCCCATGAGATGCCTAAAAATGCTCAATCTATCCCACAGGAAATAAACCTGAAATAATTCCACTTTATGCTGCAGCAACAAAAGTGGCGAAGACTGGTCCTGAAATGGTTAAACAAATCCAGTCCGGTTCATGACTCTCAACTATGATTTGAGATGATGTGATGCTGTGTACTTTATAATTGCACAAGACACCTCTAAGGGCTCATTCATACAGGCAATGTAGCTGCCTGCAAAGCTAGAGTGCACCACTGAGAATACAGCTGAGCCACTAGAAGCATTGATCCCAATGTCTTAGCACCTCTGCTGTACAAATCAGCAGCGCAGACACAAGACAACACACATCACACAATATCCACACACATCACCGTTTATTCACAGGGTTACTTTTTTGTTTTTGCTCATTCAGATATTGAAAAATTGTCGATTATTGGTTCACAGATCAAACAATCTATGCCTTTGTTTATGTCAAACAACCTATAAAAATGCTCATTTACTCCTATAATTGTGATTTGTATTATCAGAAATTACAGCTCATTGCACATGACCATGTCACAGGGCCACATGGTACAGATCTGTAATATGAAGCCCACAGGCCCATCAAAATGTTCCATCAGGTCGGGGCCCCACGTAACATAAACACATAGCAGAAACACCACAGCAAAACCCGCAAGCATTTTACAGTCCTGCAAAGTGGATGGGATTCAGGACAATCCTATCCACACATTGTAGAAAATAACTCACATCGGAAATAAAAAACATTCGTGTTTGTGCAAATCGCAGCATGTCAAGTATATTATACCTGGCAGCTTCTGCATAGGAACACATGTGCCAGCTTCTGCATAGGTATAATGGAAGCAAAAAGTCTACAGAGGAAACTGTGGACTGTGTGAACTGTATCGGTCTGGGGCCCCAAAGGCTAGAAATGCCATGGGAAAAATTGTGGCATTTTACAGTACAGGCAAAGTGGATGGGATTCTAGCGAATCTCATGCACACTTTGCCGTAAAAAACCACTGTGCGGACACGCTGTGATTTCCAAAAACGGTGCGGTTTTGAAAACTGCAGCATGTCAATTATAGCTACAGAAATGCTTCCGCCGTGGTTTTTCCCAGAGTGTTTTTTTGGTTGCGGCCCACTACATGGGGCCTTAACCTTAGGGTCCGTTCACACGGAGTAAAGCGGCGCTGATTCTGGCATGATAACTCGCATAAGAATCAGCGCTGAAAAAAAGACTCCCATTGACTTCAATGGGCTCCGTTTTCCACGCGAAACACATTAAAATCAATGGGAGGTTTTTAAACCCATTGATTTCAATGTGTTCCATGCGGAAAAGGAACCCATTGAAGTCAATGGGAGTCTTTTTTTTCAGCGCTGATTCTTGCACGAGTTATCGTGCCAGAATCAGCGCCGCTTTATTCCGTGTGAACGGACCCTAAGGGTAAAGCCCGATGTAGTAAAACATAGCTAAAGAACGCAGTGGAAAAAAGAACAGGGAAAACGAGTTGCATGAGACCATAAAGCGACAAGACTTCCATTGCTAGGCTAGTCCAGCTCATAAACCTTCTGATATAACTTTCAGACATATCTGGGTAATTAAATTAATTTTCTTACTTTAACAAAAAAAGGAATTTCGGTCTGTGAAGATAGATAGATAGATAGATAGATAGATAGATAGATAGATAGATAGAAGATAGATAGATAGATAGATAGATAGATAGATAGATAGATAGAAAGATAGATAGATAGATAGATAGATAGATAGATAGGAGATAGATAGATAGATAGATAGATAGATAGATAGATAGGAAGGAGATAGATAGATAGATAGATAGATAGATAGATAGATAGATAGGAGATAGATAGATAGATAGATAGATAGATAGATGATAGATAGATAGATAGATAGATAGATAGATGATAGATAGATAGATAGATAGATAGATAGATAGGAGATAGATAGATAGATAGATAGATAGATAGATAGATAGATAGATAGGAAGGAGATAGATAGATAGATAGATAGATAATAGATAGATAGACTCATACGATGATAGATAGTTAGATAGATAGATAGATAGATAGATAGATACTGTATATAGTATTTTTACACAATAAAAGTGCAATTTTTAGCACATTTTTTTCCAGCTAGCAAATTAGAATTTTACAACAGATTATGGAAATCAATGAGGACAACAGAATACAACTCTGATACCTACAACAATGACATCATAAATGTGTACGCTTTTCCAATAAATCTCGAACCGCCTGCACCCCTATATACAGCATATAACAAACTTCTCATTCACTCAGTAATGGACGCATGATCATGCAGTCAATCACAGCCAGTTGTAGAAAAAAAAGACTTGAAACCTGTCAAAGAAGGCAATAAATTTCGAGAAATACAATAGAAATAATGGCCATTGGAGATGGTAATCCATGGAATGTATTGATCAGTGGGGGGAAGCAGTTTGGGCTTCACCACAGGCTCTCTTACCTCCTCTACCAGTCGATAACTAGCCAGGAGTGTCCTGTATTTGTCAATATCACTTAATTAAATACCTAGCATCTGATACAGAATATAGTCATACAATTCTAATAATGTCTACCAGTAAATCTTACAAGGCTATTATCATATTCAATACCATGTAAACGATGTAAAATGCAACAACAACAAAAGTTGTAAAATCCAAAAACAAAGCCAGGAAAACAATAAAGGCTGAATTAGAGAGATGATTCTAAAGAGCCTTGAAATGTCATACTACATGAAACAGAGCCTCTTCCGTGGGATTTGTAAGCTACTATCCAATACTCCCCACAGATCTGATCTCAGTGCTGATCTCAAACGCCACCTGTTTACAATTTACTGCTAGGAAAGGCAATTTTAGTAATGGGTACACTTCTCAAAGGGGCTACTGGTTGTTACAGGCTTGCTTAAAATATACCAAGCTGCAACCTTGCTTCTTTTATTTGACAATTCCAAGCTAGCAATTAAGAATTAACCACTTCAAGATTTGACAGTTTTCTGGAAATTTTCAAGATTCGTGTATTTATTAAGGTATTAGTAGATGGAAGGTAAGTCGTGTAAGATCGCAAGTCAAGCTGGCAATAGACAAAATGATTCTTTGTCTGTGAATATGTTACCAACCATTGTAATGATAACTCTTATGTCTATGGTATCCAAAAATAGGATTAATTCTAATAATTTGAATAGTAAATGACTTTCTGATAAGGAGGTTGTATAGGATCAAAAAACCCATGATTGCTTTCTTCCAAAAACAGTACCAGACCTGTCCGCAGGTTGTCTGTGGCGGTACAGCCCCAACATATCAATGGCGGACACAACCCATGGACAAATGTGTCTCTAATTTTGGAAGAAAGCAGACATTTATAAATGACTTTCGGATATTGACCCTATATGTGTGGTGGATGTCGGAACTGTCAACATGGCGTCTGCTCATGTTGACTCAATAGGCACCGTTAAAACAGAGGAGACCCCGCGTAATTCCCACCATCAGAGTCTTCTCTGACTGCATGCATTGTTTCTTCAGAAGCCTTGCTCAAATGCAACTAAGGCATCTGAGAGTCTGTTTGTCTCAGATTGTTAACATGACAGACGGGAGAATATTGAAGAAGCAGAGGTCTGTCAATAAGGTGCTTATAATTTAAGTCAATTGCAATAAATTAGTATTGCAATAAATAAATATTATTGCAATAAATAAATTGCAATAAATTAGTATTGCAATGTTTTGTATAGATGAAGAGACCCCTAGAGTACAAGATCTAAAAATAAAACTAAAAAAGGTGTAAAAATATTTTTTTAAAAATTAAAAGACAATATAAAATTTCAATTTACCCCCTCTTACAACACATATTAAAAAAACAAACACAAATACTAGGTATCCCTGGATCCAAAAATGCCCAAACTATAGACATATAAAAATATTTACCCCATAGTGTGGGCCACACAACTATCCGTGTAATAAATGGTCATGTGCGTGGGCCAATAGAACTGAATGGGTCAGTGTGCTATGCGGGAAAAACCCAAATTGCACACTGAACTCGTCCACAGCCGTCTGCAATATACAGACTAAATATGCAATAATACATAGCACCATTACAAAGTACATTTTGTCCTGCAAAAGGTAAGCCCTCCTGTGGCTTTATGAATGGAAAAATAAAAAATCATGCCTTTTGGAAGGTGGGGAGTAAAAAATAAATAAAAATGCAAAAACCTAAAATGGATGTGGTGGGAAGGGGTTAATCCTGTACAGCCCCCTTTATCATATTTGCAGGGTTATACCTAATCATTTGGTTGAGACTAAAGTCAATTGCATAAAGCAGGGTTTCAAATAATGGGGCAGATTTACTAATAGTGCCTAAGTTTTAGACAGTGCAAATTTAGACTAGACAGTCAAGCTGTGCCAGCAATATCAAAGTGTCTGATGCTGTTTAATAAATCTGTCATAGTGTTAGACTGAATATTTGTCCCAGTAAATTTGGGGCTTTTTATGAAATACAGCATCATATCTTAAACTTTGACTGTCATGTATTGACCATCCTAGCATGTGACATGGGTGCCGCTGTAAGGGGTTAATTCACTCCACTCACTCAATGTTGCGCTCACCTTTCACTCAGGCTACAAAATGAGCATAAATCACACCCCAAGGCCGCTTGCAGACGACCGTGGTTTTGGGCAGTGTGCTAACCATGTTTTTCATGTATAGCATACTGACCCATTCTTTTCTATGGGCCCGTACACACAACCATGATTTTCACAGTCCCACATCACAGTCCGGGCTTTTGTGGCTCTTATTCATTTAATGAAAGGAGCTGTGGAAGCAGGGCCCGTGCACGGGCCGCAAACAGGGCAGCATGCCTATGTGCAGCCCATGCTTTTATTTCATAGCAGGCCAGTTGCAGCCCAGTTGTCTGCAACCTGCCTAACACAGTCCACACATCTCAGATACATGCTGCCACCACCTACTGATTTCGGTAGTGGTAACCCATCTCACATGTACACACATCTCTAACAGCCTGATGGCAGAACACACATTAAAAGTCAATGGATCTGTAGAGCATACAGGGACTAACATTAAAGGGGTTGTCCCATAACAAGGATCCTATCTATACTGTTTGTTATTGTGGATTTAAGACTTTTCCTAAATGCACTGCTTCAGCAAAACTGCTTTGTTTGTCCACTATCTTAATTTATTCACTTCATTGTTGACACTGCGTTTCTAAGGCCCTTGGGATTATCTGCTCAAATGTCAAGTCATGTAGCTGCCTGCTCTCAGGGGGAGGGAGGGGGAGCTAAGTGCACGGGAGCGAGCCTGTGTCTATAGCTGTTCCTGTGTCTGCACCACACAGGTGACCTAGCTTCCTGCTCTCAGATAGAGGAGAGAAGCTTCTTTAATTTCTGAACTTGTCTTCTGTTCTAACAGTTATCAGGCTAGCTAATTCAATTCTGTTCATTATGGCAAAGACAGGCAGTCTCTGTATTTAACACAGACCTACAACTGATTTTATTGCAAGTTTAGTCTTGGTCCTGTAGCATGTAAATTGGTTTCTCTCCCCTACCCTGTGTAGTCTAATATCCATTTACTGTGTATACTGTTTCATCTGCATTTATAATCAATTTCTAATAATGATAATAATCTTCTATGGAAAAAGACAATGTCTATACTCATGTACTTCATGGTCCAATATTGTGCATATAGTGTTCAGTTTGAAGACCTTTGATGATATCACAGGCCCTTCAGCCACCCCATAGGATCATGCTATGCGGCGGGCAGAGCTACACGCTAATTTGGGGGTGGAGCTAAACTGCAGGTAGTCATACAGTGTGAAAGCATACATGAAGTGTAAAATTTATACTTGGGAGGTATGTGAAGGCTGGGGGATTGGTCTCACCATCTATTCATAGCACTGTATGTCTGATGTCTAGCTGCATCGGGAGTGCGCACGCAGAGCCAGCGGCATAGAAGCAACGTCATCTCGCCGCTGGCTTTGCATATGTAACCCGCCCACCAATGACGCAAGAAACCAGGAAGTAAGAAGATTTTACAGCAGCGAAGACTGGTGAGTATGCGATGTGGGAATACCTCTTTAAAGTGAAACATACAAAACGGATCAGTGCTTATAAAAAAAAAAAGAGACAAAACAAAAAGTGACATAAAACAAGCAAACAGTTACAAAATAAAAAGGGAGAAAAACTGAAAAACCTTAGAAGTTACTGTTCCTCTGATTTAATGGAGCTTGGGAAGAATTGTAAGTTGTGCATCGTTGAGTTCGGCTAGCTTCAGAGGTGTGACAACGTTTGTCAAACACTTTTTATACTGTTAGGACTTCTCATCATGTTTCATGTTTATGATTCCTATTCCTCGTCAATCACTGAAGAGTGGATTCATAAGGAAATGAGTTCCATGAATATTAATTGTTCGTGTCTAGATCACCCTCCTGTACGAGTTGGGGGTTAAAATTTTTTTGGTCATCTACTGAACCTGGGAAAGCGTTATCTCCTTGCATTTACTTTATTCACATCTTTATTATGGCCCTCTGACTTTCTCCAGTAATATCCTGGTCATTAAAGCAATAAGTCTTATCTGTGTTGTAAGTTGCAAACTTCAAAAGGAATGCCATACACAGACCTAAGGTCAGAGGTGACAAAACCACAGGAATATTCTTAAACAACCACAAGTAATGAACCTTGGAATCATCAGGCTCAAAAAAAAATAAGATTTTCCTCTTGCATATGTCACAAACGGCACATATAGACACTCATTATCAATACAATGCCACTGATGAGTATATACAGGTAGGGGCTTTCATTACGCTGACTCTTCTCAGATAAGCTACGTCTCCTTTTCATACAAGTTGTAAAAGTGTCTAAGCAATTGATAAATGTGGTGCACAGCATGCTAGAGAGTTTTTTGCATAAATTATGAATGCTGGCACATTTTGCTTAGTAGATCTACTGTCAATGTGTTTTACGTCCCTCCAACGTTTATACTAGATTATCCATCAAAGAAAATATGTTTTTTTCGAGAACAGCGCCACCATTGTCCTATGTCTGGTATTGCAGAAGCAAATATATTTTTCCCTTTTAAGGCTCTGTTCACACTTGCATTATGGTTACTGTTTATAATGAAACCATGCCATATTTCTGAATCCATCATACAATATATACCATGGAGCCTGAAAGACCTTGAGGAGTTTACACATAGTTCTCAGGTTTTTTCATTGTTTCCATCATTTTGATGGGAAGAATAGGAATGCATGTGGCACAACCCTTCCTGTCAAACCTGCTTGCATTACCGACAGAGGATTACCGAGCCTAGGAACATAACCTCTCATATTTGGACTAGTGTTAACTTTGTACTCCTAATGTAAGGTCTAGAGATGAGCGAGTAGTATTCGAAACGGCAGTTTCGAATAGCACGCACCCATAGGAATGAATGGACGCAGCTGGCTCCATTCATTCCTATGGGTGCGTGCTATTCGAAACTGCCGTTTCGAATACTACTCGCTCATCTCTAGTAAGGTCCAAAGAAAATCCCTGTGAAGTCTGAATTAACAGATCATGCAACAGAATCTCAAACCTATGCCAGATATACAGTTTCTGGCATATATTATAGTAAACATGGACCGCAAATACAACTGTGGTCCAGTAATGGGGACTTCTTATATTATGCCAAAAACTTCTACAAAATGTAAGATAGACTCCCCTGATTGAATATTGCTGTAAAATATTATTTTTGCATTTGTTAAAAATTTTTTTGTTATATCTACTTCTATGCCTTGACCTATCAGCAGCAGAAGAGGCCTTTAGAAGACCACTCCTTTTTAATACAGGTGCCGACTAATTTTTGTTGCTCATTAGTTTAGCTCTGACTGTCTGTATATATCTGCTTGATCTCTGACCATTGGCTTTCCCCTCGGATTCCCCTTTTGCCTCTTGCCTTGTTGTTACGTTCCAGGCTGTATTTTTGACTCTTAGCTAGTTTCTCAGATATTGTTTTTGTCTCCTGTCTCTGCTTACTACATTCTCTTCTGACTTTTGATTATCCTAGCACAACTTCTCCGCACCCTTACCGCTTTGATCCTTGCCGGGAGCTCTGGTAAAGGCGACTGGGAGTCTGTCTTGGCTCACAGCAGTGTGCTAGTTGTAGATAGATGTCTACTGCTCAATTTCTTACTGTTGCTTTTATTGTGGCCTTGCATCTAACCATAACACACTGGCAGTCATATAGAAAGTAGTGAGGTGGTTGTGCACATAGTGCAGCAGTCTCAATAACACCCATGGACCTCAATAACTCCCATCAACTTCTCCATAACTAGAAGGCCACAGAATGGAAAGTCCATTGGATGAGTGTGTGCTACAAAAACCTGACAAATCTCATGAATAAAAAAGTGCATCCACAACGTGCAAACATTCTGCCCTGGTATAGGGTTGTTTTTTCAATTTGCTTGTCCTGTTTACAGTTATCGTATGCTTGAGACACAACAGAACTGAATATTATCATCCATGTCAAAATATGGTATCCAAATAGTTTTTTCCAAATATTATTGGCTGCATTCAGAAATATGGATAATAGAGTACAACACGATATTACTGCTATTTTATTTCAGAAACCCTCTTATCCCATTTAACCCCTTCCAGGTACAGAATTTGCATTATCACTTGGACTTGTGGTGCATTAGTAGTACTGAATCCACTTATGGTGACATTATTAGTTCTGTGCATGTTGGTTAAATAGTTTTGACTGTTTATATGTAAAACTGTCTAATTGTTTTGTTTTTTTTACTTTTTCTTATCTGCCTCTAGATTTTATTTTAAAGTTTATTTGAAAAAATCTATAAAAACAAATCACATGAGCAACCAATCAGAAGGGGGGATGCACCAAATCTGTTCCTTAAATAATAAAATACATAAGCGGGTGTTATTTCTAAGTGTTTCACAGAAATCATAGGACCTCACTACAAACTCCAACAAAATAGATCTGGATAATCCTAACTAAATCCTCTAATAAATTATGGATACATGGGAGGAAACACATATGGGTGGTATAGGGACATGCTGAGGGCTTTTTAGGGCAAGTCTCTAGAGCTGGGTCACACCTATGATGATCATTGATTCATTGATTAAAGTGACTGTGTTTGATCCCCATGAGGTATACCACTTGTATTTATTGGCTTCATTTGTATAATTACCTTTTCATCAATGAATGAATTCCACAATTCCCTGTATCTGCAGAGACTGCAGTATGATAGTATATACTGGGTGTCCGGAGGTTTACGAGAAATAACTAAACATCTCTCCTTTAATTGCCATACTGATTGTGATGTCATGAAGCTGACTTGAAATTTAACCAATCCGAGTACAGCACTGCCAGACATTTAGATTAACCAAGTTAAACAGTTGTGTCAGAAAGCAGATCTGCCCCAGAAGAACTAAAAGGAACCACCCACGAGGTCTTATTCCTTGAGTATTCTTAAAAACTTTCACTAATCGGAGAGCAGCCCTGAATATAAGTAGAAGTAGGCATCTGCTCTGCACACTTAGGGCAGGGATGGACCTACCAGTCATGCACCCTGGGCAACTGCGCAGGGACTGAGTAGGTCAGGGGCCCGATCACCTTTTGGTTATCCGCTTTATAATATTGATGGCCTATCCTATCCTTATCCTATCCCATCTGACATCCAATAATCTACTCTGGTCCAGTGCAGTTCCTGGTAATGTTTATATGTCAGGAGCCATGCTGCTCACTCACCATACATACTATAGCATTGGTTCTAGATAAAGAGGTGCTGTCCCATAAATTTTAATGGGGCAGAGCTGCTATATCTAAAGTGCTATATCTATGTCGATTGAGCAGTTTGTCTGGCATGTAAACATTACCAGGAGCCACGCTGTCCCGGAGCAGTTGATTTGTGGGGGTCACAGTTGTCAAACCCTTGAATATCTAACATTGATGGCCTATCCTAAGGAAACCCCTTTAACAGAAGTTCTTTTACTGTCCATTGTAGAATGCAGGTAAATTAGCCCAAGCTAATGAAATTCATGGCTAATGGTTACTGGTGGATAGCGACAATGATGTAAGGCAGTGCTGTATGCTGAGATATTGTAAAATATTGTAAAGGAGCCTAGGGTTAGTGTGAACAGGAAGAGGAGATGCACTGGCACTACATTCACAAGGAGGTCTTAGGAGGACTTTCAGTCCCCCATCCTCCTGATCACTGGGGGACCCAGCAATCGGGACCTCAAAAAACTATCTGCATTGTTTTTGGTGGAAAACTGCAACATAAAAAAACAATATAGTATTTCGGATTTCATTCAGAAAATGTTACATATTTTTCCCAGACTTCCCACTTTCCATATCAAACAT
The DNA here is from genome assembly GCF_031893055.1 of Leptodactylus fuscus. Classification (NCBI taxonomy): domain Eukaryota; kingdom Metazoa; phylum Chordata; class Amphibia; order Anura; family Leptodactylidae; genus Leptodactylus; species Leptodactylus fuscus. The sequence goes on along the minus strand of NC_134267.1, from coordinate 50,967,055 downwards.
TGAGTTCCACAATTAAAATTTGCAGCACAAAATAAAATGCCGCAGATTTTAGGCCAGAATCACGGACAGCTTAAAAAAAAAAAAAAAAAAAAAAAAAAAACTAAGCATATTTGGTCTCATATTATTCATAACAATCCTTACTAGAAAAATGAATGTATTAGTTATTCCAAACAGTGAACACTAAAATGGAATGTCAGACTTGTCATTTGGGCACCTTGACTTCAAAAAATGAAAAAAAAAAAAGGTGATCAGAAGGTTGAATATTCATCATTCATCATTTATTGATCCAGATTGTTTGTTTCTTTCCAGCAAAATTGGCAAACCATTACATCTCCTAATTTGCAATAATAACCCCAATACTAACAAAACTATGACTAGGACCCTGAGGCGATAAACCTAAACAAAGCAGAAGTGAATGGGAAGTGCCCGCGTGTATGGCTAGCTCTGCTCATGCCAAACCGTACACGCGAGCACATCCCATTCACTTCAATGGGAGTGCTCGTAGTGAAAAAAGCAGCCCATTCATTTCTATGGGGAGCACTCGCATGCCAGCTCCCATAGAAATGAATGGAACTGCTTTATACGCCGCTTATTCTGAACGTGTTTTACGTTCAGAATAAGCTGCCGTTTACGTAGTGTGAACTCACCCTTAATGTGATGCAGGAGCTAAATAGGAGATTTGTATTTCAACCAAAGTAATTTACTCACATCAGTCTATATCAGTACTTCTCTTTATATCTCCTGCAATTTTCTGGGGCTATTTCTGAGTGATAGAGAGTCAGTTATAGTGAAAATTTATCTTCATTTTCTGTGAATAGACCATGGCAGCTAGTCTCTACCTACCTAGCAAGAACTACAAACTACAGATAGAGACAACAAAGGGGGGAATTGCTAAAAATTAGAAAATGTAAGTAATCTAATGGCCAGAAATTGTGTTGTTCATGTACTATTACACTATACTATTATCATTATATACTGTACTATTAATTTATGCAAAGTTTATGGAAAAGTTATGTATGCTTTATAGTGATCTGGTCTATACAACAGCAAGGAGCAATATACATGGAGTGTGCACAGAGAAGTCTGACTAGGTGGTGACCACCACTCCATTTACTTCTAATGACTTTTATGACATTGCCATCCCAGCAGTCCCATAGAACTGAATGGAGTAGTGTCCACGCATACATACCTGTAGTCCACTTATATGGATCAGTGAGGGGAATTTGCGAATCCTTGTGGTCATGATCAAACCCAGTGGTTGGAACCCAGTTCTAAGACACTTATCCCTTATCCCATGGATACTGGGACAACCCCTTTAAACTTTTTTCAATATATTATCTTCTTACCGCTGACTTTTTTTTTCCACAGCTGACAATTCAGATTTCAGAATCCACCAACACCATCTTCAAAACTGATATTAGATCGCTAAAGCCAGGAAGCCCAGGTCTTGTCTTTCACCTCTCCGAGATGTCAGAATATTACCTAGCGAACGCCACACTACTTCATATCACGAGAGGCGAAAGGTAATTCATTCTCATCGTCAATGACAACACAGAAATATGCTGATTAAAATAAGGAAACATCAGCTCCCGTTTTTATATTTCACAGTGAGCGCCTCCTGCAAATGAAAATCAGCTTATGCAATGAGAAAGTGCGTTCAACATCTGCTGAGTTTGTTACACCATTAACATATGTTAATGCCATTGCATCTAATGTGGGTAGTTTGTCTTCAGTGAGAGCCAAAACACATCAGTGTCAAGGCTGCCAGCAAACTAACACCCAAAGATCCTTTTTGGCTCCATGAAAATAGAGCTTCATTTCAATCACATCTCAAGTGCTAGATCTTGCAGTACATATTTTAGTTTTAAATGGAACACTAAAGGAATGAAAATATGGACAGCAAACACCATATGTACTTATTGCAACTGCAGCCACCAAGAACATGTATGAATAAGAGGAAGAAAACACCTTAAGTGCCATCAAACCCATCCATATAGGAGATCAGTCATACGCAAGACTATATCAGAGCAAGGGTTGTATAGGGTTAATAAAGCAGATAGATTTCAAGAGTAGACCCATAGAAAGTGATGTACTTAACATAGGCTAGAAAACAATGAGCACCAGACAAGATAATGCATATGTTAATGTACTGTAGATAAAACCAAGCATTTATGAGCTGCTAAGACACGCGGCCTCCAGTACTCACCATTACAAATCATCCTAGTCCCTTAGCTTGTGCTTGATATCTGTAGGATAATCATTATCAGCCCCAATTTACGAAGTAGCAGACAGATTATGTCTGTGCCCCTTCACACGGCGTAAGCGCGCCGCTCATTTAGACACGTATACACGTGTCCGAGCGTGGCGCTTCAAAACAGAGCCCATTGATTTCAATGGGAAGCGCGCGTACATGCCGATATACGCGTGCTTCCCATTGAAATCAATGGGCTCTGTTTTGAAGCGCCGCGCTCGGACATGTGTATACGTGTCTAAATGAGCAGCGCGCTTACGCCGTGTGAAGGGGCCATTTATATTGTTAAACTTATCAACTATTCATAGGAGGTTCCAGGTCCAAATGGGATTCCTCTATTTGAATTGTACAGTGGTCACAGAGGGGGTTCCAGGTCCAAATCGGTGTCCTCTATTTGAATTGCACAGCGGTCACACACATCATGTACAATGCTTCATTCAAAGTCTATATAAAAATACTAATAAGCTGTGGGAACAATTAAATACAGATATCCATAATGTATAAAAATCACAACTATCGTATCCCCGTAGTACAGAAAAGGTTATGCTTGCCCACGATAAAAAAACAGGGACTTGCGGGCAAATATATTAAAATAATTACTTGTTTTATTAGCAGAATCTAAAACCATCAAAGCAAAAAGGATTATGACGCAGAATATATAGTCGCATCACAAGAATAAGGGTATACCGTAAGTATACTATGGCCCAATAGATGGAACAATAATTAATAGAGTCCATAGTTTACATTGGGTGTAGTCATAGGCTCAAATCCTAAGCCAATAAAGGTATAACAACTAGTAAATATCACAGGATAAATATAATGACTATGTTCGCACCATCACAGAGTGGTGTCCAAGCCTAATACACATACATATACTGTAGTGCCAGCCAAATGTTATATAAAGAGCCAAACCTCCATTAACACATATTGAGATTCTACCTCCAGACACAACACCAGCCTCAATGGCTGTTTCGCTGCTTCCTTCTTTCAGGGGACCCAAATGTGTAATGACGGATGAGGATTTGGAAATTAGGACCCCCAACTGTTTATAAGAAAAAAGAGGATTCTGATCACATTTCCAAGGGAAAGTAACTGCATTATTAAACTCTACATTAAAGAGGACCTTTCATCAGATCGGGCACAGGCAGTTTTATATACTGCTGGAAAGCTGACAGTGCGCTGAATTCAGCGCACTGTCGGCTTTCCCGATCTGTGCCCGGTATAAAGCGCTATCGGTCCCGGTACCGTAGCGCTTTACAGTCAGAAGGGCGTTTCTGACACTTAGCCAGGAACGTCCTTCTGCCTCGCGGCGCCTATCGCGCTGTACAGTGTGAGCGGGGAGGAACTCCCCCTCCCCTCCTGATAATACTCGTCTATGGACGAGCTGTGTGAGCAGAGGGAGGGGGGCGTTCCTCCCCGCTCACACTCTACAGCGCGATAGGCGCTGCTGGGCAGAAGGACGTTCCTGGCTAACTGTCAGAAATGCCCTTCTGACACTAAAGCGCTACGGTCCCGGGACCGATAGCGCTTTACACCGGGCACAGATCGGCAAAGCCGACAGTGCGCTGAATTCAGTGCACTGTCAGCTTTCCAGCAGTATATAAAACTGCATGTGCCCGATCTGATGAAAGGTCCTCTTTAAAGAGGTTCTCCATATTTTAAGTTTTTATGGCCTATCCTTAGCAATAAATATCTGATCGGTTGGGTGGACACAACACAGGGCATGGAGCCAACTGCTTCTGTTGTGTATAGTTGTGTCAGAGCAGTCCTGTACAGCTGATCGAGATAGGGACTACCTATCAGCAGCAAAATTGCCATGTAAAAAAAATAAATTGGGAACTGCAGCCTGTTATCCCTTCACTAATGGACCTATACTACATAGTCATCTTCAGCTGATCGGTGTGGGGTCTGGCTGATCTGATATTGACGACCTAGCCTGTGGATATTATTATCAATTAACTTCAGGTCCTAGACAACCTTAAATAATTTTCACACAACTAACTTACCGCCCTAAATTAACCTTCATCTTTATCTTCTCCATGCCTTTGTGCCTCCAAGGTGTATACATACAGCATATACCGTATATGTAGCAAAGTAGAATGGATGTGGATGTGACAACTAGGATTCCAACTGATTCCAAGAAAAAGAGGATTCTGCTCCCATCTACAGACAGGTGGCTGAAAGCCATGGCAGATGAGGTGTGGTAGTGGTGCCAGCAACTGTACAGGCCACGGAGCCAACTGTGTTATGTATAGTACAGGTGTCAGAGCAGGCCCATACTGCTAAGGGTAAGTTCACACGGGGTTTTTTGGATTGGAACCTGAGGCGGAGGCCACCTCAGGTTCCTATCCATAAACCGGGTCGGCGCGACTGAAAGCCGCTGCACTGCACCGGCATCCAGTCGCGCACTCCGCTCCAGATTAGGCCCAATGAATGGGCCTAGTTGGGAGGAGGGAGTTTCTTCAGGCCGAATCGTGAGGCGACTCAGCCTGAAGAATGAACATCTCGCTTCTCTTGAGCGGCTCGCATTGATTTCAATGGGAGCCGTCTTTTTGGTCAGGGTTTTGAGGTGAATATGGCCTCAAAACCTTGACCAAAAAATCCCAGTGTGAACTTTTTATATTTTATATACAGTCAAATGGACAATGAGAGAAAGCAAAAACTAAAAGAATCTAACATACAGAACGTCATTGTTTTAGATGGCGTAAATAAAGCTGCGTCTTATAGATGAAGTCGCTTCTTACGATGACCCATAATTACCCTGTTTAAGAGGAGTGTTAAATGAAAAATGGTTGCCTGTAACTAGGAGATTTGTGAGGATGTTGATGCCGCTCTTCAGGCCCAGTGCGGGCAGCCTCCTCTGGGGTTATTTTTCATATTGAGCAGGTTCCTTTGTGTGAAAGAAGACAATTGATTGTAGAAGTCAGAGGTGCCATCTGCAGTGTGCACTGAAAATCCACAGGTACATTAAGTAAACAACCACAAGCAGACGAGCACAGAACAGCGAGCATATGTCTCCTTGGATTGTTGTTCTGCCTTTTTATTAGATAAATTCATATAATGGTTCTTCGCTTAATTTAAAAATGAATCCTCCCAGCTCCTTAAACACCCAAGATTTACATTCCTTATAAATTCCACGAGCTGCTCTCACTCTGACTGAATAAGCTATCACCAAATAATATTTTACCGCAAGAAGCTTCACTATTGGACTCCAGAATCATTGTGGGTGGCCACAAGTGTTTTCCAAGGTCATCAAAATTTCAAGGTACCAGAAGTCATTGAATAGGAACCAATAGAAAACTTTATATGAATAGTCCGGTCATATGGAACATCTTTAAGTCAGGATTAGACTAAACATATACAGAGATTTTGGAAATTGAATGGAGTTTCATGTGACTGTAGAGTCACAATCGCAGCAATCTGTGAGTCAACATGACCCCATTCACTTTCTTTATTCTGCAGATAGAATGATGAAAGTGTCATTTTGGGGCATGTGACTGGTATAATGATCATAATTGCCAAGTAGTCCCAACTGCTACTGTAGTCCTAGCTAACACGCATACTCAACATACACAGTCCAGTCATATTAATGTGACCAGCTGTCAAAATCCAGAATAACCATCTTTGGCAGAGCGGACCGCTGCGAGACGTGCCGGAAGAGAGGGGATGTTGTGATGATGTTACTGGGATGTTGAGCCATGTCGACTCCAGTGCCGTGGCCAGCTGCATTAGGTTATGCGGTTGAGCATCCATGGCGCGAACAACCCAATCGAGGTGGTCCCACAGATTCTTGATTGGGTTCAAGTCTGGGGAATTTGCTGGCCAAGGGAGTACGGTAAACTCATCCTGGTGCTCCTCGAACCACGCACGTACACTGCGAGCTTTACGACACGTCGCATTGTCCTGCTGGTAGATACCATCATCCTGAGGGAAAACAATTCGCATGTAGGGGTGAACATGGTCCACAAGGATAGATGCATACTTGTGTTGATTCATCGTGCCTTCCACAATGATGAGTGCCCCCAGATGACACGTGCCTTCTGCGATTGGCTATTTAACGTTGACGTCAAAAGTAGGTCACATTAATATGACTGGACTGTGTAGATCCCATGTAGACTATGTAGCTGCACAGGGGAGTGGGGAGCCCTCGCCAAGAACATCCTACTAATATTATAAATGTGAAAGTTTGTGTGTTTGGATGTTTGTGAGTTTGGATGTTTGTTCCTCAATCACGCTAAAATGCCTGGACGGATTTGCGTGCAATTTTCCACAAACATAGTTTTCCCTTAGGATTCAGTCACAGGCTACTTTTGGTGCCACTAAACAACATGGCTTCCTAGCAGGAGACTCACAAAAGCAGGACTCCTAGCCCCAGCTATAGACTCACACACACTGCCTGGCATTTCCTGCCTCAACCTGCCTGCACACTCCTTACTGTCTCCTCAGGAGTAGCCCTCACTCTACTCACTCACATTTACATATAGCTTTCCACTATATATAACACATCACATTGTCTGTATCACGACATACAAAATACAACACATCACATTGTAATTACATGTATCTCCTATCACTGCTATATACAGTACCTGATACATATATACTCCTTTACACAGGCTGTATATACTATATAATTACATGTATTACCTATCATTGCTATATACAGTGCCTGATACATATATACTCTTATACACAGGCTGTATATACTATATAATTACATGTATCTCCTATCACTGCTATATACAGTGCCTGATACATATATACTCCTGTACACAGGCTGTATATACTATATAATTACATGTATCTCCTATCACTGCTATATACAGTGCCTGATACATATATACTCCTGTACACAGGCTGTATATACTATATAATTACATGTATCTCCTATCACTGCTATATACAGTACCTGATACATATATACCCCTGTACACAGGCTGTATATACTATATAATTACATGTATTACCTATCACTGCTATATACAGTGCTGATACATATATACTCCTGTACACAGGCTGTATATACTATATAATTACATGTATCTCCTATCACTGCTATATACAGTGCTGATACATATATACTCCTGTACACAGGCTGTATATACTATATAATTACATGTATCTCCTATCACTGCTATATACAGTGCTGATACATATATACTCCTGTACACAGGCTGTATATACTATATAATTACATGTATTACCTATCACTGCTATATACAGTACCTGATACATATATACTCCTGTACACAGACTGTATATACTATATATTACATGTATCTCCTATCACTGCTATATACAGTACCTGATACATATATACTCCTGTACACAGGCTGTATAACACATCACATTGTCTGTATCACAACATACACAATATAACACATCACATCACATTTGCTAGCCCACCAAACTTTTTAAAGCACTTTTACAGTTTCACACGTCTGTGTCCGCCCAATTCTCAAATCACCGCAGACGAAGTCGCGGGTAAAAGCTAGTTATTAATAAAAATGCTTAGGCTGAAGCAGACAGGGTGTTTTAACACATTGGTGTGAAAAGTTTCATAAGTGGATGTCCCCCCATCATCACCACTTAGATATACCTGACCCCCACAAATTATAATGCCCCCACTTAGTATAATGTACCTTATATAGGGATCACAATGTACATTTTTTTCCTATCAGTATGTCTTTGTAGAATGGGAGGAAATCCACGCAAACACGGGGAGAACTGACATACTCCTTGCAGATGTTGTTCCTGGCAGGAGTCAAACCCAGGACCCCAGTGCTGCAAGGCTAACCACTGAGCCACCGTGTTGCCCCAAGACAGAGTGTTTTTACACACTGGTGTGAAAAGTTTCATAAGTGAGTGTCCCCCACCTTTTAGGATTAGTAAATAATTTGAGTAGAAATTAGAGTCCATTGTTTTCAATCAATGGGTTGCCAATCCATCCAAGCTTGATCTTCACAATAAATGTTTACAGAAGATTTCTGAGGACCTCAGAAGGCCAGAAAATATTACAGAATCATTCCTCAATTAGATAGACTGTGCACATATAAAAGAAATTCAAAACCATTATTTCTTTCACTAGGAATGGTCGGCCAACAGTGATCACGTGGCTTATAAGAGTATGGAAGATCACAAAGAAACCCACGGTAATCCAAAATCTGAAGCAGCTCAACAGCAGGAATTATCACAGAACATTACAAAGGTTGAAAACTTTCGAAATATTTGACATGCCGCTGGTTTAAAACCCACTGTGCAGGCCACTTTGTGCTGCAAGTTTTTGGCGCAGTATATGGATGAGATTTGGTGAAAATTTTATGCACAATGCTGCTACTGCACCTCACAGCAGGTTAGACACCAGCAAATATGCAATGGCTAACCTGCTGCTAGTATGCCTAGTGTGTCCCTGGCCTTAATGGAAGGGGACCTTTACTCAATTCTTGTATAAGGATCCTCTTCTTTCCCTGACTGAGGCACACATGCAAGCTATTTAGACTAAGACCCCACGGGCCGGAACCGTCATGCTAAAGCACTGCAGGAACAACCGCAGCATGAACGCATCGCGGTTTGAACAGAGCTTTGAACAGAAAGTTCACAGAGTTTTCCTCCGCAGACTTTCTGTTACAATTATATCTATGGGAAAGTCGCCGGTGTTTCCGTAGATATCATTGATATGCTGCGATTTTCAAAACCGTGTCGGTGTCAGCGTGTGATTTTTTCCGCAAGATGGGCATGGGATTCACAAATCACCAAATCGTGGCATTTCCAGTCCATAGGGCCCCGGCCTTAAGGTTGTGTCAACCTTTTTTGCAACAGGAAATACACAGAATATAAAGCTTATGTACTGTGCATTTACAAAACACATACACAAGCTGAAAAAATCTGCTTCAGGAATTAGGAAATGTTTTTTCAGCACTTTTTTTTTTTTTTGCTCCAGCACACTCTATGGACCTGGAAACTTCTCTTTAAAAAAAAACGCTAGCAGTTTTTGAAGCGGTTTTCAGAAACACCATGTCAAAAAACGTGACAAAAAAACACATCGTGTTTTTTCCACATCCCATTGACCTCAATCACTTTTTCCATGCGGAATCCGCCTGAAGATAGGTCATGTCTTTTTCTTTTCTGCTAGCTGAAAAAAACCGCTAGAGGAAAAAAAATACTTGTGACTCCCATTGAAATGAATGGGAGGCGTTTTTTCAGGTGGATTTTGAGGCAGATTCCATGTGAACAGACTCTTAGGGTGCATTCACATGGAGTAAAGTGGCGCTGATTCTGTCACGATAACTCACGGCAGAATCAGCGCTGATAAAAAGAGGAACACATTGACATCAAATCTTTGTAACCCATTGATTTCAATGTGTTCCGCGCGGAAGACGGAACCCATTGAACTCAACGGGAGTCTTTTTATCAGCGCTGATTCTGCCGCGAGTTATCATAGCAGAATCAGCGCCACTTTACTCCGTGTGAAGGCACCCTTAGTGAGCACCAATTTTTGTGTTATTGACTAAAGATTTCCTAAAAAGTTTGCAAATTGTAGGAAAAACAACATGGGGTGAGTTACTTAGTTAAATGTGTCAGAATTCTGTATTAAATTACCCCCAAGTCTGTCTTTTAATATTTTCTCATTGCAGGTAATACAAGATGGTGGAGCAGCACTACCACCACAGCTCGAGACCACATTGGGGTTCCACATTGGAGCCCCAAAACTTGAATATGACTGCAATCCCATACAAAATACCTAACATCTTAATGAATTTTATCAGTCCACTCAGCGTACATAGGTGTCCCATAGAATTTTTGAAAAAGGCTCACCAATTGGATGGAACCAAACACTTCCAAGTAAGAGAATTGGTGTAGTAAAAAAATGTCACGATCATTGCAGATGTGAGGGCTGCTGTGCCGAATTGCTTCCCAGGTTATGTATTCACTACTCACTAACCATTGTGCCACGTGCAATAATTGCCTTTAAACCAAGAAACAAGGTTAATGCTGTGAACGTGTCACTATTATACTGTACACCTGAGCTCAGCTGAGGCTACAGTGGTCAAGGAAAGATAATTCTTCCAAGGAACTGTTGTATTACATCATCTTCACCTACAGTAAGATATTATGGCTGATTTTTAGTGTTCTTATTATCATATTTACCCCAGAAGTGGGTTGAATTGGAAATAAATATGTAGAATGTATACATCATTTTTTTCCTAGCCAGTATATAGACTAGACTATGTCTAAAGCCGGGTTCACACAGAGTTTTTTGGGCCGGATTTTGACGCGGAATCCACATCAAACGCGAATCCAGCCAAATTGCTGGTCAATGCGATCCCTTTAGAGCAGGGGTGCTCACACTTTGTCAGCATGTGAACTACTGTATTAAATAACCAAGTCGAAAAATCTACTACCCACTTCTTGTGGGCGGGGGCGGGCCTGTGGGCGGGGTGGGGCATGTCTGTGGGCAGGGCCGGTCATGTGGGCGGGGTCGTGCGGAGCGTGAGCGCAGGAGACAGCGGCGTTCTGTGGTCGCCCAGGGATCCCCGCTGTCTACTTGCTCACAGCGCAGGCCCGCCTGCAGCCCCGCCTGCCAGTGTCCGTAGATGACTCTCAGCCTGTGCTGTGAACAAGCAGCACTCCGGCCCCCTCCATCCCTAAGAGCGGCCTGCAAGTGTCGGGAGTGCCTGTTCACAGCGCAGGCTGAGAGTCGACTCTCAGCCTGCACTGTGAACAAGCAGACACTGGGGATCCCTGGCTGCATCCCGCGATCGACCCATACATCCATTGCGATGGATTGGTAGATCGCGATCGACGTATTGGGTATCCCTGCTTTAGAGGATGCCCACTCCAATGTAAAATTGACTTTACCATTCTATCTGATTTATTAAATGTTTTACGCTATTCAGAGTATGAGAACTATGTGCATTATACATTGTGCTTACATTACTGTTAATTGACCTAAGACAGTCCTAAGATTTCACTAGCTTCTTATTCCCTTCCTTCCTTCCTTCCTTATTATTACTACAGACTATAACATAGCTGCGATTGGCTTCGGCATGGCTTGGTTGTGTGCAGGCTGCCTCCCTTCATCTTCACCAACAATGTCAGTCAGACTGTGCTTTGTACATCTCATACTGTACATGCTTATTAACATTCTAGAATGTGGAATCTGCCCTCATGGATCAAATCATAATGTCAGCAATAAATGGGAAATTGAGTGCATGCAGTACTGCATACAGGGAGCAATAAACCACATAATTAAAAGTTCCAGGTTTTACATTTATTTTGACAGATCCCATGAACTATTAACTGCATAATGCTTGTTAGCAATGAAAAAGAAGTCTCCCTGGTTCTATGTGATTGCATTGTAGCTTTCAATGTATTGATTGATCTATAGGCTTCCCAGATAAGTCATCTATATGAGAGCCAATGCTGAGTAGGTCATAAAATTGTGATTTAAATCCAAGTTTCTCCTAATATATGGCAAGCAGTGAAAATTCCAGCCCATATTATGTAGCACAATATAATATATTATTAAGTATAATAATTTTACTGTCTAATTTTCCATAAAAATGTATTTAAATTTCATCAAGACAACCCATAGCATATGCGGTCCCGTTCAAGGGGACTCCCCTCTATAAACCCAAACAGATAGCCAGTAGAGGGGCTCTGACTCACCAGCCTCCCAATGTCCAAATGGGGAGGGGGGGCAGATGGTATGTCCTGATTTCAACTCTATCTGCACCCTGCATCTTCGCCTTTTTGGAGTCCACAAGGAGGCATTATACTGTGTGGTGACCAAACGATCCTAAGGACAGGACATAAGTTCCCCTAAATGATTACAATCAAAGGTATTGATACCACCCTACAAGCGAAATACCAACCATAGTGGCAAAGAAAGGAAAAAGTATTGTTGAAAGGGGGAAGGGGAGAACAGAATTTTTTTTTGAGAGGGGGGTTCACATCATGGTTCCTACCATCCAGGTCACAGCCGCATAAACGCATTATTTTCAGAGGAGTCTTAATACAGGACCTGGTAAAACGAGGTTTACTGAAAAGCTTAAGGTCTATCATACACAGTCCAGTCACATTAATGTGACCATCTCCTACTTTTGACGTCAACGTTAAATAACCAATCGCAGAAGGCACGTGTCATCAGCCATCTGGGTGCACTCATCATTGTGGAAGGTACAATGGATCTCCACAAGTATGCATCTATCCTTGTGGACCATGTTCACCCCTACATGCAAATTGTTTTTCCTCAGGATGATGGCATCTACCAGCAGGACAATGTGACGTGTCATAAAGCTGGCAGTGTACGTGCGTGGTTCGAGGAGCACCAGGATGACTTTACCATACTCCCTTGGCCAGCAAATTCCCCGGACTTGAACCCAATCAAGAATCTGTTGGACCACCTCGATCGGGTTGTTGACGCCATGGATGCTCAACCGTGTAACCTAACGCAACTGGCCACGTCACTGGAGTCGGCATGGCTCAACATCCCAGTGATCATCATCACGACATCCCCTCTCTTCCTGCACGTCTCGCAGCCGTCCACTCTGCCAAAGGTGGTTATTCTGGATTTTGACAGGTGGTCACATTAATGTGACTGGACTGTGTATTAGTTTGCCGTCAACTCCTCCATCAATGTAATTTCCTCGACTTTCTGGATCCACAACAAGGGAGGGTAAATGTAGCCATAATTCTTCATATCTCTGTCCTGAATGACTGACGTATAGAACAGGATCAGAAGACATGAAGCAGGACTGTGGGCATAAGATGAAGCTTAGTGGGCACCGTATACCAACAAGAGAGGTTTTTATATACGTCCTCCTGAATGTGACTAGAATGACTTATTCTTAAGACAGCATCAAGATTAGACCTACAGACATGATACCTGGCACTATCTGCTCTCTGGTGAGCTCCACCTCAATACACAGGTCTGGTGATGTCACAATCTTTGGTTGCAAGGCATGTTTGCAGCTTTGTCCCATTCAAGTGAATTGGACTGAGCTGCCAGAACTACCACAGCCACTATGTAGATATATATGGTACTGTGCTTGTAAATAGTAAAGAGGAATCAGTAAGGGTATGCTCACACAGAGGAAGTTACTGAGGATTTGGTGGCGGATTTCACCCCGGAATTTGCCTCCTATTGATCACAGCAGAGAAAATCACGTGCGAAAAAGCCAGCAGCAGAAAGTGAAGAGGAATTCCTCTTACTTTTCGCCGTGTGAACATAGCCTAAGAGGGTTGCTTGAAACAGTTAATTGGTGGGTTGTCAGTCCCCAGCAATCTGATTATGAAGATCTTAAGGCTAACCTGATAATGCTTTAGTCCCAGAATAGCCATTAACCAGTCTACATGTGTGCCCAATCTGTCACTTTTCTCTTGCTCCGTGTACCTGAATGACTGTTTTATGCAGAAAGTGCTTAAAGACCCCATTGTCTTTATAAGCTAGATGAAGTACTCCCTTAGTTGCTTGCTTTTAAGCAGTGAAATATACAAAAACTACACATTTCTATATAAATTTTACCTATCTGGTCAAGGTAATGTGATGCACAATATTATCCATTAAATTGTATAACCTTGTATACTTTATCCTAGACCTACACGACAGTAAAAGGAAAAAAAACAAAAGCATGGACCTTGTGAATGCATTAGTGTATATGATCCAACGCGAAACATTCTTCATATAGTTTTATGTAAGGTAGAAGAAAAGACCATCGCTCCATAGTGCTCTTTTCACAATCAGTAGTGACCTCTAGTGGTTTGATGATAAAAATGCATTATTCACCGTATAGTAGTCTTCTTATAGATTACTGTTATAATGGAAGAGGTTGGTAGTGATTGTTTTGATCTAAATACAATATATATTTGTTCGAAATACTATATATATATATATATATATATATATATATATATATATATATATATATATTATCATAAACCAGTCCATGTTGTAGAGCAAGGTTTAAGGTAGTATAACAACCGTGAGCAGGCAAGCTAAACACACGCTACACATAAACACAGGATGTTGAGGATTCTAGCCTGAAATGTGGTTTTCATACTGGCCACAGGATAGGTCATCAGTATGTGTTGCATGAGTAGCTGATACCCAGACCCCATGCAGATCCGAACAAAATACCAACGCTAATGCAAGCGCTGTGCAGTTAAGCACACGGAGCCCATAGACTATAATGGGCTCTGTGTGCTTGCCGCGCACTGCCCTCACAATTCATTCGTGCGGGCAGTGCGCGGCAAGCACGCGGAGCCCATTATAGTCTATGGGCTCCATGTGCTTTACAAGCACATCGCTTGCAATTGCGATTGCATTCCGTCTTCATGCGGACTCCTTGCGGACGGAATACAAGCGCTAGTGTGAACCAACCCTACAACAGCTAATCTGTTTGGAGTCCTAGCATTGGACCAGCACAGGCTGCATAACTGATGACCCATGTCACCACTGAGGCCTATGATTTACCCTGAGCGCATGATGTCAAAGAAGATCGTTGGACACCATGAGGAAGCAGAGACAGAGCACCGGATGCTCAGGAGGAGACCCAAAAGAGATAAAGGAAGGTGAATAAAAGATTTTTTTTAATTTATATTTGTTACATTTGTTACATCCCTTGGTCCTCCAGCTATTATACTCTTGACATCCACACCTGAACTATGGTGACATTGATTGAGTACAATGGTCATGTGGGAGGTCCTTGATATCATTACTGAAACGAGGACCAATGGAGAAAATCATGGTCACAATGCTGGGACGATGGGGGTAAGTAGAGGTAACAAGAGGTTATTATCCATTACCTGCCCTCAGTCAATTTTTTTTATTCAGAAAACCTCTGTTCGGCTAAGGCCCCAAAAAAAGGCTGCGGGAAAAACTGTGGCAGCAACACATGGCGGTTCTTCCAGCAGCGCTTTAAACAGAAAGTTCACAGATAGAGCACTGTTTGGATCAGCCGATCCGAACAGCACGCACCCATAGAAATGAATGGAAGCACCTATGACGCTGACTTTGCCGGCGGCCGGCCAGCGTCACAGGTGCTTCCATTCATTTCTATGGGTGCGTGCTGTTCGGATCGGCTGATCCAGAGTTCTCCTCCTTGGACTTTGTGTTACAATTATATCTACAGGGAAACTGCCGGTGTTTCCATAGGTATAATTGACATGCTGCGATTTCCAGCATGGAAATAGCGGCATGTCCGCACAGCGGTTTTTGCCTCAAAATGGGCATGGGATTCGCTACAATCCCATCCACTTTACCTGTACTGTAAAATGCCGCGATTTTTCCAGCAGCGTTTCTGCTACAGGCGAATCATGACATCTCCGTCCCATGGGGCCCCAGCCTAGGCAGCACTCTCTTACTGGGCTGGTTAGGTATATTGACTGACAGTACCTAGGTGGTTAACCTCCAATCCACCAGTGAATTTGTTGTATAGATTATTAAGCCATGCCAAACAAAGCACTATCATGACTGAAGAACATTACTGCTGTGAGCGTGAGGAAGGGCTTATACCCAAAAAGTTGCTAAAAACGTTAATTTCATTGCAATGGTGAAATTCTCTATGTCCTTGAAAGATTATAGATAGATAGATAGATAGATAGATAGATAGATAGATAGATAGATAGATAAAGAATTGCAAAAATACATGTAATTCCCATATACAGTACAATGGAGTTGGCCTATGCTATGATGCCCAGAATAGACAATAAGGGGCGAGAGGAGAAAGACATATCAGATTTGACAGGTCAGGGCTTTCTATCTACCTCTACAAGAAGTGCTTTTCCTGATAGTGTTTTGGGACTTCTCTAATTAAGATGCTCTCCATCACCTAAGTTTGCTGTGAAAACCAGTTGGCCTTAATTGAATTCATTACACATTAATTGAATAAATATTAAACCTCTGTCAGGAAGAGTACCTCTCATAGGAATGCAAGAGGATTTCTGTCACATACATAGTCAAATATAATCTGAGATGTAAATGAAACTACAATACATACTAATAAAGTACTATACTGCATGGGAAGAATAATCAACCATCTACTCTACTATCTATCTATCTATCTATCTATTATCCATCTATCATCTATCTATCTGTCTATCTATTATCTATCCATTATCTATCTATCTATCTATCTATCTATCTATCTATTATCCATCTATCATCTATCTATCTGTCTATCTATCTATTATCTATCCATTATCTATCTATCATCTATCTATCTATTATCTATAGATCATCTATCTATTATCTATCTATCTATATATCATCTATCTATTATCTATTTATCTATTATCTATCTATTATCTATCTATCTATATATCATCTATCTATCTATTATCTATCTATATATCATCTATCTATCTATTATCTATCTATCTATCTATTATCTATCTATCTATCTATCTATCTATCTATCTATCTATCCATAACATCTACATTTAATAATAATAATAATAATAATAATAATAAATTTTATTTATATAGCACCAACATATTCTGCAGCACTGTACAATCTATATGAATTTAGTATTTTTCAAGAGACTTTCCTAGATTAGGCTATGTGATTAATATCAGATCAGTGGGGGTCCAACACCCGACATCACTACATGTCAGTAGTTTTAGGAAACTGCATTTGGATGAGCAATCTGCACACCGTATATTGTATAGTCGCTATACTTGGTATTTCAGCTCAGCCCCAGTCATTAACATGGGACTGAGTAGAAAAAACTCCATGTGATCGATAAACGTGACATCACTAGGTTGTGAAGCAGAAACACTCAAGGCTGCTGCCGATAGCTGATTAGAAGGGGTGTCAGTGGCTATACCCCCACCCATCTGGTTCTCATGACCTGCCTTAACAGAGGCATAACTTGAAGCTCCTAGGCCCCAATGTAAAATCTGCAAAGGGGGCCCAACCTACCTTGTGTCATATAGAATAATGATAGATTTTATGCGGAAAAGGGAACTTTGTAGCCCCCAATGGGCCCAAGGGCTCATTAGCAACTGTTAGCCCTGCTCGATCTATAGTTCTGTGTCTATATGTGTCCAATCCATACCCCCGTGTCCTAAGACATCAATATCAGAAAAACCCTTTAAGTACACCCAGATTCTCTGTTTAGTGGGTGCTTGAAAATTGTGCCTGGCATCCCATTGAAAAGGACATTTGGGAAGAACATACATGGGCACTCTGGGTATACATAACCACCTCACCACTTGTAGCAATGTCATCGAGATGTATATTGCACTCAAAGGTTGAGAAAATCTTGTTCAATAGACTGTACATATCCTAGACTGTATATAAACTAAAAACAATCCTACGTCAAAATTCAGTATAGTGTCTGATGTTTGTCTGGGTTATCAGCAGGTCCCACTGGATATTGGTTTGACCCACATCCCAGCAACCACAGTAAAGGGCGGCATTTGAAGCCCACAGAATAAGGGACTGATACATTAGGCAGTTATAAAGATATCCGAAAGTGGACAAAACTGTGATGTGGGCAAGAAGAACTGATGTCTTCCAACAAATCCACTGATAATAGTTAGAAAAAAGTAACGGCAGAATCTAGGAAATGACTTTGAAAAAATAAGATTTGAGAGAGGAACCTAATTAGACATAGATTCTGGGAAATGTGAGACCACTGTACATATTGCTGATATCCTGACAGAACAGACAGCTTCTGTCCTTCTTGTGCTAGAAAGTCTCATGCATACAGATGCCTTGTCTTTCGTTCCTGTAGAGTCAATCAGATCCTTGAGCTAGATTGGTTACTGAAACAAATTAATATGTCCAGCTACTGGGCCGGCAAGACGCAGGCAGGTCGATGTTGCTCCTCAGAAAAAAAAGGACAGAAACCAGCACTGATAACTTCACATCTCGCAATACACTTCTTAAAGGGGTATTTCAGTCTCGGCAAATAAATGCTATTCATTGTTCAATCAGTTATATAATGTTCTAATTTCTGTATCAGATCCTTGCAGGTTTCAAGAACAATGGTTTAAGTCAATGACTAGAACTTTATCTATTGGAGGCCGGGGCTTCATATGGTGTAAACAATGCAGTGTTTTATAGTCACAGCAAAGTGGATGGGATTCTAGCAAATCCCATTCCCACTTGGTGGAAAAATATAGGCAGCAGACATGTTACATGCTGCAATTTCCAAAACTGGAACAGTTTTGGAAATTGCAGCATGTCAATTATACCTATTGAAACACCGGCAATTTCCCTATAGGTATAAGTGAAGCAGAAAGTCCGCAGAGGAAACCTTAGGGGGGCATTCACACGGAGTAACGCCGGGCGTGTATCACAGCCGTACACGCCGGCGTTACGGCAGACTGCCGAACACTTCCCATTCACTTCAATGGGAGCGCTCGTAAACGCCGCTGTTACGAGTGCTCCCATTGAAGTGAATGGGAAGTCTTCAGCAGTCTGCCGTAACGCTGGCGTGTACGGCTGTGATACACGCCCGGCGTTACTCCATGTGAATGCCCCCTTAGCCTTAACCTCAATGGGTTTTCCAGCTACACAAAAAGTGGTGTAAGTGAGTAAAAATTAGTTTAAAAAAATGCATACTCACCTCCCCCCCCTCTAATACATGGATGCAATGGGAGTGGTGAGGTGAGTATATGTTTTTATATAACTCACGTTAAACACTCTGGCAATCCTCTATAACACTGACTACAATTACAGTATATGTAACATAGCTGTGTCTCCTAACAAGTGCAGCTCAACAAGCCAGAATCCAGAACTCAAAAACTGGCAGAATGGCCTACAATATACTAGATCTCTACAGCGGCCACTGGGGGTGACGAAACCTCCCCCTGCAAAACCAGCTGTTGACTGGAAATCAAGCGTATATATAAACAATCGGTGACAAGAAAAAAAATCTGTGACAACTGTTGCAGGTCATGACCCTACTGTACATGATATATGTGAGCCATGTTCCCAAGCTAGTGGCTCAAGATACCCTTGTCCGTCTAAGCTTCCTGCATGCGGCTTCCCAGATTTTCACAGATGCAGATACTCTTTCGCGCTGGTGGCACCAAGGATGTCATAACATTGCTAAGACTAAACCATGGAGTTTCGATAACTGTTGGCTGAACAAAAGAGACCCTTATACACATTCACATCAGTCATGCATACATATGAATAGAGAGAAGTAAACCAGAATGGCCTGGAAGCGGTGTAGCTCCCTTGAGGACGAGGGATTAAGCATACTGAAATTTAACATGCCTAGTACTATTTTTGTCCCTGACATAGGATGAAGTCATTTATGCCTAGGATTTCTTACACAATGGAGGGCAGAATTGACTCACCAAAACTGGATGGTTTGGCAGCAGAAGTATCTGGCAGCCACTTAGCACCCTTATGAGCAGAACAAAGTCCAGCTTCTTGGACGAAACATGCGTCGGGCGGTATGGTACATCACTGGAGGGGCTATTCACTGTGGCTATTAGTGCCTCACTGGGGTCTGTATATGTAATCATTCATCAAGGTCTGTGTATTTAACCATTATAGGGTATATATTATAGGGTATATATTATAGGGTATATATTGGTCTGCCTTTTAGCAGCATTATTATAGACATATCCCTTTATATGTATTTACTTATGGGAGACCCGGTCTCACAAGGTTTTGTATATATTTAACATATTGGACTACCTTATTTGTATTATGTCTATGTAATTATTTACCAAGGTCTGTCTATGCAACCATTGTAGGGTATAAATATATATATATATATATATATATATATATATATATATATATATATATTTGTCTGCTTTTTAGCAGCAGCATTATAGACATATCCCTTCATATGTATATACTTCTGGGAGACCTGGTCTCACAAGGCTTTGTATGTATTTAACATTTTGTACTACCCTATCAGTATTGTGCCCATACCTATCTGGGGTCAGGTATTCTTTGGTATTTGAACTACCTTGTCCCCCCATTATTGTATATGTTGTTATGTTATTTGTGTTATTTGTATATTTTACTTATGTGATTAATAAATTTGATAGTTTTATTATAATTTTTGTGTGTAGGATTTCTTAGTTTTTTCAACCTAAGCCTAAGACTAGATACACACGACCGAGGTGCAAAACAGCCAACACTGTGACCAGGGGGCCCTAGAAGATGAGGCCCACTTCCTGCTACACTGCACCAAATACTCAGCTGTGAGGGCCGTCTACTTCCAAAGACTCTATGCCTAAATCCCAGACTTCACATCTGCAGACAAAAAGAGGAAACTCTACATCCTAATGGGAGAAGAGGAGTCGCCCGTCCAAAATGTGTCCACCTTCCACCAACTCAAGGGAAGATGAAACATTATGGATTGTTATACCCCATTATCACCCCCTGTAATCACCCATCCACCCTCGGACATTACCATCCCCCAATCACCCATCCACCCACAGATGTCCCATTACTGCCCTCTCTAATCACCCATCCAACTCATACATCGCTGCCCCCCCACCCCCGCCATACCAACCACTCTCTTTGGTACCCCTAAAGCTCTTCTGATTTGATTTAATTCAATTTGATGAGAAGAGGAAACTCTACATCCTACTGGGAGAGGAGGAGTTGACTGGGGAGATCGCTGCCCAACATGTGTCCACCGGCCACCAAATGAGGGGAAGCTGAGACCCCATGGACTGTTATACCGCAAATCACCCACCCGCTCCCCCGTCCATACACCTTACGCACGCCCCCCATTTCCCCACCACCACCACCACACTACTTGCTTTGGCAATGCCAAATATCTATTCGGATGTGCCAATAAAGCTTCTTTGATTCTTGATTTTTGATTCTGAGCCATGAAAAACATCTATTTGGTCTTGCGCCCAAGGAGAACATGTTCTCACGGATATGGGATGGGTATATCCGTTAAAACGGCCAAAAATAATGCTCAGTCAACATAATGGTCATGAAAATAGCCCCATTCACTAACAGTGAAATGAATGCTGTCATGTGAATATAGCCTAATGTATGGCCATCTCCAGTAACAGGATCAACATCATACCCTGGCAGGATAAGTGTCCATCAATGAGTCATATGTTTTATAGGCCTGACCCCTTTTAACCCTCACCAGGATCACCCCATCTAATGCACTTGAATGTAGCTCGAGTCGTGACCAACAAAAATTTAAGAACCTCTTAAAAAGTTCTCCTTTTTAACGGAGAAAAATATAAACATATAATAAATATAAATTATATGCAAATTGTATGCTAAAAATATTTAAAAATAATTCTGGCCCTTGAAAGCTGACCATGACCAATGAATATCATGCCTATGGGTTATGATTGTTTTAATCACACTTGTATAAAACCCCTTGGCTTCTGTTTCTGTGGCACATTACAAGCTACTTCAACCTATTATATAATTGCCTTTTATTTTATAAATCTTGTAAAATTACCACCAAAGTGAATTATGATTCACAGCTGATTAACGCCATTCATTCGTGCCAATTCTACTGCTGTTCCTATCTTGAATTGGCCCTAAATAGCAGTATCATTGAAGTCAATCTGAAAGCACAATGCGGAGTGGAATTCTCAAACAAGTCTACACCCACAAAGAATACAGAAACAGTGATATGAATACATTTTTAGACAATCCCGTCTGTTTTCTGTCCAGAATGTCAGCTGTGATTGTGCTGGAGAAGGCCTAAGCCGTGCCTGCGATAATGACGGCTCATTTATATAGCATGGTTATTTTAGTGACAATGAATGTCAGAACTGATTGACAATGTTAGTTTTCATCATGGAGACGATGAAGGTCGGATTACTGGGAGCATTGGTTCTGATTGTATGCGCATCACAAAATAAACACTCCAGCATTTACGCCGAAATAGGGAACTATTCCCATACGCTTTAATTAGTTCGGATCTGGGATATTGCGGCTTCATGTCTATAGCAACCTTTGAAAAGTATTTGGTGATATGATGTAATGAACATAACTCGGGACCACTGTTTCCAGGCTGACACAACCCTAAAATATAATCATTCTAAAAACTGATTTAGGCTAAGACCCAATATAGTGAGACGCAGTAAAAAAAAAAACATTTTAAAAAAAAATTTTTCACAGCTTCTCCTTAGGTATAATTGACATGCTGAGATTTTCAAAAACTCAACGGTTTATGAAATGGCAGATCTTTTTCTGCAATTTGTAGATAGGATTAGCCAGAATACCACCCCCTTTGCAGGTACTGTGATACAAGGAGCAGCAAGTAAAATAAAGCCATGCAAAGGGTGCACAAGGAAACAGTGAGGATGTAGCACTGCTGTGGATGCATTTGCAGATATTTTTTGGAAGCTAGATAACCCCCTTTAATAACCTCAAAGTGTGTAAGTGCGTGTATTGGTCATACTCAATACCGAGTGAATCAAGATATTTGAATATTTTATTTCCATTTTTTATCATTTGCATATCATTAAGTTGTCTTTCTATACTGCGATTTTTATAATTCTCAGACTTTTCCATCTCGGCACTGCAATTTCAAGGTTGAGGACTAGAGGTGTAAATTCATTAATACTGACATTTCATTCATTTTGTCAGAGTAAAATGTGCCAAATTTATAAGAAGGCGCACACCTCTTAATACACTGCGCACATCCTGAACTCTGCTATATACAGGAAATGATTTGTAGCACCGTTTCCACCATTTTCTGTATTTGCTCAGAATGGATTTTCTGGTCATGTCTCCATCCTACCCAGTTTCATTGGCACTTTTTTAAAATTAGTGAGAAATAGGAAATGGCACTAAAATCTGGAACAAAGTTATTGGTAAATTTCCCCATAGTTTTTTTTTTACAAAGAGTCTGTCAGCAGTAAATTGGTTATAACTAGAGATGAGCGAGTACTGTTCGGATCAGCTGATCCAAACAGCAGGCTCCATAGAAATGAATGGATGCACCTGGTACTTCCACTTTGACGTCGGCCGGACGCTTAACCCCCTGCATGCCTGCTACGTCCATTCATTTCTATGCGAGCGTGCTGTTCGGATCGGCTGATCCGAACAGTACTCGCTCATCTCTAGTTATAACCCTAATCACCTTATATGTAAATTAGGGGAAAGTGCTTTGTCTAGGAATCTAGAACTAAGACTGAAAATCACGCAACTAAGACATGTCCAAAGCTCTTTTCCCCTCCTTTGAATATGAATAAAACAACATTTTACAGGAAAGTGGGGCCTCAATGCTGTATAACAAAGGCAGATTTGGAAACTATAGAAACATCCTTACAAGGCACCATGATTAGGTTTATAACTAGAGATGAGCGAACAGTGAAATATTCGAGATTCGATATTCGTTTCGAGTAGAGCCTCAATATTCCACTACTCGATCGAATATCGAATCCCATTATAGTCTATGCTCGTTTCAGGGGAAACCACTATTCGACTAAAGGAGAGTCACCAAGTCCACGAATAGCAGGAGGAGAGTGTTTAGGAGGAGCGCTGTGCAGTTAAAGCGCACGGACCCGATTATAGTCTATGGGGTCCGTGCGCTTTAAATGCACAGCGCTTGCAGTTGCGCTGATAAAAAGTAAGCTCCCTCGTAGCCGCAAGCTGCCAGCTCTCCCGACTAGCAAGGACGAGCATGCGGCCTGTGGTTCTGCAGCAGGCTCATCCTTGCTAGTCAGGAGAGCTGGCAGCTTACTGTTACGAGGGAGCTGACTTTTTTGTCATAGGAATGCATTGACCAGCGTTGATTGGCCAGTGTACAGCATTCGGCCAATCAACTCTGGTTCTGCTGGAGGCTCGTCTGTGAGGAGGCAGAGTCTAAGATCGGACCACAATGGAGACTGCTGTGGTCTGATCTTAGACTCCGCCTCCTCACAGACGAGCCTCTGGCAGAACCAGCGTTGATTGGCCGAATGCTGTACACTGGCCAATCAACGCTGGTTAATGCATTCCTATGAGAAAAAGGCAGCTCATTCGTAACAGCAAGCCGCCTGCTCCTAGTAAGGACGAGCCTGCTGCAGAACCAGCGTTGATTGGCTGAATGCTATACACTGTATAGCATTCGGCCAATCAACACTGGCTCTGAATTGAATATTTACTGCGAATAGCTAGTAGTATTCGATCGAGTACGAATATTTCGAATACCTACTCAATCGAATACTACTCGCTCATCTCTATTTATAACAATTTACTGCTGACCGACTCCTTGACAAAAATGAAGATTTTTACCTACCTCTTATACATAACATGTATAATGTAGACCAGAGGTCCTCAACCACCGGTCCGCGAACCAGGACCAGGCCGTTGGTTTTTTTTTGCCGATCTGCGGCGCCTTCAGTCTTAGCTAGATACTTCGCGCTAGGCCACGTGGCTATGGTAACGTGTAAACTATCAGGTAGCACAGAATCCTGTAGCTGATAAGGACGCCACACTACCCAATAGTTTACACATTACCATAGCAACGTGGCCTAGCGCAAAGTATCCAGCCTCAGTGTCAAGCGATTCACCATGCTCGTGTCATGCCTGCCTGCCCCGCAGAGCATCCATGTAGAGACCCTTCCCATCCACATGGTGGAGCCCGCTTATAACGCTGCCCCCATATGACTAAAGCCACACCCTGCCCTGCTGGGCCATTGGAAAATGGTCTTGCTTGAAGCCAGTCCCTGGTGCAAAAAAGGTTGGGGACCACTGCTGTAGATAATATGCTTAAAAAAGTGATGGTTCCTCAGCCAGTAAACGTTGAAACTAGAAGATCTTGTAGTTAGTGAGTCCTTTGGGTACTTTTGACATTGTAGTACGTCAGTACTGGGGCTCATATTAAAAATAGCTAGCAGTAAAGAACAATAGGCACGCTGCAAAGAAAATCACTAAAACTTACACTAAGGAAGGGAATAGACATGACTATTGTAAGTAGAAAGTCTTGGAATCCCCTAGATTTTCTCTAGAGTGGTCAACACAGACAACACTAGAGTGTTTCATTAGACAAGGGTTAACTAGTTCTGTAACATAATTCTCATGTCATTGCTCAAAGGGCGGCAGGGAACTTCAGACTGCTGCCCTCCATGGCACATCCGCAGTAACAGCAATGGCAAATGCAGGAAGGTTGTGAAATTTCCCGTGGTGCTAAAGAGTTAACACATCACATCACCCCAAATTAAAGAGATTTTTTTGATTCGCTATTTATGTAGTACCAACTTGTAATTACATTAGGGTGACTCCAGGCTTCACTTTTATTTTTTGACTCTCCACTGACTTTTACATCAGAGGGATACATCTGAATGCCCCAAACATTCCCTGACATATCCCACAGGGCACTGACTTTAATGGGGCAAACAGAGACTAAAAGAATCTCCATTTTACCTGCTTGGCTGGTGGTATAGTACGCTTTTACTTTTGGCCGAAAAATATAGACAAACAGAAGGCAGGTAAAAAAGAGACTTTTGGTCTTTTTTGTCTCATTATTGTTAATGGATCCCCTGTGGGCTACATCTGAATATCATTTTTGGTATTCATACATATCTCTGTGACAGAACGCTCAGCAGAGTGCCAAATCAAGATGTGAACAGAGTCTAACATTTTACTTTTAAAAATTGTCCAAATATATGTAATTTTTTTTTTAATACACAACCAACAGAATAAAATATTGTGGCCTGCTCCATCTGATACTATATGTAGGGAGGTTTTAACTGCTAGAAGCATTTCTTTTTGGCGAAAACAGCTCTGTACATAGTCCAACAAAGTGTACGCAGTAGCACTAACATACAGGCTGCACGCACACAACACTGCTATATACATGAGTCCTATTAAAGGGATCCTATCACTCAGAAATGATTTTTTCTAAGTACCACGTCGGAATAGCCTTAAGAAAGGCTATTCATCTCCTACCTTTTGTCGTCTTCTCCGGACAGGCGTTCGCCTACAATCCCGATTTCTCTCGGTATGCAAATTATCTCTCTCACAGTAATGGGGCGGGGCCCAAGCTCTCAGACAGCACTGGGGGCATCCCCAATGCTGCGAGAGAACTCTCCTCCATGTTCGTCAGCAGCGTCCTCTTCAGCCTCCTTTTCCGGCGGTGGCTTGTAACTTCTAAGCCTCAAGCCTTGGGCAGAGCAGACTGCGCATGCCCACAGGCCACAGGAAAATTGCCGCTTACAATACTGTGCAAGCGACCATTTTCCCGTGGCCTGTGGGTATACGCAGTCTGCTCTGCCCAAGGCCTGAGGCCTAGAAGTTACAAGCCACCGCCGGAAGAAGACGCTGAAGAGGACGCTGCTGACGAAGATGGAGGCGGCACTGGATAGAGTTCTCTCGCAGCATTGGGGATGCCCCTAGTGCTGTTTGAAGGTTGGGGCCTGCCCCCAGTGCTGCGAGATAACTAATTTGCATACCAAGAAAAACCGGGATTGGAGGCAAACGGCAACGCGGAGAAAACAACGAAAGGTAGGAGACGAATAGCCTTTGTTAAGGCTATTCCGACGTGGTACTTTGAAAAAATCATGTCTGAGTGATATTGTCTCTTTAAGCTGCACACATTGGGGGTGTTCATCAAAAGGATGCATTAAAAAAATTGATGTAATTTGTGTCTAATTTCATCCTTAATAAATATTAGCCATTTTCTTTTACAGATCCGTTTATGGAATTGAGATTTGGGCCTGTTGTTTGAGATTTCTCATAATTAGACGTCACATTTCTAAGTGCAAAAACACTCCACCCTGAGCCAGATGTAAACCTCTAAAAAGCTGCTTTATACACTTATTGCACCTATAAAAGTCACAATACCACAGGAGTTACTCCAAACAATAGTCAGTTTAAAAAAAAACTTAATCTGCGCAATGTCTTTATATTAGATGAAGTGGTAAGTCAAGTTATTTTTAGCCACATTTGATTATTCCCCCCCCCCCCACACACACACACTTACTGTATATGCCATCAAAGGATTAGAGGGGTCTCCTAGGACTTAAAAGGGTTCCCCATCTCCCTGTCTCAGCAGTTTTGCCTGCTGTCTCTTCCTCTTACTTCCTGTATTCTTCAGCAAGCTGGGAACGGTGGCTTTGACTGTTTGATGGACAGGACACTATGAAGTATCACAATAGATATAGACTTTACCTTGAGATATTATTTATTATGATTACTAGAAATATAATATAAATGTAGATCAAATAATATGTACAGTAAATGTATATTATATTACACAGGTTTGTATACAACACTTACCATGCTTCTACAGAATGGACTCAGTGTTATCTTTGTATTTACATATAGAGATAACAGACGCTTCCTGGAGCCTTTATCAGCAAACAGAGCTAGATGACAGAGAGATCACTCAGCTTCACTAGAGAGCAGTGACTCACGACATCCAGCCTGCTTATCACATATAGGTTGTGCTCCATGGAAACAATGCATAAACAATGGGAGGAATAATTTCACATAGCAGGCAAACAAAGCAGCATTGCTAAAGCAATGTATTTAGGAAAACTGTTGAATTTACATAAGCTAGCAGTACAGATAGGATCCTTCAGATGGGAATTCTCCTTTAAGCATTGGTGACCTATCCTTACGATAGATTATCAACATCAGATTGGTGAGGTTGCCAATTTTGGACAAAGAGCAAGAAGTGTTGCGGTGAGAGCCACTCTGCTTCACGGGTGTGTGATATCAAGGACATCGGTCACATGGACTATATGTGGCTCAGCTCCATTCAAGTGACAATACCAAGCTCAACCACTACGTATACAATGTATTGCACTGCATTTACGACACAGTGAAAATATTGCAGAACTCATCCAAACAATGAAGCCTCTTGAAATAGCGGATCATGTGTGTGCTGAAAACCCCTTTAAACATATGACATCATTGATGATCTCATCATGGTATGCCACATCTACATATCCCAGTATATTACATGGCTAATAACTATCCATTGATAGTTAACTGCTGTCAGTTATAAGATACCAAAAAAATACATAATGATGATGCAGCTTAATCCGTGTAATAACTTGTGCCTATCAGACTGGAGAACTTAACTATCCCTGCGGGTTCCCTTTTGTGAATACTTTAAGTAAGGGAAAAAAAAATCTTGCAGAAGGATTAGACCCATTATCTGCAGGCAAATTGCACAGTATATAAAATGTAAATGTGTCCCAAGAACGTTGAATTATTATAACAATAAAATGTTCTGTTTTTCTCCCTCTTGACATTTCAAAAATTCATTTGGAAAAGGGGGATACATCTTCCCCAGATTAGTGATAAATCATGTATTTTAATGAATATCAATAGGAGAAACCCCAAGACATAAGACACTATCTAATTTGATTAAACTGTGCTTAAGGCAACACCACCTTCCTAGCTTGGGAATAACTGTGTAA
Organism: Leptodactylus fuscus; assembly: GCF_031893055.1. Classification (NCBI taxonomy): domain Eukaryota; kingdom Metazoa; phylum Chordata; class Amphibia; order Anura; family Leptodactylidae; genus Leptodactylus; species Leptodactylus fuscus. Next base: position 50,938,478 of record NC_134267.1, on the reverse strand, counting down.
TGACTTTGTGAGGTTTATTGCAGGCAGTTTAATGATTTAATGAATGTCCTCTATATTTAGTGCAATAGGCCTAAATGATTAGTCCTTAAGAAAAGACACTTCACTTGCAATTTTCACTTCTATTTGATGATAGAATAAAATAATATGAACCCTCCATGTGCCATGGAAAGGACCTTTCGTTAAATGATATAATCTGGTTACATAGTCTGCATAGGGCTTGGCTCAGAGGACGGTGACATTGCTTAATGATCTTGATCTCTGATTATTACAAATCTAACTAAACATAAAGATGCAGATAGAAGGTCATGGTATAATGATGTCAACCGTCAGTGTACCCAGGGCTTGATATACAAAGAACTGTTCCGGTAATGGAATAAAATATGCATAGAATCCTAGTAATAAATTCTAAAGTAAGATGCTGTATGTGCCAAAACCAAAATCTACTGATAGTACCCTACATTCCTTGAGGTGCGGATATTCTTAAGCAGTATCGGACCTCTACTGAGTCCCTAGTGGGTATTGTGTTTTTCTAGACGTTCACTTCCTCCATGTACTACTGATTGTACCCTACATTCCTTGGGTAGAGCCATCCCTAGGCTTTGTTTAACCAGAGCCGTAGATACAGTTACCACCCCTGACCCTGACCAGCGCCGCACCTCCCATGAGGCGAACTGAAGCGACCGCTTCAGGCGGCGCTATGCCGGGCCCCCATTTTTGATGACCTAAGCCAGTCCAGGACAAGCTGTCCTGGACTGGCTTAGCGTCACTGTCTCGGCAGCCCGGCACTGGAAGCGAGCCGTGGATTGGGGAGGCCCTGTGAACGCAGCGCTGCTCCACCGGCCTCCCCTGATGCTCAGGCAGAGAGCAGGTCCTCTCCCTGCCTGCTAACGCCGCCCCGTCCGCTCCGCCCCCTTCGCTCCGCCCCATCTGCCCCGCCCCCTCCGCTTTCTGTTGTCTGCCTCAGGCGGCATAAAAACTAGGTTTACCCCTGACCCTGACTCTAGATACCCTGGCACATGAAAAGTGGCTTGTTGGTGCCACCTGACACACAGCATATGAGACACATGCTCCAGTTACCCCAACCCTATCCAAGTTACACATTTGCCTTGGGATACACATGTTCTTAGGCAGTGAAGGAGTTCTAGTAGGTTTGTGAATACTGTATTTTATTTCTGCCGTATCTGCCAAGTGCCATACAGTATAGACAGTAGAATCAGATAATGTCAATGATGGCGAGAAGACAGGTGGGAGGAGCTACAAAGTTCAGGACTACAGTTCTAGAAAGTGTGCAGAAAGAGGGAAGACAAGGAACTGGTTTAGCAGCATTTTAATGTACAATACGAACCACTTTTCATATGTAACACCATTGGAGACTGTAATAGGAATTTTTATGAACTTCCAGTAATAATAACCAACACTTCAACAGAACATGTAAGATTCATAGAAAGCTAGGTGAAAGGTTTCTCAGTGGCTATCATAGTTGCTGTGCAGTCTTGGGGTACTATGTTTAGATCCAGTCTAAAGTAATACCATCATGTAGATTGCATGACCTTCCTTAGGCTAAGCTAATTGCCTCCAATGATCTAGTTTCTTACCCAGCTTAGACATATAGACATACTGATGAGAGCTACAGAATATGGTGATCCCATGAAAACTAACCTTGTGCGGTTGCTTTATGGCGGTGGGGGTGATCTTTGATGCCAAAAATTAATATTTGGTTTAATTAATTTTTATATATTGTGAGAAAGTGAAGGGTGTGGTCTGGGAAGACAAGTATGTCCCAGCCAGGCAACTAAAGGGTGTATGGTAAGGGCCCACACCAGGGAGGTCAACTGTGCAATTAAGGCCTGAAATAGTCTGTATGTCAGGACTAGGAAGTGTGGCACCACACAGACAAAGCTGAGAGTTCCTGTGTGAACTGAACCTACAAAGCAGGTACTGTGCCACCTGTTTTTGTTGCCAAGGCGGGTGTCTGGTAGCTAGGCTCCTGTATAGTCAGGGAAAAGTTTTACTATATTTAGTTAGTTCTCAGCCAAGAAGGCTTTTGTTTTGTTTATTTGTGCCTTTGCAAAGGCAGTTAATGCAGCTCAAGTGAATAAAGCCTGAACTTGTGTGCAACCCAGTCTCTGTGTCCCTGTTTCATGTACTGCTACAAGCATCTACCTGAGCGGTTCCCCACAAATATATATATTTTAGCCTCTTCCAGACAGAAACGCTTGAATGCAAACTGCAATACTTATACAATCGCGTGATCACAACTGATCCAGTCAATAGCAATAGCTGGGATATGGGAAAAGCCCAACCCTGGACACATACACCTAATATTCTTATAATTAGTATTCTTAATGTTTAACTAGGAGACACATTTGTAACAATAGCTATATCTGCTTGTACTTGTGGTTAACAGGGCATTAACGAAGGGCTCTCACTGTAGTCAGAGACAGGCTGGCTACAGTGAGAGGGCACATACCTTAGGATTCTTTATATCTTCTTCATACAGGCCTCAAATTTTGATTGAAAATTGAGACAAGATTTAAAAAAATGTAAGGATTCTTGTATTATGCTTTTAGTATATAGTGTTCCTTTCATTGTGTATCAAATCCACAGATTGCAGTAACATTGTGACGTTTTGACATATACATTATCATATGGTCAGATATTCATTTCCATCTCAGATTTCCTCCTAGGTTTGCCAATTCCAGTATCATGTTAAGCAATGCGCCTTATATTGGTGCCACCACTACAGTTACTACATCTTATACTGTATCTATCTTAATTTTCCTGTAAATATAACTGCTGCATTTTCATCATAAGCAACACATTCCGGCTATTTCCCAACTTTTGCCGGTAACTAAAATGACTAATGGTGTTATCTATAAGAACTCTTCAACAATAATGCCCTATTTCAGGTCATACAATGATAATAAGATTACAACTGGTAGCTCCAATGGAAAAGACTCCTAAATAAGATGGGACAGCGACATTCACTTCATCCGTATCGCTTCTGTCTATCCCTGACGTCACTTTATTGAGCAACCATAAACTAAATTGTACTAAAAATATAAATAGTACTCATATGAACTCGGGTCTAAGAAATTTTGAGTTCTGAATAAAACCAAACATATACAAACAAAACACGGAGGAGACAGACAGGTCTGGACCATGAAAGATAAGCCGGCAGCGGAAAATGCGTAAGAATAGATAATTGTAGCTATACAAATATGGACAGGCTCCCGCACAATAGCTCTTTATGACAGCAAATCATTCAGCCTTGTTAGTGTTTGATGGGACAGCGAACTCGTTACAAAGTAACGTGGAGATTGCTCTCTTTGTACAGATAAGTTGAGTATCACCGTGTTTTGGCACATTGTCCCCAAAATAGTCAATTCCGTTAGCTCTAATTACATCAGCGTTAAGTATAATGCAGCATATTAATATTTAATCTAGATGCTTTCTCCAATCATTGTTATTCAGATTCCGCTTTTGTCTGATGGGAAGAAATGTGCGATTCAATCTAGACAGTCTACAGAGAACACAGCTTGTTCTAGTCTGCCATTCACATTTAGCAGACAGCGTGATGAATATACATTAAAACATGCATATATATACATTACGGTCATTTATAATAGCTTAGTCTTATTATCTAGTCTAATATTTATGTTCCTATTGCTGCTATATGAAAATACATTTTTTTCCGCAATTTTTTAATAATTAAAATGAATGTTCACCTATTAGCAAAAGTTTCTTATAACAGAGTTATAAATTCTAATAGTCTGAAGTCATCACTTTTTATATCGTATATTATAACCTACTTAGTACACACAGAATATGATACATTGCCATCAGAATCTCTCAGTCATGTATTGAAAGGCTTTGGGCCTGTATCTTCAAGTGACTATACCTCAGCGGAAAGATACGAAAAAATGTTTTCACATTTTAGTGGACACTAAAGCTAAGGCCCCACATAGCGGGCCGCGACAAAAAAGGGCTGAGGGAAGAACTGCGACGCCAACGTATCGTGGTTTTTCCCACAGCGCTGTTCCCAGAAAGTCCTATAGGGAAACTGCTGGTGTTTCCATATATATAATTGACATGCTGTGATTTCTAAAGCTGCAACGGTTTCAGAAATCAAAGCGTGTCCGCTGCATACATTTTTCTGCAATGGGTGGATGGGATTTGCTAGAAACGTTGAGTTTTTTTATGCCACATGGGGCCCCCGGACTAAATGAGGCTTTTGCCTTAGTTCATCTCTGTACAGTGTCAAAGAGGTCTGGTTCACACACCCTTACCTGCACCTCCCCATGACCTCCTACTTGGCAATAGTGAGACTAATTATTGTATTAGGCACCAAAACTAACTGTCCTTATTGCTTAGGAATGGTGGGGGCTAGAGAAAAAAATTCCAATAGGGGAGCAGCACCTATTAAATCATGTATGATGATCGGAAGCCCAGGGGAGGTGAGGTTAACATAAAAAAAACACAGTTACTTACCTCTCCTGAGCTCCAGAAGGTTTCAGGCCTATTTGTGTGACGTCTCAGACTTCACGTGGGCTGGGCTTACGTCTTTATACATTGCGACGTGTGAGTGTCTGGTCCATCATTGAAGATGGCCGTCATCAGCAGGAAATGCGTCATCAGCAGGAAATGCGTCAGAGCCCAGGAGAGGTAAGTAACACTGTTTTTAATGTTTGTATCCTACCCTGGGTCTCTGAAAAGACCCCAGAGTATAATAATTGTACATAGATGGTCCATGATGGGACATAATACTGTGTGCAGGGGCCACTATTGGGCATAATACTGTGTGCAGGGGCCACTATGGGGCATAATACTGTACTCAGGGACCACTATGGGGCATAATACTGTGTAAAGGGGCCACTATGGGGCACTATACTGTGTACTGTTGGGGGGGAGGTGTTCGGGGGTGCCCACGCCAAAGTTTGCCATGGGGCCCGCCCTTCCTAGTTACTACAGATAATGAACCGTCACTCGGTGTTATGCTGGTGCTCGGAAATGGCCTCTCACCGCCATATTAGTATAACCAAAGAAATTTCCGGCACTCAATTCGTATGCTTCCAAAGGTGAAAATTTATTTTAACAAAAAACGTTTCGGTCTAGAAGACCTTCGTCAGTTTGTCGGTAGGAGATATGAGTAGTAGGAAGCCAAATGTGGTCATGTGGGAAATCCATTTTCTGGATTTCCCACATGACCACATTTGGCTTCCTACTACTCATATCTCCTACCGACAAACTGACGAAGGTCTTCTAGACCGAAACGTTTTTTGTTAAAATAAATTTTCACCTTTGGAAGCATACCAATTGAATGCCGGAAATTCCCTTCCTAGTTACACCACTATACACCACCACCCCATTCAGGTAGACTTGGGAACAGATTTCAGACCTTCATCCAAGCAATTATTTCCTATCCAGTACATAAGTTATTATCGAAATACCCCTTTAAAAACAAAAAAAGTTTTTTTCTCAGAATGAAACAAAAATTGATAAACAATTAACAACTATATCTTTTATTCCGAATTCATAAAAAATAAAGAGTACAGATGGTTGGAAGGCTCACAGCGCCTTCTAGCACAGGCTCCATAGAGGACCTTAGCTGATCCAAAGCAGGTTACCAGAAGGAATATTCCGGCAGAGTGTTTAAAAGAGAATGGGTGGCAACTTTAAACACTCTTTTTATTCATTAATCTCCAGCAGCTAAAGACAAACAAAAAGCAAAATTAATGTGAGTGCAAACGAAGCACTTGTGTCCTGTGGCGATCTACTTGCCCTGCTGAGAGAGAATGAGCCGATCAAAGAAGGGGGCCTGATTGAAGGCTGTGAAATTAGTCCGGCTTCACTAAACTCACAGTTACGTTCCATTACTGGACCCGCTTCAGAGGCAGGTGAGTCACTTAATTAATCTTGCCTACAATTTAGAAAGTAATGGGGAACCGGACTAGAAATTTGTAGCAATTCGGCAACCAGGTGCAAGGTGATATCTGAAAAAAAAAGATGTTATTCTACCTTCTACTGCTTAATATTCCGCAGATACTAACAAACATCTCACAGATATATGTGTATATTCCTAATGCCGCATCAAATTATCCATACAGTATGCTCTGAAAGTCAGGAGCGGAATTTATCTATAAAGATATAGCTTGGTAATATTATTGATGGCTTCAGATGACCTCTTATAGAATATTGTAGCATCTCTGTCTATCCTGACTTTATCCAGTGATCTACAGAAGTGCTCAATATTACTGTGTATTTATGTACATGCAGGCAATGTTCAGACTACAAATAATAAAAACTGAGATCTGCCTTAAAGATGACCTATGAAGTTCTCAACCCCTTAAAGGCAATGTGTTCCCAGAAAATGACCTATTTTTTATAATAAGGTTGGAGGTTTTTAAAGAATGTTGGAGGGAGGAATTTACATTTTTCCATATTATCTATATTTTAAAAAATTCCTAAAAATCCTGCACTTCTGACTTTGTCCACTAGGTATTATAAATTGGCTAAGAGTTTATGTTTTCTGTAAGAGATTTCTTTACAGCGCACCGATGATCACAGCCATTATTTGTCATCATCCAATTGTCTAATGAAGGTCCAGAACAGACCGAAACGTCATGTGTTTTATTTGGATTCATTTCAATAAAATTTCTTAAACTACTTAAAATTTGAGCGCCAGAACCTTTGTTGCACATGTATTAAAGGGATACTAAACCAAATTTTTTCTAATTACCACGTTGGAATAGCCTTAAGAAAGGCTATTCGTCTCTTACCTTTAGACATGGTCTCCACGGCGCCGATTTTAACCGGTATGCAAATGAGTTCTCCGCAGCAATGAGGGCGGGCCCCAGCGCTCAAACGGCATCCCCACTGCTGCCCGAGAGCTTTCTCCAGCAATGCCTCCATCTTCAGCTACAACCCCGCCTCTTCTGTCTTCTTCTGTCGGTCCAACTTCCGACGCCTGCGCAGTACGCTCCTGTAATGAACTACAAGAGCAAGAGCGGCATCCCAAATATGGCCGCCAGCCGGTGACCATTTTTGGGAGGCCGCACTTGATCTTGTAGTTCAATACAGGAGCATACTGTGCAGGCGTAGGAAGTTGGACCGAGACGGAAGACAGAAGAGTTGGGGTTGCAGCTGAAGATGGAGACGTCGCTGGAGAAAGCTCTCAGGCAGCAGTGGGGACGCCCCATCGCCGTTTGAGCGCTGGGGCCCGCCCTCATTGTTGCGGAGAACTCATTTGCATACCGGTTAAAACCGGTATTTCTAAGGAACGGCGCCGCAGAGACCACGTCTAAAGGTCAGAGACGAATAGCCTTTCTTAAGGCTATTCCGACGTGGTAATTAGAAAAAATTTGGTTTAGTGGTAGAATCCCTTTAAGGATTGAGTTCCTTTCTGAGCATGGTATACTGAAGGTCAATCTCTACAAAGGTGGCAGTTACCAGTTATAAATTTATACATAGAACCATTATAGAGTCAAATAGGTGGCGGGGATTTATGAACCAAACTTTTGTCCACCTATTGTCTCAATGTAAAACTTTAGCTTTTATTGTATAAGATAAGATAATCCTTAATAGTCCCACCATGGGGAAACTCAGTGTGTTACAGCAGCATAGATAATACTGTGATATATTACAAGAAAGAACACATGCAAGCTCATAGCAGATAGAAAAGATACTAGGAGTCATAGCAACAAAAAAAGAAAAGAAAGACTTCAGGATCATTTAGTTCTCTGTACAGAGTGATCTTCACTTAGCCTGATGTTGATTATAAGAGCCTGACCGCGGCTGGGAGGAAGGATCTCCGATAGCGCCCCTTCTCACACTTGGGGTGAAGCAGTCGGTCACTGACAGTACTGCCCAGTGCTATCACAGTCTCATACATGGGATGGGAGTTGTTCTCCAGCATGGAGCTCACCACGGACAGTATCCTTCTGTCACCCACCACCTGTACTGGGTCCTGGGGGCTCCCCAGGACACACAATAGCGCACAAAAAGTGAATTAAAAATTATAGTGAAAGCATAACACCCGCCATATATTTGCTAAAACATGTCATTTTAGACTACCACTTGGTGGAATTATACACCAACTTGTCTTTTCTGCATCACGTTGGGCCTATAGGCATAGTACTACATGGTGAAGTACTAACTTAAATATATCTCAATCCATTTACGCTGGGTTCACACCAGCGTCTGGACTCCATTATCAGGTTTCCATCTTGTGCATGCAGAAGATGGAAACCTGTCATGCCGTTTTTTTGTTTTTTTTTAAACCGGACACAGAGTTTTGCATGTCCGACTCTGTGTCCGGTTTAAAAAAAAAAACGGTTTAGCCGCGGAGAGCATAAAACGCTCACCGGCGCTCACGGCTGGACACTTTTCAAATCCATTCAAATGAATGGGCTTGAAACATGCCGGCAAGTTTCCGTCTCCTGCCCTGTTTTGTGCAGGAAACGGAAACCTGCAGAACGGAGTCCCGAGCGCAGATGTGAATGAGCCCTTACCAGAAAGATAAACACAGCGGGAGATTCAGTAGAACAACAGCTCTCTAAAGATATGTAACACTTAAAGAGGACCTTTCATGTCCTTCTGTACATGCGGTCCTGTATACCGCTAGAAAGCTGACAGTGTGCTGAATTCAGGAGGACCCTCTTTAATGGGTTTGAAGACATGGAAAGTTCCCTTTAAAGCGAACTCTTAGAAGACACAGGAGACTCCTGCTAACTCCGTGCACTGAAACAGTCATAGCTGTCAATCATCCTGGGTGGGCTGGGTAAGCAGGACTCTCTAGGAGTCTCTCTAGGAGTCCTATCACACTTAATCTGCTTTTCATGCAGAAATCCTTCTCCAAATCATATAGCCCTGTGTATCATAGAGTCAGCGCCTCGCTCATATCCTACCATCAGATAGGACAGCTGAAATCCCTTGACAGATTTATTTAGATGAGTTTTTTGTTTTAGGTGAATGAACAAAACACCCAAAGAGTGACTTATAAAAATAGATTGTAAAATGTATAACTCAGTAATAATAATACAATTAACTCAGGACCAGACAACACCGTTCTAATCGCTTAATTAACCCCTTTCTTGCCACCAATCCATACTCTCATTGCAGCGATCCGTTTCCCATTCTGTTTGATTGTACTTAGCATACGTTCCATGTGTAATGGCAGGCCGTGCGGTATAATGCTCTGTTATTACACTGATTAGGCTGTCACCGTAACAGATTGATCTCACTAATGTGACAGCGAGTTGTATTAATCAGTTCATTGTCACTGAACCTACTAAATACAGTGCTCAATTTGACTGGTTGCTATAGAAACATATGACATTATAACAATGTCCGAGATTTCCCAGTGTGGGTGAGTGGGGGGCCGCGGAGACAATCCTTGTATTTTTTAACATACAGATAAGTAATAATTTATACCCATAGTCATTGGTTCTCTGCTTGCTGTAACGTGCGGAAAAGACAATACTGGGAAGATACTGGATCAAGTCCCTCTGACACCTTGAAACAGCTATAACCATATACTAGTGTCTTCTAGTTGTCATATACAATAAGGTCCCGTGTCACTGAGAAAGCACTGAAAATCTATTGACATACATGCCATTATATTCATAGACTTGTCTCCTTAGCTGGATGTTTTTATAAGGAGGTCGAGGCCATCCGCTCTCACAAGATGGCCCTACGATGGTGACTGTTGCTGGGTCCTCATTCCCGATGGGCTCCGATGGTGTTTCGTGTCCATACGTCTTGTATTTACAGGGTAACTGTGGAGCATCTTATTGTGTATTTCCATGCTTTGCTTTGGTTGTAATGACTCTTCGCTGTGTTGTGTATTTTGTGTCACGGCCACTTTACGTATCTGTTGCTGAGACATCATACCTTATTGGACCAAGGGTTTTCTAGAAAAGAGGTGATGTAGATTTTTCCCAACAGATGGACCCAAATTGCACCAGTTGGCTGTGCAGTAGTTAACATCCTTTTGTAGTCACGCCAAGTGGAAAAGTCACTGCATAAAATCAGGTTCTCTCGAATCATTTGGATCTTCTGACCAGAACTCCATTGTGACCACCGTCACTGAGGGGTTTGTGCCAGTCCGGGGCTGCAACCTGGGCTTTACCTGAAAGATAGCAGAGCGAACCTTGGCGTGTGTCTGAGCAGTTAAACCCTTGTGAGCTGAACGCAACATCTGTGCAAACAGGAAAATTATTGTATACATAGCCACAGGAATCCTTTACTGAAGGTCAATGAGCCTTCAGAAACGCTACCGAGAATCTGCCGCTATCTCCTGCTGTACTGAGTAGCTGCTGTTAACTTCTTATGCACCAAGAGCTGTAAAGTACAAGTGCTAACATGACTTACAAGTGAGTTTGTGCTTCTTCAGCCAACTTCTGCAAGCACTAGAGTAGTGGCAAAGCGGCGGTCCTGGTAGACATGGTAGACCAATGCGGCTGTGAGAGATGAACCGTTGATCTCCCACCATCAGCTTACATGCTTATCAAAGGGTGACTTTGTGTATATGCCTATAGATTTTCCTTCTGCTGATTTATCTGTTGGAAAGTGTCACTATCTCCCAATGGTGTAACTAGGAATGGCGGGGCCCCGTGGCGAACTTTTGACATGAGGTCCCCCCCCCCCCCCCTGACCGTCACGGACGCTGAAGACCTTGACCAACCCCCCCCCCCCCCCCGCGCATTCCTGCGCGCTCTATTATGCCCCATAGCAGCCCCTGCACACAGTATTATATCACACAGTGGCCCCAGTACATAGTATAATTCCCCACAGTGGCCCCTACACACAGTATCATGTCCCATAGTGGCCCCAGTGCATAGTATTATTCCCCACAGCGGCCCCTGCACATACTATTATGCCCCATAGTGGCCCCAGTACACAGTATTATGCCCCATAGTGGCCCCTGCACACAGTATTATCCCCCATAGTGGCCCTAGATACACAGTATTATCCCCCATAGTGGCCCCTACACACAGTATTATGCCCCACTGTGGACACCCATGAATAATAATTATACTCTGGGGTCTTTTCAGACCCCAGAGTATAATAATCGGAGACTCGGGGGAGGGGGATACAAACATAAAAAACACTGTCACTTACCTATCCCTGGCTCCGCTGCAGTCCTTGGTGGTGTTTTCCATCTTCAATGATGTCGGGATGTCACATGATACGTCACACAACTAGGCCAAAGCCTGCCAGGAGCGTGGAAAGGTAAGCTATCCCTGCTACCCCGGTAGTTACGCCACTGCTATCTCCAACCCTTCTCTATATAATACAAACTGTACAATAAAGCTCCTACTTTTTTCTATGTAACCCTCTTCCCATGCCCACAGCTACTCCAGGAGAATGAGATGGTAAATACAGGCATGGAGTGAAGGTTACGCGTTTCCATTATATGTAGTTGGACATCTTTATTCTTGAGTTAAGAAAACTGAGGATGAAGAGACACGTTGCATTAACTGAGTGCACATGTCTAAATATCTCAGTCATGGTCCCAGTAAAAAAAACAAAAAAAAACCATAAGTCTATCACGTTCGACCAAGGAATGGGGAATGGAATTACCGAAGAAGAAAATATATATTCTATACATTTCCACAAACATTTTTACTAAAATAGGCTGTAAATAGGCATCTAACTTATTTTTGAACCTGTCAGCTTTGGCTCCTATGACCAGATCCTGGGGTAGGCTGTTCCACAGATTCACAGTCCAGAGCCTTGTTGTTTCCGGAGAGTAAAAACTTTTTCTCCAGACGGAGGTAGAGCCCTCTTGTCTTTTGAGGGGATTTTGCATGAAACAGATCTTCCCCATATTTTATGTATGGGCCATTTATATATGGTATTTATAAAGGTTTAACATATATCCCCTTAAAGTGTAAGGCCCCGTTCACATGGGGCAAGAGGGAGTGGATTTTGGTGTGGAATCCACGTCATAATCCGCCCACTCACAATTGCGGTCTATGTAGACCGTTAGCGCTGTAGTGGTCTACAAGCTAGCACTTGCCGCTCACGGAAAAAAGAAGCGAGCTGCCCTTTCTTCAGGTGGCTGGTTCAGCCATGGCATCCGCTCCGGACTAGGCCCATTCATTTGGGCCTACGCCGGACCAGAGTGCCGCATCTGTTGGAAATCGCGGCAGGCGGATTTTGGCCATATTCTTCCCGTGTCAGAATCAGGACCAAAATCCGCCATCCGCACCCCATGTGAACAGGGCCTAACTAAACTTTTCGGCCAACTTTTGATATTCTGGCAGTTTTTGTGTCATTAATACATTTTGTAACATACTTCATTAATTTTGTGAAATCTTGCACTTCATCATTCTTTTCCCATGCTTCTGTATTATGAGCTGTTCTCACTGTGTAAAGAATAGGGGGCTCTGTAAGATGTAGAGAAAAGTAGGGTAGGGGAGGATCACTTCAACAGTTATATCTTGGGCTTTATAAGGGTATGTTCATGCTTCAGGAATTAGGAAATATTTTTTAATGCAATCTGTAAGTATTTCTTGTTGTCCATCTATAGGATATTTTCTATTACTGATCATTGTATTTCTGTATACTATACTGTTACTGATCACTCTTTATTTCTGTATACTATTCTGTCACTGATCAGTTGCTAAACATTCCTTCAAACTCTAAGAAACCTCTGCAAACTTTCTGTGAAAAGCGCTACAGGAAAAAATGCATTTTGTTCCCACAATATTTTTTTCCTGCAACCTGCTACATAGAGTCTTAGGGAGCCTTCACATGATGTAACGCTGCGCTCATTCTGATCATAAAAACACGTTCAGGATGAGTGCATAAAAAGCAGCTTCCATGGACTTGAATGGGAGCCGGTATACGTGCGCTCCCCATTGAAATCAATGGGAGGCTTTTTTTCCCTATGCTTTCAATGTATTACGCGCATAATACATTGAAAGCATAGGGAAAAAAGCCTCCCATTGATTTCAATGGGGAGCGTACGTATGCTGGCTCCCATTCAAGTCAATGGAAGCTGCTTTTTACGCGCTCATTCTGAACGTGTTTTTACAATCAGAATGAGCGCAGCATTACATCATGTGAAGGCTCCCTTAGGCTGAGGCCCCACATTGCAGAAACGCAGCTTTTTTTGCTGCAGAATTTTGCTGTGTTTTTTTTCAGCCAAAGCCAGGAATGGATTGAGCAAAAGGTAGAAGTATAAGAAATTCCTATATATTTCCCATTTGTTTTGTAGCCATTCTTGGCTCAGAAAGATCATATATAGTAAAGACCAGGGCACTAAAAAGCCATGCAGGCCAAGGCCAACAAGACAGAGCAACAGCCTTGCTAACCGTAATGTTTCATTGCTGATACTGACCCCTATAAATTTTATGTTATGAGCCTGTGGGAAAAAACTTCTACTCTGTTTCGCTGTCTTGTTTGAAGATTTTACACATTCTTTCAGGTTTTAAAGAATTTGTACCACAGAGTCTTCCACCAAGACTTACTACGGCTTCACTACAGTATGATATATAGTTAGGTAGATGTAACCAGCACCCTTTTTCCATACAATGATCTTTGTCATGGACAATATTTGTTGAAAAAAATCTAAATCCATTGTAAGATCACCTTACCGGAAACAGTTTTACTACCTGGTGTTCCGTAGCAATGAATGAATGGATTTCACAGATTTATCTACCAGATGATCTTTTATGAAGTCAAGTTCCACACGCTAAATCTATATAGAAAGGGTTTGTAATCCTGATATTGTAACAATAAACAGAAAACAAGAAACAATAAGAATTTAATGACCAAGAACGGAAAAACAATGAAAAATCAAAACTGATGTGAGAAACTGAAAATGTAACAACTCAACTAATGAGTGATCAGCCCAAGGATGTTTCTGTATTGTCTAAGCTGTTAGTCTCTTATGTAGATGGATATAGAGAAAACAAACCCCATATGGCGCACCATAGTACTTTCTAAAAAGTATAGGAAAAACCACAAAACAAATGTCACTCACCTGGTAGGGTTGGACTGTGCAGGCATAACTTTATATGAAGGAAGAAGTGATGAAACCAGGTAGTTGTGTGGCTGCTGGGGTACCCGGATCTCAATGAACAAACCAGCAAATTTGGCCATGAATTGTAAATGGAGAAAACCACTGGTAGAAGTTTGCGCTGCCTCAAGAAGAGCAAACAGTGAGAAGAAGAAGAACACAACTTTAATACAGTAACTATGTGTTTCAGGAGCAAACCACTGCTTCGTCAGATCCAATTTCCTGAAAAAGTACATGAATATATACGTATAATAATAAGGCAACTAGACGCATCAACAAAATATACATATAAACATGTTCAGAAGTAAATGAGGTTCATAAGTAAAAGAGATTCATATATAAAAAAAATATAGAAAAATTATATAAAGAAACAAACAAATAATTTCATACATATACAAGGCAATACTATAAATAAAAAAAATACAAAAATAATAGCTGGTTGTGGATATTAAAATAAAAGCAATAATAGAGTAACTGAGAAAATCTAGTGAATTACTGATAAGACTGAATTAATCCAAAGTGCTATGTATATAAAATTTAATTATATACAATATAGGTGCCCACAAACTAGACGATATCAAGTGCTAGGCGCATGGCACATAAGGGTATGCAAGATTAGACTAGAAGTACTGACATATGAATACTGGGGGAAATCACTAGTATCTTACCAGTAAAGAGTTGGAACACCAAGGTACGTATGCAAGAGACATCTGTGTTGGTAAGTGCCTGGGGCCAAAATGACTGATACAGGTGCAAACTGTAGAGTGTTGTGCAACACAGAGCAAGCCCCATGGGTCCCAAGTTTAAAGGATGTGACCAATAAGTGACCACAGTTAGTGATAGAGCCTGGTAACAGAGGAGCTGGATGTCCAAGGTTGAGGGTCAGTGGAAGCATGGCTCCTGTTATTAGTGAGAGGGACTGTGAACTGAGGTCACTTGGTGCAAGGCAGAGAAGGGCAGAAGCTGCTCCGTTACCTGTATAAGGGCTCGTTCACACGTGAGCACAGGGGAGGTTTTTGACAGCGGATTTCGCGTCAAAAACCTCCCCTTTACAATGGTGGTCTATGCAGACCTCCAGGCTTCTTATTCCGCTAGCGGCGGGCTGCTGCTAGCGGAGGAAAGAAGCGACATGTCCTTTCTTCAGGCGGAAGCTGCGCAGCTTCCGCCCCCGGCAGCACCTTCCTATGTCGGCTCATTCATTTGAGCCGACAGCGGAGGGGAAAGCCGCGACCGGGATGGTCACAGCAGGCGGGTTTTGACCAGAGAGAGACGCGCCGCGTCTCTCTCGGTGTCAAAACCCGCGCGGGCAGTTCACGTGTGAACTAGCCCTAACAGTGGATGTGAATGCTCAAAGGCAGTAGTGACAATTGATAAGAAGCCAAATGAAGTGCATGAGAGGCAGCCACCGGATCACGCTATCAGAATCAACCAGAAGCAAATATATATATATATATATATATATATATATATATATATATATATATATATATATATAGTACAGACCAAAAGTTTGGACACACCTTCTCATTCAAAGAGTTTTCTGTATTTTCTGTATGAAAATTGTACATTCACACTGAAGGCATCAAAACTATGAATTATCACATAATTATATTATGTCTTATATTCTAGGTTCTTCAAAGTAGCCGCCTTTTGCTTTGATTACTGCTTTGCACACTTTTGGCATTCTCTTGATGAGCTTCAAGAGGTAGTCACCGGAAATGGTTTTCACTCCACAGGTGTGCCCTGTCAGGTTTAATAAGTGGGATTTCTTGCCTTATAAATGGGGTTGGGACCATCAGTTGTGTTGTGCAGAAGTCAGGTGGATACACAGCTGATAGTCCTACTGAATAGACTGTTAGAATTTGTATTATGGCAAGAAAAAAGCAGCTAAGTAAAGAAAAACGAGTGGCCGTCATTACTTTAAGAAATGAAGGTTAGTCAGTCCGAAAAATTGGGAAAACTTTGAAAGTGTCCCCAAGTGCAGTTGCAAAAACTATCAAGCGCTACAAAGAAACTGGCTCACATGAGGACCGCCTCAGGAAAGGAAGACCAAGAGTCACCTCTGCTGCGGAGGATAAATTCAGCCGAGTCACCAGCCTCAGAAATCACAGGTTAACAGCAGCTCAGATTAGAGACCAGGTCAATGCCACACAGAGTTCTAGCAGCAGACACATCTCTACAACAACTGTTAAGAGAAGACTTTGTGCAGTAGGCCTTCATGGTAAAATAGCTGCTAGAAAACCACTGCTAAGGACAGGCAACAAGCAGAAGAGACTTGTTCGGGCTAAAGAACACAAGGAATGGACATTAGACCAGTGGAAATCTCTGCTTTGGTCTGATGAGTCCAAATTTGAGCTCTTTGGTTCCAACCACCGTGTCTTTGTGCGACACAGAAAAGGTGAACGGATGGACTCTACATGCCTGGTTCCCACCGTGAAGCATGGAGGAGGAGGTGTGATGGTGTGTGTGTGGGGGGTATGCTTTGCTGGTGACACTGTTGGGGATTTATTCAAAATTGAAGGCATACTGAACCAGCATGGCTACCACAGCTACCACATAGTCATGAAAATACAGAAAACTCTGAATGAGAAGGTGTGTCCAAACTTTTGGTCTGTACTGTATATATACAGTATATTTATCTGACATTTTTAAGTTGAAGTGTCTTTTGCTAATGCTTACCAGTAAATAGAACTGTGTTCAATGCAATCATTTTCTGGGTCCGTCGTACCATCTCTGCGTTGCACCAGGTACAGAGTGCACTGCCGCCACGACTACTATCACCACCACTGTCCACACCATATCTGGCCAAAAACCCTTAGAAATTAACAAAACATCTATAGATATTGTGTTGTTGGAACTTTTGTGGGTGCTACATAGAAAATGTATTAGATGGACAAGTTAGATGGATTCAATGGGGAGGGGGGCACATTCACTAAATTAAGAAAAAAAAACAGTCAGGTGGTTTTTCTACCCAGAACTGGATTCAGAAAAATAGCATCAAGTACTGACCTGTTCTATGATGCCCCTCACTAAGCTTTCTATTGCTGAAATTATCTAATTATCAAAGTAGGTGTGCTGATTGTAGCAGACATTGCGACTCCGGGTCATCTGAGGGTTTGCTGATCAAAAGCCCTACATTTCTAAAAAAAAGTGATGACAGCGCAGTCACAGTTGGGAGGCTTAAGGGAATAAGATGGGATGAGGATGGATAGATGAACTTCACAAAAGTACTTTTGTGAAGTTCATCTATCCATTTGCAAGAAGGGGTGGGTCCCTAACTTCACAAAACGGGACCACGACTGTATCCCTACATATAATATAAGGATGGGATGAGGGGTCCATAAAAAGCCATGAGGCACATGACCTCTTGGACCACAGGAATAATAAATCTATGATGCACAATAATGAAATGAAATCAAAGACGTTTATCAAACCAAAAGTATTGAGGGTGACCTGTGGGTCCTCTTGACTTCTAGACCCAGTTGCACAGTCAAATCACTGCGCCCTCTATAGGTTTGCCACTACCTTTAGGGTACTTTTACAAGGGATGACTTCAAGAGTATAGTAAAGATAGTCCTTCTAGCTCAGGTAATTCATCTGTGAGATCAGGGCTCGTGATGTTAAGTATCCATCCCTGGGACCAGGTAAATGAATAAACACTCGCTGGAGAACCCCTTTAAATCTAATGTAACTCCTATTTCATGCTATCTGCATACCTCCCAAACGTCCCGGATTCTGCGGTATAGTCGGTCGTGTGGACTCCGCAGTCCCGGTCGGTGGGAGGTATGTCCCAGATTCAACTCATCTGCGTCCATAGAGTGGTGAAACAGAGCAGACAGCCTCTGCTTCATCACCGGGTCCCTGCCTGCTCGGTCCTGTCTAGATGAAGCTGCTCCGGAATAGAAATGATGGCCCAAGAAGGGCCAGGGCCCCCGAGGAGGGTGGGGTCTCTTCCATAGTAGCTCTGGAAGAATAGAAAGCAGTGAGGACTGTCTTGTGGCACTGCAGGATGGAAGGGGAGAGTTAGGATTGTTTAGTATGGGACTGCATGTTGAAGAAGGCTGAGGGGAGGGAGTGATGTATTTACATGGGACTGTATCCTGGAGAGTCTGGGGGATGTTTAGGGTGGTATAGGAGTCCCTGGAGTACCGTTGGCATCAATGGAGACAGGGTCTTTTGGGTTCTGCTGGCATCTGATGGAAGGCAGTGGTCCTTAAGCTGGGGGCAACTGGAGGGGGACATTTATACTGTGGGGGCAGCTGGAGGAAGACATTATACTGTGGGGGAGGAGGAGGACATTAATCCCAGGGAGGTAGCTGGAGGAGAACATTAAAATGGGGGTAACTGGAGGGAGAGCATTAAACTGGGGAAGCTGGAGGGGGAAATTAATGTTCCCCCCTAGTTGCTCCCTATGTAATGTCCCCCCCCCCCCAGTTTAATGCCCTCCTCCAGCTGCCCCCACAGTTTAAATGTCCTCCTCCTGTTGCCCCCACAGTTTAATGTCCCCCTCTAAGTGCCCCCACAGTTTAAATGTCCTCCTCCAGTTGCCTCAATTTAATGTCCCCCACCACCTTACCCCACAGTTTAATGTCCCCCTCTAATTACCCCCAGTTTAATGTCCCCACCAGCTAACTCTACAGATTAATGTCCCCCTCTAATTGCCCCCACAATTTAAAAGTCCTCCTCCAGTTTCCCCAATTTAATGCCCCCCACCATCTACCCCCACAGTTTAATTGCCCCCAGTTTAATGTCCCCCTTCCCCCGGTTGCCCCAGTTTAATGTCCCCCACCAGCTGCCCCCAGTTTAAATCAAGAGAGACTTTATACTGTGGGGTCAATTTGAGGAGAACATTATACCGTGAGTACGTATAATATTAGGGTTATTGTGTGGTGGGCATAAAGAGAAATGGATCAAAATGGGTGGACTCAATTTAGAAGTGGGTGGAGCTAAATGTGCCAAGGCGAGCTATGCGCACCTTACATTTTGTCCTTTGATAGTTAGTTGGTATGTATCTTCACAAGTGAAGTTTAACCCGAACTTTGCGACTTTTTACGCCAGAAATCTGGTGTGCACAATTGACTTTCAAACATGCAAAACAGGCCCCTGTTTCCAATCCTCACAATGTACAGCATGCTACTTGCACGGATCAAGGTCATCACTTGAGCCTTGGTAGTGTGACTAGAGTCTGCCCTAACACCTATCATATTTGCCCAGTGAAGGCCATCACATTCCAGCTTTCATCTCATGCTGCTTGGAGAGTGACTATGTAATGTGACTAAGGCTAGCTATCCCTATGGCATCTGCATTGGTATTTCCTCTTGCCCACCTCACCATTCTCCCCTTTACAAGCTTCAGCGCACAAACAAGTTCCCAGTGGGGGCCGCCAGAGGGCGCTAACACCTGCAATCGTTGCTAAACTAATTCATACAACTCTATCCCTGAGCGCAGTGCACGCTGGGAAGTTTAGGAGCCGCCTGAGAGATTATAGGCGCTGGCCGCCATGTTGAGCGCTTTGTGTACTTATAAATAAAGATCAGCGGACGTCCGGGCGGTGTATTGGATGAAAGCCTGGACATTTTGAAATTTTTTTTTTAGGGGGTTGCTTTACGGCTTGGCGGCTTTGGTTCCTGATTCCAGCCGGGGCTGAACCTGAACGGAAGCCATGAGAGAAATGTTCACGTAAGTTTGTGAAACCCGGTGTATTACTTCGTGTGTGTGTGGTCTTAGGGACATTGTACGTACAGCGTGGTCTGAGGGCCTTGTGTGAAGCCCATTGCTTCTGTTATATGTGCACTATCTCCTCAGCCACCATCTTAGGTGTTCTCTATGGAAATGCCGGCTACTTGTATGGGGTCATTACACAGGATTACTGCTTTCATTTGCTACCCTTTATGGGTATGTTCACACAGTGCTTTTGCGATAAAAATCTGAGATTTCAGTTTCTACTTCAATTGTAGTTTTGAAGTGTCTCAGGTCCTAGTGCTGACTAAACTGTGTCTCTCTATCTATATCTATGTAGATATATATATATATATATATATATATATATATATATATATATATATAATGTATGTGTATATATACTTGTGTGACCACCCACCATCGCTTTAGAGCCTTATTTACCACCAAAAATGCAGCAAGAAAGCTTTATTTTTTTTTATTTAATAGATTATCTTAACTGTATGTTCTGTGCTGCTGGTTTCCATTGCCACAATAGGCAGTGGCAAGTTTGTATATATTAGTCCTATGCGGAGTACATGGCCCCAGGTATATGTTAATAGCGTCCATATACACTAGGCTGTTATATGCAGGGCTGTGAAGGTCCAGAAACGTGACCAACTCTGGTCTCAAAATAAAATCATTTTAAATTGTACAGTTTAATGCAGATTTACATATTTACTTTCATAGGAGTTTGATAACTGTTGTTTAATAGGGGTTTTACTGTAACTGTGTGACCGTGGCTGGTCATGAAGGAGTCGGCCTGGCCTTATCACTCCACAGCCCTGGCCCTATAGCGTCATAAAGTAGATTTTCTTTGCTATGTAGGACAATGTGGTTGGTGGATAAAGTAATAAATCACACACGTATACATGTTTTTTTGCTTTTTTGGTTTTTTTTATATTGAGCTAAACTGAACTTACTATTGTAGGACTATACGGTGTCATATATGCAGAATTCTCTCTCTATGTTGAGTTATACTGAGACCTCAAATGTGCTACACAACCAACCTTTTATAAGTAAGACTGCTGCAGTTAGTTATCGGGGACCATTTACATCTCACTACGCTCAGATCTCTGTTGCCATTTAGTGCCATACTACCACCTGTAAAATATATATATATATATTATACTTTATAATATATATAATACTGTATATTTTAAGTTAGCTGCTGTAAAAGCTGTGCAGTGTATCATGTTGTCAGTAGTGCTGTATATATAGCAGAGCTGTGATGCATGGATTCCAGCAGTTATTTATAAAGTGTCCAAATGCTGACAAGGCAGAAGGAACTATGTTAAAGCTTCTATTACTGTAGCAGGATTTGTTCCTCCCTTTCCTCTAGACACCTGTTCACATATCCAGGGCTTTTCTCTCCTAGAGACATTACATTGCCTCCTTGTAGGTATTCCTGTGCTGTAGATTCAACACCAAAGTTGTGACCGTCACAACTTTCAGTGCTAGTGAATAGGGACTGAACCTCGTGTGTCTTTTAGCATCTACTGGGATGTCTTATATCTCCTTCATTCTTCCTGAATCCATAGTGTCATGTGTTCTTTAAAGGCTGACATTCAGTAACACTCTATGCACACTTACAACCATTTTTTTTTTCTACAGATTCATCCCCTAGTTTTTCTTCAGTGAGAACTTTTGTCTACATTTGGATGATGTTTTTAAAACCCCTCAACATGAACCCGAGCTTAGTGTAAGGCTTTGTGTGTTTAAGAGCCTCTGGCTTTTGTAGAAAGAAACCTGTATAGTCGTCTTCCTGGTATATTTCACAATTCCACATTTAATTCTCAGTGCCAGCTGGGTGGAGGTCACGGTGATGTGACTGTGTCCACATGTTGCTTAGTATTACACAATTCTTGGTATGCGTCGTCGTAAAGTACTTTTTTTTTTTTTCTGTCTTTTGAGCAAAGACTGTACACTATATACTTATATATACTCCCTTTGTAGCTTATAGAAGGAGTCCCACAATCTGAGACAAGCTGGTTAGAAACAGGTTTAAAGTAGACCATAGTATTTTGTTAGACTTTTTGTTACATGTAAATTTTTTTAGTCCCTGCAAACCATGTTACATGGGTAACAATTAGGAGCCTGTACAGATGCTTCAGGGAACATTATAAGTCCATTTCTTTTAGAATAAGACTCTGCTTATTGACAGAGTTAGGGTGGGTTCACACCTGCGCCCGATCTCCGTTTTGCAGGTTTCCGTCTTCTGCACGAGAAACTGAACAGGAGACGGAAACCCGGCAGTCAGGTTTCAAAGCCATTCATTTAAATGTGTTTGCTAAGTATCCACCCATGAGTGTCTTGTGCCTCTCTGCGGCAACCGTTTTTTGTTTTTTTTAATCGGACATGCAGGACTTTTTGTCCGGTTAAAAAAAACCTGTTTCGCACAGGCAGAAGACGTTCATGTGTAGACACTTTGCAAACCTAGCCAAGTGAATGGGTTTGAAAACTGACCGCCGGGCTTCCGTCTCCTGTCCAGTTTCTTGTGCAGAAGATGGAAACCCACAAAGCGGAGATCGGGCACAGGTGTGAACCCGCCCTGGGAGTCTGTCGGTCCATTGCTGATAAATTCGGACTTGTATATAAATAAATATGTAAATGAAGTGATAGTTTCTAACCTGCAGTTTGCGGGCTTTAATGCGCACTGCAGTTTACCGCCCCTATTTTCACCAGAGGATAAAGGACAGCCCTCTGCCCTCGCTTGTCTTTCCGAAAGTTTTCAACAAGCACAGTACATGTAAATGGAAGCGCTGCTTGTACTAGTATCATGTACTGCACTTCTGGGGGCACTATGATGTCATCCTCTAATGGACAGACCTTGGGAGGAATTAGGGGTAGTAATTTACAGCGTTCTCTGAAGCTTAAACTGCAGATTACGCACCCCTAAACCCCTTCTCTCTTCATTTCCATATTTATAAATGTCTGAAGTCTGGAATGGCAGTATGCTATGGAGAAGGTAGTTTGGTTAAACTTATCCCAAACCCTACAAGGTACTGTGTTTATTTTTCAAAGCAATTTTGAGCTGACAGATTACCTATAATATTAACCCTTCGGGAGGTGATGAACATAGTCATCTGCTGCAGCAAGAGGAGAGGTGGATAATAAAAACCAATGTCGTGGAACCATTGAAAAAATTGACCTAAGCATTTTTATTTTTTTGGAAATGTCTAAGACTAACGCTCCTTTAGTGAGGAAACGCAGCAGATTTAATAGGGAAGGAAAAAAAATCTAAGACTCAATAAAAATAACGCTACAGAGGAAAAAAAAAATAAATAAATTGATGCATTTTTCTGCTGTTTTACTGTGGGATCATAGCCTAAAGGTCCATATCTGCCAGGGAGGTCCAAAAAAGTGACAGGGTTGCCTAGCAAGATGACTGCCATTTAATTTGTGTGTGGATGAAAATTTAGTATGGAGTATGTTCACTATTCTTTTCCAAAAAAAAATTGTAATCCTTTTCTGCATGTAGCTAATAATTTCTTTTTCCATGGCAGGAATGGCTTTCTGGAGGTCCAGCCTCAGAAACACTATGGCATTACCTCCCCAATTAGTTGGGCTGGTCCCAAAGACATTGATCACCTATATACCCAGAAGCTGATTGAAGCTATGAGACCTTTTGGGGTCTTTGAAGATGATGAGGAGCTCCGCCACAGGTTGGTCATATCTCCAGCCCTGCACCCCTCACGTGATTGTCTGTCTCTCTCCAGCTTTCTGTCATGTATACAGCCCTCCTATCCCTACAATCCAGCTTCTCCTCACTCCTGATCTGCCGCCATCTTTACTCTTCTATATTCTTTCTCTGTGCTGCGCCATTGATCCCATAATGCCTCAGTGCTGCATTTCATGAGAGGATTTTACCATCACTGCTACTGGGAGGGGGCAGTGCAAATATCCTTTTCTTTTATATATGCTCCCTAATAATCAGAGTTGGCAGCTAGAGTTGAGCGAGTACTGTTCGGATCAGTGATCCGAACAGCACGCACGCATTGAAATGAATGGAAGCACCTGGTGCTTCCAGTTTGACGGCAGCCGGCCGCTTAACCCGCCGCATGCCGGCTGCGTGCATTGATTTCAATGCGTGCGTGCTGTTCGGATCGGCTGATCCGAACAGTACTCGCTCAACTCTATTGGCAGCAGTTCTGATCCTGGCAGGTATATTGAGTATTAAGTATTGAGCTCTGCAGTGTTTTCCAGAAACAGGAATCTCTAGACATGGTAACAGCGTCAGCAATAGCAGACTTTGAATTCACTTCAGTGAGCTCTGTGCATAGCTTTTTTTTTTTTTTTTTTTTTTTTTTTTTGTATTTTTAAGTGTAAGTTTAAAATTGTGGTGGTTAGGATCGTGCCCACCTGTCCTAATCTTGATAGAAATCCCTTAGTATAATTGGTTAAATGGTTCTTGTCCTTCTAAATCTTCAAGTGTAGGACTAGTTATTAGAGATGATCGAATACCTCCCCTGCATAGTTATTGGTGTACTCAGTCGAATACCACGCGGTAAAAAGTTGATGCCCCTCCCGCCTTCCCTGGCGCTTTTTTTTACACCAATAACTATGCAGGGGAGGTATTCGATCGAATATACTCGCTTATCTCTACTAGTTACCATATTTTTCCATCGGTAACTCATCTGACTATGGAATGGCAAGAAAAATTAGGAAAACTGTCCCCAAAGCTGTAGTGTCCTCCCGACACGTCCCGTTTCTTCTTTCAGTGGCTTCTCCCGGGTCTCTTCCAGAGTTCCACTGAAGCTGCTGATTGGCCTCAGCGGGCTTTGGGAGGAGGACCCATGATGTCACAGGAAGTGACAGCGCAAGCCATTCACTGATTGGTCTCAGTGGTCATGTGACTTTTTCAATGCCCCTGGCTGATTTAAAAGTTAAAAGGGTTGTCCATTTTTGCCTGAACAACCCTTTTAACCTTCACTGGTGGGCAAATCGAGTAGAGGGTTTAATGTCAATAACTGATATGTGGAGGAAGGAAAAGGGGGTTTTAGCTAACAGTCTGCTCCTGCTGCTCGCAGGGGGTACATACATAAAAGGCTCTGAGTCCTCTACATGGCCACTGTGGTTATTAGGGGTCCAGAGAGCTGACAGCCGCGGCCCATCTTCCCCATTATGGAGAGTGCTGTTTCCTCTCGCCTTCTGTGCTCTGATCTGACAGATCAGTGTGGGGTATGGAGGAAGAGAGCTGTGCAGACCTACAGCTCTCACTTATCTGGAAAAGAGTTGATAAAATGATTTTCCCAATCATAAGGAAACACACTTCAGACTATAAGATGCAGTGACTTTTTAGCAAAGGTTTTCCTTTACTGACAAATACAGTATAAAATTATGATTTTGTACAACCTCCATTATATTAGTAGTAGTCATTTTCATAACATCAAACTCAACAGTAGATGCTGCCAGCGAAGCTGACTTGCAAGTAATAATCCCATGGGATTGGCAGGGCAACGCTGTCCCGTGGTTGGCTACTGGCTTAGTACTTCTGGCAAACTACATTGGGAATTACTCTGCAAAGTGCTTATTATATTTTTACTTCTATCTTTATTTTAAGGATGTTTGTCTTGGGAAAACTAAACAACATAGTCAAAGAATGGATTACTGAAATTGGGGAATGTAAGGTAAGTACAGCCCTATTAATTGGTGATGTGACCAGGTATTTAAAGGGAATGTCTGGGGTTCTTTTGTCTGGGTGTTTTTTTGTTTTTGTTTTTTTGTTTTGTTTTTTGTTTTGTTCTTGTTGTGTTTTTTGTTTGTAATTGGAAACCGAGCAGCAGTGAATGTGCCGGCCTCTATACAATGGACAGAGCTTTCGGCTTCCTGCCCTATACAGGGAGGGCGCTGGAATTCTCTCCATACTGCTGATCCATTGGTAGGTTTCGGGTCCATGAAAAGTTAAGCCCAGACAAACCGCTTTAAAGAGAAACTGGGAGATTTCTTGTGTAAGAAGACATGAAATCTGGCATTAAAATGTTGCTCCTATTTTAAATGCCAGTTGCACACTGCCCTCACCATATTCCAATGAGGGGCGTGATATGGATGGGGTCGGTTTTCTAACATTAATGATAACTCAAATCTACCCCATTGACAAGCTGGCAACATTTTTCTTGAGGTGCATGGCCTGCCAGAGGATGCACATAATTTGTAAGAAAGATAGTGCTTACTGGTAAATTTGTTTATATCTCAAGACCAGTATAGAAAGTGCTGGCTGATACATGTGTCCCATTGTCTTATGAGCGAGGTTGGCAGCATATGGATTACTTTAGGCATTGGTGATGGTCTTGGCCATTTTACACTACCTTTAAATTACAGGTGAGGCATGGGGATTACATTGTATACCACCTACGTATTCAGGTAACTTGTAGCAATCAACTCTAAGGCTGAGGCCCCACATTGCAGAAAGGCAACTCTTTCGCGTTTTTTTTAAGCCAAAGCCAAGAGTGGCTACAAAAGGAATGAGAAATACATAGGAAGTACTTATACATCTACCTTCTGCTCAATCCACTCCTGGCTTTGGCTCAAAACTGCAGCAACATCTGCAACAAAAAAAGCTGCATTTCTGCAACATGGGGCTTCAGCCTTAAAGGGAGTTTTCATACTGATGACCTATCCAGAGGACTTGGTGGGGATCGTAGACCTTGCACAGCGCAGATGCAGTTGCTGCTGTACAGGCAGCACTGCTTCTATTGAAGTAATTGGGGGCCGTTCCTTTCACTGTATATTCCAGCTTATTTCTTGGAGATTAGGTCGTGTGTGTGTTATATGTAGCTAGTGTGTCTGCCCTGGATTTGTATGAAATGTCATTCTTGTACAGTCATTGCTTGTTCTGTTTGCTACAGAATCTTCCACCTGCTTCATTATGTGCTGCTGGAGGAAAAATCTTCACTTTTGGCTCGTATCGCCTTGGTGTCCACACTAAAGGTTTGTCAGCATGTTTTCTGACTGTCTGGTTAATCTGTGGTTTGTGTTCCAGAAAACTGATTTTTTTTATTTTTATTTTTTCTCTCGTTTCAGGTGCTGATATTGATGCGCTCTGCGTTGCTCCCAGACATGCTGAGCGCTCAGATTTTTTTCAGTCATTTGTTGAAAAGCTGAAGCTTCAGGATGGGATAAGGAATGTTCGGGTAAGTGGTTACTGTTGCACGTTTGCTTCTTACATAACCGATACATGGGGTTTAATTGGCTGCCATCAATCCTCGTAACTGTAAAACATAATGCAGGCGACCTTTCCTGCTAATTTACATTTCTGTTTCTGCTGTGGGTTGCTTTGTTTGTCCAAAGCCATGATTGAAGTAATATGTAGACTTATATCTAAGCTATGAGAGCTTATTATAAGAAAGCACTGGTCTCAGTGGTTATATGAAGCTTAGGTCTTGATGCACAGTACTAATACTGGCAGTGGACAACTGATCGCCTGATACAGGAGAGTAAAAAAAAATAAATTTTATTTTAATTTTTTTAAAAAAAAAAATCTTCCAATTCACCCCGGTGCAGTTTTGGAAATCGCTGCATGTCAATTATATCTATGGAAACTCCGTCGGTTTCCCCATAGATATACTTGTAACAAAGTCCACAGAGTAAGGGAGCCTTCACACGGAGTATACACTCTGCTCATTCTGAACAAAAAACACGTTCAGAATGAGCACATAAAAACCAGCTCCCATTGACTTGAATGGGTGCCGGCATAGGAGCGCTCCCCATTGAAATCAATGGGAGGTGTCACATTGAAAGCAATAGGGAGGGAGGGAATTGATTTCAATGGGGAGCGCTCGTATGCCGGCACCCATTCAAGTCAATAGAAGCTGGTTTTTACGTGCTCATTCTTAACATGTTTTACGTTCAGAATGAGCGGAGCGTATACTCCATGTGAAGGCTCCCTAAATCTCCGAACTTTCTGTTTAAAGCGCTGCGGGAAGAACCGTGATGCGTTGCCACCGCAGTTTTTCCCACAGCGCTTCATTGTTGCAGGATGTCCTATGGGGCCTTAGCCTTAAAAGTAAAAATCGCTCAAGTTATGCACCAACGTTTTTGGACCAAACCATGCTAGTCATACTCACGTATGTTTGGTATGAAGAATTGCCTTTTATACATGCACATGATATAAATCTGTTTTAACTCCTTTTTGTTTGTTAGGCTGTCGAGGACGCATTTGTTCCTGTAATAAAGTTTGAATTCTTTAACATTGAGGTAAGCATAGAGGGATGACAACACTGGCTCATACTTGGCATCATATGCATAGGGAGATGTTGAGGATGGGGAAAAGGTCCTCTTTATGCAAGTCAAGCTCTTTGCATCATGTTATAGGTGCTGCTCCACGAATTCTGACACAGATGAAATTTTTTTTTTTTTCTCTAGCCCTTGCCTTTCCTGAGCAATCAGTTCTGTTAGTTTTGGTGTATGATAAGCTATTTATATGTACTGTCAGGAGGGCATTGTCAGGCAGGGGGGGGTGATTCTGAGCTTTGGCACTGGCTGCCTCTGATTGGAGCTCTGTTTAATGCCCCCTGCCTGTCACTGCCCTTCTGACATTAAATAGCACATTTAATTTGTTACTTGGGAACGGTGAGGGCTGAAGAGAAAATTCTAACTGCATTGGAATCCGTGATGACTATTAACAGATGCTAAGAACTAGAATTTGTAGAATTGGTGGAAGGTCCTTTTTAAAAGGAACCCACAGATCCATGAGTGTCCCAAATGGTCTCTTTGTAACGCTGTCTCATTGGACCCATCTTTTGTGTTCCTGGCCTGTGCAACTCTTCCTTAAAATGTGTTTTAAACAAAAAACAAAGATGACACCAATTTCTGGGCTCTTCTGAGGTCCTCTGGGCATAAGGACATTTCTTAGATCAAATCTCTTATTTTCCATTCATGTATTTATGCCCTCAACACGCCAGTGCTGGCACATGTCATACATGATGGAGATGGGCTGCAGTTTTACGATATTTGTTTTTATGCTGTTCTCTTTAGTCTGAAGGTCTTTCGTGGTCCTTTTTAAGTAAATGTTTTCATCTTTTTTCCTTCGACAGATTGATTTGGTTTTTGCAAGACTTCCTTTACAATGTATTCCCGATAATTTGGACTTGCGGGAAGATTCCTGGTTAAGAAGCTTAGATATAAGGTGCATAAGAAGCTTGAATGGTAAGTTTACATTTATGTATAGTTGCCTGTATACGTAGCGGCATGGTCCTCTCAATTGTAACTCAATAGCAAGAGTCGGGGTGGCAAACGTTTTACTGCACACATACCGTATGAGTGAGCAAAGTTGTTTTGGGTCAAAATCTAAAATGACAGTGACTTCCCTCCCCCTACACACAGGTAGTAATACGGTTATGTAAAAATATTTGTAAGGGATCGCTGTGCTTAAGAAACTTCATTCACCTGACTGCCTGGGGATAACTATCAACCTGATCTGCTGCTAAAGATTTTCAATTTTTTTACAGGTTGCAGAGTTACAGATGAAATTTTGCATTTAGTTCCAAATAAAGAAAATTTTAGATTGACTTTGAGAGCCATCAAGCTGTGGGCAAAGAGTAAGTATTAAGACTTTTAGTAAACCAGTCATGCAATATATAGAAAGTAATTTTTTCATAGGCACTATGTAGTAAACATTTTCTTGCAGTTCTTTTCTGTCCTTTAATTGTTAGTTAACTTTATGCAACAAAGGTATTTCTAGTCGCAGTTACCGGTTATATCTATATATGAAATGGAGTTGTTTTTAGATCTATAGCCTGTAGGTGTCACTGTTGTGTCTAAAAAATAAATAAATAGTAATTTAAAAAAAATGGCTTTGTTTTGCAAAGAGTGTATATAATCTTTTCCCCCCTTCCTCTATTAAATCCTGATGTTGGAATCTTTTTCATTTCAGGACGTGGTATTTATTCAAACATGTTGGGCTTTCTTGGTGGTGTTTCATGGGCCATGTTGGTGGCAAGGACTTGTCAGCTGTACCCAAATGCAGTTGCAGCTACTCTTGTGCACAAGTTTTTCCTTGTCTTTTCGAAATGGTGAGTTAGGTTTTTGTGCTGCATCAGTATATACAGTAGTTACGTGTCAGGTATTAATTGTGAATAATGTATTTTCCTGTATCTAGTAGTCATCTTTTCCCCTCTCTTATTAGGGAATGGCCTAACCCAGTCTTATTAAAACAGCCTGAAGAGAGCAACCTAAATCTGCCAGTTTGGGACCCCAGAGTAAGTGAAATTTAATACTAGAAGTTGGGCTTGGTCATTTCTGCTTATTTATTCAAAAAATAAATAAATCTATTCTTTGCTGATTTTTTTTTTTTTTTTTAATAAAAAGAGAAGTAGGTAAATCCTCTTTTTATCCCACGACATTAACTTAAATAGGCATCGCTGTTTCCGCAAACTTTGCATAATTGAACAGTACAGAAACTTCGAAAAATAACTTACCAGAGAGAAGTGCGTCTTTTTGCCCTTATGCTGTTTCTGCGTGTTTGCGTCCCCTCCCCCTCACTTTGAAAATTCTGCTGTTTTTT
This sequence comes from Leptodactylus fuscus, assembly GCF_031893055.1. Classification (NCBI taxonomy): domain Eukaryota; kingdom Metazoa; phylum Chordata; class Amphibia; order Anura; family Leptodactylidae; genus Leptodactylus; species Leptodactylus fuscus. The sequence continues at coordinate 50,908,227 of NC_134267.1, read as the reverse complement.
GTTTTTTTTTTCCAAGATGGGCTTCTGGTCCTATGACTTGGATTGCACATGTCTATAGAATTCTATTAATTGAGGAGGAGTGGGCATGGGATATATGCAGGAGGTTAGAGAAACAAACTTAAAAGGATGCCAGAGCTAAATAGAAGCTTTATATCGCATCTAAAGTCCTGTATTCATATTAGTGTATGTGAATACTTTTCTGCATATGTCCAGCTATCGAGCAGATTCTCCTGTTTATTGTCCAGTGTATGACCGCTAGTCCCCAGCCTCCAGCTCAGAGAAGTGTAAGCTACAGATCTAGCATACAGATGAGGAGAAACTGCCAATAAGTGCAGAATATAAGTCAAATATTGTTGCTCTCCCTTCATGTACACACAAACTTCACCTTAGACAGGTACCTTGGTTGTACCGGGTTTTCAGTTTATCCCCAAATACACAAGATAATACATACCAGGGAAGAAGCAACACTTCAAGATAGTCAAAACAGTGTGTATTCACCCATAGTATTAAAGCAGCATGTTTTTACTCCTCCTTTATAAAAAAAAAAAAAAAAAAAAAAAAATCAGTGTTTGATGGGGGCTGACTGCTGTGACCCTTGCCAATAGTGAGAAGTCAGGATTTTGTCTCCTGTATGGTCGGAGCTTTGTCAAGCACGCACACTGCCACACCATTAATCTATACCAATTAGACACTTGTCATCTATCCCACATGAATACCTCTGATTTACATCCAGAAATTGTGTGCATGTATATTTTATAAAGGATTTCAATTCCTCTCATGTCTCCTCTTCAGGTAAACCCAGCGGACCGCTATCACCTCATGCCTATAATTACTCCAGCATATCCTCAGCAGAACTCTACATACAACGCATCAACCTCAACCCGCACTATCATGATAGAAGAATTTAGACAAGGTACCCACTTGTATTGTACTACTATGTGAGCCATTAGTGTAAGGGTAGGGTTTTTTTAGCTGTTGACTTTGCAAGGCACCAGTTTTTGTTCTAATTTTTTTTTTCTTTTTAATTCCAAATTTTGATAAATATTATTTTGAAAGAAGAGGGGTTTACAAATACATGTATGAAAAGTGCTGTAAATTTGTTATAAACATGACTCTCTTCCAGGTCTCGCTATCACAGATGAAATTCTCCTTGGCAAAGCGGACTGGTCTAAATTGTTTGAACCACCTAATTTTTTTCAGAAGTACAAGTAAGTATGTCCTAAAGTGTGTGTGTTTTTATGTATATTTTTATATATATTCCAATTCCCTCTGAATCCACCTCTTACTTTTGGTGCAAAAAAAGCCACAAAAAGACCTAGGTCTGCAATGTCCTTTCCTTTTGCAGTTTTAATGTAACACAAAATGACCCAACTAGGTAGCATCGTTTCTGTTGTATATGTGCACACAGTATATACTGTATACTACATTTTGTTTTAAGTTTTTATTTATTTTTTGTCTCTTAATTTCAGGCATTATATTGTGTTAACCGCCAGTGCAGTTACAGAAGAGCACCATCTGGAATGGTAAATACATACATAGCACTTCTGTTTTCTTTGGATGAGAAAAACATAAAAATGACTTACAATTCCTTGCCTAGAAATTACATTTGACTACACGGTCACAATCTTCACAGTTGCCTCATTTTGTAGTACAACCCAATTTTGTCGATTTTTCACTACTTCAGAGAATGCTGATATATATATATATATATATATATATATATATATATATATATATATTCCTTCTCATTGGACAGTGACACATTCAATGAAGGAATCGATAAAATGTCTATAAAAAGCAAAACTTCTTGTGAAGTGAAATCGGTATTGCAGCCTTTCTTTGTAGGGATTTCGCACTACTGTAAAGAACAGATCATGTCTGGAAAAACATGGATGTGGGGAGGGGGTTTCTTTCATTTTTGGCAGAATCGCTCAGTCCTACTTGCAGGTTGAACACTTTAAAATGATGCGCATGAGGATTGTTTATGTATATTCGTGTATGTATTTTATGTTAACGGTGAAGGGTATTTTTTTTCTTTATTTTTGATCTCCTTGTAGGGTGGGTTTAGTCGAATCAAAAATCCGTGTGCTTGTTGGAAACTTGGAAAGGAATGAGTTTATTACACTTGCACATGTAAATCCTCAGTCTTTTCTTGGAGGTCGAGATCACTGTAAAGAGTAAGTATTTCTATGCCTTTGAATCTTAGGTTGTATGGTTTGTTTGTTTTTGGTTTTTTTTTTTTTTGGGGGGGGGGGGTTGCTTTAAACCTTTGCAGCTATACACCTCTTCTGCTAGATTTCTACCATCAGGGACCTCAAAGAAGCCAGTATGTTAGATCTCACATGGTAAGAAGGGGATCCGTTTAGATTTTGCATTGGTGCTTCTGTTTAGCAGAATCATCGGAATTTGGGTAATACAGAATAAAATTAATATGTGCTGTGCCTGTTTTGTGGATGGGATCACTACTGAAAACGAAACACGGCAAGAGTATTTTTAAAGGGGTTGTCTAGCTCCTTGATAGCGGTAGTAATTTTCCCACAAATTTACATTGATGTAAAATAAGTTTTCACATTACTAAACCCCCACTGCTCAGTCTGCTGCTTCCTAGGTCCCCTTTCAGTCTCTGTATACTAGCCTTAAAGGAGTTGTGATGTTATGGACACTTATCCCCTATCCATAGGACTGGGGTAAGTGTCTGATCACTGGGGGCCTGATCACTAGATTCCCTAGTGATCCGGATGGCGGATCAAAACTCTTTCTAAAGTCTGCATGTCAATGGAGTGCCAGTGTGCACCATTGCATTCACTTCTATGGGACAGTTAAAGAGTACAGTGAATGGAGTGCTAGTTACTCAAGTGCCCTTGCTCTCCCCCTAAGGCATCCTTGTGAATGTATTTGCAGCACCATGTCCTCTTTATCGCTGGGTTCCCCAGTGATAGATCACAAGGTGGCATGGACTTGTGAAAGTTATTGGTTGCATTGGACATCATGATAGCTGCAGTCACATCACTGATCAGTCATCACTGTCACCCTCACGAACTGCAGCTGTAAACTCAGTGCAATAGAGGCTAGGATACAGAGATTAGTGGGAAGGCATGACAGATCCAGAGGGAGAGGGAAATGGAGGGGGGGGGAGAATTGAGTATCAATCTGTTTTACTTCAATGTAAGTGTTTTTTTTTTTGTTTTTTTTGTTTGTTTGTTTTTTTTTTGGGGGGGGGGGATCTGTTTTGTGAGTTTCCAGGAGCTAGGAAGTTGGCTGGAAGTAAGTTCAATGCCGCACGAGTCACTTGTACATCTACATTTTTCTCTTCTAGCAATGAATATATGTCGATGTGGTTTCTTGGGATCGTTTTTAAGAAAGTAGAGAATGCTGAAAGTGTTAACATTGACCTAACACTTGATATCCAGTCTTTCACTGACACAGGTGAGTTCTTCCTTTTCCGCTCTATATAAAGTACATGACAAAGATTAATTATAGAAGGCTTAAAAGAACACAGAAGATGCTTCTATTCTGATTAAGACAGATAAATGTGTAAAGACATTTCCTTCCCTTTCTACAGTAGGACAAGATCCCCATGCCTGACCCACTTTACTAAGCATTCCAACACCCTATATCCTGTTAACAAGTTCAATGTGTAATGGGTCAGCATGAGATTAATCCCTGTGTTTTCTGCAATATTTCTACTAACCTGCTTGGTAGTCTAGCTTTCTCATGCATTGTCCAGACGAGTTTGACTCTTGTTTACTGGTATTATTTATTTCTACGGTTTGGTGTTCCTTTTAAAGGCAATCTGTCATTGGTTCTATAGTGATTTTTAACAAAGTGTATACTCACATAGCCTTTAGAAAGGCCATTCGAGGCATACCTTTCATTCATTGATCGGTGTCGGCGTTTTTGAATTAGACCACTTTTATTGATAAGCTTATTGTCCAGCACAGAGCACCGGAAGTCTTTATTAGGTTCCCTAAGCACCACTTGTGCCATCAGCCTTCCCTGGCTCTCACCTCCCCCTTCTGTTCTCGTGATCACACAAGCAGTGCTCAGGGAACATTGCAAAGACTTCCGGTGCTCTGTGCTGGATAATTAGTATCCATAAAAGCTGTCTAATTCAAAAACACTTGTGCCGATCAATGAATGAAAGTTATGCCTGGAATGGCCTTTCTAAAGGCTATGCGAGTATACACTTAGTTAAAAATCACTACAGTCAATGATGGATTTCCTTTAAGCATTTGGTTCTTGTCTAATGTACTTCTATAATAAAGTAGTGACAACATAGTCTGCTGTAGTTTGCATTCCCTTGTATTGGCCTTTGTTCCTCATGGGTGTGAATGGAAAAAATTCTAGTTTCTGGTGGCGTTGGATAGCGTATTAAATTTGTATATACTATATAAATTCTTAGGCTTGTGTAGAAACGTTTGTCTTTCTGCTTTTCAGTTTACAGACAAGCTAACAATATTAATATGCTGAAAAAGGGAATGAGAATTGAAGCTACTCACGTGAGAAGGAAACAACTCTATCAGTATCTTCCTCCAGAAGTCCTGCAAAAAAGGAAGAAGGTAACAAAGATATATATCTATGTCTATCATTTTTCCTTAACTTTTTTTGCCCCCCATGCCATGCCCATGGCTTGTTTCACTGGGACCTGTTGAATTTTTAGTTAAACCGTTGCATACTGTTTTTACAGCAAAGTGTTCCGGAAATCTCCAAGTCCTCATCAGGCATTTTTTCCAAGCGAGCATCCTTGGATGGCATCTGTCTGGACAGTTCTAGAGATACAGACACAGGGACACCATGCGAGTCTCCAACATCTTACTACAAATCATCTAGATCTAACAGTCCTACCCTGCCAGAGGCACACAGGTGAGATAACATCTCTCCACATGTAACATCCTGTATATTGCATTATTATAGAATTGTCTAGTTTCTGAACTTCACACACCATAGTCAGTGAATTTATGAAATTTGGCCTTATGATGCATTACACACAGATTTATAGCAGAAACTTGGTTCTGTTGATAAGGTATGTTCCAAAACCTGCCTGATAGTCAAATACGTACAGCAGTTCTGGCATCTGTATTCAGACCCTGGTTGTCATTGTAAGGCATTGGGGCCCCTCCCAATTGCACTGCAAGGAGCCAGTCCTGACAGAGGGATCTTGTCCACCGCAAACATAAATTGTAGTTACTCTTGATTGCAGCATATAATGGATTAAAATGACGGAAGACAGCCTTATTGATCTACTGTTAGTCTTGATGCTTGAGGCAGTGCACATATTGCTATAAGTCCCTCTTGAGGCTGGGGCTCTATATGGTGGAAACTGTAGCATTTTACAGTCCCTGCAAAGTGGATGAGATTCTAGAGAATTCCCTCCTCACATTGCAGAAAAATATGCGCAGTGGAAATTTCCAAAATCATCCATTGTACCTACAGAAATGCCAACGATTTCCCTACAGGTGAAATTGAAGCAGGAAAAACAGTAATGCGTTTCCGCCACAGTCTTTCCCTCAGCACTTTTTTGCCTCTGCCTGCTTCGTGGGGCCTTAACATAACAGTGGCTATATAAAAAGTAGCTGCTGTTAGGGATTAGGAGTATTTCCATCTGCTCTGTCATATCTGTGTCAAATGTATATAAATTGTAATGATACGGTGAATCTCAAATTTGACACAAAATGTTTTGTTTTTGTTAAATTTAGGAAGCCTGTACCTGAGAACACTTCAGCAATACTGTTCCCTTCTATCCAGAAACCAGTGAGTACAGTTGTGCCTTCAAATGGTGCCTGGGGACAAGCAATTCCTGTTATCGGAACAAGTAAGATCCTGGAGGCTTTGTTGACTAGAATTTTCCAATTTTCATTTTTTATCTCTTTTTAAACTCGTTATTCGTTTTCTAACATTGATGGTCTATCCTTGGAATAGTCCATTATTAGAGCTGTGGGGGTCCCACACCAGATCACACGTACCAAGTAGTAGTGAGTGTGGGTACGTCAGTACTGCCCCATAGATTTTAATTGCAGTGCAACATCTGTAACTACGGCATCCCAAACACCCTGTACTCTTCCATACACATGTCTGGGCTAGGTATGCATTTGTTGCAAATTTATACTTACAAAATTTAATTTAATTCATTTGACACAAATACTACTATAAAATCAAAAACTGTCTGAAAGTTTAGGTGTGCTTTAAGGATACTTCTTCCCTATGCACTGGATATGGGATAAGTGTCAGAGTACTGGATATCCGGTGTCTGGGTCCCTTTTAAAGCCTCCTTGTGACTGTAGCGTCCGTGTGCTTACGAGATAGGAATCCCATTCACTACTATGGATAGGTGTGAAGTGTACTTAATGGCACAACCACTTTAAAGGCTAACGCATGCGCCCATATTCTGGAGTGATATTGCACAAATCCAGAAAACTGAAGTAAGGCATGTGTCATATGTTCTCTTTAAGAAGCACAATGTTTAGAGGGAAAAGGAATTTACTTCCAGATACTGAAACCTCTGAACAAAAGAAGTTTTAGTTAAATCCATTTTTTGTTAGATGTTATGTGACCACATTATTTCATTTTTGTTTTTTCAGAACCTGATCATGCCATAGCAGTGAAGACCCCAAGTCACACTGGTTGCACCATCCCAACTGTAATAGGGCTTAATGTTGTTCCACCCCTTCAATCCCCCCTTAACAGTCCCCAGGAGCAGGATCCCAATGAATCAGAAATAAGTCCTAAAAGTGCTGCAGCAAAGCGAACTCATCCTCCAACCGTAGAGACTTCTCCAAAGCGAATGAAGGACAAAGAAAAGGTTTGACTGTTCTTGTATCGTTATTAGGAAGGTCAACAAATAATGGTGGTTAAAATCCTCTTTTTCCATGCCTTTAAAGGCACTTCAGCAGCCACAGGTAGCACCCAAGGGTTTGTCACCATTATTTCTGTAAAATAAAAAAAAAATTAGAACCTTACACAAATATAATTGGGAGATTATTTTGATTTTATTTTTAAATATTTAAGGCACTAAACCACCCCCAGGTCCTTATTGTCTAGTAATTGTGTTCCATTACATTTCTTTTCTAGCTACTGTACTCCGAGCCACCTACACAACTCTTCACTGAAGTCTAAGTAGTACACCTCAGCTTTACTGTACATGCACCGAAGCTGAGGTCTACTTGCCTGGCTTTAGGGAGGAACATGCAAACACCAGAATCTCATCGGACTCTTCTATAAGTGAGAATAAAGATTTATTTTTTAAAAGTTGCCATGCACAAAGTTAAAACTAGTCAGGGGCAACACGACTCGGTGGTTAGCACTGCAGCTTTGCTGCGCTGGAGTCCAGGGTTCGAATCCCGCCAGGAACGACATCTGCAAGGAGTTTGTATGTTCTCCCGTGTTTGTGTGGATTTCCTCCCATTCTACAAAGACATACTGATAGGGGAAAAAAAAAAAAAAAGTTAAGACTAGTCTATTTGGGATGCTAAGTCGTCAATTCATAAGGACTTGCGGGTTGTTTATTGCCTGAAATAGCTGTCAGATTCTTTTTCGAAGTAACTTGTAATTGTATTAAATCCTATTTAAAAATCTTGCATAATATTTATTAATCAAGTGTTCTTTTTAGATCCTAGCAGGGTCTAACTCTGCATTTGTGCAGCCTTCTGTTCCTGAAAAAGAGGAAAGAAGAAAAACTGTGGTAAGCTAACATAATCCATCCCCCCCCCCCAATATACACTTATCTGAAATCCACTGAGACTGATCAGGACAACTGAGGCCTGGAGGTTCTCTTGAGTGCCATGTGGAGGAGCAGTGTTGCACATTCTTGGCTGACACTCCATCGCTTTTGGCTGTCTTGGCAGCCCCAAAGAAGTGAATGATCAAGCACGTGCACAACAACTCCCATGTACTTCACTCAGACACGTTCACAGCCCCTGTTGTCAATGCTAGGGCTCCCTGCTATCCGATAATTCCACTATCCTGTGCACAGAAGAGACATGTCTTAAGTAGAAAAACCCAATGTACACACGCACATATAGGTTGAGTAGCTTGTCCAGTTGTATTCAGTGAATACTCTTTGAGGACCACAACACAAATTGCATGAAAAATTGGTCTGGGTATGGAGGTGGTCCTTTGGAGAGGTTTCACTGTATAATGTAAGTACAAGCTTGTATATAATACATTTTCTATACTATAATACATTTTATATTCGTGGTTTTGTTCTTTAAAATGTGCCTATCCTTTGTCTAGACAATCTGTATTAGAATAGGGGAGCCCAACAAGTCCCCTCAGCAGAGCAGCTGTTTGAAGAGCGTGCAGCACATTAATGAATATTGCATCGTCCTTCATTGCCTGCTTCCTTCATTCATTTACTGCTCCACACAGCACTTTTAGCAGTGTCTTATGTTGGCTGTGTCTTGTATTACAGTTCAGCCTTTAACTTCAGTAGGATAAAGCTACTCAAGCCTGATAAACGGCATTCCCATCAAACAACCGATCAGCCAGGGTGCCAAGAGTCGGTCAAGTCACCTATGGATCTAATATTGATTGCATACCTTTTTAAGAATAGGCCATCAGTTTTAATGAACTGGAAAACCGCTGCATTCTATTGACACATGTATCTGTTGGGGGGGTATATGTGTGTATATAGATATTAAGGCTGGGTGGTTAAAGTTGCGATTAACTGGACATTTTACCTACATTACGATTGGGTTTATTTAGGTCATTGTATTCTGGAGTCTGAACAGATTTCAGAGTTTAAAGGGCTCTATCACTGGGAAAAGTCATTTTTAACTAATCACATCCTTGCATAGCCTTTAGAAATGCTACTTCACACCTACCTTTTGTATGTAGATTGCCTCAGTGGTCTCTGAATAAATCCATTTTTATCATATGCTAATGAGCTTCCAGCCAGCTCAGGAAGTCCCCAGCAGCCTCCTCTCTCCTATTATCTCCTATGTGTGTGCAGACAGGAAGCTGAGTCATCAGCAGCAGCAGTCTCCCATGGAAAACAGGGAAAGGTGTGCACAATGTATCCTGCACTAGACTAGCATATGAATAAAAACGGACTTATTCAGAAACCACTGAGGCAATATACATACAAAAGGTAGGTGTGGGATAGACTTTCTAAAGGCTATGCAAGGATGTGATTAGTTAAAAATGATTTTTCCTAGTGATAGAGCCCCTTAATAAATTCCAATTCAGATGTGTTCGGTCTGAACGAAACTGTAGTTAGAACCTCACTAATATTGTAATAACCAAACTAAACAAATTCACATTGGTTATTCTGGTTGGTGTCCCCAGTTTTGGTTATTTTTCCATTAATCGCCCAGCCCTCATTGTAGATTAATTCTCTATCTAGTGCATGAACATCTATCCAGGAATTACAGGGTCTCTTTGTTGTCCCCTCCCCTCTCCTTTCAACCTCTTGTTTTATAGGAAAGAATTGCTGAAGAAGCTATGCCCATTCCGACTATTGACCGCATTAGATCACAGGTACTATCCATGAAATCTGTATATTCACACTGGTGAAAGTTCCTGGGAATCTTCACAAGGGGTGAATGTAAGGTGTTTCTCTTGACTGCTATGTCCAGTATTCTCTTCTTTTCTCCCCTCTATGCATATAAAGTTAAACTTTGCAGCGTTATGTTAGTGATGTTAAAATCCATGTAATATGTTTTTATATCAACCTGATGTTTTAATCTGTTTATAGAGGCTACCCAGTAAAGAGCTCCCAGATGCATCTTCTCCTGTGCCAACAAGTAATATTCGGGTCATTAAAAATTCTATCAGACTGACCCTTAACCGGTAACTACACAACGTAACATGTAAAGCAATAACTGAGCGGCATTGTACCGTCAGTTCATCATGTCTGTGTAGAAAAAGTTGTATTATACGTATGACCAAACCTGTATACTGCTAAAGGCCTCATAAATGTAGGCTTTTGGGGGGACTGAGCATGTTCATGGGTAGTGCCAAAGACTTGCTGGAAAAGGAGGAGCTCCGTTCTATCTGTCCCGAGTCAGTGCATCCTTGGCAATGGCCGGGCATCCATCAAGATTAATGTGGATGGCTGCCGAGGACACAATAAAGACACTTCTCCCAAATGTGTAGATTAATATGGGTTTCTTCCCTATTCCACATTATGCAACATACTGCCATGGTATTCTGCATACACTTTTATATCCTTTTAGAATGTTTTTGTGTTTTTTTGTTTTATGTATAAAAATCCTAAAAAAAAGATTTATAAAAAAAAAAAAGTTTTTGGGGGGTCTTGCCTTTGTAAGACCCTTTAAATGTTTGACGTTGTTTCGTATGTCTTTCAATCATTTTTGGAAAACTTTAAAATATTTAAAAAAAAATGGAAAAAAAAAATGTTTTGTATTGATTTGTAAAGATGTTATGGTTTCTGTTTTGTATCACTTGTCTTTGACGCTGCACCCGTAATTGTTTGATCAGGTTAAAAAAGAAAAGTGTATTGCTTTATATTACCTCACTTATTGGCTAGGAAAACGGGTTTTCCTGGACTCTGCAAAGTATAAAACTTTTTTTTTTTTTTTTTTTCCCTTTTTGAAATCTACAGCTCTATCAATGCAGATCCACAGATTTTGTGTTATATCTGGGAAAACTAGATTCTGAGATGTCTCCCGTGGAGATTTGAAATGTAAATGAACATTTATTTCAAGGTTTATAGTTAGAAATGTTTGTCATTTTCCCCTTATTTATCCGATATATTTGAATAGAACCCTTGCTGTACAGTTCACAGCCCCCCCCCCCCCCCCCCCAATAACCGCAGCAGAGTATTTAAGAGTTTACAGGCAAGTAATCTATATGGAACTGTGTCCAGAAATTACCTTTAGGCTAAGGCCCCACGGGATGTCCCGCAGCAGTAAAGCGCTGTGGGAAAAACCGCAGCGGCAACACATCGCGGTTCTTCCCGCAGCGCTTTAAACAGAAACTTCTATGAGTTCTGCAGGGGCTTTGTTACAATTATATCTGTGGTGTAACTGCCGGTGTTTCCGTAGATATAACTGGCATGCAGAGATTTCCAAAACCGTGCCAGTTTTTGGAATCATGGTGCACAAAGCAGGTATGGGATTCGCTAGAATCCCAACCAGTTAGCCTGTACTGTAAAATGCCGCAATTTTTCCACGGCGTTTCTGTCCCGGGGGGCCCTGGTTTTAGGCTGGAAACTGAGAAAGGAAATTAGGATTTCTTCCATTATTATAATATAATTTTTTTTTTTTTTTTTTTTTTTTTTAAATAAATCTTATCCATTCTGGCCATTAGCTCAAAAACTGCCTAATTAATTCTAGTCTTAAAGGTGTTGGACCAAGTTGCTGCTGTTTTCATGCATATTGGGACTACTTGAGATCAGTGTATTCCGTCTGTCCCAAAAAGGTTGCCCCGTTCTCCATTCTTTTATGGAAGCCGGGACCCCTTTCTTAGGCATAGTGGGAAAGGATTGTTGAGGTGAGTGTAAACTCTTAAACTTTTTTTTTTTTTTTTTTTTTTTAATCTGGATGGAAAATTCCTTTTACGCGTTGGTAGCTACAATTGTTGGGTTGCTGGGATCCCCAAGATGACTAGTACTAAAGTGCGTATAGGAATTGTAGAAAACTGGTCCCAAGCCAAAACTTGCATCAGTGGCTTAGAGAGTACACTAATTTTTAGCATGGAAATTGTGAAGATAGTCTTCAATTTTTTTATTTGGGACAATGTGGAAACAAACTCGGGTACTCTGTCTGGATCAGTATATCTATCTGCATTTTAAGGGGCCATACCATTTGAGGACATGGATACAGGATAAGGGATAACTGTCAGATCACTTTGGTCCGACCGCCAAGTTCCACTGCATTAGAGAACTGAGAACCAAAACTTCCCCTAAAGCCTCACTCCAAATGGAGAACCAGTGCGCTTTCATGACCCCTGCTCTGGGGCAGCCCCAATTGTAATATTCAGAAGTGACCGCAGCACCAAAGTAGTAAATGGATCACTTTTCACACATGAGCTCTTGCGTTCAATTCTCAGGGAGGGTTTAGGGAGATTTTCATTCCTCTGTTCTCCAGATTGCCGGCAGGCGGACCCCTCCTCCCTGAATATCCTCTAAGTCTGTTGTGCTGATTTACAGGACAAATGAGCAACAGACTTTACTATGTGTGAACGTACCCCAAGGTGAACATGAAACGCAGCACTAGGTTCTATGACTAAACTCCTGCCAGCAGTCGTCTTGCATTGCTCTACACTACTTTCCTCAGGAACTCTTTACCATCAAGATTTATACTCCATATTTTTTTTTTTTTTTTTTTTGCTTTCACCATTTCATTTTATTGATCACCAGAGCATGCAGAGACTCGTACCAGCTTCTTATCATTTACACAGTTGTACAGTTACTTGCACTGTTTTGTTATATAAATTATTGTATACAAACTATTTTTGTATGTAAAACCGCATCACTTTTACAAATACCGATAATAAAGCAATACTCTTCCCCAGCTTTGTCCTGTCTGTGTATTAATGAGTGAAATGTCAAGTTTTCATATCGCCAATCTTTGCGATCTGTTCTTGGTTTTGGAAAGTGGATGTCATACATTAATATATAGTCTACTATACTATATACAAACCCAGACACTCTGAGAACTGAAGGTGAATTAGTTTATACACAATATAGTAACTGATGGAAACCATATAGATATAATGTTACTAAGTGGTAGTCTAAAGGCAACAGTCTATATATAAGATCTGCACACCTGGGTGACATTCCCCCTTACCCTCCCCAATTTTCTTGAAGTCATTTTGAGTGAAATAGATGAAATCCAGAGACTACAATTTGAGTTAACTTAAAATGTATTTTTACATTATTTGTGCAAACCCTGAATTCTATTACAGCAATGTTCAGCTACTCTTAAAGCTCACTAAGGAAATGGAGAAAATAATTTGGTAGTTTCACTTTTATCTTCCTGTTAGTACTTATGTAGAATACATAGTAATTGCATTTTCTACAATTTAGATCACGACAACATAAATAGGTTTATCATACAGCAGGAAGTAGTACATATGTGTTGCTGCTGGAGAAAAATGTGTGCGCTGTTTCTGACCCTTTTTGGGGACCTCACCATTCCTCAGGCATGCTCAAGTATCCATGCTAAATAGACCACCCTCATAGTAGCAAATCATATGACCAAGTCTATAGTAAAGTGTAACAAAGCTATAAAATACTCTTCAAAATGTATACTAGTACTGAAATAGTGTAGAAAACCATTCAACGTTCTTTAATAGTAACTTTATTTATATTCCATATATACATATATATATACATATTCCATAGCACTTTACAAGTCAGAGGACACATGAACCAATAATGGAGGATTATGTAGATAATCTGTTTTCCCTTAGTCCAAACAGCAGCAGAACGGATGGGGTACGCCGGCCCCTGCTTGCCATTAAGGACAGGTGGAAATTTTGACTAGTCAATCAATCCTCCCCTATAAGAGATCCAGAGAACCTCCCCCTTCCCCTGTGTTAGTTATAAAGTACTGGTTTCTGAAAATTCAGAAAAGGAAAAAGGGAGGGAGCCGTGCTGCTGTTTGGTCTAAGGGAAAACAGATTATCTACATAACCCTCCATTCCCCATACGTCCAACAGCAGCACAACGGATGGGGAGATAGCAAGAAAACCCCCTTAGGGAGGGACTTTCCGGCATACAGATGACAATACTGAGCGCCCAAAGGCAACCGCCTCCGAGCTGCGCCAATCTAACCTGTAATGCCTAACAAATGTAAGGTGCGAGCTCAGTGGTGAACCTAACCTCTCTGCTGCCTGAGGTGGCCGATCAAAAGACGCCAAAATTTTCATTTCCTGGAGTCCAAAGGTAGCATTCCAATGGGTTAATATCTGCCTGGGTACAATTGAGAGAGACAGTTCAATAAGCTCTAATTAAGTTCAATTACCTGTGGACCGCCTATAAAAGGCTGGAGAGACCGCACCACACTTGTACTGTAGTTAGCAATGAAAATATATTTAAGGTTGGGAAAGCTGTGCTGTCTCTGGACTCCAGGAAATGGAAAATTTCAGTATAGAATCTTAACTTTCCTGTTGGTCCATGACAGGTCAATGGGATTTGTAAAGCTATGATAATTTGTTGGATCTGAAGCTTTTGTTAGCCATCTTCTGACAAAAACTAAACCTTCTATGCCAGGGGTAGGGAACCTTCGGCACTCCAGATGCTGTGAAACTACAACTCCCAACATGCTCCATTCACTTCCATGAGGGTTCCAACAATAGCAGAGCAAGTATTCATGCTGGGAGTTGTACTTTTACAACAGCTGGAGTGCCGAAGGTTGCCGACCCCTGTTCTAGGCCAAGCTATCCACACTGTAAGCATTAAAGGTGATCCCTGGTCACTAATCTGTAGAACTGGGCCTAAGAGATGTGAAAACTGTAACTCTGGTAGAGACACTTATTCATGGCTCTGAGATAAATCTAGAATTTTTTGGTTCATGAGAGATGCAAAAATCTCAGAATAGTGTGATGGCCTAAGAATAATTGATAATAATTGATAAAATAATAAGCATACCTTGCTAGAGAAGATGATGCTGGAAGTTCAAACATCTGGCCCTTGTGAGAACAATACAAAAATGATGGCATCCACATACTTGTTCACCACCTTCCTGACAATTTTGGATGGAAATAAAGGAATACAAATAAGTTTGCCTATCCTGCTGATGAATTGCTCATTGATGGGCATAGAGTTATCCAGCCAAATTAGGAAGCAAAAAGTTTAACATGGACTTGGGTTGCCTTTACATGGAGGGATTTGTCTAGTTGAAGGTTAAATAGAATGTTAGTCTGAAAAAGTAAGTTGCTAAAGTGGTCTATGATGGAATATTGTTACTTCATGACTTGATGTGCAGGGCATACTTCAGTAAAAAATTACCATAGATCAAGATAAAACTGTTTATGATATCTAAAGTACTATCCAACATGAGTTTAGCCCTGTGATTCATGAATGGTAGACTCTGGAATCTTAAAAACCTTGTGTTAGCTGGCTAAATTATATTCTCAGAAATCTCTGTCACATACAGATCTTATTGTCATTTTCATTCAGAGAGCGGATACTCTAGAAGAGGCTACTGAAGATTTTCTCATTCTTGGACCACCAGCACTCATATCTACTATGCACCACTGCTATATCTCTCTATATTATAAAAATGAATTCTTGTCTGTCTGTTCTCTATGCGCAACCAAACGACCGGACCGATCTTCACCAAATTTGGTACAGAGATACTTGAGATATCTGGGAAGGTTTAATACGAGACTCCAACTCGCTCAGACATACCGTTGCTGAGATACAACATTTCCCCCCCCCCCCCCTTAGCCAATACAAATCTGCAAGTCTTTCACTCATATTCCAACTGCAATACACACGGTCACGCTACATACACAATACAACATTGATATCCAAACAGATACACACATCAGAGGATTAGATACACAGATCAGCACACAGTATCCATACGCCAGAGGATTAGATACACAGATCAGCACACACTAGAGCATTAGAAACACAAGTCTGTACACAGTCCCACACACCAGAGGATTAAATACACGTGTCTACACACAGTACCACACGGGGGAGGATTAGATACACACATCTGCACACAGTTCCACATGCCAGAGGATTAGAAACGCATGTCTGCACACGTTACCACATCCCGTAGGATTAGATACGCACGTCTGCACACATTTCCACATAGGTGAGGAATAGATACCTGCGTCTGCACAGAATACCACTTGGGGCAGGATTAGATACATGCCTCTGCACACAATGCCACATGCCAGAGAATTACATACGCATCTCAGCACACAATACCACACGCTAGAGGATTAGATACGTGCGTCTGCACACAGTACCACATGCTGTAAGATTAGATACATGCATCTGCACACAGTTTCACTTGACAGAGGATTAGATGCGCGCCCCTTCACACAATACCACACGGGGGGAATTAGATACGCGCATCGGCACACAGTACCACACCAACAAGGATTAGATACTTGCGTCTACATACACTACTACACTGGGAAGGATTACATACGCGCATTTGCACACAGTACAACACACCAGAGGATTAGATACGCGCGTCTTCACACAATACCACACATCGGAGGATTAGATACATGACACTGCACACAATAGCACACGGGGGAGGATTAGATACGTGCCTCTACACAGTACCACACACCAGAGGATTAGATACGTGCGTTTACACACAGTACTACATGGGAGAGGATTAGATATGCGCATCTGCACAAAGTTCCACACGCCGGAGTATTAGATACGCACCTCTTCACACAGTACCACACAGGGAGGATTAGATATGTGCCTCTGCACACAGTACCACAAGCCGTTGGATTAGATACGTGCCTCTGCACACAGTACCATACGCTGGAGGATTAGATAGACGGCTCTGCACAGAGTACCACACATTAGAGTTTTACTCCAGGTTTCCATATCAATCCAGCCATTTTTCTTCACTGCTGTATGTCAGCTTTAACCGGTTAAGGACCAGGCCCAGAAGTACATTAAGGATCGGGCCTCTTTTTTCAAAACTGACATGTGTCACTTTAAATGGCAATAACTTTGAGACGCTTTAACTTACACAAGTGATTTTGAGATTGTTTTTTCGTAACACATTATACTTCATGTTAGTGGTAAACACTAATCAATATTTTTGTATTTATTTATAAAAAAAACTAGCAAATTTGATGGAAATTTGGAAAAAATTGCAATTTTCAAAATGTGAAATTCTCTGCTTTTCAGGCAGATAGTCATACCATCCAAATACATGAATAAATATTATCTACCATATCTCTGCTTTATATCGGCATCATCTTTTGATTGTCTTTTAATTTATTTTGGACGTTACAAGGCTTACAAGTGTAACAGCGATTTTCCAGATTTACAAGAAAATTCCTCAAACTAATTTTTTAGGGAACACTTCAGTTCTGAAAGGAATTATAAAGGCCTATATAATAGAAACCCCCATAAATCACCCCATTTTCAAAACTACACCCCTCAAATTATTCAAAACAGCATTTGGGATGTTTGTTAACCCTTTAAGCATTTCATAAGAATAAAAATAATATGGAGGTCAAATTTAGACATTTCATTTTTTTTCACTAATACATTCATTTAGACCTAAAATTAACACATTCACAAAGGGTTAAAGGAGAAAATGCATCTCACATTTTGTTATGCAATTTCTCCCGTGCACAGAAAATACCCCACATGTGGGTGTAAACTGATTTTTGGGCACACGGCAGTGCACGAAAGGGAAGGAGCGACACTGGGTGTTTGAACAGCATATTTTGCTGAAATAATTTTCAGGCACCATGTCGCATTTGCAGAGCCCTTAGCGTACCAAAACAATGGAAACCCCCCAAAAGTGACCCCATTTTAGAATCTACACCCCTCACAGAATTCATCAAGGGGTATAGTGAGTATTTAGACCCTACAGTTGTTTCACAGATTTTACTAACATTGGAATGTGTAAAAGAAAAATTACTAAAATGTCACTTTATCCCCAAAGTTTTCATTTTCACAAGGGGTTAAGGAGTAAAAGCCCCCCAAAGTTTGTTAAACAATTTATCCTGAACACGGCAATACCCCATATGTGGCCATATTCTGCTGTATGGGAACATGGAGGGGCTTGGAAGGGAAGGAGCGCTATTTTGCTTTTGGATGGCAGATTTTGCTGGAATAATTTTTAGGTGCCATGTCGCATTAGCAGAGCCCCTAGAGAACCAATACAGTGGAAACCCCCTAAAAGTTACCCCATTTTGGAAACTACACCCCCCACAGAACATATCAAAGGGTAGAGTGAGTATTTTGACCCTACAGCTGTTTCACAGATTTTATTAACATTGGGACATGGAAATGAAAATTTACTTTTTTTCCAACAAACTGTCAATTTAGCCCCAAATTTTTCATTTTCACAAGAGGATAAAGGAGAAAAAGCTCCCTAAAGTTCGTTATACAATTTCTCCTGAACACAGCAATACCCCATATGTGGCCATAATCTACTGTATGGGAACATGGCGGGGCTCAGAATGGAAAGAGCGCTGTTCGGCTTTTGAAGGGCAGATTTTGCTGGAATATTTTTCAGGTGCCATGTCGCATTTGCAGAGCCCCTAAAGTACCAATACAGTGGAAACCCCCTAAAAGTGACCCCATTTTGGAAACTACACCTCTGATAGAATTTATCTAGGGGTTTGGTGAGCATTTTGGCCTCACAGCTGATTCACAGATTTTATTAATAATGGGACGTAAAAATGAAAAATTACTTTTTTTCCAATTAATTATCCATTTAGCGCCATATTTTTAATTTTGCAAGTAGCTGAAGAATTAAAAGCCCCCCAGAGTTTGTTACACAATTTCTTCTTAACACGGAAATACCCAATATGTGGCCATAATCTGCTGTATGGGTACATAGTGGGGCTCAGAATGGAAAGAGAGCTATTTGGCTTTTAGAAAGCAGATGTTGCTGGAATAGTTCTCAGGTGCCATGTCGCATTAGCTGAGCCCCTAAAGTATCAATACAATGGAAACCCCCCATTGTGACCCCATTTTAGAAACTACACAGGTGACCGTAAACTGGAATTCACCAAGAAGTGACCCCATTTTGTAGGGACAATTTTAGGGCCTCTGCAAATGTGACGTGGTGTCCAAAAACAAAGAATCTAAATCTGCACTCCAAAAGCACATATCGCTCCTTCACATCTGCGTCCTGCTGGGTACCCAAATAGCAGTGTATGCCCACATGTATGACACTGGTGTACCCCGGATAACGTACTTAATGCCATATGTGGGTATAAATGGCTGTTTGGGCACAGCCGGGCACAGAAGGGAAGGAGCGCTATTTTGGTTTTTGGAGCACAGTTTGGTTTTTGGAAGTCATGCCACTTTTGCAAAGCCCCTGAATTGCCAGTAAAGTGGAATCTGCAGACATGTCACCCCATTTTGGACACTACCCCACTCATGGGATTTATCAAGTGGTGTAGCGAGCATTTTTAACCCCTGAGTGTTGCATTTATTTAGTTTCCAGAAATGAAATCGTAGCTGATAATGAGAAGTTACAAATGAAAATTTTCCAGAGATTCGCCATTTCAGTATCTGATATGTTGTGCCCAACTTATGTCAGCAGAGACACTCCAAAAACTGGTAAGCGGGTATCCTGGGCACAACAGCTTTTAGAGCGTTCATCTCTGATACAAGTCGGGCACAATATATTACGCACTGAAATGACGGATTCCTGGAAAAATTGTCATTTTCACCTTTCACAATCAGCTTCGTATTCATTTATGGATAATAAGTTATAGCAACACTTGGGGGTTAAAAATGCTCTCTGTACCCCTGGATAAATCCTTCAGGGGTGTAGTTTCCAAAATAAGGTCTCATATCAGGGGATTCCACTTTACTGGCGTTTCAGCTCTGCAAAAGCGTCATGGCATCCAAAAACCAAACCGTCTGTGCTCCAAAAACCCAATAACCCTTCTGTGTCCGGCTGTGCCCTAATATCAGTTTATACCACATATGACATTACGTCCGATATAACGGGTACACCAGTGTCATACATGTGTCATACATGTGGCATAAACTGCAGTTTGGGCGCACAGCAGGGCGCAGAAGCGAAGGAGCGCTATGCGGCTTTTGGAGCACAGATTTGGATGTTTGGTATCTAGACGCCATGTCATGTTTGTAGAGC
This sequence comes from Leptodactylus fuscus, assembly GCF_031893055.1. Taxonomy (NCBI): domain Eukaryota; kingdom Metazoa; phylum Chordata; class Amphibia; order Anura; family Leptodactylidae; genus Leptodactylus; species Leptodactylus fuscus. Next base: position 50,888,482 of record NC_134267.1, on the reverse strand, counting down.
TTGTAAGGTACCAGAAAAGCGGATTCCCCAAAGGAGTGACCCCATTTTGAAAACTGCACCCCTCAAAGAATTTATCAGGGGGTGTAGTGAGTATTAGTATCCCAGACGTGACTGCACAGAGGATGGCGAAGAGGGAATATATAAGCGGTGCGGAGGACATTGCAGACACCAAATCCCCTACTATGTCCCAGGAGCTCCTATGATTGGTCGAGTCACTCTGGGGGTCACTTCTGGTGTTTTTTCGCTCATAAGCTGTAAATTTGGGGTGTCCCCTGATATTCGCTCGCACAGCTTATATATTCCCTACCTGCCGCAGCCAGTTGTTTTCTAATAATTTGGCGATTTTGGGGGGGTTTTGCCTTCACATTGCTAGATGCTATAATTTCTTTATTTTTCTGGTGACGCGGCCATATAAGGGCTTGTTGTTTGCGGGATGAGATGCATTTTGTAATGACACCATTTTTGGGTGCCTACAACTTACTGATTACATTTTATTAACTCTTTCTTGCTGGATTAAAAAAAAAAAAAAATCAATCCTGCATTGAGTTTTACATTTTAAATTTTTCGCCATGCAGCGTACAGTATAAGTAACATGTGTCCTTTATTCTGCGGGTCGGTACGGTTACGGCGATACCTCATTTATGCTATTTTTTTTATGCGATACTAAGTCTGCAGAACAAAAACACATATGGGGACATAAATCAATGTTTTTTGCATCGCCATCTTCTGAGAGGCGTAACATTTTTATTTTTCGGTTGACAGTGTTGGTTGAGGGCTTATTTTTTGCGGGAAAATGTGCGCTTTTTATTGGCATTGTTGTGGGGTGAATATGACTTTTTGATCACTTTTTATAGCATATTTTGTGGGATGAGATGGCAAAAAATCATTACTTCCGGCGAGTTTTTTCCGTTTTTTTTCCCCGACGTTCACCGTGTACATTAAATATTATTTCAGTTTTATTGTACAGGTTGTTACGGACGCGGTGATACCAAATATGTATTGCTTTTTTTTAATTTTTAGTGCTTTTTTTTATATAATTCATTTTGTATAGAAAAAAGGGATTTTTGGACTTTAGAACTTTATTACTTTTTTTCATACACTTTATTTTTTTTTTTATTTTTTTTTAACTTTTTCATGTGTCCCTTTAGGACACTTGAATCAGTTGATGCTTTGATGAAAGCACCAACTGATTCTGTATAGTAGCTTGCAGGACACGAGCAGGACATGAGCCTGCTCGTGTCCTGCAAGCTGCAGAGGAAGTGAGACACATCGCTCACTTCCTCCACCGCCTGGCAGGATCACCAGGTATGTGGGGGCTCCGGGCAGTCTGGGGTCACTGGCCAGACCCCAGACTACCTGTTACTGACATCGGCACCCCTCGATCTCGCCGCGGGGGGTGCCGATCACTTTCAATTGTCGGCGGATCCCTTTCGATCGCGCCGTGATGTTTGACGGCGCGATCGAAAGGGTTAACACGTCCAATTGGACTCAGTTCCGACTGGACGTTATGGAGGAAGGGGTTAGGTGTTAGTAACACCTAACCCCTGTCCCCCCCGCACCCCTCCCCCCACCAGAAAGGTACCTAAAGGCCGGACGTATTTCGGCAATAGTCCGGTCTTTAGGTACCAGCACATGAGGCCGTAAATTTACGTACGGCGGTCCTCATGTGGTTAAAGGGGCTCTATCAGCAAAATTATGCTGATAGAGCCCCACATATGCGTGAATAGCCTTTAAAAAGGCCATTCAGGCACCGCTAAAGTTATATCAAACTACCCTCCCCCCGTTTTAAGCTAAAACTCTAAAAAAAAAAAAAAAAAAAGAATATGTTAAATTTATCGTGCACGGTGGGCGGGCATTCAGGGTCCGACGTCATCTTCAGCCACGCCTCCTCTTCCAGCGATGTCTTCGTGTCCCATCTTCCTCTGGCGCTCGCGAACTGCCATTGATAAAAAATGGCGCGGGTGCATGCGCAGTAGTAGTAGTAGTAGCAGCATGCTACTGCACATGCACCCACGCCAGGCGTGGCTGAAGATGACGTCGGACCCTGAATGCCCACCTACTGTGCACGATAGATAAGTTTAACATATTCTTTTTCAGAGTTTTATTTTAAAACAAGGGGGGGGTAGTTTAATATAACTTTAGCGGTGCCTGAATATGTGGGGCTCTATCAGCATAATTTTGCTAATAGAGCCCCTTTAAAGAAGCAGGACGCTGTGGATGACACTGTTACACAAGGTCACATTTACACAGCTTTACTCCAGGTATCCATAACAACTGATCACAGGTTTTTCACTGATATCCAAAATGAGATACACATGACGCTTATGGACACACACAAACAACATACAAAATACACCAGTGCAAAATTGGACAATTCTTATGGGGCCACTACACAAACAAAAAGTGTAATATACCCGTGCGAATCCGGGTCCTCCTGCTAGTACCTTATATACAGTTAGGGCCAGAAATATTTGGACAGTGACACAATTTTCGCGAGTTGGGCTCTGCATGCCACCACATTGGTTTTGAAATGAAACCTCTACAACAGAATTCAAGTGCAGATTGTAACGTTTAATTTGAAGGGTTGAACAAAAATATCTGATAGAAAATGTAGGAATTGTACACATTTCTTTACAAACACTCCACATTTTAGGAGCTCAAAAGTAATTGGACAAATAAACATAACCCAAACAAAATATTTTTTTTTTCAATATTTTGTTGCAAATCCTTTGGAGGCAATCACTGCCTTAAGTCTGGAACCCATGGACATCACCAAACGCTGGGTTTCCTCCTTCTTAATGCTTTGCCAGGCCTTTACAGCCGCAGCCTTCAGGTCTTGCTTGTTTGTGGGTCTTTCCGCCTTAAGTCTGGATTTGAGCAAGTGAAATGCATGCTCAATTGGGTTATTATCTGGTGATTGACTTGGCCATTGCAGAATGTTCCACTTTTTTGCACTCATGAACTCCTGGGTAGCTTTGGCTGTATGCTTGGGGTCATTGTCCATCTGTACTATGAAGCGCCGTCCCATCAACTTGGCAGCATTTGGCTGAATCTGGGCTGAAAGTATATCCCGGTACACTTCAGAATTCATCCGGCTACTCTTGTCTGCTGTTATGTCATCAATAAACACAAGTGACCCAGTGCCATTGAAAGCCATGCATGCCCATGCCATCACGTTGCCTCCACCATGTTTTACAGAGGATGTGGTGTGCCTTGGATCATGTGCCGTTCCCTTTCTTCTCCAAACTTTTTTCTTCCCATCATTCTGGTACAGGTTGATCTTTGTCTCATCTGTCCATAGAATACTTTTCCAGAACTGAGCTGGCTTCTTGAGGTGTTTTTCAGCAAATTTAACTCTGGCCTGTCTATTTTTGGAATTGATGAATGGTTTGCATCTAGATGTGAACCCTTTGTATTTACTTTCATGGAGTCTTCTCTTTACTGTTGACTTAGAGACAGATACACCTACTTCACTGAGAGTGTTCTGGACTTCAGTTGATGTTGTGAACGGGTTCTTCTTGACCAAAGAAAGTATGCGGCGATCATCCACCACTGTTGTCATCTGTGGACGCCCAGGCCTTTTTGAGTTCCCAAGCTCACCAGTCAATTCCTTTTTTCTTAGAATGTACCCGACTGTTGATTTTGCTACTCCAAGCATGTCTGCTATCTCTCTGATGGATTTTTTCTTTTTTTTCAGCCTCAGGATGTTCTGCTTCACCTCAATTGAGAGTTCATTTGACCGCATGTTGTCTGGTCACAGCAACAGCTTCCAAATGCAAAACCACACACCTGGAATCAACCCCAGACCTTTTAACTACTTCATTGATTACAGGTTTACGAGGGAGACGCCTTCAGAGTTAATTGCAGCCCTTAGAGTCCATTGTCCAATTACTTTTGGTCCCTTGAAAAAGAGGAGGCTATGCATTACAGAGCTATGATTCCTAAACCCTTTCTCCGATTTGGATGTGGAAACTCTCATATTGCAGCTGGGAGTGTGCACTTTCAGCCCATATTATATATATAATTGTATTTCTGAACATGTTTTAGTAAACAGCTAAAATAACAAAACTTGTGTCACTGTCCAAATATTTCTGGCCCTAACTGTATAACAGATAGGACCTAAGAAGGGTCTTCTCTAGACTGAATGATCTGCATCAATATATTTTTGCCTTTATCACTACAATTTGGACAGTTACTACCTGTGGGGCTCTCCCTGAGAATCTAAAACTCTCCTTGAGATTGTACTCTTCATCCGCCCGCCCCCCCCCCCTCCCCATGACTACTTATACAGGACTTTTTATGCTTTCAGATATTTATAACTTCACTTTGCTGCAAAATAAAGATTACAGAGGGTCCAATGGAAAGGGAATTACTTAATCCTGAACATGATGGGGCACATACTCAAAGCAAGAAGAGGAACTTAAGGAATGGGACCCTTCAGACACGTTATTTTAGAGATGAGTGAACACTGTTCGGATCAGCCGATCCGAACAGCACGCTCCCATAGAAATGAATGGAAGCACCTGTGACGCTGACTTTGCCGGCGGCTGGCCGGCGTCACAGGTGCTTACATTCATTTCTATGGGAGCGTGCTGTTCGGATCGGCTGATCCGAACCGTGTTCGCTCATCTCTAGATCCAGAAAGGGCAAAGTACCTTCCTTTAACCTGTCACAGGAACCCCCCCTTCCCCCATTACAGATCCCATTAAAACAACATTGGTTATCATTTAGTCCCAATAGGTGTGTGCCTTTGACAGCCACAAGTTGAGCAGAACTTCCATATTAATCTGAATCATCCTACCATCTTGTCCTCTTCATACAATCTATCTCAATTCACAGTACAAAAAACATCAGTAGAAGAACTGATTCTGAACACCATTTACCAAGATCTCAATACTGATTCTTCCCACAGCACCTATGCTGATCACAACCATGATACCGACACTTCTACCACCTTCTTTTAGATCTTCCAAGTTTTAACAAAACCTCTTATTCCTCATCTAACAAACAGATTCTAACTATATTTTCCAAAGACAATCTAGGCATAAACAGAAAAACAACAACTGAGAAAAAAAACTGAAAAAAAGAAGAAGATGAAGAAACTTATGTAAAGGAACAGGAAACCTTAGTATTACAATGAGCAATCTAGCTTACTAGTAAGATTATTTTTTTTCCCACCATATTATTTAAAGGTTAGTAGGTTCACAAGAAAGCACACTAGAGATGAGCAAATATTTTAAAAAATTTAATTCGGACGGTTCGCCGAATTTTCAGAAACGATTTGATCCAAAATAATTTGTGTGCGAATTGGGTTAAAAAACGGCTATTTCCTGACTGCAGAGAGCCTGTATATTTGTGTAGAACACTGTGCCTTGCAGTATCACACATGGAGAGTCTGCTGTGGTAGTGAAACAATATAGTGAGTCAGTATAACACGCACATGACAGGCGTCGCTCTTAGAACCGCTGCACACTTCACTTATTTGGCCAGTTACGGGGCCAAACTGTCCAATTAGCCCAAGTGTGAACTCCGCCTTAGGCCCCGTTCACAAGGGGCAAGAGGGGGTGGATTTTGCCGCAGAATCCACATCATAATCCGCCCCCTCACAATAGCGTTCTATGTAGACCGCTAGCGCTCTTTTTCCGTGAGTGGCATGTTGCCCTTTCTTCAGGTGGATTCCGCGGCTCATTCAGCCGCGGCGTCCGCCTCACGGCAGCACACTCCAGACTAGGCCCATTCATTTGGGCCTATGCCGGACTGGAGTGCTGTTGGAAGTCGCGGCAGGCGGATTTTGGCCATATTCTGACGCGGCTTCCCATGTCAGAATCAGGACCAAAATCCACCATCCGTGCCCCGAGTAAACAGGGCCATACAGATCTATATTAGTGCCAGGGATAAAGAACTGTACAAAGGCCCATGATCCTACTGTAGAGTGAAAGAACGCACTCCTTTTACACCATTGTCTGCTGATTCCACATAGATGTCTACAAAACCTGTTCTATTAAACGCTTATACAAGTAGAGCCCCTCGGACCGAGTGAAGAGGGTGTCAGCAGTGAGTTTGTGTTCACATCACTGATTATTTTGCCCTTCCTCTGAGCCATCAGAACAGCAACCCCCCCCCCCCCCCCCCCAAATAACGGATCCTGCCTGTTGAGCATCTGCCTTATCTCTGTTAGGATTTGGTCAGTAATCCATCAGTATTGCTGATGCCAAAAAAAAACAGGAGTGGATCCTAAACAGAGATGACACGTGAATGGAATATTTGGAATATTTGCAGGTCTTCTTTGTTTTGTGCCAACTTCTGCTTTTGACTATCAAATCATAAACCTATTCTAATGGGAACATACAGGGCTTACAGCTGCTACACAGACAGGATCCGTTATGTCTCATTTTTCCTTCCTTCTGACATATCAGAAGAAGGGCCAAAACGGCAAAATAGTGGCCCAGTAATGAAGTAGGGAGGGTGGGAACAGCATGACAAGTGATATTGTGTTGAGACAGCAGCAGCATGAGGAGGCCACAGAATAGCAAGGTGACATAATGTGGACTAGCAGCAGCCTTCGGAGGCCACAGAGTGACCCGGTGACAGAATAGCAAGCTGCCATTTTTCTTGTGGCCGCAGGCATGTGCAGTCGGCTCTGACTGAGGCCTGAGGTCTACAAGTTTGACCACCTACGCCGGAAGAAGATGCGTGAAGAGCACATTCCTGGAGAAGATGGAGGCGTCACTGAAGAGTTCTCTCGCAGCATTGGGGACGCCCCCAGTGCTGTTTGAGCACTGGGGCCCGCCCCCAGTGCTGCGAGAGAACTCATTTGCATACCGACGAAAAATGGGATTTCTACGGAAAGGTGGCACGGAGAAGACATCTAAAGGTAGGAGAAGAATAGCCTTTCTTAAGGCAATTCCTACATGCCAACAAGAAAAAAATGTGTTTTAATGGTACAATCCCTTTAAACATACTCAAAGCAAGAAGGGAAAGGGGTATTTCCACGTCGCATACTCACCAGTCTTCACTGCTGTAAAATCTTCTTTCTTCCTGGTTTCTTGCATCATTTAGTGGCCGGGGTTTCACATGCAACCTGCCATTTAGCCCCGCCCCCAAAATTAGCGTGTAGCTCCGCCCACCCATATTGGACTATGAAGTACAGGCAGCAGCAACTCCATTCTGTGTTACATACAGAGACTGCCTGTCTCTGCCATAATGAACACAATTGAATTAGCTAGCCTGATAACTGGGAGAACAGAAGAAATGAAAGCAGCTCCTCTCCCCTATCTGAGAACAGGAAGCTAGGTCACATGGTGTAGACACAGGAATAGCTAGAAACACAGGCTCGCTCCCTGCACTTAGCCCCTCCTCCCTCTCCCCTGAGAGAAGGCAGATACATCACTTGACTCATGAGCAGCTAAGTCAGGGCTGTGGCCACAAAGAATTGAATAAAATAAGATAGTGGACAAACAAAGCAGTTTTGCTGAAGCAGTGTATTTAGGAAAAGTCTTACATCCACATTAACAAGCAGTATAGATAGGATCCTTGTTATGGGACAACTCCTTTAAGCAGAACTTCCAAATTAACCTAAATCATCCTACCATCTTGTCCTCTTCGTACAAAAAACATCAGTAGAAGAATTGATTTTGTACACCATGTACCAAGATTTCAGCACTGATTCTTCCTACAGCACCTATGCTGATCGTAACCACGATACCGACACTTCTACCACCTTCTGTTAGATCTTCCACAAGTTTTAACGAAACCACTTATTCCTCATCTAAGCCATGAGCAATCTAGCCTACTATCAAGATTATTTTATCTTCCTACCATATCATATATAGAGTTCAATAGGTTCACCTTACTTAAAGGGGTTTTCCGGGCAAAAAAAAATTATTTTTAAAAAAGGTCTGTTAGTGCTATCAATGGTATAATAAATGCACCCAAATACCTTTAGCAATGTTCTGTGTGATTTCTGGCTTTCTCCGGGAGCTCCTGGTGTCCTCTGCATTTGTTTACATAAATAGCTTCCTGCTGTCTTATCCTACAACTACAATGATGCATTTCAGATCACAAAGATTCCCCTTCTCACTTTCTCCCCCCTCCCCTAGCCAACCCGTTACTAGCCCTACCTACCTAGCTATCTAACTAACTTAGTTCCCCAACCCCCTCTCTACCACATCATACTTACCTGTCCTGAAGATGAGGTGCCGCTGTCCCCTCTTCTGTCCACACCTGGGATCCTGTGCTATAGAAAGCCAGCAGAAGCCATGCAAACGCAATCGTAGGTGCTGGCTCCAGCTCCCTTGTGAAGGAAGCGACGGCCAGCAGAAGCAGAGGAAGTCAGGCCGGCGGTCATTTTTGGGTAGCCGCTCTTGCAGTTCAATACAGGAGCCGGCCAGTGGCCATTTTGGGGTAGCCGCTCTTGCAGTTCAATACAGGAGCCAGCCGGCGGCCATTTTGGGGTGGCCTCTCTATGCTCCTGTATGGAACTACAAGAGCAAGAGAAGTCAGAAGAGGCGGAGTTGCTGCAGAACAAGGAGGCGGCACAGGAAAGAGCTCTGGGCAGCAATGGGGATGCGCTCATCGGCCTTTCAGCGCTGGGGCCCGCCCTCATTGCTGCGGAGAGCTCTTTTGCATACCGATTAAAACCGGTATTTCTACAGAACGGCGCGGCGGAGACCACGTCTAAAGGTAGGAGACGAATAGCCTTTCTTAAGGCTATTCCGACGTGTTCATTACAAAAAAAGGTAGTTTAATGGTAGAATCCCTTTAAAGCATCATTGCACAGAGAAGATAACATTCAGGCATGGTGGAACATGAAAAGAGAAATTCTTCTTCATTCTCCACTGCCATATTCGGCCGTAGGATTGCCACGATGCCGATTTGGTTTTCCACTGCTGATTAGGCCCAAATTAATAGGTCTAATTGACAGGGACTCCCCAGTCAGAGAATGCACAGCAGTGCTAATGTATTCATGGGTGTGTTTCAGGTCACACATTACAGGTAACACAACATTTGGACACAAAATCTGATTCTTCAGACAATGTATAGATGATCTTTTTAGCGTCTTGTAAGGAACAGAGCCTAAAGCTCTCCGATTTGTCTAATCCATTAATGGTAATAATTGGGGCATCTCCCTTACTGCTTGCGTTCAACAAACACACATCAAATAATTAGAACTTTTTATTTCAGTGAGCCCAAATAGAAGTAATCTTACCACACAGATCTACTTTAAATCCGTCTGAGACCCATTTCTTAGAATTTTCAAGTTCACAGTACAAGAAGTAGGAAACTAATTTCCCTTATGGTCAGTGTTTGAAGAAATTGTATAAAAGTGATGTCACTGGTCCCTCTACAGCAGGGGTGCTCACACTTTTTCAGCGTGTGAGCTACTTTATTAGCTGACCAAGGCAAAAGATCTACTACCCACCTTGTGGGCGGGGCCGGGGTGGGCATGTGGGTGGGGCATGTCTGTGGGTGGGGCATGTCTGTGGGCGGGGCATGTGGGCCGGGCGAATCGTGAGAGCAGGAGACAGCGGTGTTCTGTGACCGCCCAGGGATCCCCAGTGTCTGTCTGTTCACAGCGCAGGCTGAGAGTTATCTCTGGACACTGGCAGGCTGGGGCTGCAGCAGCCCCGCCTGCCAGTGTCTGGAGATGACTCTCAGCCTACGCTGTGAACAAGCAGCACCCCGGCCCCCTCCATCCCTAAGAGCGGGGAGCGCGTCATCCCCCGGAGCTGCTGTTGCTCGGCCTGCAAGTGTCCGGAGTGCTTGTTCACAGCGCAGGCTGAGGGTCGACTCTCAGCCTGCACTGTGAACAAGCAGACACCTAGATCCCTGGCTGCACCCCACGATCGACCCATACGTCCTTTGCAATCGACCAGTAGATCGCGATCAATGTATTGGGCACCCCTGTTCTACAGCAACCTCGGAGGCCACTGAATGCTCAAAGTAGGGGTACCTTGAAAATCCACCAGGGGTTGGGAAGGTGACCAAAGGCCTTCATGCAACATCATCTGTGTTCTTAGTATGACTTTTGTTTTGGAAAAAATTATTTGGCAAGGGTGGCCAGAGGAAGCATTTTTTTTTACCAGGTGTGCCCTAAGACTGGAAAGATTGTGTAATACCACCTTAATAATTTTATAGGTTGTATTTACCTAAGTTTCAGACCTTTTAAGGACCAGATGGTTTTTTTTGTGTTTTTTTTGTTTTTTTAAATACTGTATATGTTCTGATATGTAAAACTGTAAAATTGATAATTATTTATATTGTATACATACATCAGGACATATAATAGTGCCGTAACATGGAATTTCCTTCTGCTAAGCTACTGGAAATGGTCCAGGTAGAGACAGGGATATGTAATGAAGGCGCCATCTGTGTCTGGATAGTGGACAATGAAATAGTGGGAGCTGCTCGTGCTTGTTGGTGGGTCAAATGATCCTCTTTAAAGGTGGTCTTTCTAGGCTGTGTGAGTGTCTTTTGTCTTAGAGCCATGTCTTGTAGTCAACGATCTCTCACCAAAAGGTACACTACCCAAAAGTAGTCTCTGAGAGTTTTTATAGGATAGCTGGAGAAGCAATTTTATATCCTCTTGTGGCAAGACCCAGTGTCTAATGAGAGCACACCTGTAATTATTTACATATCAGGAATCCGACTTCTCTGTGTGTGTTAAATTATTTTTTAATTATCGTATTTACACATATGAGTCCCAGTCTGCCAATCCCAATCTTGTTTTCCCAAACTTAATAAGAGCAGAGGTTTACCCAATGCCCTAAATACACTGTGCCCATGGGTTTGCCTTGACACCTAGAAGACTCTCGCCAGCACTATACATCATTTCCTATAGTGGTTTTCTCAACATGTCTCCTTCACGCTACTTTTTACCACATGTGCAATTTAGACAGGTGAGCCAGCAGAATTTTGTATTATGAACTATTGTAATTATTTATTCATTTAATTTAGTTCATTTAGTTGTGAAATTAAAAGAAATAGGCAATGCGTTACAAATGTTTGTTTTTTTTACTTTTTGCAAGGTTGATACTCGTGTCAATAAGACGATATTAAAATATTTACCAGAGTTCTGTTTTACAGACTTGATTACTTTGTGGGCAGTGATAAGGAAACCATTGCACCCATTGCAATGCTGGTGGCAACATTAGAACATTCATCAAAAGGTCCGGAGTAAAGCAAAGTGGTTTTGTTTCACCAGTGGGAAGTCTCCAATAGCATCTGCAGTTTGGATTCTCCTTTCAATGCTTGATATTAGAGATGAGCGAACAGTGTTCTATCGAACACATGTTCGATCGGATATCAGGGTGTTCGCCATGTTCGAATCGAATCGAACACCACGTGGTAAAGTGCGCCAAAATTCGATTCCCCTCCCACCTTCCCTGGCGCCTTTTTTGCACCAATAACAGCGCAGGGGAGGTGGGACAGGAACTACGACACTGGGGGCATTGAAAAAAATTGGAAAAAGTCATTGGCTGCCGAAATCAGGTGACCTCCATTTTAGACGAATAGTGGATTTCAAATCCGGGTCATATGAGAATGTGAACTTTGTGACTATGAGACAGGGATAGCTGTACAGGCAGGGATAGCTAGGGATAACCTTTATTTAGGGGGGAATGTTATTAAAAATAACTTTTTGGGGCTCTATCGGGTGTGTAATTGTGATTTTTGTGAGATAAACTTTTTCCCATAGGGATGCATTGGCCAGCGCTGATTGGCCGAATTCCGTACTCTGGCCAATCAGTGCTGGCCAATGCATTCTATTAGCTTGATGAAGCAGAGTGTGCACAAGGGTTCAAGCGCACCCTCGGCTCTGATGTAGCAGAGCCGAGGCTGCACAAGGGTTCAAGCGCACCCTCGGCTCTGATGTAGGAGAGCCGAGGGTGCACTTGAACCCTTGTGCACCCTCAGCTCTGCTACATCAGAGCCGAGGGTGCGCTTGAACCCTTGTGCACACTCTGCTTCATCAAGCTAATAGAATGCATTGGCCAGCGCTGATTGGCCAATGTATTCTATTAGCCTGATGAAGTAGAGCTGAATGTGTGTGCTAAGCACACACATTCAGCTCTACTTCATCGGGCTAATAGAATGCATTGGCCAGCGCTGATTGGCCAGAGTACGGAACTCGACCAATCAGCGCTGGCTCTGCTGGAGGAGGCGGAGTCTAAGATCGCTCCACACCAGTCTCCATTCAGGTCCGACCTTAGACTCCGCCTCCTCCGGCAGAGCCAGCGCTGATTGGCCGAATTCCGTACTCTGGCCAATCAGCACTGGCTAATGCATTGTATTGGCTTGATGAAGCAGTGCTGAATGTGTGTGCTTAGCACACACATTCAGCTCTACTTCATCGGGCTAATAGAATGCATTGGCCAGCGCTGATTGGCCGAATTCCGTACTCTGGCCAATCAGCACTGGCTAATGCATTGTATTGGCTTGATGAAGCAGTGCTGAATGTGTGTGCTTAGCACACACATTCAGCTCTACTTCATCGGGCTAATAGAATGCATTGGCCAATCAGCGCTGGCCAATGCATTCTATTAGCGTGAACTGAGTTTGCACAGGGGTTCTAGTGCACCCTCGGCTCTGCTACATCAGATTGCTACATCTGATGTAGCAGTGCCGAGTGTGCATCAGATGTGTAGTTGAGCAAAACTGACTCAGCACTGCTAAGTCTGCATTCGCATAGGAATGCATTGGCCAGCCTTCGGCCAATCAGCGCTGGCTCTGCCGGAGGAGGCGGAGTCTAAGGTCGGACCTGAATGGAGACTGGTGTGGAGCGATCTTAGACTCCGCCTCCTCCAGCAGAGCCAGCGCTGATTGGCCGAATTCCGTACTCTGGCCAATCAGCACTGGCTAATGCATTGTATTGGCTTGATGAAGCAGTGCTGAATGTGTGTGCTTAGCACACACATTCAGCTCTACTTCATCGGGCTAATAGAATGCATTGGCCAATCAGCGCTGGCCAATGCATTCTATTAGCGTGAACTGAGTTTGCACAGGGGTTCTAGTGCACCCTCGGCTCTGCTACATCAGATTGCTACATCTGATGTAGCAGTGCCGAGTGTGCATCAGATGTGTAGTTGAGCAAAACTGACTCAGCACTGCTAAGTCTGCATTCGCATAGGAATGCATTGGCCAGCCTTCGGCCAATCAGCGCTGGCTCTGCCGGAGGAGGCGGAGTCTAAGGTCGGACCTGAATGGAGACTGGTGTGGAGCTATCTTAGACTCCGCCTCCTCCAGCAGAGCCAGCGCTGATTGGTCGAGTTCCGTACTCTGGCCAATCAGCACTGGCCAATGCATTTCTATGGGGAAAAGTTAGCTTGCGAAAATCGCAAACTGACAGGGATTTCCATGAAATAAAGTGACTTTTATGCCCCCAGACATGCTTCCCCTGCTGTCCCAGTGTCATTCCAGGGTGTTGGTATCATTTCCTGGGGTGTCATAGTGGACTTGGTGACCCTCCAGACACGAATTTGGGTTTCCCCCTTAACGAGTTTATGTTCCCCATAGACTATAATGGGGTTCGAAACCCATTCGAACACTCGAACAGTGAGCGGCTGTTCGAATCGAATTTCGAACCTCGAACATTTTAGTGTTCGCTCATCTCTACTTGATATACAGTAGGTCTATTAAAGCCCATTGCATACTGTTTTGGTGCCATTTCTAACCTTAAAGATATCCAATACAGTTAAACATTACACAGTGCAATACTGGAGGTGTTTGATACAAGTGCTGGGTCCAGTAATCAGTTTCAATGGTCAATGTTAGTTAACATGGTTGCAAATTTGTCACTAAAATTTATTCCCTTGTTCAGATACTTGGAACAGATTCTCTGTTACAGAAATGTATGCAACAAATCCGTCACATGCAGTGGCGTAACTACCGGGGTAGCAGCGGTAGGAGCTGCCACAGGGCACGGGACATGAGGGGCCCGGCGACAGCCGCTACCGCTGCGTTTTTTTTTGTTTTTTTTTTAGTAGGCCGTTACCGGTTGGAGTTAATCCAGCCGGTATTGGGCCCTACTTACTTACCGATCCTGGCAGGGGCCGGGATCAGTAAGTGACGCCGCGGGCCCCACAAACACTATTATTATACTTGGGGGTCTTTTCGGACCCTCGAGTATAATGATCGGAGGCTCAGGAGAGGTAACGGAACATAAAAAACACTGTTACTTACCTCCCCACGCTCTGGGCATGCTTGGGGCCTACTTGCGTGACATCACATGACCGGGCCTGCATCCTTATGCGTCGCTACACAGGCCCCCCGGTCACATGACGTTCCAGCCGTCATTGAAGATGGCCGACAGCCCTGGAGAATGCAGCGGAGTCGGGAGATAGATAAGTAACAGTGGGTTTTTTATTTTTTATCCCCCCTGCGTCTCCGATTATTATACTCTGAAGAGACCCCAGAGTATAATAATTGTTTATGGGTGTCCACAATGGAGCATAATACTGTGTGCAGGGGCCACTATGGGGGATAATACTGTGTGCAGGGGCCACTATGGGACATAATACTGTGTGCAGGGGCCACTATGGGACATAATACTATGTGCAGTGGCCACTATGGGACATAATACTGTGTGCAGTGGCCACTATGGGGCATAATACTGTGTGCAGGGGCCACTATGGGGCATAATACTGTGTGCAGGGGCCACTATGGGGGATAATACTGTGTGCAGGGGCCACTATGGAGTATAATACTGTGTGCAGGGGCCACTATGGAGCAAAATACTGTGTGCAGGGGCCACTATGGGACATAATACTGTGTGCAGGGGCCACTATGGAGCATAATACTGTGTGCAGGGGCCACTATGGAGCATAATACTGTGTGCAGTGGCCACTATGGGGAATAATACTGTGTACTGGGGCCACTAGGGGATATAATACTGTGTGCAGGGGCCACTATGGGACATAATACTGTGTGCAGGGGCCACTATGGGGCATAATACTGTGTGCAGGGGCCACTATGGGGGATAATACTGTGTGCAGGGGCCACTATGGGGAATAATACTGTGTGAAGGGGCCACTATGGTGCATAATACTGTTTGCAGGGGCCACTATGGGGAATAATACTGTGTGCAGGGGCCACTATGGGGGATAACACTGTTTGCAGGGGCCACTATGGGGCATAATAGTGTGTGCAGGGTCACTATGGGGCATAATACTGTGTCCAGGGGCCACTATGGGGAATAATACAGTGTGTAGGGACTACTATGGGGCATAATAGTGTGTGCAAGGGCCACTATGGGACATTATAGTGTGCACAGAAATGTGGGGGGGTAGTGGTCAGTTGGTCGAGATCTTCGGCGTCGGTCGGGGGGGGGGGCCATGTCAAAAGCTCGTCACGGGGCCCCGTCATTCCTAGTTACGCCACTGGTGACATGGATGTTTACCTTAAAGGCCATTTCAGACAGCTGACAGTACTGTGTGCAGCGCTATACTATGAGGGGGCATTCCTTACTGCCCAGCAATGACGCTGAGCAGTAACACATACAAATTAAGTATACAGTACCTGTGTTTGAAAATTCCTGGTCTATAATCTTATAAAAATATTTTTCCTCTATGGTGAACACTATAGCAGAAAAAAAAATCAAAGCTGCCAAACTACCTATTTTTGCTGTTTTGTCTCTGATAAAAAGTTGAATAAAAGTGATCAATGCAATAGACATTCACCAAAATGGTATAACTAAAAAGTACACCTGACCCCACAAAAAAGGATGCCCTATGCATCCGTGTACACATAAAAAAGTTACAGGTGTCTGAATATGGAGACTTAATAAAAACTGTTTTGGATTTTTGTTAAGTGACAGTGAAGACCTATTGGTACATTCCGCGCACTGTTGGCTTTCTAGCGGTATATAAAACTGCATGTGCCCTAGGACATGAAAGGTCCTCTTTAACCCCTTCTCAACATCCGCCGTAATAGTACGGTGAAATAAAATTAAGTAAATGAAATGAAATAAAATAAAAGTATATGAATTTGGTATCCCCGGGAATTGTACTGCAATATAGAACACAGATGACGTCATCTTGGCTGCACTGTAAACACTGTAAAAACGAAGCCCGTAAGAAAGTCACACGAATGCACTTTTTCTCCATTCCCACTGTCAGAGTCTGGGGTTGCTAGGTGGGGTGGCATAGACACACAAGTCCAGTTTCTTTACTCCAAAACAATAGTAGAGTTTTATTTTCACTAAAAAAGGTAGTGCAGCAACAAAAGGAAACAATACAAAGATAAATACCTGCCCGGCTAGGCTCTAACTAAACATAGAATAGGTTACCTTACCTAGAATAACAGAAATCAAAAGCCAGTTGAATAATTCAGTACACAGCGCCAAAAACTGACCTCTCTGTTTGGCACTCCAGCCAAGCTCTGCCAAAGTGTTGCTGCTGGAGCTGACTTCTTAAGCCTCCTTGACGAGGAGATTCTCTGCAGCTGAGTCGCTCCTGGAACATCCCCAAAGTGTGGACTGGAGGTGGGTGGAATGACAGGTCCCACTACCAACCTACCTGCTATTCCTAAAAATCCAGCCCAGTAACCGGAACTCTGAAATAACCCTCAGCAGACAATAGTTATCTGCTGAGAAACATTCTTTCTGGAGTTTTCTCATCTTACCCACCTTAGTAGTCTGGGTGAGATGTACACCCCCTCCATTACATGACCAGCCATCGGCTTACACCACTCAATTCAGATTTTTTTCCAGCTTCTCAGTACATTGTACAGAATAATCAATGGTACCCTTATGAAGAAAAATTTGTCCCGCAAACATTAAGCCTACATGTGAATGAAAAATAAAGTTATGGGGTTTGGAAGGGGGAAAGTCAAAACACGAAAATCGAAAAATGCCACAAGCGGGGAGGAGTTAAGACATCTATGAACATTTTATTATATGACTATTAGTGGAGAGAAAAGCTTTTAGTTTTGTGAAATTACATTTATATTCATAATGTAAAACTTGGCTAGTTCTGTATATATACTTGCGTGTATATCTATATCTGTGAGGCTTTACCATGTTTGGTTTGTAAGTGATGACTGTATAAGGGCTTCTCCGTCACTGCTCTGCTGCGTGCTCAGCCTATGTAGGAGGATGCGTGGTGAAACTGATACACAGATTGTGATGTAAGTGATCTTCCTATTGTTACTGCAATGTACACCTGAACTCATGACTTTGCTTTCTCTTGACCTTTTGTGGTACATAAGAAATAAAAAAAAATATGCTGCTTCAATTATTTTATTTTGTTCTATTTCTATATGTTACAGCCAATGTATGAAAAGCAGGCATTCTATAGAATTCCCGGTGTTTTTAGGCAATGCATGAAATGGGAGAATCGTTCCATACTTTGCCTAGACATTCTATAGAATGCCGAATGCTATTTAGGCAAAGTATGAACCTTCCCCCCCCCTCCCAAATGAGCTGCTCCGTGAAGTGGTGTTTGTGTATTTTTATATTATTTTCATATAAATATTTTAATAAAAATTACATTAAAAAAAGAGTTGAAATCTGCAGTCAATCTCCAGAAAAAATATGTAATTAATAAATGCTAAACTTGCCACAATTATAGATTTTGATATAAGAAATATATTCAGCAATTTTATCATTTTATATAAAGGACTGAAGAGCTGGTAGAGAACAAATATGCCCACCATTACGGTCCCCAGGAGTTGTCACCCACATACCGTATATACTCGAGTATAAACTGACCCAAATATAAGCCGAGGCCCCTAATTTTACCACAAAAAAACTGGGAAAACTTATTGGCTCGAGTATAAGCCTGGGGGGGGGGGGGAGGAATGCAGCAGCTACTGGAAAATTTTAAAAATTAAAATGGTCTGAGTTTTTGGGTGCAGTAGGTGCTGGGGAAGGGGAGGGGTGTTTTGGTTGTCTGGCTGCCCCTTCCCTGAGCTTGAGGACTGGGTTTTTTTCCCCCATTTGGAATACAACCTGGCTGAATATAGGGTATCTGCAGTTCTCCTATTAACCCCTTCCGGAAGAGGAGCACTGCAGATACCCTATATTCAGTAGACCAGGCACTTTCAGACACAGGGATACCTAATGTGTTTGTGTTTCACAGTAATTTTCTACTTTTGCATATATTCTAGGGAAAGGAGTGATTTATAACTTTTTTAATTTTTTAGCTTCTTTTTTTTTCCCACTATTTCATGGGAGATTTTATACATTGATATTGTGGCTGGTCATAGACCTCCTGAAAAAAAAAAAAATATTTATTTTTTTCGGACTCGAGTATAAGCCGAGGGAGGCTTTTTCAGCACAAAAACTGTGCTGAAAAATTTGGCTTATACTCGAGTATATACAGTATTCTCTCCTTGTGTTTACACATATATAATACAGAATATATTATGGGTTGTTATACCCTGTCTTGACATCTTTAATATGAAATAACTTAAAGGGTTTGGCCACTTTCAGACATATCTGAGAATTGTACAACTTTTTATTATGCAAACAAGAACATTTGTCTCTCAATATTGGGCTGGAAGTGGCCAAACCCTTTAATGATTTATCTATTAATCAGAATTTTCAGTCTCAACAGACGACCAAATGTCAAAGCTACGGTATCAATGTTAACCTTTCATTGATAACTACAGTTTGTCAGTGGGAGTACATGTGTATGGGCTGCCTGTAGGGTACAGTTTGTGTTACTATCTAAAATCTTATCAGAGGAAGTGTAAAATACTAGAAGACTTAAAGTTCAAAATACTCTAGAGTTCGTTTGCAGAAATTGCTGAAGGAGACAATTTACATATATTACTGGGTGAAAGTTCTTGTAGATTCCCTGATACCCAGTGCTAAGGCGTTGTACAGGGTTAGTAAAGTGTTCATTCCAATTGGCATGAGCAACTGATGAGAAGATTTGTGATCAGAATTCCCATAGAATCTGCAGCAGTCCAAAGGGCCACACGGTGGCTCAGTGGTTAGCACTGCAGCCTTGCAGCTCTGGAGTCCTGGTGTTCAAATCCCGCCAAGGGCATAAAACCATCTGCAAGGAGTTTGTATGTTCTCCCCGTGTTTGCATGGATTTCCATCCCATATTCCAAAAAAGACATACTGTTAGGAAAAAATGTACATTGTGAGCTCTATGTGGGGCTCACAATCTACATTTAAAAAAAAAAAAAAAGAATCTGCAGCGGTCTAGGATCCTCATTCTGCATATATCAGATATTTATGGACATGCAATACATATCTGTGATAAGAATAACTGTAATATCTGTAATCTATGAATTATGTTAGCCTGTGGAGGCTATGGTGGACGAATGGTGGAGTGGGCAACAGTGGTAGAAAGTGTGCAGTTAGTTTATTGCATTGCTGTTGGATAGTTAGATCACTGTAGAGATGACAGACCCCCTGAGCCTTTCCTTTCCCCAGCAGAGTTGTTTGACCTTGCTCCTAAAGGAGCTCCTCTGGTTGGAGATGATATTGTAGAGGGGTGAGACGAGTTGATGGATTTGAATTACCTGAGGGACCTCTTTTGCAGGCTGGACTCCTACACGCCTTTAAGTCTGTCACACTCCTTCCTATGGAAAACAGACTACAATGTGATTTTCCTCTGACTGGCCTACACACCTGTTGTTCAGCAAAGCCCTGCGACCAAAATCCAATTCAAGAAATGGTCGAGGGAGGTTGGAGAGGAATTACAGTACTGCTTTGAGACTACTAACGGGGATATGCTCCTTGATCAAGTCTGGCAATGATGTATACCATGCCGCTGAAACTGTTACAGACTATATTACCTTTTCTATGGACAGAATTGTCCCCTTCAAGGAGGTAAAGTGTTAACCCAACAACAAGCCTTGGGTCACTAAGGAGCTAAAGAGTCTCCCGATAAGAAAAAAGTAAGTACTTGCACCTAAGGGCAAGGCAAAGGCCAAAGAGGTACAAAAGGAGCTACGGACCAAACTTCTTGATAGGAAGAGAGGAATAGAAATGGAGGGTGGAGAACAAACTATTGGGCAGAAGAGAAGTATGGTCTGGACTAAAGAAAATTTCAGGACAGCATCAACCGACTCCCCCACTAAGGAGGATAAGGAATATGTTAATTAACTGAACATATTCTTCAATAGATTCAGCTTAGCTACCCTGATGGATGGTAGGGAGGGGGAGAGCACCAATAAAGACCCATTGTACTTGAAATGACCCATAGTGATGTGGTTATTTGGGCACCATCCTTCAATTACAAGGACCAGTAATGCAGACATAGAGGGGTCCCTATCAAACCTTAATGGAATCATAATATGGAGAGGGCAGAGCCTCGGATATTCTCATTGAGCCAAGATTCAGTAAGGCTCATAGCACTACATTCCTGAAGCTCCCTCCGTGAGCACACTAGGGTAGTAAGTTTGTCTGTCTTGGATGGGTCGTACATTGCACATGATGATAAAGAGGGCATAGGGCTTAGTGCCTCTGGCCTAACATTTGACCATAAAGCCTGCTCTGCTTGCCCTGTAGGGGTTCAAGACCTCTTAAACTTCAGGAAGACGTAGGCAAGCATAATGCGCACCTACTGTGCATGCACGTGACGTCACACTGCACTCCTGTCATGGAACAGTAGATGTGTATTGCGCTTGCCAACGACTCCCTGAAACCTGAGCCTAGACAGTGGGTGGAAATAAATGGCCTGTACATGAGCTCCTAAAACCCATTACAGCTAATTTGCATAGTATTAAAACTTGTTTTTTCAGAATCATGGAGCTTTGCATAGATACAATAAGCATGGCTTTTGAAACTCCATACAAAGTTCAGCAAGGTAATGTGTGTACTTTATTATACTATTTCTTGCAGACTGACTCCTTTTACGATAAGCCACCAATAGATGAACAGGAATCTGCTATAATTATTACTGCGCTGTCTCATATCCTTGAACAGGACACCACTGCAGTAGCACAGAGCCGTCGCTATGAAAGAGACGATAAATGAGCGCTATAGCTCCCCACTTATAAATAATGGAAGACAAACAGCTGATCTGTAGGGGTCCTGCAGTTATACCATTGCCAATCTTAAAGAAAGGCAGGAATCCATAAAAGTGCCCTTTAAGGTCTCCTGCACATGGCAATATCTTGTACATCAGCACCTAGAATTCCCACAAATTATATGTACCAAGTATGGAGTTAGAATAGAACACAGCGCAATATATTCTAGGAGCCCCCACCAGTACAGTATGGGCCCATGGCAATCTAGGGAAACCCATTTAGGCCTAAATTGTTTAGAGGCACCTGTTGTGTTGGAATTGCAGTCCAATCTACAGGCATCTTGTTATAGAGGAGAAGACATAACTCATAATTTATTTTTTCTCCCTATCACTATGTCTTTGGAGTGTGGGAGGAAACCCATGCAAATACAGAGAGAACAAACAAACTCCTTGTAGATGTTGTCCTTGGTTGGATTCGAACCCAGGACTCCAGTGGTAACCACTGAGCCACCCCTCATAATTATACTATGCTATTTCTGAGCATAGTAGTCCAGTAGATGGTCCTACCCAGTTATGGAAAGCCTACTCAGTGTGATAGCACATATAGAGATAGCTGTCAATTCCTGATAACGCCGCCCACTGGAATCTGGAAAAACAGATAGTTAATAATAAATATACAGTTCTACTAAATCTATCTATGAAATCATCTCATCTCATCCTGCTCCATACATGCTGCAGGTGGGACTGCAATTTCAATGTAAAGAAATGACACAGTGAGAAATTTACAGAAAAGGCAACACTATAAGTGTGAGTTCACACTACATAAACGGCAGCTTATTCTGAACGTAAAACACGTTCAGAATCAGCGGCGTATAAAGCAGTTCCATTCATTTCTATGGGAGCCGGCATACGAGCGCTCCCCATAGAAATGAATGGGCTGCTTTTTTCACTACGAGCAGTCTCATTGAAGTGAATGGCACGCCGGCACATCCCATTCACTTCAATGGGACTGCTCGTAGTGAAAAAAGCAGCCCATTCATTTCTATGGGGAGCGCTCGTATGCCGGCTCCCATAGAAATGAATGGAACTGCTTTATACGCCGCTGATTCTGAACGTGTTTTACGTTCAGAATAAGCTGCCGTTTACGTAGTGTGAACTCACCCTAAGATGTGACATCTGAAAAGGTCCAAAGGTTCTTCTGTCACATAAAGAGGCAGCAACAATATAAATGTCATTGTCACCCTATCAAGATTCAGCAGTCACCGGGCAGAGCATCTGGAAAATGGATCATTTCTTCCTAACTATTTTAGGGGTGTGTTAAATCATTTTGTTCCTGTTGTGCTGATTTTTCAGAGTACAATTCAGAACCAAAAATTTGCACTTTCTGAACTTGAGAATATATAAAATGTCATGAGGATCATATCACAAGATGCTCACCTACACTCAAGATTGTATAGTATATGTAAAATATAGAGGTCATCTGTCGCACCCACTCCCCCCCCCCCCCCCACTACAGATTTTATAGGTAAAAAGAAAACCAAGGGGCTGCTAAGGGCTAGACTGAGGGATAATCATTTCTACCTTCTTTAGTATCTAGTGTAAAGCATCTTCTTATGATTCCCTCTATAAATTGTCCTTGGCAAACACTTATTAGACAAGACTACCACGTGCAATCCTCAAATGTGTGGGAAGAAGTGGCGTATAAAATGTAGGTAACTGAGCTCAAAATATGTAGTTCTTGCTACATCAGAAAACAAGTGGCAATATCCTTTTTCCTCTGCTTTGGCGCTCTCGCTCCTCACCATCACCCCCAACACTCTCAGGTATTGTCTCACCGATATATTCCTCTACACCCACACACTGCACTTCTCAGGTTCTCACCAGTCTTCACACTCCTCCTCTCACACTCCTACAGATATTACCCTTCAAGAAGAACTCCTCCAACACAATAGCTCTCACTCACTTGCTGAATCCCCAGCACAAGATCTCACCGTATGATCTTGACTCGGATATGTAATACTAGGCTGCTTAAATCAGGGGATTGCCTACATGTGGAACCAGGAGTAGAGGAGGCGCAAGGACCATGGAAAGAGTAAGGATGGAACAGAAGGAGAAAAGTTCAAATGCAAGGACAAATTTCAACTCATCTACAAAGGAGCAGGTAAATCCCCCAGTGAGCACTTGAGCCAGAGTGTGTCTCCAGGCCCACCTTCCTGGACAAGAGGTGCATAGCTCAATGCACTCAATTTACTACATACAGTGTATATGCAGCATACACCATCTCAACCAGCCTGCATGCCCATATTAAAGAAGGAATAGATTATTCAACAAACTACTCAGTTTATTAAAGGTGCATCTTTGTGGCCTGCCTTCGCAATTCTACTGCGGGGGCTACAATCACCATGGTGCAGCATCTTGCCGCTGTTTGAGACCCGGTGCAGATAAAAAGTAAGTGACATAAAGGGCAGAAGAAAGTAACAAGCAGCTCGCCTTCAGAGATTTGTTAGGTCACCATGAAGAGTATAGTAGGGAGGAAAAGCCTGGCATCACTAATTCCGACCTGCAGAATAAGCAGGCAGTGGCAAGACACTTTTTAATACTGCCCAAGCAGTATTAAACATTAAGTAAAACATTAAGTAAAATCCATGTTAATATGCTGTGTGAAGCCTCAATAACACTTTATACTTTGACATTGGGTATCACACATGTTGGGCCAACCACTCTGTATGACTTACACCAACTCCATATCTTCCCATTAGTATTCTGCATCAAAATGTGGCCTCCAGTAGTCAATCAGTGAACACAAGCATTGGCCACTCAATATTCATTGTACATTGTACCATACAGCAAATGTGATGTTTGTGGTGGTATACAACCTGTATCTATTATAGAAGTATCTATTATAGAGATACCATACATAAAGTCAAGCCGCTATATCCAAGTCTGCCATTACATGGTATACTACCATACATAGTGCTGAGCCACTATATCTAAACCTTCCATTATAGTGGTATGCTACCATACATAGAGCTGAGCCACTCAACCTAGGCCTGCCATTTTAGCAGTATACTACCATACATAACACTGAGGCACTGTATCTAAGCCTGCCATTATAGTGGTATACCATCATACATAGGGCTGAAACACTGTATCTAAGCCTATCATTGTAAAGGTATACTGCCATACATAGAGGTGAGCCACTGCATCTAAACCTATAATTATAGCAGTTAAAGATGAGCAAACGGTGTTCGATCGAATATCAGGCCGTTCGAGGTATTCGATTACGATTGAATACTAAGAGGCAAACGCACTAAAAATTTGTATCCCATCCCACTTTCCCAGGCGCTTTTTTTGCACCAATAACTGTGCAGGGGAGGTGGGACAGGAACTACGACAACGGAGGCATCGAAAAAAATCTGAAAAAGTAATTGGCTGGCTAAATCCGGTGACCTCCAATTTATACGAATAGTGGATTTAAGATCCGGGTCATATGAGACTGTGAACTATGTGACTGTGAGACAGGGATAGATGTACAGGCAAGGTTAGCTAGGGATTACCTTTATTTAGGTGGGAATGTTACTCACCCAGCTCTTTGGGGCTCTATCTGGTTGGGATCCCTGTCAGCTTGCGATATGCGGAATCTGACTTTTTCCCATAGGAATGCATTGACCAGCGTTGATTGGCCGAATGCCATACAGACTACAGCATTTGTCCAATCAACGCTGGTTCTGCCGGAGGAGGCGGAGTCTAAGATTGGTCCACAGCAGTCTTCATTGTGGTCCGATCTCAGATGTAGCAGTGTTGAGCGCACAGCTCTGCTACACCTGAGATCTAGCAGAGCTGGTCATGCGCTGAGCCCTGCTACACCCAAGATTTAGCAGAGCTGAGTGTGCGCTGAGCTCTTCTACACCAGAAATGTAGCAGAGCTGAGTGTGTGCTGAGCTCTGCTACACCAGAGATGCATCTCTGGTGTAGCAGAGCTCAGCGCACGGCCAACTCTGCTACATCTCTGGTCTAGTAGAGCTCAGTGCACACTCAGCCCTGCTACATCTATGGTATAGCAGAGCTCAGCGCACACTCAGCTCTGCTACAACTCGGGTGTAGCAGAGCTCAGCGCACGACCAGCTCTGCTACATCTCAGGTGTAGCAGAGCTGTGCGCTCAACACTACTACATCTGAGATCGGACCACAATGAAGACTGCTGTGGACCGATCTTAGACTCTGCCTCCTCCGGCAGAACCAACGTTGATTGGCCGAATGCTGTAGTCTGTATGGCATTCAGCTAATCAACGCTGGTCAATGCATTCCTATGAGAAAAAGTCATCTCCCGCATATCGCAAGCTGACAGGGATTCCGACCAGATAGTGGCGTAATACAGGTACTTGGGCATGTTAGATGCCTCCAGGCATGCTTCCCCTGCTGTCCCAGTTGCATTCCAGGGATTTTGGCTTCATTTCCTGGGGTGTCATAGTGGACTTGGTGACTCTCCTGAGTTGAAGTGTGGCTTCCCCTGAAACTAAGCATTTTTCCCCATAGACTATAATGGGGTTTGATATTCATTTGAATAGTCAAATATTGAGGGGCTATTCGAAACGAATATCGAATATTGAATATTTCACTGTTCGCTCATCTCTAATAGCGGCATATTACCATACATAGGGCTGAAACACTGTATCTAAGCTTATCATTATAGAGGTATACTGCAATACATAGAGCCGAAACACTGTGTCTAAGCTTATAGAGGTATACTGCCATACATAGCACTGAGCTAAGGTATACTACCATATATTATGATCTCCAGATTGAATCTGAACAGGGGCAACATCTCTATGGAGTTTGCATACTCTCCTCATGATTACATGGGATTCCTCCAGTCTCCTTCTACATGCCAAAATAGACTGATAGGTCTAATTGAGCGCTGTGGGTGTTGGGGATGAGCAACCACTGACTCCCCTGCTCCATCGTCACACCAGAGAACTTGTCTTCTTACTCAAGATTATCTTAAAATTAAGGGCCCATATAGCGAAAAACACAGCTACAAAATGGTGCAGAAAAAAAGGTGTGTGTTCGCACCACCTCACAGTAACACAACCATTGCTGATAAAACCCCCTTGTAACAAAATGTTTCCACTTTTGGTACCAGTTACGGATACAAATTTTGGGTGCAAGTCCATCCCTATCTCTTTTCAGAAGATCTGCCGTGCTGGCACCTCTACGAAGAGCCTGATTTCAATTATTTATCATATTCTTTTGTCTTCTTTGGAAGGACATACACCCCTTGTCCACAGAAACAAGGTCAAGTGGACAGAGGCTCTAGGTAGACATATCTCCCCAGCACAATGGCAAATCATATGGTCCCATGCAGATAAATCTTCCACAAGTATCACATTCCAGGAAACTCAATAGAAGTTGCTGATGTTTTGGTATCATACCCCGGTCCTCCTGCACACTCTTAACCTCAGCATTCCCAGGTACTGCTGGAGATTCCTTACTGAGGAGGGCATATTGTACCATATGTGTTGGAGCTGCCCCTTGATACGCACTTTCTGGACAGAAGTGAAGGTATTAACTGATGAGCTCTATCTCCAGGGTGTCCCACTGGATCCTTTTGTCTATTTACTTCATTTGTCTCCCTGACACCTTGGTAGAGGAGCTTATAAACGCTTCTTGTATCTCTACATTGAAGCGAAAACACTTATGGTCCTCCACTGAAAGTGTATGCATCCTCGTACTGGCCCAGCCCTTGTGGCCCGTGTCACGGATGTGTGCAGCCTAGAGTTCCTTACTGCCACATTCACTAATACCATGGATGCCTTCCAGTCAATCTGGTCTCTGTGGGACATGTACTGTCCCTCCATGGTCTCTGATTTCCTTCCTCCTTTCCATCCCTTTCCTTGTGTCCTCCCCCCCACCCCCACCGACTCTGTGTCTCTAGTCCCTTATGTCTTATTAGTCCCAATTCAATCTGTTTTTTTCATTATTGCTCCTTTTATGATGCTTTTCCCTAAGGTTATCCCCTCCCTTTTCTCCCCCCCCCCCCCACTACCTTTGTATTATGTACACATTTTCCTGCAGTTTGTATCTTAAAACTTTGTCAAATTTAATAAAAACTACAGTTGAGAAGAAAAATTATTTGGAGACAAGACTTTTTCATGTTATAAAATGTTGACCATAATACACAATTTGACAACATAAGAATTGTAATTTGCTGCGAGGCATGGCTGACTCGTCACCAATTCTGCCAGCTAATTAAACAGCTGTAAAAAAAAACAACCCCCAATGATGAAAGATTTTTTATTTGGGGTGCAAGTTAATACTGTATGAAACAATCCTGCATTAATTTTTCAATAAATTCTAAATTTTAGTAAAATATTAAATTGTACAAAGAAAACAATCAAAGAGTATATATATATATATATATATATATATATATATATATATATATATATATATATATCAATCTAAGGGGATATTAAATGTATTCGAAGATCAGACCCATGGGAGAACAGACGACCACTCTCCTGGTGTAAAGTTACAGATAGAAATTTAGCTGTAGAATCCAGATATATATCTATATTATATATATATATATATATATATATATATATATATATATATATATATATATTTATTATAACTTTTTTGTTACAATATATATAAAATTACCTTTAGTTGTATATCACTTTTATATCACTTTATACTATTATATCACTTTATTCTAATTCAGAACCTGCAGTAGATATTATTATAGATATTCTATTGAATGTCGCTCTACGTTGGGCTGAAATGCCATGTGGTTAGGACAAGGTGATGGTGATATTTGGTGGGTTACACCATCAAATCCATCATTGTAAAGTGAAACTTGAAAATTCTTTGATTCTGGTTAATACCTTTCTAAGTTGTTTCTCCTTTTTAATATCAGTTTCTGGAGCTGGCATGGGGGTGTACAGTACACCAGTGACCACCGTACCTCAGAGACGTCACCACGTGTGTCACTACAACCCCCTGAGTAGGTATCCAGCACTAGAGAGCACTAGTAGGTAGAATGGCTGAGCAGCACAAGGTGTGATGTCAATGTGGAGGGACTTTCCATTGTAGATGTCATTGCAGTGAATACACACCCAGCTTCTAGCTCCTCCTTACTACTAATAGTCTGCTCTGTCTGCACATTGCTCAATGCCCAACACTGCCCTGAGCAAAAGAAGTTGCTTTCTGGAATAAAACCTTTGTGAGTTGACACTTGTCATCTGCACGGCCAAGCTACAAAGGGTGTTCAGTGGGATCACCTATGGGGCTGATGCACTGGTAAATCCTCTCCATAACTGCTGATCCTAGGACTATAGCCTTTGGGTAAACCCATACAATACCTTATATAGGAGCATTATACAGAACTATCACAGGAGCAACTGCAATCTCTTGATACATATTCTAACACAAGCAGACAGAGCCACTAAAAGTGATATACCATGGCAGGTAAGTGTCAAATATGTCTTCTGCATTATATGGTATCTTTTAATGAGTACTAAAAAGTAATTTCTAAATGTAGATTGTTAAAAAAAAAAGTTTATCAAGCGTTAGATTTATGTGAAATAAAGTAACAATGGGGGTCATACATTTTTCTGGACTTCCATTCTGATTGAATAACACTACAATATCACACATAGAAATAAGACAGACTTCACCTTTAAGATCACTAAATCACTGAGCGGGTTATTACATAGCTTAGATATCAGCTCATATACAATATCAAGCACTTCCGTTGATCATAATCTGTTTTGTGTTGCAAAATCTCTTGGCAAATATATGTAGTGTTATTGTAGGAAAATCGAGATTGTCATAAGAGTTAAAGAAGTATATTGTAGGACAACAGCGCTTTATTATATTTATTATATATAAGTGTTTTCTGTATTCAGATTGATAGAATCTATAAGATACATTCACCAAAACTAAAAAAGGAGAAGTTCTGTCTTTCTGTCTCAGTATTTGTCACGAGAAAGGAATCGGTCACTTCTCCAAATTGTAGTTACAATGAATCAAGCTGGATATTCCTCTGAGCCAGTATCACTGTGATCTATGTTTTCTATAGCCATGGTTACTGATAACCTAGATAAAGAAGATTGACATCATAAGTGGACGTGTAATAGGGTGATCTGACATGGATATAGCAGAGCTGAGTCTGTTTCTCATCTGACGAAGATTATTGTGATAATAAGTGTTTTTAACAGAGGTGGCCTGCACTAACTTGACTCTTTCAGCCTTAAAGACACTGTATACTGCAAGCAGATATGAAGATTTAGCATTATACTTGTTAAGCTAAATGAACAGTTGCAACACGCTTAAACTTGACTTTTGTTGTGTGATATCACACTGCAACAAGTTGGCAGATTTATGTTAAAGGGGTTGTCTGGGATACTTAGTTTTTTGCAAGTAGGACGAGGAAGGTGAAAAAAGAAAAAAAATCATACTCACCTGTCCCTGGTGCTCTGGTGTCTCCCACTGTAGTCTGGTCCCGGTCGCTCTTGTTCCAGCGAATGTCACCTATGCATAGGATAAGTCATCAGTGGCAGATTAATGGGGGTCTGATCCCCTGCACCCCCCCACCTAGCAGCTGTTTGTAGTGGCCAAAATATACCAGAACTAGCACAGCTCCTTGACTTGAATGACTTATACACAACGTATGGAGATGTGCTTGTTCTGGTGCACTACCAGCTGGTCTCTGGACTTCTGCTGAGGATAGGCTATCAGTAGTATCCTAAGGATAGGACACCCATAAACCCCCATAAAAACCTTCCCCCACAGAACATTTCATTATACTGTGTATTCTGTTCATATGAACACTAGAGGGCAGAAATCTATTTCATGTACAGATGTAGCTGAGCTGAAGCTCTCATTAACTCTTTAGGGCCGTATTGTCTGTGCATTATGGGAACAATTTGGGTTACTTTATGGGAAAGTGAAAATGTGTTACATTGTAAAATAAATACACATTTTCAGCATTGTCGCCGTTATATCTTATGACACACATGTATGATGTGACTGTGATATCATGTACAAGGAATTGATGTAATGTTACTAAGACTTGAAGAAAAAACAATCTTGGATTTACTTATTCTGTGACAGTAATATGTAGTATTAAAACAATATACAAGATATGAAGCACAAGATGTAACTTTAAATAACAATATCAGTGTGCTAAGGGTAAGAAATCGATGCTGTCTGGAATCTTCTCCAAGTCTAAATGGGAAAACCATATCTCATTCATTTCCCTCTTCAGTTACATCTGCGTTTGTGTGTTGTCCCATAGGTGATATCTTGCTACAAAGATTTCAAATGAAAGGGATTTTCACTTTTTTAGGGTAAGGCCAACATGGTCACAGGCCTGTCTTTAAACCCTCCCAATGGTTTAATGTTGTGGCCATTACTACTGTATATAATGTAATATGACCTGCTGGCCATTCAGGTGAAGGCCTGTCCATATAATACTGTACATCGACGGAGTGAATCTCCTCTTTGATGTCCAGATGTCCTAATAAGACATAGAAGGGGTTGCCATCAAGACAACTGTATATATGAAAACATTCACAGTGAGAACCATAATGTCACACGTAGCTTACTCATAAAAATCTAGTAAAAATAAAGTATATCAAAGCCAAGTATACTACATATTCATTCATCTATTTCCCGGAAGGTTGGCATACCAACCTATTAGCGTAGATATAGAGAGTTATGTACTAAGCTGTGATTAGAAGGGGAATTTAGCCAAGCCAAACACCTACTTCTTGGTTTCCCCAAATATAGTTACATTGGTTTACATCATATTACATGAGTATAAGGGTCCGGCTGCCAGTCACTGACAACAGGTGGTCTCAGGTGGTGACGCCCTTCATTAAGATGGTGAGCATCCAATGAAACTATTGTATATCAGTTGTGTTGTATCAGGCCTGAATTCCTCCAGTCCCGTATATGATGCACTAATAGGCCATTGAGAAAGGGTTAACTGAACCCCACTAACTATTAGCAGGGTCAGACCTACTGTATATAAGGCTTGATGGTACCGACAAGAACAATAGGTGTAGGCCTAGCAGCTAATACTGTATATACTGCTGGGTGCAAATGGTTTGCTCAGGTGAGCAAGAGTGAAAAGAACAACTTGGAGAATACAAGGCATTGTAGGAGGAAGAAATACAAGAATAAATTGTTAAAAAGATATATATAAAAAAATCTTCAGTGTCTGCACCTGAAACAGGAAATCCATGTTGTACATAAAAGAGTTGAAGGCTAGTGCTTAGAGTAGAGGCTGCGGTTTCCAGAGGTTAGGGTTAGGCCGCACAGGAAGTTTTGCAGTGTTGTAGCAGCTCCTATTGTTTCTAGAGTATCATAAAAGCTATTATTCTGACCTAACTCACTCTCTACGTATTCTGCAGTGATATACTGAATGAGTAGTAACACCTAGGACAAGCTTCCTGCTGCTGGAGGAAGCCTCGATGCCAGACATGAGTGTAAGGCCTGGGATATCCTAGGATAGGGATTATTCTTAGGACATGCACACAAAAATGTATATTGTGGACTGCTATGTACCCTATGTACCTAAGTACCAATGTTGTACTATGCAGCAGTGACGTAACTAGGAATGGCGGGGCCCCGTGGCAAACTTTTGACATGCCCCCCCCCCCAATCGACGCCCTCGACCAACCGCCCCCCCCCCATTCCTGCATGCTCTATTATTCCCCATAGTGGCCCCTGCACACAGCATTATGCTCCATAGTGACCCCAGTACACAGTATTATGCCCCATAGTGGCCCCTGCACACAGTGTTATGCCCCATAGTGGCCCCTGCACATACTATTATACCCCGTTGTGGCCCCTGCACACAGTATTATGCCCCATAATGAACACCCAAGAACAATTATTATAGTCTGGTTTCTTTTCAGACCCTAGAGTATAATAATCGGAGACCGAGGGGAGATACAAACATAAAAAACACTGTCACTTACCTATCCATGGCTCTTCTGCAGTCTTCGGTGGTGTCGGCCATCTTCAATGATGTCCTGACGTCACATGACCCGGGACGCAGGTCCCGGTCAAGTGACATCAGGGACTTCACACAACTAGGCCCAATGCCTGTATGGACCACAGAGAGGTAAGTAACTGTGTTTTTTTATGTTCTCTTACCTCTCCTGGGACTCCAATCATTATACTCGGGGGTCTGAAAAGACCCCCGAGTATAGTAATAGTGTTTGTGGGGGCCTGTGGCATCACTTACCGATCCTGGGCCCCTGCCAGGATGGGTAAGTAAGTAGGGCCCGTTATTGGCTGGACTAACTCCAGCCGGTAACGGCCTAATAAGGAAAAAAAAAACAGCAGTAGCGGCTGTCACCGGGCCCTTAATGGCATAATAAGTACATATACCCATTTTAGGAATATACACAAGACCCAGAAAGAAAGCACTGGTCACACATGTTCAGCTGTTTATGGACAGCGACCCATGTATGCCCACCTCTCTAGTCACTGTAGTTGAATCAACAGGTAGGAAGGTAGAACAGGGGTCGTGGATGACCATTCAGGACATAGGCGAGCGAAATAAGTGTTCTCTACTTTTCACAATAATGGACACAATGTGGTTGAAATTTTAAGTTACTAGAAGTCACGTATTGTCTATTGCTGGATTTGTGATTGTGTCCGGCACAGTTTGCAGGCACATTGCTTGCTAATATAGTAGCCTATAGAGGTGCAGTCTAAATATGTAAAGCACATGTCATTGATAATTTTAACGTTGCCATTTTCAAAAACCAGCAAGACAGCAAAAAAAACCTGCTGACGCTAGGTTCACACCTGCATTCTGGTCTCCGTTCTGTGCTTTCCGTCTTCTACATGCAAGAAGACGGAAAGCACAGACCGGGTCCGGCCGTGAGCGGCGGTGAGCGTTTTATGCTCTCCGCCGCAAAACCGTTTTTTTTTTAATCCGGACACAGAGTACTGCATGTCCGACTCTGTGTCCGGATTAAAAAACCCGGTTTCGCGACAGAGAGCATAAAACGCTCACCGCCGCTCACGGCCGGACAGCTTTCTCACCCATTCAAATGAATGGGTGAGAGAGACTCCTGCAGGTTTCCGTCTCCTGCTCTGTTTTATGCAGGAAACGGAAACCTGCAGAACGGACACCTGGGCGCAGATGTGAACGAGCCCTGAATAAAATATGTAAAGAAGTCGATGAGACCTCTACATTAATCCTCCAGTTTCCAGCGTCTTTCCACATGAGAATGTTAATTTAAGACATTGCATAACTGAAGAAGTGTTATTTTAGGGAGGGTGGCTGTAAACACTACTCATACTAGAAATGTGGTTCAGCACAAATTTTTAGATAAAGATCCCCTAATGTAAGATCTCCTGGTATTCTGGCTGTAGTGTTACACGTGTTGATAGTTTGAGTTATTTCTCAGGCTGTTCATTTTACAAACTTTCACTTGAACTGGCTGCAGTCATTCATAGACCAGCGATTTCTAGTTGTGGGTTTGTCAGTCTTAGTAGAGAGCCCATGATACTTTATTCTCAGTATATACCAAATGGACTTTATTTGCAATAGTTGGGGTCCCAGTGGTCAGATCCCCATTTATAACCTGTCTGATTGGGTTGCTGAAGAAACAAAGACAAACACCCCTAAAGCCATGTATGAAAAGTATTGAAAAATATGATGTTTGGGCAATGTAAACAGAGATTCCCATCTTATAAAGGGATGGCATATTGTTAGAATATGTCATTATTTTTTATATGGTGGTGGTCTGACCTCTGGGATCCTAACCAATACTTGACAATGAAGAGGTGCACTGCTAAGTTAGTGTTCTGTCCTACCCCAACTTTTCCCTGTATGGTGGTGCTCCAAATGGCTGTGCAGGGAAGCTGACCCCATTGTTGCATTGTTCCTTGGACAGTGGCCAATAGTTACTGTTTTGGTGAAAGTTGTAAAGGGGGCGAAGCACTAAATTTTTTTCCAGTATGTCTAAAAAGTCAAGGAGTTGTCTTAGTTTGGTTACTTTACTCCGTTCCCTTCCTTGTTTCTCCCTTGCTCCCTTGGATTTCCCCCTTCCCCACCTGCTCCTACCTAAACTCTCTACCATGACTTAAATAGATGATGCCTGGGTAGCTCATGTGGGCCCTGCTCCTTGTTTTCCTGTACAATCTTTCTCCTCTTACATGGGCAAACTTCGCATCTTGAATATTGTATGGAGCCAGGGGTGAACCTAGCTTTTATGCGGATGACAGAAAGCCACCCCTCCCCCCGGGAGGAGGGGGCTAAGCAGAGGGGGTGGGGCGTGGCAGTGCAGAGGGTCGGTGCAGAGGGGGTAGGGCGTAGCGAAGGGGGCGGGGCGGAGTGAAGGGGGGCGTTAGCAGGCAGAGAGCAGGCAGGGAGAGGACCTGCTCTCTGCCTGAGCGTGAGGGGCGGCCGTTGGAGCAGCACTGCATCCGCAGGGCCTCCCCAATCCACTGCTCACTTCCCGTGCCGGGCTGCCGAGACGGTGACGCTAAGCCAGTCCAGGATAGCTTGTCCTGGACTAGCTTAGGTCAGCAAAAATGCCACCCCCCCGGAGCAATGTTCTTATATTTGTATTGGTTTATGCGCAGTTTCTCTTTTTTTTTTTCTCTGTTTCTTATATATTGTAAAATCTCTCTTTTTTTCTTCTCAATAAAATTCAAATTTAAAGTAAAAATAAAAAGTTAATGCGTTTCAGAATCCTACCTGATGAACTTGATGGTCTATGTTACTATGTTGTGTCATTTATGTTATTGCTCAAGTTTTCCTGCCACTTGTCCCGACCTTGTAGACACATAATTGTATATAACACTCATTGCAATGGGAGAAAGCTCCTGATATCTTCTATTGTTACTGGACTTGCTATGAAATGCATATATACAGTACACAGCATACAGTATATGTATATATACAGCAAGTACATCCTAGCATTATACTTTAGCTATAGTATTGTTACGTATCCAAGAACTACTTGATAGGATATCTATAGATCTAGTACTTTTGACAGTTTATCAGAATGTATGTTTATATATATTGTGGCAATGAAGTCTTTCCCGTGACTGCTGCAGCCATTCATCGGCCTCCTCTTTGATTTCGCCATGCACATCACTTGAGGCCAGAGATTTGCAGCAGCGATCATGTCATTGATGTAATATCATTGTAACATGGCCATGGTAAGCTGCCATAATGAGTAATGGGTTTTCGGTTATTTTTTTTCCTGCTTGTAGACCGTTTTTTTTAAAAAAAATCCCAGAAAATGCCTCTATTATATTATGCAAGTTTTATTTGTGTTGACTCAGAAAAGTGTTGACAGATATAAAAGGGTGTCATATAGAACTAAAGTCAATAACATTTTCTCTCTGAAAATTTGTCATTGTTCGCCCTTGGGTTGCTTTGAAGTTTCTATTCACTTGACTTTGTATTATGTCATTAGACGTTTTTTGTTCTCATCTGTTTGTGTGAATGTGTAGTCACAAATAGCCTTGATGATGATGATGATGACTAAGTCTAAGAACAAGCCTCCTAATCTGTTTTTAGCTGCCTTAGCTTTCAGTAGGGTGACAGGGTGTCAATGACAAACAGATATTTGTAGGTGAATGAGATGGATCAACATTATTGCAATTTTACCAGAATGAAAATCATAATTCACACTGAAAATTTTTGATTATCTCATCTTTGTCAGGAAAAGTTCTCCACCATCACAGATATTTCTTATCAAACCTATATGTAAGACACATTGTTCAGCCTCAGTACATTTCATTATAGAATTGTGGCTTCTTAGAGGGACAGTCCCTGTTTCGACCTGATTCTTAGGTACCCTCTTTCTGCCCCCTATTGGGGTTGTATCTATTACACTAATATGATGTCTCAGTTGCTATTGACATTTAGTAGGATTCTGTTGATGGATATTCAGGATATTCTATATTTATGTGTTAGCCCATGTGAAATCTTAGCCATTCCTGAATCCCAATTACACTACATGATCCAGTACTTTTACTTCCATATTTGCTCACTCTTGTCGATTTGGTGATTTCATATCAGAATATTGTGATATAATATCAGGTACTTAATCGGTACTGAATGTGCTCCAGCCTAGATTGGCAGCTATCGATGTGGGTTGATGTTGGTACATGGGTGGTCGGCCTACACATTGTGGGAG
This sequence comes from Leptodactylus fuscus, assembly GCF_031893055.1. Lineage (NCBI taxonomy): Eukaryota > Metazoa > Chordata > Amphibia > Anura > Leptodactylidae > Leptodactylus > Leptodactylus fuscus. The sequence goes on along the minus strand of NC_134267.1, from coordinate 50,852,370 downwards.
AGCGATGTTATCTTCATGAACTATTCGCGCTTTATATCTCATTATTTTAGGTTTTTTTAAATGTCAAAAAGGGGAAGAGTGCTCACCATTTTCTATGGCTTTCCTAAATGCCATGAACAATTCTGCTGTATTATTGGGCCTACATAAGCTTTGGTTTCATCATTCAGCCAAACCAAACGATGCCACATAAGATGTAAGAGATGTCTTTATGGTGCAGTAGTTAGGAAAGCTGGCTGCAAGAAGTTAAAGGGAAATGTTGAAATTTCCTTAGAAATGCATAGAATATTAAGATGTCACCTAGTATTGGATGCCTAAGCCAATCGTTCCTTACTCATATTACATTAAAGTATTGTATCTCCAAGGCCATGATCACACATAGTGCTGCCTATTAATATATGAGCACTCCGTGAGTACATCTTAGGGTCACAGCGTTTACCCTCTAGGGTACACATAACTCTTGATAAGAACCTAAAGCCTAGATGATGCAATTGCCTGGATGAAGAAATAAATCTCTCTTGGGTTCCAAATCTACAAACTCTAGGACCTTTCTTCTAGACCACTGAGTTCGCCATCACTGTTTCTGCCATGCAATCTGGTCCAGGATATAACTACAGACATGGCTCCCACCATTCTTGACATATACTCTCAGGGAGATAAATGATAGATTTACATGAATAAATTTACCAAAGCCTAGAAGAACTTGCCTGAACTGTTCCTTCAATTCTTCAGAATACTGAGAAGTTTGCCACAAATCTAACAATAACTCCCAACGGATCTACCTAAAACATTATTTCAGAAATAGGAAATGGTCACTCGAAAAATAAATGAATTTCAACATGCTGTAAAAACTCCCTTCTATTGTGGGATTCCCCTGAATGCTGCTCCGGAGCACATCCATTGCCCTCTCTGTGCAGGGAAGTGAGCACATGGGTGCATTGTGTTATTATCAGCTTCATAGCATATGATAGGTAGTCATTTGACAAAAAGGCTTCTTCTTTTTTATTGCAGGAAATAACTTTGTATGAATCCCAGCTGTTATCATGCCTGCAAATACTGAAGTCAGATATTACATCCAAACAGATTAATACATTTTTATACAATAGGTACCATATATGAGTGAATACAGTAGTAATTGGCAATTGGAGCTCTGCTAGGTGTGTGCCATTGGTGCCATTTTTACAGATATAGAACAGTTTCATCACAATCTTAAGGTCCCATACAGATTGACCATTTATACAGGACTGGCCAACTATCTTATATATATGGTGTCCTCCTGACTCACCTCCAAGAAGTGATGTTACAGGAATTAAGGATTGGGCATGGTCAATTTCAGTGCCTTATACATTCTTTCTCAAGGGAAATAAGTGGCCGCCATAGGTGACCGGCAACAACTAATTTCCCACTCCTCAATCAGAGTCCATTCACTCTCTGCATGTGTATAAGCGAATCTGCTTTCTTTTTTCTTCCTAGTTGCTCTTAGTATCCTTATCTGCTATGAGCTTGTATGAGTTCTTTCTTGAATTATACTGTATTATTTATGGTGCTGTAACAGGATTATCTTCTGACAAGATAGGTTAGTCTTTGTTACCCTCAAAGCAAACTTTTTAACTTGCCATGTCTATACTGACTTGGCGTCTTGTGTTTTTTGTAGTTTCATTGATGCATAAATGATTCACATAAGCAAAATGTAAAATGTGGCTTTTGCTTTCTCCCTCCTTCACACTTCTGACTGGTGCCTTTCTCTTCCTTTCTCTGTCTTTTTTAATAGTTGTTATTTTTACACCTACTTGAACCTTGAGAACGGAAAAAAGTGATCTTTTAGAACATGTATTATGTTTACAGAGGATGATACAGTAGTGCTAGACCTAGGCAATATACTGTCAAAGATCAGGACACCCAACCTTCATCTTGTACCCCATTTTGGGTAATAATATAATTTTTAAGAAGCGCAATGATCAAGTTTTCTTCACTCTGGGCTCTTCATGTGGGCCCCTGTGAGAGGAATGAATAGAGTTTAATATGATATCTGTGCACCCTTTAGGCTCATCTTTACTCTCTATGTACCCTTTAGGCTCATGTTGACTCTCTGTGTACCCTTTAGGCTGTAGGCTTGCTCTCTCTGTACCCTTTAGGCTCATGTAGGCTCTCTGTGTACCCTTTAGGCTCATGAAGGCTCTCTGTGCACCATTTAGGCTCATGTTGACTGTCTGTGTACCCTTTAGGCTCATGTTGACTCTCTGTGTACCCTTTAGGCTCATGTAGGCTCTCTGTACACCCTTTAGGCTCATGTTGACTCTCTGTGTACCCTTTAGGCTGCAGGCTTGCTCTCTCTGTACCCTTTAGGCTCATGTAGGCTCTCGGTGTACCCTTTAGGCTCATATTACCCTCTGTGTACTCTCTGTTTACTCCTTAGGCTCATGTAGGCTCTCTGTGTACCCTTTAGGCTCATGAAGGCTCTCTGTGCACCCTTTAGGTTCATATTGGCTCTCTGTGTACCCTTTGGGTTAATATCATGTACTTGATTGATGTCCAGGTGAAAGACAATTTCACTTGAGAAATTATAACAGGCACCATGTTGGTATGTTGTTGAATTTTGGATATGGCAAGCTTGTTTCCAGTGGGAGACAGCAAGTAGCAGCTGACAAGCGAGTGCGGATTCCTTTTGGGGATCTATCTGGCTTGGGTCCCTGACAGCAGTACCACCTGTACTAGACTGGTGGCAGCCGTGCCATTCTTGGAGGAGAGACGTATGATTGATTCTTGGTCTTATATGGCCTTGTTAGTATACTTTTATTATTTTCAGATATTTTTATAGGATTACAAAAATATACCAGGGAAGTAGGTTTTCTCTGCAGACTTTCCTGATGTATTAGCTATAATATAAATATCAGATTGGTGGAGTTACATAGCATAGCTAGGAAGGATGTCCATCTTTGGTGAGGTGTACATGGGCAGTTATCTAACCACTTTAATAAATAGGAATCATGAAACCTAAAGTGAGAGCACTCCTAATGCTATATATTACTAGTAATGTCTGTGGAGAAGAGCCGTGTGGCTACTACTGTGGAAAGCACTTTCCTGAGTGTGAATGTGTCAGTAACTGACTCTGTTACCAGAACTGCACCCACATTTGGCTTGTCTTAATAAACAGAACTAAAGGGGCAATCTTGTTTATTAAGGATTTTACCAGCTATTTTGCCTGTAAGAAGTTTTTTATTTTGTACTAGTTGTGTAGAAGAGAATTGACTTGGACCTTACTTTATACTGCTGTAAATTATAATGTCATGGCACATGTTACTAAAAAATATGGTAATGGTACATATATATGCCACTGATATAAAACAGTGCCCAACAGAGGAGATCAGGTTTTTTTTTTGTAATTTGCATTGCACAACAGAGGTTCATGCACTCAAACAGTTAAGGAAATATACCATGCTTCTGACGTGGTAAAATGTGCCATTGCTGGTCAGACGGCATTCTTTCTTCTCAATTCCCGCAAATGCACAAGAATAAAGGTTGGCAGGTCTCCAAGCTCAGATTGTCACAGAATACCTTCACCCATGCAGATCGGGGTAAAACTCACAACATATTAAGTTATGGCGGCTTCTAAAGTGAGCTCTTAGAATTCCTCCTGATATGGTGGAGAGACTTTGGATTGTTTGCTCGGCTGGATTCACGTTATTTAAGGAGTTTGCCATATGGAGTCGGACCCTTAAAATATAAATTTGGTCTTAAGAGCAATGTTCTGATCTTGTAACATATCTGAGGGTCATGTTACGGTCCATTATATATTCAGTTATTAATTCTCCATCCTGAAAAACATCTGTCAGTGTCAGGGGTGTAACTAGGAAAGACAGGACCCCATAGTAAGTTTTTGACAGGGCCCCTCCTGGACCCCACTTGGTATTATGTCTACTTTAATAGCCACCCACTCAGTATAACACCCCCTTTACTGATCCCCCCACATGGTATATTGTCTATTTAGTGGCCCCTATACAATATGTTGCCTCTTTTGTTGGCCCCCTTACAGTATACTGTCCTCATTACAGGCCCCCATAAAGTATTGTACTGCACAGTGTCCAGCAAACTAATGCACATTTTGCACAAGATTTGCGACAGGGTGAAAGAAAGCCTAGCTATAACTCAGACAAATGGTTCTTTGTGAACCAATCCAGAGTCACCATCAAATTATGTAGCCCAATGCTAAACTTGTTGGCCTTGATATGTTCCATATTGTTCTATTATGTTTTATGGCATATTATTGTGTCAGGCCTAAGCCCAGTAGATAATCCTCTGTGGGTCATGCTGACTCTGGTTCATAAGCTTAGTTCAGGCTTTGCTCTAGGTAGAAATTATCATGGTGACTATTGTTATCACAGCAGAAATGTGGTTTTACTTTACTGTACTTGATAATTCTATCTTCTTTTGCTCTCATAGGTCATCATGGAATGATACACAACACACTTATAGGTAAGTGATGTCATGTACTTACAGTAATCAATCTTTGTGGTCTAGTCTCTGCATACGCTACTGAACAGGGCTAAAGTACAGCAGTAGACAAGGGGATTTCTGGGACCAAGATAATGATGGCCCCATGTATGTAGCCGCAGATCAGTCCCATTGAAGTGATGGGGGCAGAGCTGCAAAACTAAGCAATGTTCAGTGCTGTGCTTGGTATTCATCTGAATACTGTGGTCTCTTCAAATGTGTGGGGGTCCCTGGTGTAAGACCCTCACTGATCACATATTGAATCTAAGAATATATATAGTAGCTACATTCCCTTCATTCTGCTGATCTTTGGGCCCCAAGCACCGAACCTACCAATTCTACATTAATGGCCTATCCAGTTAAAGGGCCCAGATATTGTATGGTCCCAGATAATAAATATCCTACGTATCGTATAATGTAGGGCAACCTTATTCTAAATAGTATTACCTACGAGACATTCAGCAAATACCGTATATAAAACTTTTGTTTAGGTAAATTTTCATTAACTTTCCCTGATCCCGACTTATTGCTAACATCTCCTGCCTGTTATGAGAACACGATCACTTTCATGTATATTGCTAAACATTTTTCTTCATGGTGACTTGTTACAGGGGAACCTTACATAGAAATATTTGAGCAGCCCCGTCAGAGAGGGATGAGGTTCCGCTACAAATGTGAAGGGCGCTCAGCTGGCAGTATCCTTGGAGAGCGCAGTTCAGAAAACAACCGCACATACCCATCAATCCAGGTATTCATGTAAAAGAGGGGTAGATTATATAGTTATTAAATAGAGCATTGATGAATATCCTTTACATTGATACAGAATGGTCCACAGAATTCAGTAATGTCATTTTAAGGGTTTCATGTAGTAACTTCTACATGTCACCAAGTGCAGTACAACATCTTCTCTACATGTAATCGTAGCATTGTGTTGACCACGCATGGCGTATTAGTATCTCAGTATGTAATAATGCCACAGCGTTAGACTATAATGGGATCCGTGTGTTTTCCGCGCGGTGTCCACACTAATTATACAGAGATAAAAGTGATCCGCATGATTCGTGCAGACACTGCGCGGAAAACACACAGAACCCATTATAATCTATGGGGTCTGTGTACTTTCTTTGCCAACCGCTTTTTAATGCGCTCGGTATTCCGTTCAGAGGGTCCCCAAGCGTACTCGCCGAGTGGAATACCAAACGAAGATGTGAACCGGGCCGTAGGGCATGTTTGACAAGTAGAGAGGTCGCCATACTTAGAACTAGCTTTAATCTTGGATAAGTCATAGTGATGACTCCACAATGCTAGAAAGCATATGACTCCTTCAGTATTGACCTCATGACCACAATAGGGTACATATATATTGCTAAATATACAGCTTGTTGCTTTATATTCTATATTGATATTTTGAATTTTCCGAAAAAGTGTTGTCCTATGATGAATTACTTCTAAACTATGTCACTGACAGGTTACTTGTGCTGCCCACTAGTGATCTTTTATTGTTAAAAGTGGGGGAGGTGTTAACGTTGAAGCATAACCACAGCTCACACACACGCACTCATGGCTATAAATGTGTTTCGGAAATAAATATACACTCTTATATAGCATTCATGCACAGTGAATAACACAAATATTCCACCCTATAAGACATGATCTGTAGGAAGCCAGCCATGCAGAGGTGGGATATTCAGCATAATCATGAGCCCATTTATTTGTATATAAGGTTAATATCTTACAATGTGCTGTAGCCTATAGGATCCTTTATATTTTGTTCATTTGAATCTGTCATCTTAAAGGAAAAGTGAACCTACATATGAATGATAAAGGTACAAGGAATATAGTTGCCATCTTTGACAGTTTCAGATCATTGACTATCACATTGAGGTGATAAGGCCGATATCAAATGATCCTCTTTTATTGTTCTTGTAGCTGCAGAACATGAATTACACTGTAAAAGGCAAAGTGAGAGTTACTTTAGTCACAAAAAATGAACCCTACAGACCACATCCCCATGATCTGGTCGGCAAGGACTGCAGAGATGGGTACTATGAAACTGAATTTGGTGCTGAACGCAGAGTTTTATGGTAAGTACACTGTCTTGATGCAATAACCTTTCCTGGCTTTAAAAATGTTGAGTCATAGTCATTGAGTAATTTTTTTTTTTTTTTTGAGGACCTGTAACCTCTCTCAATACCGTATGTCCGTTTTTGTAAATTAGTCTATTCCCCATAACATGCCAATTCCAGATAATTTTTTTCTTAGAACTCTATATTGGGCTGTTCTTCTGTCATTCCTACTAGAAAGTGAACTGACAACTTGGCGTACCCAGCATGGGTGGGGTTTTACATAGTCTAGCATTGTTCGGTAGGTGCTGGTTGATATGTTGGGGTTATTTCTGGAAGTATGGGACAGTTAACCTTTAAGATGATAGGAGGCATAGTAAGACTATAAACTAGTGGATTGGCTGCGACCAATTGAACTGAAGTTTGGAGGCCACAAGGAAACCTGGTTTGTGGGTAATATAGCGCATGCTCTTATAGTTTACAGGACTGCGACTCCATGGCAAGAATGTGCTATAATTGATTGTATCATTTCTAAGGCGGGGTTCACACGATGTATTTTGGCACGTAATGTGGCACGTAGACGCCGCGGGAGCTTTTGCAGGCCGTATACGCACCCATTGATTTCAATGGGAGCCGGGACTGTATACGCAGCGCTATTTTGCGGCCGCCGCAAAATCACAGATGCAAAATAGCGCCGTGTATACGGTCCCGGCTCCCATTGAAATCACTGGGAGCGTATACTGCCCGCAAAAGCTCCCGCAGCGTCTACGTGCCACATTACGTGCCAAAATACATCGTGTGAACCCGGCCTAATTGTTACTGTGAATGGGCCTGACCATTATTTTTCTAATAGCTTCCAGAACTTGGGAATTCAATGTGTTCGTAGAAGAGAAGTAAAAGATGCTATTCATTCCAGAATGATTCGGAAAATCAATCCCTTCGGAGGTAGGTGTCCTATTTATTTCTACTGTTTGCTGTGTGGTCCATTATTATTATTGTTTATTTATATAGCACCATTAATTCCATGGCGCTGTACATTATTATATTAATTCCATGGCTCTGTACATTATTATATTAATTCCATGGTGCTGTACATTATTATATTAATTCCATAGTGCTGTACATTATTATATTACTTCCATAGTGCTATATATTATTGTATTAATTCCATGGCTCTGTACATTATTATATATATTCCATGGAGCTACACATTATTGTAGAATTTCATGGTGCTGTACATTATTATATTAATTCTGTGGTACTGTACATTATTATATTAATTCCATGGTGCTTTACATTTGGGGGTGTACATATAGTACACAAAATATACAAACAAATATAATACTATCAATGGGGATAGAGGATCCTGTCCGCAAGGGCTTACAATCTATGAGGGAAGAGGGATAGAGACAGAAGGGGAGGGAAGAGACTGTTCAGATGGTGGTGTGGTGACAGTAGTGTTATTGGAGATTGTAGGCCTTCCTGAATAGGTGAGTTTTCAGGACCTTCTTGAAGCCTGTGATTGTGGGGGTCAGTCTTATGTGTCTTGGTAAGGAGTTCCAGAGTATGGGGGATGCACGGGAGAAATCTTGGAGACGGTTGTGTAAGGAGCGGATGAAAGCAGAATGGAGTAGGAGGTTTTTGGAGGTTCTGAGATATATGGAGGGGATAGGTTGTGGATGCCTTTGTATGTCAGTGTTAGTATTTTGAACTCTATTCGCTGGGCACCAGGTAACCAGTGAAGGGGTTGGTAAAGGGGAGTGGCTGATGAAGAACAGGGGGCAAGGTGAATTAAGCGAGCAGCACAAATTAAGGTGGACAGGAGGGGGGCAAGAGTATTTGCTGGGAGGCCATGGAGAAGGGTCCATTGATTCATGTGCTCATACCTTGTGCATACCTTAGTATGTAACACTACATTGACTGCCCACAACATTCTATATTGTGCAGTTGACTATTAAAGGCTTTACCATCTAACTCTTTTTTTATTGTAGAAAAAAAATAAGCAACTTTTCAATACAAAAAATCTGTATTATGCGCCTATCTCCGGGTTCCATCTTCGTCATTGTACAGGGCTTAATCTTGTTATATAACCATACTGTATATCGGTAATGGGTTAACCAAAGGCTAGTAATCTGTGTGACAACTATGGGACCTTTACATTCGTTTGCTACCACAGGGAAATAGGAAAGACGGAGGTCATTGGGCTTCATGTATCTTTCATATATCCTCTGCCATATAAGTAGAACAAGCTGCTATTTAGCAACATAGCCAATAACGTGACAATTATTCATTGAGAAATGATTTGTTTTGTAGCAACCAGACAGCACACTTCAGTTGCGGAGAACATTAGGAATGTGGGTGTGCCTCAGTAATTCACAGCATTGTGTTGTTTATGCAGATTTGTTACTCACTAGCCAATTTTCCCAGCAATTATATTGATTTATATAAGATGACGGTAACACTGTAAGTAGTAATAGGATTAGTTTCAAGAAATACTTTATTTCCTTCTGCTGATATACAGTAGCACCAACAAATTACACAGTGCTGTACCACCATGGCCACCAACTATAACAATTGTAAATCACAGCCAAACCTATAGGGATCAGCAACAAGTTTCCTATATCGTCAAACAGAGAGATATAATACACAGGAGGCTTACCCTGCCTACAGCAACATGAATATATATGGCATCCCCCTAATGCCCACAGAGTAAAACCCCGCACAGACTGGCACCTACACCCAAACTGAAGGGACCAGACAGACCATGTCAGCCACCTTCGGGATAAGAATAGACAGACAGGTTGGATCAATGTGGTCTAACCACAATAAAGCACCTGTTATTGCACAACATGCCAAAATTATATTTCCTGTTGCAAAGTACAGTAAAATATTCTAATGATCTACAAATGGCAGAAGATGGGCGCAACGTAACACATGGTGCTCATGCAATAGAGGAAGAAGAAATCTCTATACTAACGGCTTTTGTGAAGGCAGTTTAGAGAGACACATGACTAGTTTGTAAAGACAACCATTACTAGTAAATTTAAGCTGCTTTATACCATTCATTTATATCATACATTATTAACAAATCTGTGCAATATAGAATATTTAATGTTCATTGTAGTGGTCACAAGGGGGTTCAGCTTGGCTCCATGTCTGTTCTTAGTGGACACTATGGAGGAAATTATAACAAGGGTCAGATCCTTCCTACCAGTTTACACCTCGGGAACCTGTAGGCACATTTTTTTGGTGCCTCAAGTAGGGTGAATTGGGAAAACATGGCTACTTTATTAGGTTCTCTAATAAAACAGGGCCCCTAAGAGATAATAATGTATTAGACCTCGCTAATGGACATGTCTTGTGTGTGCCCCAACATAGCAGTAAAAATCATAAAGTGGGTGTGCACATGTTCTACATAGTCTACGGTGGACCCCAGAACTATTCCCTCTGGTGGGCCCTGGGAGTCCCAGTCTAACACTGACCATCAGTATATCTATATGGAGATTTATATAATAAAGAAACCTGCACTACTAGGAATATGAATGACACAAACTAATGAATTACATAGATTCCAAGTAACTTTTTTTTTATCAAGAAATATATTTTCCTCTCAAGTTCTCATTGTTCTTCTGTAAACCACTGTTTACGTCTAACGGGAAGTGAAAGTGAAGATTTGTTAGTGAACTAAGAATGGCAGCTCCGTCATAAACCTCTAGAGCTGATCCTTTCTCTGCTGTTACAAGCTCAAAATATACCAGACCTCTCTTACAATAGCAAAAAACATCAATACAAAAAATGGAGCAACCAATTCAGTTATGGCATGAATTCACAAGCCCCCAGTTATGGACAATTGCTCATATTTTAGTCTGCCCCAGTTTTTTAGGTCCTCTGGGTTATACAACTGATAATATTATTTACCATTAACATGGCCATATGTCAAATCCCAAAAATGAGATTTTACCAAGGTGGAGCTTACGCCATGTTCACACCTGTGCTCAGGTTTCCGGTCTTAAGGTCCGCAATGTTTTTATAATCTTGGGCTAGTCTTCAGTCTGTATTCTTGAAGATACCACTATGCCTTCTAATATTTATAAGAAAACATGATCATAGATACAAGGTTCACAAAAAGACTTGCCTTTTGCCCCATCTTACACTCGTGTGCACTCTTATATCTGGTATTGCAACTCATTCCTATTCACATGAGTAAGTTGAAGTACCAGATACAGCCCGTGGAAAAGAGTGGCGCTGTTTATGAGATAAAACAGACGCTTATTGCAATCCTGGAAAGCCCCTTTAATAATTAAACAGGAATGTATGTATTTTTAATAAGTATCTAATTTTTCATATGTATTTTCTCACTCACATGATATGTTACGGCATACAGGCAGGCTAAAATGTCAGCCACCTGCACCTCTCATGTGTTGTATGACCCTGAGTATATGGAAAATGGTTTTCTGCAGAAATTGGTTCTTTTCCTTTCTAAACTTCTTAGCACTTTTTCCATTCAGCGGCTGGCAGATTACTTGGTGCTCGACACTCACTTGCTGATGCACCTTCAGTACATTTACGTTTCTTCAGTTTCCTTATGTAAGTATGACACAGTCTTGTCCCTTAATAGGAACAATCTGATGACAGCAGAAAGTTCATTACAAGCCACATGATCCCTGTGCTATTTAGAGCCTTCAGAAGAATAAAGCATGTCACATGTCCACATTTCACATCCGTATGCCGAAAGCATTTCTCAGGGCCAAGAGACATTGTAGGGTATAGTAAAAATAAATCAGTAAATAAGTGGATTCAGCAAATGGCCTGAACGTAAAGCAGGATCGTGTGATGCCTGGGATAAAACAGATGTCAATGGGGGGTTTCAGGAGGGATCCATTGTCACAGATAGGACATGCGCCATAATCCTCAGAATGGAATGGAGTATTAACCACTTCAGTACCGGGCCTATTTGTGGTCCAGGACCAGACACATTTTCGGGTTTTTTTGTATTTGCGGTTTTGAGGGCTGTAACATTTTTATTGTATGTCTCATTCAGCAAATTTTTGCGTCTTTTTTCGGGGACACATATGGCTTTATTTTTATGTTGTTTTTATTTCGAATGTGTTTAATTTTTTTTATATCCAGGAAAATATAAACATAATAGGAGGGAAATTGTGTCTGGTTTTCACTTTATTATTTTTTTTTATTTAATAACACAAAGTGTCACTGAAAAACTTTATAATATAGTTTTTCCTCTCCGTTACGGTAATTTTTATTTTTTATGGTGTTGTCGGGGTGGGGCTATAACCTTTAATAACGGCGTTTTATTAGCGTATTTTTTTATTTTTTATTATTTTATTTTCATTTTTTAAAACTTTTTCATATTTTATTTTATTTTTTTTCAGATTGTGTCCCCATAAGGTCATAAGAGACCTTGGGGACATTTGATCACTTTTTTTTGTCGTTAGGGAGGCTGATTTGCCCTATAACTGAGGCTGCTACATTTAGCCCCAGTTGCAGGAGGAATCCAGCCTCCTGCACACTGTTCTTTACCCTTACAGAGCTGATCTGTAGGACCCAGCAGCTCTTGGAAGACACTGAGCCCCGCGGATCATGTGACCGCCAGGTCAGAGGGCAACCGCATCGTGGCAGCGTCCATAGCCGTGTATACACAGCGATCGAGAAGGCAGGGAAGGGAATAAATCTTCCCTGCCATCTCTCTGGGAGCTCCGGCTGAAGTTACAGCCAGCTCCCAGTGAAAGCAGCTGCACAATCTCCGTGCAGCTGCTGTGTTCTGATTGGACGTACCGGTACGTCCTGTCAGAACTAGGCAACCACTATCGGGACGTATATAGTCTATGGGTGGTCCGGAAGTGGTTAAAAAACATTGGATTGCACACCCAGTCGTGTGCATGAGGCTTTAGGAGGACATCAGAGTGTTCTATCCTGCATTGATTTCAATCAGGGTTTCTCCGTCCCATTGATATGAGGCTGGATAGGATATGATCCATATTTCACGGAACACAACAGAGAATCAGTACCCTCTTCAGACTGCACATAAGGGGGCGTTCACACTACCGTTGGTGTCCACTCAGCAGTGTCCATGGCTATTGTCCATACAAGATTTTAGCAATGGACACTAGCTGGTCCGTTTACAACTTCCATTCATTTCAATGGGATTTTATCTTGTGTCCTTCAGTGCCCGTTTGTGTCCTTTAGTGTCCGTTTACAACCATGTCCATTTTATCAAGCGGACAAAAAAATCCTACATGTAGAACTTTTCTGTCCGTCATGATAGGTGTCTGGTCTGTTTTTTTTTTTTAACGGACACCTTCTGAGCAGACACCAACGATAGTGTGAACCCTAACTGAGTGCGCATGGGGCTTTTAGGGTCTTCTCACACAAGCATTGTTTCTTCTGTGTGATTTCAGGGAAAAACAGATGGTGTACATTGGTGTTGAATCAGTTTCCGTTTGTTCAGTTGTTTCCTGACCAAGTGACATCAGTTTTCTTCTTGCATACTGTCAGTTTATTTCACTGACCCATTGACTTCAATGGAGCATGTTTCCTACATTGACTTGTTCAGATCTGTTTTGGAGTTTCTGGCCCAAAGTTGGCAGAAATCTTGGACAAAAAAGTACTGCAAGCCCAAATAACTGCATCTTTAGCGCCATTTTTTCAATAACCCTGAAACAGCTTTTTATGAATGGGTTTTTCTCCCTTTTGGTTTGGCTTTAATCCCAGATCACTTGGCTTCTTGAAAGCCAGACACTAATTTATAGGGAGTTTCCTTCCAAAAAGAAAGAAACCCAAAAGCTATGCGGGTAAGCTAAGGTTCCCTCCACACAGCAGGCTGCAGCACAAAAAATGCTACGGGTAAAACTGCACCGGCAACACATCGTAGTTTTTCCCGCAGCACTTTTCACAGAAAGTGGGCAGAGCTTTACTCAGCCGATTTTCTGCTTCTAACGCCGGCGTTACGAGCGCTCCCATTGAAGTGAATGGGAAGTGTTCGGGAGCCGTCCGCTGCGCTCTCATGTACGGCTGTGAATGAGTATTTTTACAAGCCCGGCGTAACTCCGTGTGCATGCAGCCTTAAAACTGCAGCAAAACAACAGAAAACTGCATGTGATGTTTTCCATTACAGTATTACCCCAACTGCACTGTGTGAATGCACCTTACATTGCACAGTGATGAAGGATTGTTACTACACAGGGAGATATACAACCAGACAATAAACCCATAAAACACTTGTCATTCTGGTGACCGAGCTCTTCTTTATACAGAACAATGAAAATGGACTTGAACACAGAACCACTAAATATCATGTTAATAAAAATATTTGTTCTAAAAAGTATCATAAAACTTTATGACGTTTATCGAGCCGCACTTATCATCCATACAAACACACTCAGCAGCTTTACAATGGAAATGTCACTCAGCAACAGCAGCGTACAGCAAATAGTTAATACACATAGCTTAAAAGAGGAAGTTTGTTGTGTAGCCATGCGTGAGTTCATAGGTTATGGGACTACAGTTACAAAAGATTTTATTCTCTGAGCAGACTCGATCTCCATGTAAGCAGTGCTGAGTCAATCATTGAGTCATTTGTGGTTCATTAATGTATTCTCCTTAGTGTTCACATAGTTACATGACACATTATACTGTGCAACTATCTATAAGGAAATGTAGGTAATACAGTATATATATATATATATATATATATATATACAGAGAGAGAGAGAGCATATATATATATATATATATATATATATATATATATATATATATACATATATATGGAGCAATAAAATTTATACTGCATTTCCTGTTTATTGAAGGCAACATTTTATCACCGCCCTATTGGCTGCCATTAGAGGTCTTCATAATTGCTAATCCATAAGATCAGTGGCGTAACTACCGGGGTAACAGCGGTAGGAGCTGCCTCAGGGCCCAGGATATTAAGGGGCCCAACGACAGCCGATACCGCAGCTTTTTTTTTTTTTTTTTTTTTAATAGGCTGTTACTGGCTGGAGTGAAAAGACCCCAGATTATAATAATTGTTGATGGGTGTCCACAATAGGGCATAATACTGTGTGCGGGGACCATTATGGGGACATCATACTGTGTGTACAGGGGCCATTATGGGGCCAATAGCGTGTGTAGAGGCGGGGGTGTCGGTCAGGAGGGGTCTTTGGCATCAGTCGGAAAGGGGGGCCATGTCAAAAGTTCGCCACAGGGCCCCACCATTCCTAGCTACGCCACTGCATCAGAAAATATATTCCAATAAAGATTGAATTAATAGTAAAGTTAAGCTATGTTCACATTTGCGGCAGAGTCTCCGTCGGAGACTCAGGCCTGGTTCACACCTTCATTTGGGCCTTTCCGTTCCCCTATCCCCAAGTGGATTCTCTGAATGGAAACCTGAAAGCAGATGTGAACCAGGCCTAAGTCACAGAGTCTGCCGAAAGTCAGGAGAGATTAAAGTCCTGCACGGAGGGGTCTGCCAGGCTATGAGTGTAGCTGTTGTTTTAGTGGTTGGCTTCTCCATTGTTTGGGTCCACTGACAAACCCGAACAATGGAGGGCAAAGCTAGTGTGAACCTATTGTTAGTTTGCTGAAAACACATCAGCCAGTCTAGAAATTTTTGGTTGAGGCCTCCTTATAATTCAGGTGCAGTTAGTGGCAGCAGGGAATACGGATAAAGATTTGTGTGCAGAGCACGAGTCATAATAAATTCCCTCCCATGTATGAGGGCAGCCTAAGGCTAAGGCCACACATAGAGAGCTGCAGCCAAAAAGCGCTGCCAACAGAAATGCATTGTGTTCTATTCTGCAGTGCTTTTTGCAGAAAGTCAGCAGAGGTTTCCTCTGCTCCTATTATACCTAGACAGAAAACACCATTGTATCCACAGGTATAATTGACATGCTGCCATTTACAAAAACGTTTTTGAGATTACAGCATTGCTGTGGATATTTTTCTGCCAGAATCTCATCCACTTTGCAGGTACTGTAAAACACTGTGATTTTTGCTAAATCGGGGTGTTTACGCTACGTGGGCCCCAGCCTAAAACTGGTTTTGGTGCAGTTTCAAAACCAGGTACTAATCTATGCAGAGGGTTCTGTTAGAGGAACACTTTTTCATTCCTTGTTTGCACATACATTTCCTGCACATGGGACGGTATGTTAACAAGGTTTGCCCTTGCGGGGCGTTGTACCTCCATATTGGCCATAGTGATCCGCATTGAATGTCATAGTATGGACTTCTGTTGTAGGAGAGAATATCTGTTTGACATGGTATTGTATAGAGGCTCCATATGGAAACATGGCAGGCTCTTTCCACATACCCTTGTGCTGACTCTCTAACACATATAGGAAATTGAAGGCTATGATGTGCCTGGCTACTATGGACAGTTCGCACCTGCTCACGTTTTCTACATCTCCCCCATAATCTATTTATGGTGCATTGATTGACCTTTAATGCTCGAAATGAAATCTGCAAATGGTTTCCTTCCCTCTATTCAAAGACCAAAAGTCACATATTGTGTAGGCTCACCGCTGCACCTTGTTACAAACGTGGTTGTCATCTTCCTCCGCCTACTTTTATTTATAGGTGTGAAGGAAGTATAGATGTTTTAACCCTGTCAACTTCAATACCACATGAATTTTTAAATACTAACATTAACCTCAGAAGGGCTGACACTTGTAGCAGAGGAATTATTTCATGGGCTGAATCATCCTCCATTGCCCACACTCTTCCTACATTGGAGACGTTACCACATTAGATAGTTTTGCAATGTTTTTGCAACAAGTGGTTTAAAGGTAAATAACCTGCAAAAAATAAAGTTATCTGGTCATAAAAACATTAAAACAATAAATAAGAGTGTGATAACCCCCTCTAAGTGAACATATATAATCCCTCATTCTGCAATGGACACTATTACAAATTGACTTTTATCATGTTGTGGCACACTATGATGAGATTTGTATATACGGTAGACCTTTACATACATGATTGTATATGATAAGCACGGGTAGGGTAGATGGAAACAATGGAACTTGGTAATAACTTTGTCTTCTGACACTTCTATAAAAGAAAACGTAGAGCCCATCCCAGGGTAGCAGAGACGTCTCCTAATCTGATACCATGTGGGAGGACCTTACAGTTTATAAAACCTCAATGGAAAGGTGTTTTCTTTTTTTTTACCTTTGAGAAATGCCACCTATTGCTGTTCACACAAATTTCAGAGAGTCTTCTTATTGCCATGAATGACTCACTATTGATTTCCAGCCAAATATTTTCCATTGGCTTTTATGCATAGTCTGAATCTATTAAACCTCTTATTAAATGTGTAAACTGAATGAAATGGGAATAAAACAGCAAATCACAGTGAATGGTTGTTGCTGTGGGCATCAAGGCTGGCTTTCCTGTTGGATAGTTTTGATAAGTTCTGTTCATTCAGTAACATGAAATGTGTCCTACATGTTATAGTAATGCAGATGTCGCTGCTGTAAGGCTCTGTTCACATCACCCTGAGAGTCTACAGTATATTTAGTTTATGTGGCAGAAAAAACGACAGAGTACTATTCACTCAATAGTCTTATGTGGCGTTCACACTTGCGCCCATGTGCGCCCTGTGTCAGTCCGCCAAGTTTCCGTCCTAATCCCTGGAGAAACTGCATAGGGGATGGCTTCCCAGCGGTCAGTTTTAAAAGCCATTCATTTGAATGGGTTTTTAAAGGTGACCGTCAGTGTCCGTATGCAGCCTCTCAGCGGGGAAGCCGTTTTCTTTGGCCGGACACAAAGTCATGAGGGCCCCTTCACATGGCATAAGCGCTCGGCTCATTCCGAGCCGTACATGCGAGCGCTTCTAAACACTTCCCATTCATTTCAATGGGAGCGCGCGTAAAGCCGGCTTTACGAGCGCTCCCATTGAAGTGAATGGGAAGTGTTTAGAAGCGCTCGCGTGTACGGCTCGGAATGAGCTGAGCGCTTACACCGGGTGAAGGGTCAGACATGCAGGACTTTGCATAGCATAGGGAAAGGTGGTGACAAGCAGAAATAGACAACACCTAGGAGTACAAATGGAATACGTTAAATAATTCCTTATGGAACACCAGTTAGAAGAAACCTGCCAAGAAATTCATAGAAGGTTCTTTGTTTATTGTATAGTAATATAACTTATTCCTATTCTAAGATATGATCACTTGAGGTCACAGCCCAAACGCCTGAAGCCACATTACAAAGGGATTCTCATGACACTCGGGGATATTTACAACAGTTTTCTGACATTACAAAGAAACAAACTGTGGGGTTGTGACATTTAAGTGACATTGTGCAAACATTTTAGTAGAAATGGTATTTTATCACTGCCCTTGGCACTTTGTGAGAGGCAGGACTGAGCGGGGCCACGGGGCCTGCAGATTTATCATTACGGTTAGTTTTCTACAAGCTTTTCTACAGACTGCTGGAGGATGCGCCTCATTTATGATAAGACATACATTAAATGCAATCTTAAATGCAATTGAATATTCCTCAATATGTGTGTTCACACATACACACACACACACACATATATATATATATATATATATATATATATATATATATATATATATATATATATATATCAGCCACACTATTCCCATTAAAGCCGGACTGAATAACTATCCTGACTACAGTATTGGATCCCATTAATGCCGGTTGCTCAGAATCTCACCAAATAAGCTCAGCGTCCATTGCACCATCCATTGTACATTGCTCCTAAACAGGCATTGTCATCCGAATCTCTGTGTAGTCCAACCTCAGCCTGTCTATAAGTAATGGCTCATAACTAAGCCATAGTAGAAATACAAACTATAGCTTCATATTTATAGGTACATTAAATAGTCATTTTTATTTTGATACATTTTTCTAATTTCCATATCAAATTTTAAAATTATTTTAATGTATCACCAGTTTCTATATCAGAAGTCAGTTCTCCATATATGACTTTCACTGTATGGCCAGTCTGTATACTAGGTGACAGGTCTCTATATATGACTTTCAATGTATCGCCAATCTGTATAATAGATGACAGGTCTCTATATATGACTTTCACCATATCGCCAGTATAAGATGAAGCAGTTTCATGAATACTACACGTGACTTCTTCTCCTCCACAGTTCGAGAGGACCAATTGCTTACGATTGAGGATTATGACCTAAATGTCGTACGACTCTGCTTTCAAGTTTTTCTTGCCGATGAGCATGGGCATTATACCAGAACTCTACAGCCAGTTGTTTCCAACCCAATTTATGACAACCGTAAGTTCTGTAAAAATTGCATAAAGTAACCATAGAAGCTGTAATAATACAAGAACTATACAAAGTGTAGAAGAGAGACTGTGCAAAGGTTATAGGCAGCCCTGGAAGTATTCTCCTCTCTGCCTAGGATAAATGAATGAGTAAACCAAACAGTAAGGAGACATGTAGTTTCTGCTTGGTTTAGCCCCACCAGTCACTACAAGGTGATTGTTATACTGCTTCAACATTTCACTTTTCTTGTAGTTCATAAATAATCCTAATTGTAAAACTCGTCTGGTAATTACTTTATTAACATTTTCCTGTTACTTATTGATGAAACTAATTTATCCTTCCAGGTGCTCCCAATACTGCAGAACTGCGGATCTGCCGAGTCAATAAGAACTGCGGAAGCGCGGCCGGAGGAGATGAAATATTCTTGTTATGTGATAAAGTCCAGAAAGGTGCGGCTTTCAGATTTACTATTCATGTAGACTAGGTTTAATAGATATATCCGCCTGAGAAATATCTGTATATACCTGCATTTCCCCTGTTTACATGTTTCATAAATAAATCCGCCTGTATATGCTTGAGAAATATCTATCAACCTATCCCATCGCTAATATCTATCTTCTATCTATTTATAAATCTGTCTCATACCTACTATATCTACCTTTACCTATATTACTCTATATATCTAAGTTTAATAGATAATATTACCTGTTTAAACTTGTGAAATATTCTATCTATCTATCTATCTATCTATCTATCTATCTATCTATCTATCTATCATCTATCTATCTATGTACCTCTGTCTATCATATCTATTTCTCTATCGTATCTATCTATCTATCTATCTATCTATCTATCTATCTATCTATCTATCTATCTATCCTTCTATCTATCTATCTATCTATCTATCTATCTATCTATCTATCTATCTATCTATCCCTCTATCATCAGTCTATCTATCTATCTATCTATCTATCTATCTATCTATCTATCTATCTATTTGTCCATATCTATCTATCTATCTATCTATCTATCTATCTATCTATCTATCTATCTATCTATGTACCTGTCTATCATATCTATTTCTCTATCCTATCTATCTATCTATCTATCTATCTATCTATCTATCTATCTATCTATCTATGTTATACTCTTTTATTGTGCTTTACATATTGTCTTTCCCCAAAGTAATTAGGAAATCACCAGTAAGTGAAAATTGTATTCTGAGCTTTCTTAGTTTTGTTTCTTGGAATGATGAGTGACACCAATATGACGATCACTTAGGTTGTCACCCAGATTTCTCAGGCACTTGAATGAATAGATCTGCTTAATTATGGAGAAAAATATAGAATAGAATTTGTATAAAAAAAAAAAAAAATCAGAGAAGACAAGAAGATAATAATCCAGATTTTCTAGGGGAAGTGTCTGCCTCTCCTAACAAGCAGATGCATGTGTTTGGTGAGATGAATCTACTACCTGTATTATACTAACTCTAGTTTTTGTTTGGTCGCTTTTATCTCCTATGCATAGATGACATTGAGGTGCGATTTTTCACCAGTAATTGGGAAGATAAAGGACAGTTTGGGCAAGCAGATGTGCACCGCCAAGTCGCTATAGTTTTTAAGACCCCTCTATTCCCCTTTGATATCACTGAAGCCACAAATGTGAAAATGCAGCTTAGAAGACCCTCAGACCAAGAAGTCAGTGAACCCATGGACTTCCGATACACTCCTTGTGAGAAAGGTAAAATGCTGGCTGATTTCTTTGCTTTTGCTGTAGATTGATTTAGTCTCTGGAAGGGGTGTATGTGGCATACACACACATCAACTAATTTATTTCAGGGGAATGTCAGAACACTCGCTAATGTCTATATGCAAATTTGTCAAATTAGGCTAAAAATAAAATGTATATGAAGCTGGATATACATGGCTTTATCAGTGTGTTGCCCAAAATGTATATTTCTGCTCCTATTGAACACAGTAATATTATTTTGGGTAGCATTTTGGCTGTGACAGACAATTTAAATAGGGATGAGTGTAGGCTAGCTACTGGACAGTAGTATTATAGGAGAGGGCTGGAACCTATAGGGGACAGTGGGTTCAGGTAATATGGTCTCTGGAGCAGCCACTTTGACGTCTCTATATTTAACAAATAATACTTAAAGGAGTATTCCCACGTCACATACTCACCAGTCTTCACTGCTGTAAAATCTTCTTTCTTCCTGGTTTCTTGCATCATTTGGTGGGCGGGGTTTCACATGCAACCTGCCGTTTAGCTCCGCCCCCAAATTAGTGTGTAGCTCCGCCCACCCATATTGGACTATGAAGTACAGGCAGCAGCAACTCCATTCTGTGTTACATACAGAGACTGCCTGTCTCTGCCATAATGAACACAACTGAATTAGCTAGCCTGATAACTGGGAGAACAGAAGAAATGAAAGCAGCTCCTCTCCTCTATCTGCTAACAGGAACCTAGGTCACGTGGTGTAGACACAGGAATAGCTAGAAACACAGTCTCGCTCCCCTGCACTTAGCCCCTCCTCCCTCCCCCCTGAGAGCAGCAGATACATCACTTGACTTTTGAGCAGATAAGTCAGGGCTGTGTCAACAATGAATTGAATAAAGTAAGAAAGTGGACAAACAAAGAAGTTTTACTGAAGCAGTGTATTTAGGAAAAGTCTTACATCCACATTAACAAGCAGTATAGATAGGATCCTTGTGATGGGACAACCCCTTTAAAACTGGATCTGTATTATGATACTGCATAGACTGTTCCTGTACATGTGTAAGTTGTTCTAATTTGTTTCTCTTTTTTTGGTTGAACCCTGTTTAGACCATTACGCTAAGAAGAAGAAAAAAAATGAGGACATGTTGCAAAACTTTTGTGGTGAGTAACCACAATGCAAACACGAAAATTTGGGATCCTTTTTGTGGGTAACATTGTACCCTTATAATCAGGGATGGAGAGTCAGTACGCCAAACTTCCAACTTTTGCACATTTTGTCCCCAGTTTTGGTTGACTGACAGTTATCACTTTTTTTTATTATAATAAGGGTCTTAGATTGATAGAAAATAACATATATTTATAGGATGAAACGTTCTAGACTTTCTAAAGTTACTATGAAAGTGAGTATGCAACAAGCTCTTTAATACATTATACAATATTAATAATATACTGGATATTTTGTTATTTTGAAACCAGAGCTGGAGAACATTTCTACCAATCCCCACATGTAGATACTCTCAATGAGCCCAAAATACGTAGGTTCAACCAATGGAGCTACCAATCATTATGTTGGTATAGACATGACAGACAATAGTTTATCGTAGTCACAATTTTTTTTACGTCAAGAAAGTTAAAAATAATATAGTCACTACAGTATGTAAATATAGAAATAGTGAAAGTCTAAGAATAATATGTTCACCTACAGTATTGAAATGTTCGGTTTTTGCAAATATTACCTGCAGTTTTAATAACAATTTGCATGTCTTTTGTAGTATCACTTCGAAATCATCAAGTGGACAAAGCGATCAAGCCACTGCAAACAATCTTACCATTACATACCTTAGATCGACCCATAAAGAAAGGTATTGAAATTTAAAGTTTTCACAATTAATTATAATGGGGTTGTTTTAATGGTTCACCAAATCCAAAGTTATTTTTCACATATAAGTCTATAGAGAGGGGAGGAAAAAGTTGCTAGATGTTAGACATCCATTGATCAGAGACTTACCCTTGGTTCACATCTGCATTTGGTAATCTGTTTGGGGGAGTACGCATGGGGACCCCCCCCCCGAACGGACTACCGAATGCACTTGCAAGCGATGTGCAGTGAAAGCACACGGACCCCATAGGCTATAATGGGGTCCGTGTGCTTGCCATGAAATCTCCGCAGGGAACATGCGGACAGGAAAATACTTCACAATCTACTTTTCTGTCCGCATAACTTGTGCGGAGATCTCATGGCAAGCACACGGACCCCATTATAGTCTATGGGGTCCGTGTGCTTTCACTGCACACCGCTTGCAAATGCGTTCGGTAGTCCGTTCGAGGGGTCCCCATGCGGACTCCCCCGAATAGATTACCAAACGCAGATGTGAACCAAGGGTAAGTCTCTGATGAATGGATGTCTAACTACTGAGACCCCTACTGATCAGAACACTGGATTCTCTTGTACCCCTATCGGAATATCATGATTGGTGAGGGTCCTAGCTGTCGGACCAATTAGATACTTAGCATCTATCCTGAGCATATTTCTAATCTTAGCACAACCCTTTAGCATAGACAGGTATCAATTTGTATTTACTTGATGTACCCAATATTCAAGAGGTCAATGGACTGTAAAGCCAAATGGATTGGGTAATTAGTAGATGTTGGCCAGATGTCATGGTATCATGTCATAAACACATTGTAAATAACCAGCGGGACAACGATGATATGTAAACACTAGAATAAATGTGATCTATGGATGAACACGGACAGTCTGTGCATGGCACCAAAAACAGGTCGCTGTTACTAGGACACAGGTCCCTGTCTAGATCTCAGCAACATAAGCAATAAAGGTGTATGTATAATGAGTTCAATGAATCTTAATATTTTGTTGACTGCAGGCTGGTTCAGTCAAAAATATATATCATTAAGTATAGGTAACACAACTATGTTAAAGTGACTAAAATACCTCTAGATAACCCCATCTCAGCTAGAAGATTATCTGATGGCAGAAGACACACAAAGGGAAACTGAATGGTTTTAATGCTTTAGGCTTCTCCTGTAAAGCTTCTTATTTGGTTGCTTAGACAATAGGCCATTAGTCATCACCGGAGATATACTTTGGTCATGATAAATGACCCCCACAAAGTTTATAACTTGCTTAGTGTTTGGCATGCCAGTATTCATAATTCCAGCAGCTCCAGAGGAAGCGCCCCCAATATAATGAGGTGCACCAGTTTATAGCCGGCATGGGTTTCAGCCATCATTTACACCAGTAATCTAGCATAAATGATCGTACGTCCGAGAGTACTGGTGGCCTGTCTGTATTTCATATCTTGTACCCCAGAAAACTGCCAAAACTACATTTATATTGTTTTTTCTTCTCCTCCTCATAGAACCAGTGAATGACACATGTAAAAATGAAATAAATTGCATTCCAAGGCCAAGTGCGTCACTCAACCCATATCTCCATACATTCCCGGAACCAGAAAATGTATCAGCTATTCCGAATTTTCTTTGGCACAATGCAAGCACATCATCCAACCCCACGAATAACCAGAATTTCAGTTATGATCTAATCACGACACCAACAATGAACATATCTGCACAGATGAGGAAAGCTCTAGAGGCTCCAGGTAGTAGCTCCCACAATTTTACTTCTATGTACCACTCAAACCAAGATCCCACTTTGCAAAAGGCCACATATGTTTCTGAGAAAGGGCTGGCTAATAGGTTTCCAACACCAAGTGTCTCACAGTCCTTTTTCTCGACCATATCTGCTGAAAATAACCTCTTTGGACCACCATTTCAGCGAGATGGATGCGAAACAGATTCCAGTCAGATGATGTTGAGTTCAGTGAATGAACCTTCTTGCTCCAGCAATTCTCAAAATAGCCTTTACATTCCTCAATTTCATCCTACGCAATCGGGCGGCAACATGACAAGTCAATCATGCAGTGATCTATTAGAATCAACAGGTGACTATATTATGAGCATTGATTCGGAACTTGAAAATTTCCTCGAGAATATGTCAAAGAGTATGGCTAACCAATAGTAGAAATTGTTCTTCCAGTGAAGTTAGATCGAGAGACCTCCTTCTTCTAGCCACGTAAAATCCCAGAGAATTTGCACAGTTCGCCCAATCGATAACTACGTTGCAATCTGGAAGTCTTCAAAAGCTTGTGGACTAGAAACAGTCTTGTATGAATGCTTTCTTCTACCTTGGGACTCCATGATTTAGTATTGGCAATGTTCTCTTCTTCCTGCCTTTATGGAGAGTGGTTTCCATCAATATGCTAAATAGCAGCTCTTGTTTTGAGAGAGAAAATAAGAAGAAGACGTTAGCACAGGTAGCGTATGACTGTCCAGATGTGGTATCTTCAATTCTTCTACCAGAAAATAACATGTATTTTTGCCTTATTCCACTGTGGGGGTCTGTTATCCATTCGGTATGACTGAGAGGGGTGAAAGGATAAATCTTACACTTGCTACCTGTCCCGAACACCTTCTAAACTGTCCCAGCTTGAAAAGGAATGGGTTTGTGCAAACCACATACAAAAGAGAGTGCTTCCAGACACATGGGGAAGACCAGGGGGTGGAACTTTATTACCAAATACTGATGATTATTATATCTTACTATATCTTTGAATCTGAAATTCAAGGAGTAAATCCGCTGCATTTAACCTCAAAATTAATATTTTAGAGACAATTTATCAGGTGTATCTGTACCTAAAAGCTCATCTTTGATAGGAAGTCATAAGTGCCCCAATGTAAAAGAATCGAAGGGCAACATAAAGGTTGAATGTTTACATCCAACACATAATTAATATAATCATGAGCTTTGCCAGTGAATAGTATAGATATGGATAAGAACTAAGGCCTGGTTCACATCTTTGTTCAGTTTTCTGTTCGGGGAGTCCGCTTGGGGACCCCCGAACGAAATACCGAACACATTAAAAAGCGGTCAGCTAAGAAGCTACACGGACCCCATAGGGTCCATGTGTTTTCCGCATGAATCATGCAGAGAGAAAATTACCGCTTTTTAATGCGTTCGGTATTCCATTCAGTGGGTCCCTAAGCGGACTCCCCGAACAAAGTACCAAACACAGATGTGAACCGGGCCTTAGGACAGTTTCTGTTTACCTTACTATATAAATGTTGCTTGTGACTAGAGATGAGTGAGTACTATTCAAAACTCCCGTTTCAAATAGCATGCACCCATAGGAATGAATGGACGCAGCCGGCACGCAGGGGGTTAAGCGGCCAGCTGCCGGCAAAGTCTGTGCGCCAGCCGCTTCCATTTATTCCTATGGGTGCGTGCTATTCGAAACGGCCGTTTCAAATCGTACTCGCTCATCTCTACTTGTGACATAATTCTGTTTTTATACTTTTTTATTGTTGTAACGACTATCGCAATATTTGCTGATATACAAATATGTATGAATAGATATAATGACTGTGTCATTGTAATTAGGTCTCGACTAAATGAGCTAATTAACATATCACTTGTGAACAATTGCTTTATTTAATTGTAACGGTTATATCAACCTGAGTTCATGGAGTTAAAAGTTTCACCCTCCGCCTGACTTTAATGCAAGCATTGGTGCCACAGGTTCACAACATTTGACCAAAAATCGGAAGTAGCACCATGACCCCTGTTAGTGAATGGTGTTACGCTGTGACCCCAAAGGTGCCGGTACTGTGACTTCAAATCGCCAAAAAGTCAGTGTTTGACATTAATTTAAGGCCGTGGCACCCTTAGGGTTGCAATGAGACTCCATTCGCTTATATTAATCAAGGATCTCAAGAAGACCCAGCAATTTTCTGTTTTGTAATGGGTGTCCAGAACCCCTGTGTATCCCTAGCCTTAATCTACTATTTACCCATTCCTGCTCTATAAACTCCTTTTTGAAATAACCGTAGTATACTGCACAGATTCACTATACAAAGTTTTTCCTTTTTTCTCCAACTTCTATATTGGTCTATAGAGGGGATCAGTGTCCAAATCACCTGAAGACCCTTGCTTCTTATGTGCAACTTTTGCAAGCATCATTTTAAAGGCAAATAAAGGAACTATGTGATTCTTTCCTTTCCCATAGACCAATCTGTCCAGTCCTGAATGTTTAATTCCTACTGGAGACAATGATTTGACACAAAAACATCCCAAAAGCACCAAAACACTAATACAAAATTACAGCAATTGCAGGCACAAGGTACAAGTAAATCTTACAGCAGACCTATCCTTTCAACAAACTGTGCATAAAGCAATAGTACATAAGTAGTGATGCATTATCAGGCCATTATTTGATTAATATTTTGCTATTTGCATACCTTTCTGAGCTGGTGGGCAAAGAATAGCTGCCATACACTGCACATAGGAGTCTAGGCTACATAACTGTCCTTTCATTTCAGGAACGGCTCCAGGAACATGGAGGAAATACTGATCTGTAATGATTTTATGAAAGTGCTTTAATTGTGATAGAAAGCTCCTATTTAGCTCCAGCAACAAATTAAGGCTGTATTTCTTCCCTTATGTCCTGCTCACTCCTCCCCCTCCATAAACTTCTATAGATACATATAATCAGTCATGTCACCTATAGCCCACCTTGAGACTGATATAGCACGTACAACTCAGTGGGAAGAGGAGGGAGGGAGGGAAACTAAAAGTTTTTCCTCTAATATGATATATTACGAAGTTTCTTATAATCACCCCTACTATTGATTTATGCAACGTTTGTTGAAAACTTAGTGACTATTTAAAGGATGACCAAGATTAGAAAATTGTGTCTGATCTTATTTTTCCCCAGCTCAGACCCATGCAAGTGGCACGGCCCAAGGATATGGAAAAGCAGACTCTTTGTTCTGAAATCTCAGTCACTCGAACTAAATAGGGAAATAGTTTTCGGCCATCTGGAGACACTGAGTTATCAAAAAGTTTTTTTAGAACGAGAATTGTGCAAGTGGATCCCAGATACAAGCTGGCATTGTTTCATACCATGTACTGTAGCCTTCAACAGCAGTATATACATGGTCAAACTGTGCCGTCATACATGGCACCTTACCTGTCACTAATGTCCTGATGGCCTAGGTGCCAGGAGTTTGGCCCCTGATCTCACCCCCCGTCTATGTAAAGGCAGCTGAACAGGATGCAGCTCTATTTCTTAGTTTATGGGGCAGTATTATTTGGGCACCATAGGATTGTATTGTGTATACCACTACTGTGTTGGGGTATACAGCACTGTAGCATGCCAGCCTTCATACAGTAATATACAGCTGCCCATCCAATTTACCAATTCCTTTTAGCATGTAGGAAGTGTCATTGTTACAAGTGACTTCTTTTACCACTGAGTGGATTACTTATTTTTTTTGCTGAGCAATATACATACATGTGTTACCATTATCAATATCCCTGATCAATGGGATGTGGTTATACTGATTTCCAAAATGGAAAGTATCTAGAATATTTTAAGAATATGAGGAAGACGTGTATCTCAGACACTGTAATATTGTAATTAGCTTTAATTTATCTGGATCATCACATTAAACTCAATGCATGATATGTATATAAAGATTACTATTAAGCTTTTTCATTGCTAATCTGTTAGGATATATTCACATGCTGTTTGCAGTTTGGTGAGCTATGGCTGCATTTAGAAGAAATGGTTATATTGATTTCCTTGTATAAGCCAAGTTGATTATTATATTTAGACCTTATTCACACGAACCATTAAAAACAGCCGTTTGTTGAAAGGCCGCTGTAATACACATGAATGTCTAAGGGTCTGTTGTCAGAATGGATGTGTCCATTTTTTCAGATGTTCGTTCACAACCGTCTGTAAAAAGGACATGCGAATAGAGCCATAGACATTTATAGTTCTAAAGCCGACAGATGGTTTTTGCCTTAGTGATATTTCTGTGCGAAAACTTCCCTTAAAGGGAGTTTTCACATTGAACAGAATCTGTCACCTCATTTGATTCCCGTTGTGTCTCTTTAACAATTAACTATTTTAGTTCTACCCATTCAAAAGATACGACCTCCTTGACATTACATTAATACTTCGTTCACATCTGCGTTTGGTAATCCGTTCAGGGAGTCCTCATGGGGACACTCCGAATGGAATACCGAACGCATTGGCAAGCGGTGCACAGTGACAGCACATGGACCCCATAGACTATAATGGGGTCCATGTGCTCTCTGCGTGCTGCCCGCATGAATCATGTGGACGTGAAAGTAGATCACATGTTCCGTGCAGACAGTAACATCATGTCATACAGTATGACCATAGTGGGTGCAGTAACTTCATATATCGTATTCTCAGGAATAGTGTCAGAACAAAATTTTTACTCGAAATTTCCTGAAATCCGTACAGGAAACATCTCTATTGCGCACAAAGGTCTAACTAGGTTAAATGGACTTGTTTTCCATTTAACTACATGAAATATAGCGCCACAGGGCCCTTCTGTATAGCACGGTATTACAGGGATGTATTCTGTCTGTAACATGGTATTTAGCTCATATACATATGGAGGTACATTATGACCCCATTGCCTTGTAGGGTGTTGGGTTATGGCGCCATACAACCTTAGCAATATGGCTGTCACTATGAACCTCCAGTTATATTATTGGAAAATATACTTTACATGCAGAATACTAAATTTGTATATAGTAACATATGTGTTTTCCTTCCAAAATATGTCTGCAAGATAAAGAAAACCCTTATGATTTATATGTATTTTCCTGATAAAGTTCTCATAGGCTTGTACTGTATATAGCAATGTTGTTTAACTATCTAAAAGCTGTTTCAAAACACTTATTTTTTTTGAGAAGTTTTGGAACGTTTTGTCTTGTGCTCCATTTTCTATAAAACTTGTAGAAATCTGATTTGAAGGTTTTTGCCAATCTCTAGATGTATTGTAGTCATTTCTAAATGTGTCACTAAATAAATCAATTCTATATCGATTGCTGGTATTATTTTTTAAGGAATAAAATTTTCTATAGGGCATCTACTATGGGACTAGCCAAAACTCTGGTATCACTGCATGCAATTTTTTGTTCTGTAATATCTGATCCCAATCATTACTATGGGAAACTGATGCCCCTAGCTCAGATACCTGACATTTAACCTCTTAGTTGCCCATATCCATACTGAATTGTAGCGTGTATTGTAGGATCAATTTTAACACCCAGCTATTCCTGTTAGGATATGCCATAACAATATGAATGTAGGGGTCCGACCTCTGAAATGTCCAGGAATCACTAGAACAAGAGGAATAAAGTTACTGTAGTTTTTTGAGCCAAAGTCAAGAATGGCTACAAAAAGGATGGGAAATATATAGAAGACACTTATACTTCCTTATACTCAATCTAATCCTGGCTTTGGCTCAAAAAAAGCGCAACAAAAAAAAGCTGCGTTTCTGCAACGTGGGGCCTTAGGGATGGTTCACATCTGTGTCTGTATTCCGTTCGGGGGAGTCCGCATGGGGACCCCCCAGAACGGAATACCAAACGCGATTGCAAGTGCTGCGCAGTAAAAGCACATGGATCCCCATTATAATGGGGTCCGTGTGCTTGCTGCAAGATCTCCGCACAGAACATGCGGACAGAAAAGTAATTCACGATCTACTTTCCAGTCCACTTGATTCATGTGGGCAGGCCGCGGCAAGCACACGTACCACATTATAGTCTATGGGGTTCGTGGGCTTTTACTGCACAGCGCTTGCAATTGCGTTTAGTATTCCGTTTGGGGGGTCCCCATGCGGACTCCCCCGGATGGAATACCAACACAGAGGTGAATCAACCCTTAGCTTTACTCACCTTCCTTCACCTCTTCTAAGTGTCCTCACAGCATGCAGCCCTTCTTCCTGGGTCACATCACACATTAAAGGGTCACTACTGAGGGTTGTGATTCACATGATGCCCACCAACGTCATGATGTTCATAAAGACACATATACTGATGAGGAAGTATATCTCTTAACAATAAACCATCCATTATA
Source organism: Leptodactylus fuscus (assembly GCF_031893055.1). NCBI lineage: Eukaryota > Metazoa > Chordata > Amphibia > Anura > Leptodactylidae > Leptodactylus > Leptodactylus fuscus. The sequence goes on along the minus strand of NC_134267.1, from coordinate 50,821,836 downwards.
AAGTGGGAATACCCCTCTTGTCCAGGATAAACAATTTTAAGCAAGAAGGCAGGAGAAGGTGAAAAACAAAAAAAACATATCTGCCCCTGGTGTTCCGGTGTCCTCCACTGCCAGAGACGCCACGGTGCTGCTTTTCATGGAAGTCCTCACCTGACCGGCAGAAAGGAACCCGGGACATCTCTCACATATGTCACTTGTGTCCCGTGACCTTATCTTATTCTACCATTTGGCCTCAGCAGTCAAGTGTGGAGAGGACTTCCACTGGAACAAGACCCTGGAAGCAGCAAGACTGGACCGTGGTGGGAGACACTGTAGCACCGGAGACAGGTATGTTTTTTTTTTAGTTTTTCACTTTCCTTGCGAAAGATTGTGTATCCTGGATAATCCCTTTAAACCCTATGCCATATTAAATATTACTGCCATACCCTTATCACACAGTTATGCGTTGGCATGGCCAAATGTCAGTGAAAAGACAGTCATACAGTTTCCCACATATGAGGTATTAACATGTCCACTCTCTAACCAGATCTAAGTAACAGCAATGGCCCCCCTCATGAGAAGCAGTACAACGGTATCTTACATTCACAGTGTAAACCTCAGGCAGCTTTGGTTTGATGCACGTGAGTAGTTTCTTATGACGAGTGTCGCCCACGCTTGTGCACACACAAATGGAAAGTCTTACGAAGATGAAAGACCTGACAGCACGGGGCCTAGGAATCAGGCTATTTTAATATCTAGCTAATTATTAATCTTCTGAAATTTGTTATAAAAAGAAAAATAGGCTGATATTTCCTAGTAATATACAGTGGTTACATATAAAAGACGTTTAACACCTGGAACCCACAAGGCTTTGCTTGTGAACTTATATATGGTATACATGTGACACCCGCCTACTCTTTTATATTTCACCCAGACCGATATCTTTCGAGTCTCTCCCTTCTACAGGGAAAGTTCCCAAGCAATAAACAACTAGACTTGAAAGTATTCTGCTGCAAACAGTAATTCCTTCAATCTGCATCACTGTCTTCACACGCTGCATATAGGAAGCTGCCGTCAGTGCTTGTGCAATGGAAATATACTGTTTTTTCTATATTGGTGTTGCAACCGACATTTTTGTGGTCATGGGAAGGAACCAGAATCCCTAAATCTAAAGTAAGAAAAAAAAAAACCTGTTAAATCGTCATGTAAAAGATCATGTAAATCGTCATGTCTTCTGATCTATAGCCATTATATTGTTAAGATCTGGAGGAAATTCGTACCGTAGCGTATGTGCTTTGGTTAGGGTGAGGATCTGGGATTCCTCTCTGCCCAGCGATAATGCTGAACGTGAGGATGGCACCTGTGGCTGTTCAGTCGTATCAGCAGCCCAAAAAAACGGAACGGTTATCCGAAATCCGATTCGAACAGCCGCACACTGTTCGAATGGGTTTCGAACCCCATTATAGTCTATGGGGGGGGGGGGGGAAATGCTCGTTTCAGGGGTACGCAACATTCGATCAAATTCTACTTACTACTAAGTCCATGAGTGAGGGTCAGGCTGGATTCTTCTCCCTGCGCAGCGTCCCCGCGTCCTCTTCCGGCCTTGAATTCACTCTGCTAGGCATCGGGCCTAGGCAGAGCCGACTGTGCATGCCCGCACTACAAGAAAATGGCCGCTTACAGTGTAAGCGGCCAGGCCCGATGCCTAAGCAGAGTGAATGCAGAGCCGGAAGAGGACGCGGGAACGCTGTGAAAGGAGATGACTTCTAAAGGTAAGAGAAGAACTAGCGTTGATTGGCAATATATAGCATTCTGCCAATCAATGCTGGTTCTGCATCGAATCTTAACTTCGAACAGCTAGTAGTATTCAATCGAGTACGAGTATTTCGAATACCGTAGTATTCGATCGAACACCTACTCAATCGAATACTACTCGCTCATCTCTACAAATAAATAGTGACACTTTCTCTCTAAAAAATATCACAGTTCTTGGCAGGGATGGAGGTGGAAGACTCTTCAGAAGCTCCAGAAGTAGGACCTAGAAACAGAAACCTATTGATTCTATGGTAGGCCAAGAGGCGGTCAGAGAAGAGACACGCTCAAGACTTCTCTACCCAAAACATTTCTCAGACGTTCTCCAAGTACTGACATTATGTGAAAAGCGCTGTAGAATATGATGGTGCTATATAAGGGTAAGTATCTGCCTCAAAATCGTGACCAAAAAGATGGCTCCCATTGAAATCAATCAAGACAATGGACGGCGCTCACAGGTCAGGTTGGCCCTGCGATTTTTATATGGGCTTTTTTGACAGATTATGCATATGTGATTAATTGGCCTCTTTTATAAGTTTTTTTTGTATCTGATCGATTCACATGTATGTTTTTAATATCCTATTAATATTATAAAGGTGAAAGTTTGTGAATTTGGATGTTTGTGGCTTTGGATGTTTGTTCCTCAATCACGCAAAACCCGCTCCACCGATTTGGCTGAAATTTTCCACAAACATAGTCACTACACTCGATTGCGCAATAGGCTACTTTTCGTCACAATAGCGCACATACATTTTTCCAAGGACCCCCACAAAACCCAAACGCACATCACTATCTTTGCAATCTTACACACTTTGGACCATAGCAAGCCACAAAATTCATATTACCCTCTACAGCAGAGGTCAACAACCCCTGGCACACGTGCCAAGAGTGGCACTCCTGCCATATTTCACTGGCACACTAGCAGCACAGGACCTGCAAGAGTTAAATGAAGTCCGAGCGTCCCTTCAGTGCTCTGCTAGAGCTGAGGCATAAGGACACTCCCCTTTGAGAGGGGGTGCAGGAAACCCAGGGGGTGGAGCTTAATCGCTCAGGTCTGTGCCTGCTATAGTGGTCTGCACCCTGCAAACATTCCCCGAGGAGGACAGGAAGCTGCTAGCAAAGTGAAACTGAAAAACACACAGGTACATAGGATTACTGTTCTCATTAATGTCAGGCATTTGGGGTTATTAGTTTAGTCTTAGTAACTCCATGTGCCTCACATTAATAGGAATGACCCCCATCGTGTCCCTCATATTAACCCCTGTGTGCCTCACATTAATAGGAATAAACCCCATCATGTCCCTCATATTAACCCCTGTGTGCCTCACATTAATAGGAATAAACCCCATCATGTCCCTCATATTAACCCCTGTGTGCCTCATATAAAGGTTACTACTATGTGAGACATATGGAGGTACTAATAAAAGACCTCAGTAATGAAGATACTTAATTATTACCTCCAAGTCTCTCCCATATTCCCATATCAGTAACTCTTACACAAGGGTTAATGCATACCTCCCAACCGTCCCGATTTCCGCGGGACACTCACGATTTGGGTGACATGTCCCGCGGTCCCGGTTGGAGGGAGGTATGTCCCGATTTCAACTCAGATCTGCGTCCAGAGGACGCAGATCTGAGTTGAACACATATGCGGCTGAAGGAAGGAGCTGACACAGGTCAGCTCCTCGCTTCGCCGCTGCCCGCGTCTTTCCCTGACACATGCGGCTGAAGCGGCTCGCGTGTTCGCTTCGCCGCTGCGTCTCTCTCGCTGACACATGCGGCTGAAGCGAGGAGCTGACCTGTGTCAGCATCTCGCTTCGCTGCTGCCGCCGGCTCCTGGCTTGTAGACGCGATGTGACAAGCCAGGAGCCGGCGGCAGCGGTGAAGCGAGGAGCTGACACAGGTCAGCTCCTCGCTTCAGCCGCATGTTTCAGCGAGAGAGACACGCAGTGGCGAAGTGAGCACGCGAGCAGCTTCAGCCGCATGTGTCATGGAGAGACGCGGGCAGCGGCGAAGCGAGGAGCTGACCTGTGTCAGCTCCTTCCTTCAGCCGCATGTGTCAGCGAGAGAGGCGGGCAGAGAGCGGCGAGGGAGCGGAGGAGAAGGTAAGTTTAATGTGGAGGTGGAACGTGAATCTGGGGGCAGATGAAGGAGAGGACGGTATGACAGTGGGGGCAGAGATGGAGAGGACGGCATGACACTGGGGGCAGAGATGTGGGGACATGAATCTGGGGGCAGAGATGGAGAGGACATGAATCTGGGGGCAGAGATGGAGGGACATGAAACTGGGGGCAGAGATGTGGGGACATGAATCTAGGGGCAGAGATGAGGGGACATGAATCTGGGGGCAGAGATGGGGGGACATGAATCTGGGGGCAGAGATGGAGGGACATGAATCTGGGTGCAGAGATGTGGGGACATGAATCTGGGGGCAGAGATGGAGGAACATGAGTCTGGGGGGCAGAGACGGAGAGGACATGAATCTGGGGGCAGATGAAAGGTGTATATGAAACTGGGGGAGAGATAGAGGGGGGGACATATAATTTACGGGTGACTGTAGGAGGATTAAACTGTGTGCGGGCACATGAAAAATTAACGAGTGAGTGGAGTCAACACAAAAGTGGGCGGGGCTAAATTTGCCGCGGCACGCTACGCGCGCCGCACATTTTGTCCCTCTTTCGGTTCTTCAAAAGTTGGGAGGTATGTTAATGTGAGGGACATGATGGGGTTAATTGCTATTAATAAGACACACACGGAGTTACTAAACTGTCATGCACAGGGCCAGACTTTATGTTGCTTGCTCAAGAGTATCCTGTGCCCAAAACTTACATGTACTGGCGCAAAATAACAAATCATACAATGTCGTATAGCGAAGTATATTAACCTGAAATACCTCTGTCCCAAAGACACTATGTACAGTTTATACCAACACCGTATAGCAGCTGAAATACAAATTACATTCATCACAAAAGTCTCACGTATTCTCAGAATTACAGCAAAAACAACATACAAAGTTACATTTCATATCCCATACCTTATACACAGTACGAAAACCTTACCCGCGCCTGTATATACCCACTTCTACAATCACCGCAGACGAAGTCGCGGGTACCAGCTAGTATTTTAATATATTTATTTATGCTTTGGATATACGCTTGTAATATGCTACATGTGAGAGATTGATATTATGGTTTGGTTTTTATTTAGTTCATGCACTTGATAAAGGGCATTGGAGCCCCAAACGCTGTTGTATTTTTGGTTGCGTTGTGCATCTCCTTCGAATAAAGATGACTTGTTTGAGCTGTGAGCGCCGTCCATTGCCTTCTTCTCCATTGTCTCTTCCCGGTTGCCTGGTGATCGGTGTATGATAGGCGTGCTGCTCTATCCACCTGTTTATGGACCTATAACGTGGTTGTGAACGGTCTTTCACAACCACAACAGGTGAGAGGACCTCTGGTCTAATATCATTGTTTCTGTGAAATTTCCAATAGGAATCTCGTATCCACTACACTATAAGGCTCCGTTCCCACGGAGTAACGCGCCACTCATTTAGACACGTAAACACATATCAGAGCGAGGCGCTTCAAAACAGATCCTATTGATTTCAATGGGTGCCAGCTTACGCGTGCTACACATTGAAATCAATTGGAGGCTTTATAACCCATTGATTTCAATGGGTAGCGTGCGTAAGCTGGCACCCATTGAAGTCAATGGGATCCATTTTGAAGCGCCTCGCTCTGACACGTGTTTACGTATCTAAATGAGCGGTGCGTTACTCCGTGGGAACGGAGCCTTAGTTTGCTTGGTGTCTACTTCTTTTCTTGTATTAAAATCAATGGGAGCCGGTCAGGTCTTTTTTCCGGGATGCTCATTCTTCAGGTCGATTTGTGCGCAACTGGATGCCGATGCAGTGCAACAGCATTCAGTTGTGGCTACCAGTTTTTTGGTCTGTAACCTAAGGGGGCCTCCGCCTCAGGTTCCGGACCAAAAAGCCCATGTGAACGTACCCTAAGAAGTAAATATTCAGGAAAAACTGCATGAGTGTATACACCAATAAATTATTACTAGTAATGTGATCAAATTATATTAAATTTGTTAAAAAGTGATTGACTATGTTACAACTACAATATCGTGATCCACGAAGCTGATCGAATAGTAGGAAATTGGAATCAGACCAAAGATGTGAACGCACAACCAGGTGTACAAAAATTGTAAAAACATCTAGTGGAAATCAATGGCGCGGTTCAGTTCATTCAGCAAATACAAATGTAGCAGAAGTAAATTTATCATGTAACGGTTTCTTATATGCGGTCGGTCACTGAGTTGAAGGGTTTCGACATCGAAGCAATTCCCCGACCCCTTACAGAGTGACACAACCTCATTCCCTCTGTAACAAATGAAGCTCTGGAGCAACAAACATGGCAAAACCTGTGGAATTTTATTCATGAAAAATAAATTGTAAAACCCAAATTATACATAGCATATACGGTGCACCATCAGCGCACAGTACACTTCCTGCTCACTGTTTTATTGGAAACATTTGCTTCCTTTAATTCTACGTTAGTAATCCATATTGAGTCAGCACGGAAGCATGTACGGTAAATCCCCTACAACCATCCCCGTTGTAGTACAATACTATAAAAAAATATACTATACCAACAGGTTGAATCAGATGTTTTAGCAGTCATGTGACTTTGCTGCGGTAAGCTATTCCTATGCTTAAAATAATCTATTTCCGCATTCATCTTCACTTTTATCTTTTACATAAACACCATTTATACAATAGGCTATGACTGTAATCCGCATAAGATGGCAGATCAACATGATCCAATTACTATTCCGGTAGTTTACCCACGGGTTGTGCCAATGTACACAAGGTTAGATTCAATTCTGGCAAAAGGTCAGTCTTCTAAAGCAGGAGGCCAGTCCACGTCCACCGACTAAGAAAGACAGAAAAACACAAAGGGAAAAGATTGGATTGAAATGTGAAGAATATCAGTAAATTGTGTTGCAGATAAGAGTTTTCGTGACTGTGATCAGAAATTGAAATCACAGAGAAATATAAGGGAAACTGCCTCCATATAAAACCCTCACCATACGGAGACGCCGACACACCGCAACGTACCTGACTATACTTGCAGGCTCTGAGACGCCATCTTTCTTTTGGCTTTGGGGAAATTTTGACACACTCTGTGTTTATCTACAGAATAGCTAAGTATTGTGGGCATATGCCTTGTTTTGTACTGAGGCCGCTATATCCTTCCCACACATACCTTGCATGTTTTTGTGATTTTATTATCATTATTTGACATTGTGTAGTCTTTTTTTATAGCTTTCCGTACAGTAGCATCAGCTGTTATATGAATTATAACCAAAAGACATTGTGAGAACGGCTGGATACTGCAGTGTCCCATTCAGCAACGGGAAGGGGGTGTCAGAGAAATACAGGAAGTGAGAAGAAGAGACAGATTGCAAACTGCTGAAACAAGGATTTTGGAAAACCCCTTTAATGATTATATAGTGTAATTTAAAATAATCATTCTGTTTTTACGTTGGAGTCTGTAACTTTTTTCCGACCGACTCTGACTCAAACAAAGCTGGCCCCAACTGACTCTGACTCTACAGCCATGGAAATAACACAACACTGGACTTGTCAGTCATTGTCAAGAATTGAACATTGGGTCAGGGTTTACGGAACAAAGCCAAGGCACTTCTAATGTCTGGGACTGCTAGTGCGGCGCCTGTGAACTAATTTATACCCAAGATCAAATTTCATTCTCTTAACAATTCTGACTATATCGATGGCCACAAAGCTGTATGAACATGTTTTTATTAGTTCTTATTAGTTTATTAGGAGAAAAACTCTGACCGATTCCCTTAAACTGGCATGTGAAGGAAACCAAGGGATTTGAAGCATTGTATTAGAAACAAGTCAAATACATATACAGACATTTGGCGACATTTTAAATCAAAGCAGTAAAAACTGTATAGCTCATGGGGAAAACCCAAGAAATATTCGTTCCACATTAAAAGTAAATTCCAAGAATTTAAAAATAGAATAGTTTCTATACGGCCACTGTCAGCAGATAACAGACTAGGATTCTATCTAGCGCCCACTGACCTTTTTGCAACTTAGCATATTGGGCAGTGTTCACATCGTGTCAGGATTTATGTTTTTCTGTTCTGTTCTAAGAGCAGGAAAACTGAAATCCCAAGAGAGATGGATTACTGAAATGACAGAAATGAATAGATCCCAATGGACAGCACTGACTTAGGAATGAGGTCCACTCAGTACCTGTTATGGTGTCTTTAAATTTTGAGAGATAAAAAGTCCTTCATGCAGATTCTTTACAGAATCCGTGACAAAGGCTCATGGTAGAGTGTCCCTGTGGTGGTGCAAGGAAATTGGAGACTCAATAAAAATTTACACCCTACTGGAGCACCTTATCATCAGTCTATTGTAGGGGGGAACCTTCTAACAAAAAGTGACTTTTTAAAGAGGACCTTTCACCACCTCTACCAACACCATCTCTTTGCATTATAAATATGTTCTACTCCGTTGACTCCCAACACGGTTGGAATTTTTCTCTAGCCCCCACCATTCCTGAGCAATCATTTCTGTTAATTTCAGCATCAAATATGCTAATTAGTCTCTCTAACGTCAGACGATCTGCTCCAGCCCAGGACCGCCCACTTTACAGTAGAAAGCCTAATTAGCATAAACTAAAAGCACTGATTGCTCCAAAATGGTGGGAACTAGAAAAAAAAATTCCAACTGGGGGAGTGGCACCAGTTGAATGACAAAAAAAGTTGTAGTTGGTAAAAGATCCCCTTTACAGAAAATTCACTCAGCTATCCAGAAATAGGCTGTGAACAATTTATGTAATTCAAAATGGTGGCGATATCTTTGGTGCTCAAGATTTTTAATGAACTCTACTGTCTTTTGTGTCTTGTGAAGTATGTACCAATAGTTGTACTTTGCCCTATAGCTGTATATAACCCAAACATAATTTACAGCAATATACATGTAACTATACTCGCACACATTCGCTCATTTTCCCAGTAAGACTCACAATTTGGTCCCCCAATCTCATACACCAATACGCACACATCTCTACTAACCTCCACATCCAGCTCTAGGATATCAGCTGTAGTTTGCATCATGGAGCCAATATTTGGAACCGTCCTCCCAAAGTCGCCGTGTGCAAATTCCTTTATATAACTGTATAACTATTAAGGAATGGTGAAAAATGGTGTGTGCGTTCACAATTCGGCAAATGTGCGACATGAATGTTAGACATCATGTGGCATGTGAATGAATCTTTCATGAATTTTTACCAATGTTTATATATGTCTTTCCAAATCCATACTACTTCTAGTTTATCTACTTTTCAATTTGCGACATGTATTTACTATTATCCAAAAATTGTGATTTATTGTTTTTTTGATTTATTGTTTTTTTCATGTCAATTTTTATACAACAATAACTGGAAATGAGCCATATTAGTTGTAGCTTTTCAATTTAGTTATTAAAAGCAGATAACAGACTCTCATTTTGCCAGTTTGTTCTATCAATATAGGCCTGGTTCACATCTGTGTTTGGTATTGTTTGGGGAGTCCACTTAAAAAGCAGTTAGCAAAGAAACCACACGGACCCCATAAATGGGGTCCATGTGTTTTCCCACGCAGCGTCCACACAAATCATGCGGAGAGAAAAGTGCTGCAAGAAATACTTTCCTCTCCACATGATTCATGCAGACACCGGGCAGAAAACACACGAACCCCGTTATAGTCTATGGGGTCCATGTGGTTTCCTTGCTAACCGCTTTCCTCTGATATAATTTCCGATGCTGCTGAACTGCTGTTGGCCCAATAACGGAAAAGTAACAAAAATACCTTACAGATTAAAGTCACTGTTGGAGTATTACATGGTGGAGTATTACACCTTGAGTCCACCATAGCCGGCTTTCCACACTGGCTCATAAAGTGTGAGACCCTCACTATTATATCCAAATACATTATTCAGGCATAGACAGGGGTTGTCTTTATGACGCCACTCCTTTAAGGATTCTTACTGAACACGCAATACTGGGCTGTATTCTGATGTCTGCCTAGCCAAGGGGTAAAGGATAGAGAAAGATCACGTTTGTCCGCTACTGCAAAAAACTGGTTGGTTTCCGTACTATCTGTTTCATCAGCTTTCTGGAAGGCCCACTGGAATTCCAAATGTACTTTTCAAAAAATTTTTTATTTTTTTTTAAATGTCAGAATGTTGATTGTAGTTTCACCTGGTTATACCTGAAATACCATTGTCTTACCTTTGTTGTCCTTTCATATCACCTTTCCTTTTCTACTTTTATTGTTGACTTCTTCCTCATGTAAATGTAATGTTAGTAATGTTTCATGTCAAACTAAAACTTGGGCTACAAGTTCAATAGCGTGATATTTTCATACATGGTGATGACATCAACTATGGGTTCTTGAGAAGCGACATGTCACCTTATATCAATGTCACGTAGACATTAGACTGTGGGAAAAGTCGCTAAACAAATAGGGGAGACCCATTACTCAAAAAGGGACTGACGCTTAAGACATTATAACCTTGGAAATATTTAGACTGGCACATATATCTGTTTGTATGGTGGCCAAGATGATTGTAAAAAAAACACCAAGTTTCAGTATTTCTTAAAGAACACCTTTCACAACCTTCACCAACTCTAAGGGCTAGTTCACACAGGGGCAAGGAGGTGGATTTTGACAGTAGATTTCGCCTCCAAATCCGCCTCCATACAATGGTGGTCTATGGAGACCACTAGCGTTCTTTTTTCCGCTAGGGGCATGTCGCCGCTAGTGGAAAAAAGAAGCGCACTGCCCTTTCGTCAGGCGGATTCCGCGGCTTGCTGAGCCGTGGCTTCCGCCTAGCGACAGCAACCTCCAAAGTCGGCCGATTCATTTGAGCCAACTCCGGAGGGGGAAGCCATGACCGTGACAGTCGTGGCAGGCGGGTTTTGACCAGAGAGTGACGCGGATTTTTTTTCCCCTAGCCCTACTGTTTCTGAGCAATGCTGTTAGATTCAGCACCCAAAATGCCAACTAGGTTCTCTACTGTCAGGTGGGTGGTCCCAGACAGGCTTCTCAAGCCCAAGACCGCCCACCTGACAGTTCAGAGCCCAATTAGCATAATGGGTACTAAAACTAACTGCATCAATTGTTCTGCTACGGTGGATGCTAGGGAAAAAATAGCAACTGTGCCAGTATCAGAGCAGAAACTATTGTAAGATGCAGAGAGTTGGAGTTGCTGGAATTGGTGAAATGTTATCTTTAAAGAGGAGACCTTTCATGTCCTCAGTCACATGCAGTTTTATATACTGCTAGAAAGCCAACAGTGCGCTGAACAGTTCCTTTTACGTAGCCCGGGCCTGGAGATATCGGTGTTGTTACCAATCTCAGCCCACTGTCAGAAGGGTGTTCCTGACAGTCTAGCTGGGCTGTGAGGAACGCCCCTCCTAACAGTACTCGTCCATAGCTCTATACTGTCAGAGGGGGCATTCCTCACAGCTTAGCATCATCGCTGGGCGGTAAGGGATTTTATCGCAAAGGTGAAGTAAGGATACGTCCCAGCTTGTGTCTTTAAATATAGACGAAAATGATGTTCATCCACATACTCTGTTTTCATAGTATGTATTACTCTGGATCGTGCAGCCAAGGGTCGTCTGTGAAGGACTCGGAGGGGAGTTTTTTGTATGATCTTCAACTCCTGTAAAAGACATCTTATAGATATATCATGCAATTCTGATAAATACAAAATGCATCAGCTGCTAATGCAAGTTGGATCTAATGGTTACAATAGGTATCATATACATAAAATATTTGTTTCAACCCAATATCATGGTGGCAATATCAAATATTGGCCGTCTGAGATGACTTCTCACCAGCGGTTTAACTAGCAAAGACTGGGCCCCCTACCCCTCAGGGCATAGCGCCCCCTCTCCTGGCCTGCGCACAGTATTATGCTCCATTTACACACTATAATATCCCATAGCAGCCCCTGTACACAGTATAATGTCCTATAGTGGCCCTTCAGACCCCAGAGTATAATGATTGGAAGCCTAGGGAAAATGAGAAACATGAAAACCAGTGTTATTCACCTCTCCTGTGCTCCAGTGAGACTCCCTGCTGTTTTCGGCCCACTTCAATGACGTCACAGATGTGGGTTATCTCGGCGTTCTTATGCGTTGCGACACCATCCTGACCCATGTGATGTATATGATGCCACCAAAGAAGCTGAAGACAGCATGGAGTCACACTGAAGAGGTGAGTAACACTGTTTTTTATATTCACCCACCTCCCCTAAGCATCCAATCGTTATACTCTGGGGTCTGAAGAGACCCTAGAGTATAATAGCAGCAGTATTTGTTGAGGTTTGCCCAATAAATACTCATGTCAAAGGCCCGCGGTCTTGCTTACTGAAATCTGCTCTTGCTGACAGCCAACTCTGCTTCCTCTTCTTCTCTCCAGGGGGCCCCAGTGACGTGAAGCGGGACACACGAGGCACCCTGGAGGGGAAGTGGAGATGACCATGAGCAGAAATGGTGATCGGTAAATATATAGAGCCTGTTACCTGCTGGGGTTACTCCTGCTCATTCACCTATTAAAAAAAAGGAGCAGGAGCCCACAGAGCACCCTTACGTTGCAGGCCCCGTGGCAGCCACTATGGCTGGGCTTACGCCACTGTTTCTCATTTATATTATTTTCACCTTTTCCTTTCTACTTTTCAAAGTTCTCCAAACCTTCACAAATTCGCTCATCTCTAATGATTAGATATTCTGAGCATGTTGGTCCTTTATTGTATTGCTTATTATTTAGTTAATATTGAATGCTGAAGTGTACAACTTCCGGGTATGCCCAGGCACTACAGAATTACAAACTAGGTTTTTGCAAAAGCTTCTATTCTAAGCCAGGAATCTCAATGTATTATACAATACTAATGATGTAACTAACTTTCAAGTCATCCAGAAATTCTAAGTCTTCTTTCCCTATGGGCTTTTCTGTCCAGATGAGTGCACTGTAGCACTTAGTCTTCTCTTCTTCACCCTCTTTCATGTGTGCCAGTGCTTCCCTGGAATAGAGACATTCATTCCACATCACAAACATATTACAACATCAATGTAGACAAAGGGTTAAATAGTTATTTGCCGCTGTATACACTTGCCCATTCTTATTATCAAACCCAATTTTACTGGGGTAAATTTTACGACTTTGGCATGGGCATTACTAAGAATCAGTGGCATTTTATTGCATTTAGTGATGATCCGGGTTTATTTGTACATCTTTCTGCATTTATATAGGAGTCCTATTCAATATGATGAGAATAACACAATAAGTGCACGCTATGCATGGAAATCTGATACAAAGTCTTACCTAGAAACAACCTGCAAGTCCCGGACTTTGATTTTGTCGCTGTTGTTTATTTTCTGCAAAAAAAAAAAGTCAGAAGATGCTGAATAAACATATTTTTATATATGGTTTTTTTTAAAACTTTTCATAAATCAATAGTACAAGCAAATAAAGTTTCTTACATCTGCCTGTACTATTGTTTTCCGCACATTTTTTTTTTTTGGAAAAGAAAATGCCTCTTTCTCCACTTACCGTCTCTTTTCCACCTCCTTTCCTTGCTAAACTGACTATCATTGTGAAATCTCTGACGAATTCTATCTTATTAGAAGGGTCACATTACAGCTCACAGAAGAGGCTTCCACATTGGTTCGCACATGCCACCTGGTTAGTCGAAGCTTCAGTTTTCCACTACAGGACGCACAGGGCCAGCTCTGGATGTTCTGCTCTCATCCTGTTCATTCCAGGGCGATTTTTATGAAACAAGTTCTCAAGGAACAAAATGGCTACCATACAAGACAATAACCAAGAATGAGGGGAATAGGTGGCGGCTTCTGCTCTCTGATTGGTGGAAATCTAGGAAGTTGCCTTTTCTGATTGGTGGAGAGCCAAGAGAACTGGTGTAAATGATGCAGGAAATCTACATCAGAAAACTGGAATAAATGATGCTAGAAAGACAGAAGGAATATGAAGGCTAGTGATGAATACACCCGTCTTCTTATATCTCCCCCATGTCATCGTATAGGTCGGACGTGTGGCATAGTGTAGACAGGCAACATAAGGCTGCCCTCAGAGGCAGCTTCTAGTACTGCAGGGACACTTACAGAAAATATTGTCATGTCAATACTAGACTATCCCAAAAGAACCTTAATATTCCTTATGGTTTATCCATGTCTCTTTGCCCAGATGTGTATAAATATATATATATGTGCACCAGGGGTAATAATCTGTGTCTTCATCCAATGATACAGCTGTACGACACCAGGTCTATAAGGACAAACTAAGTTAAGTAATCAAAATGGAGATTGTATCAGATGTCTGACCACAGGACCTGCTGTCCATCGCACACACTCAGCATTACATTACTGACTGCCCATACTCCCATCTGAACCAACGTGTTTACATGTTACAGTGCTGTACTGTCCAGAGCAGTGCCGTCATTACGGAGACTACAGCGGTATGGGCCCCCTACCCCTCTTAGTGTGCAAAAAAAACACCCCAGCTCAGCTCCTTTACAGTGTGCTTTATGTGCTGTTGCCAGCTAGACTTTAATGGGAGAACTTTGTACTATTGTGACAGTCCATATGTAGCCGAATAAAAACAAGCAAGACCCAAGATGTCATTTCTGAAGCGTCTAGTGTCAGAGTCCAGTTCCAATTTATACTAAGGACTGACTATTAGTGGAAGACTCTTCTTTATTTAAACCTGCAGGCTCCACTGTGGATTTTTCTGGGTCCCCCAGTGATCAGGAGGACAGGGAACCAAAAATCCCCCTAGTCATAGGAGATCCAGTTCACTTCTATGGAGCCTGTAGTCATCACTGTGGCTCTTAAGTCGTCCCCCAGCGATCAGGCCCCCAATAATCAAGTACTTATCTGCTGTCCTGTGGACAGGGAATAAGGGTCCATAGCGACACAATCACTGTAACTGTTCTAATTTCAGATACCATGTTCCTGCCCCATGCTGTTCAAGAGGTTTCCTGAGAATTATATATTTATAGCATATCTTTGTGAATGGGGTTCAGCTTCTTCAACACCAAACATAGCCCCTTGGATATGTACAGCGCTGTGGTTGGTTTTCAGTGAAGAGGCTGCAGCTCTCACCCAAATGCTGTGGCCTATTCAACCAGCTGATCTGTTGGGGTCCCTGGTGTCAGACCCCAATGGTCACTGTGAATAGACAGCAGAAAAATAAGCATATATAGTGTTGCACAGTCACCTGCTGAAGATCTTTCATGTCTTGTTCTGTGAACTGGACCCTGTGAGGATTTACAAGTTCTATTGCAAATGGCCTTCCTGAAAGACACAGTTCAGTAGATAGGAGGTTTATAGGCTTGATATAGATATAGATATATATTTCTTTTTGTATGAATACATGCATTTCTACACACCTCGCCCAAGGGTCCTGACATCCACATCCTCTCTTCCTGAAGATGAAAAGTTAAAACCTTACAAAAAGAGAAAAAAATGTGTTGTAAATCATCATCTGTGATCCTGCGAAAATTTATTTTATTACACATAATTAGCATTTTCTTCACTATTTGTAGTTAGTTTAATATGTCTCTGTTAACTAATGGAAGGATCACCCAAACCGCTAAAAAAAATAGACTACAATGGAGTCCACTGGGTTTCCGTCCAAAAATTATGGGGAAAAAAGTCCTACTTGTCTAAGGCCGGTTGCAGACGACTGTTTGGTACCGGCCAGCGGTGAATTAAAGACATGGATGGCAAACGGGGGAGACGCGGATATCACCCACGTGCTACGCTTACGTGTCCATTAGCAATTTCTTATCCATGCAATTAAAGAGGTTGTCTTTAAAGGGGCTCTATCAGCAAAATTTTGCTGTATGAGCCCCACATGTGCGTGAATAGCCTTTAAAAAGGCTATTCAGGCACCACTAATCCTATTTCAAACCCCCGACCCGTTTTAAACTAAAACTATGAAAACATATATGTAAATCATACCTGAACGTGCACAGTGGGCGGTGCACAGGCTTCGGCGCCATTTTTAGCAATGGCAGTTCGCAGTGGCATGCGCAGTACACTCGTGAAGTTGTAAGGGGAACTGAGCATCCTGAGCGCCGAAGCCTGCGCAGTAGCGCTGTGGAGGGAAGCACTACTACGCAGGCGCGGGATTTGAAGCCATCACGCCAGAAGAAGAGGACGCTGAAGGCGTGGAAGAGCCAGGACCAGCAGCCGTTGCTGCAAGAAGAAAGAAGAGGTAGGCGTGCCAGAAGATGACGACGGATTGTGCACAACCGCCCACCGTGCACGTTCAGGTATGATTTACATATATGTTTTTATAGTTTTATTTTAAAACAGGACGGGGGTTTAAGATAAGATTAGCGGTGCCTGACTAGCCTTTTTAAAGGCTATTCACACATATGTGGGGCTCATACAGCAAAATTTTGTTGATAGAGCCCCTTTAAAATGCTTTTAATAAATTAAAAAATAATGTTCTTAATTGATGATTGCTCTCAACACTGGAACAGATTAGTGACATAAATGGATGTAGTGGGTTACTGCTTACATCAGTGCTGTTTTGTGCAACCCTCTTCCAGAGGAATTAACAGGTATTCATAGACTTTATTAAAACATTTTGCAGGACAGTCCCATTAAAGAGGATCTTTCACCACCTCCACCAACTCTTTGGGTAGGTGCCCCTCCATTAATTCCATCACAGTTGAAATATTTGTTTAAAGCCCCCACTATTCCTGAGGAATAATTGCAGCTATTTTTAGCGGCTGCATCAGCCGGGAAATGTGACGTAAAATCGAGTAGAACGCTTACTTTTTCAGCGTCCTGCATTGATCTCTATCTCCCATTGAATCCACCTCAAATCGCCATGTAAATAGGTCTACAGCCCTCACTATTACAATAGTGCATAGATTTATTTTAGTGATTACTTTAAAGCACACATGTCAGGTGATTTCTGCAGCCCATTGGATAGAGGAGAAATGCAGGACTCCTAGGAGAGACCCTGAGAGTCCTTCTTATCAGACCCACACAGTGACTGAAGATACACACATTGAGGGCCCCTTCACACGACGTAAGCGCTCAGCTCATTTTGAGCCGTACACGCGAGTGCTTCTAAACACTTCCCAATCACTTCAATGGGAGCGCGCGTAAAGCCGGCTTTACGCGTGCTCCCATTGAAGTGAATGGGAAGTGTTTAGAAGCGCTCGCGTGTACGGCTCTGTATGAGCTGAGCGCGTACGCCGTGTGAAGGGGCCCTAATACAGGAAAAGCTATCAATCCCTGTCTGTCCTGTAACCAGGACTCTCATGGTCTCTCCTAGGAGTCCAGGCACAATTTACTCTACTTTACCTCAGAAATCCTACTCCAAACCATGTAAACCTATATATTACATAGATGATATTCTCTACCCCATATCATATACTGCCTTCAGGCAAGTTTGCTATAAACTCTAACTTGGTGATACTGTACTTTAGTAAAATTCTTATTATTTTCAGTATAGCAGACTTTGAAAACTAGCCAGGTTTAGGGCTCACCTTTACACTTTTACATATTCAGTTTCATTTATAAACCTTCAAAAAATTTCCCTTCCAGAAATTTCATACAAATCAAGCAACAAACCATACATATGATCTCATCTATCATTGTAACAGCTTCATAACAATTGCTTGAGGAAATGGCACTAGCCTAGACTCCATGTAAAAAAAATTATCCTTGGATTTCTAACTTACATTTACAGCGCAAGGTGCTTGTAGTTCCGCCCAAATAGTGAGTCTAATGACTCAAAATACCAGTGTCTTTTAGGTACATTAGAAATCTAATTCAATTTTAATGTTTTCTAATACTTCTACTGTCCACATAAACTTATTGAGCCTAAGATTACCTGAATATATACTAATGGGTTCAGAAGTTTCAACTCGGTCCCCCTGTGGTTCTAAGATGGAAGCCTAATAGATGATCTGGCATTAAGGATCTATTCACATTTGTGTTGTGGTTTCTGTACCAAGGAAACTATTATGCAATGCTGCATCCTTTAGGGACCATAATATCCTATTATGGGTGCTGTCAGGTTCTGCCAAGGTGTAGAAGATGTGTCGGGCCCTTCTTAATGTCTTGTTTGGGTGCTTGTGAAGACTGTAGACCACCAATACCAAGAAGTAGAAAAATTTCACAACACTCGCCAATTTATCAACAATGCAGTTAATATTTATTAGTGGTTAACATAGACAAATCCATGGCATTTGGCACCAATAAAAATTTTCATGTAAGATGACCATCCATAGTGCCAGATGTTTCAGTCAAATCTTTGACCTTTATCGACAGTAGTCAGGCCACCAGAAAAAAAGGAGAACTCAGAGCCAACATTGATAAATTGGTGAGCACTGTGAAATTTTTCTATATTGATCAAAAAATAGTGCTACTTTCTCTAAGAAAAAATATAACTCACCGAGCCTCTGGTCCAGATGTGTCTATAGCTATATCTTGTTAAAGTACTAAGTGCTGAGTAAAGATTGCCTAGACTGAATACAACTGTATTCACACTTTAATTGTAAGCAATACTACTGCACATCCCATGGGTTTTAAGTCTCTAATGCAAAACTGATTTTTTTAATTTTTTTTTTTTTTTTTTAACTAAAACACAGTTCTGTCTGTGGGGACTTTGCTTACTTACTGTCAGCTTTAAACACCATCATAAGCTGTTCTGTTATCAACTCCTCCACCGAAGACTCCATCTTTCTCTCCCCATCAATAACCCAAGGGGTCTGAGGCAAAGTCCTTGAATACTTGTTGTATCTTCCTGCAGATTAACAAAAACGAAATTGCTGCAATGTTTTACAGTGTTTATAAAGTACTCTGAGCTTCATTAGTTACAGCTCTGTAGTCTTTAGAACAGATCTTGAGCACATTAACAAAAATTGCTGCAATGTTGAATGCCCAAAAGAACACATTGACCTCAATCAGTCTCATCTGGAAAGAGTTCAAAACCACCAAGACTCTTCTTCAAGCTGGCTGTCCAACTCAGTGTTTCCCAGTGTTTTCAGACTCAGCGTACCCTTGGGGAAAAGATCACTTTCCTCGAGGCACCCCTACCAAATATTTTTTTACCAAAAGACAAAAAAACGTCCTAAGGATGCAGATAAAGTTGCACAAACTCATGCGGTCATCCTCCCAACCAGAGTGTTGTTGTCCTCTTCCAGGTTTCCAAAGCACCCCTGTTGGAAATCAATGGTCTAGCCAAACTGATCAATCTGTTCTTTTGTTTAGGTGAGTCTGTTATACTCAGGCAGTAAGATGTTTTATTGTGTATTATTGTTGATTGAAGTCGGACGAAGACTCCGCCCACTATAGGCGGGACCCGCCGAACATTGAATCTTTTTATACCTGTGTTTACGTTCATGTGTTCATGCCTCATTCACACTTGAAAAAGGAGAACATTTCTCCGAAACGTGTTGTGTTGTTGAGAGTGAAATAAAGTATATCCGTTTATGGTAAGAACCTTTCCCTGTTGAACCCAATTGAGGAGTTCTGAAATAAAACCTGAAAATATGTGTGCATCAACATTCTCCTAAACATCTCCTAACAAAGAATGAGAACACAAGGAGAAAGTTCCCCATACAGGTCTGTCATCCAATATAATGTTATTGTCAGATGGAACAGATAGAAAAGAATGGTAGAGAGAAACAGCACATATATAAAATATAACAAAATATTTTTTTAAAATATATAGAAAACATGAATTACCTGCTACGAAAACTGATGCATGGTTGCATTGGATATCAACAACTTGACATGTTGTCTTTGGAGAAGATGGAGGCCATGGAAAGTGTCTATAAAATATTTGCAGGTCATGAAGGATTTATTTTACAGACATTAAAATCTACCTAAATGACTGCCATCTAAACAAGTCTGACATAGAAGACTGTCTCACTAAGCATAGCTCATCTATGTACAGTAATTTATTATCCTAGCACCAACTATGCATACAGAAGGACAAGATGTATCATGCTTTTTGTGAATGGTGTTCCCTATGTTATGTATATAATACTAGGCAATTGATAAACGCTCCTCTGTGCTCCGATATGTGCTGCTGGTGCTCAGACGAGCAGGTTTGGTTTTGCCTTTTTGCCTGAAGTTAAGGCTGTATTTTATTGTGAATATCCAGTGTCTGATGTAAAGGTTTACTTATTTTGCAGTTTTTTTAAAAAAATAAACCGGTTTTTGCTCCAACATTTGTGTCCCTGTCTCTGACTGGTTGGGTCCGCAATACTGCTTCTACCGAGCTAACTTCCCCACTATAAAGAAGTTTTTTCAAGGAAATGTTACATCTATTGGACTACATAATGGAATAATGGTGCACGGCATAATGCTAGCTACAATGCACTGCGACTGGTTCTACTCTGAGTTTTCTGCTGACAGATTCCATTTAATTCCAAGGTCCCACATTGTGGAAAAGCTGCTTTTTTTTTTAAAGATTTGGCTACATTTTTTTAGCCAAACCAAGGAGTGGTTCCAAAAAGAATGGGAAATATAAATGGAGCATTTAAACTTCTCCCTTCTGTTCAATGCCCTGCTGGCTTTGGCTCAAAATAAAAATTCATCCATGGGGCTGGGTTGACAGGCTCAGTTTTGCTGACAGAATCCTTTTAAAGGAATTCTACCATTAAAATCACATTTTTTCTCGTTCACACATAGGAATAGCCTTAAGAGAGGCTATTCTTCTCCTACCTTTAGATGTCTTCTCCGCGCTGGCGTTCGGTAGAAATCCAGGTTTTCGACTGTATGCAAATGAGTTCTCTCGCAGCACTGGGGGCGGGCCCAAGCTTTCAAACAACACGGCAGGCATCCCCAATGCTTAGAGAGAAATCTCCAGCGCCGCCTCCATCTTCTTCAGGAACAGCCTCTCTGCGCGTCTTCTTCTGGAGCTGGGTTCAAACTTCGAGGCCTCGGGCAGAGCAAACTGCACATGCCCACAGGCCACAAGAAAATGGCCGCTTACTTACTGTGTAAGCGGCCATTTTTATTGTGGCCGCGGGCATGCACAGTCGACTCTGCCCGAGGCCTAGAAGTTTCACCACCAGCGTTGGAGGAAGACGTGTGAAGAGGCCGTTCCTGAAGCAGATGGAGGCAGCGCTGGAGATTTCTCTCGCAGCATTGGGGAAGCCCCCAGTGCTGTTTGAGTGCCGGGGCACGCCCCCAGTGCTGCGAGAGAATTCATTTGCATACAGACGAAAACCGGGATTTCTACCAAACGGTGGCGTGGAGAATACATCTAAAGGTAGGAGAAGAATAGTCTTTCTTAAGGCTATTCCTACGTGTGAACGAGAAAAAATGTGATTTTAATGGTAGAATCCCTTTAACATAATAACATCACCCCAGCAAAGATTTAGAAGAAAAGTGAATTATAACCTTTACTATTATTTCCAGAAATGTTTACAGTCTCGTAAGGGAAAGAAAGATTCCACAAAAGTATCTGTAACCATTACGCTGATGGGCCAAGCTGG
Organism: Leptodactylus fuscus; assembly: GCF_031893055.1. NCBI lineage: Eukaryota > Metazoa > Chordata > Amphibia > Anura > Leptodactylidae > Leptodactylus > Leptodactylus fuscus. Next base: position 50,800,454 of record NC_134267.1, on the reverse strand, counting down.
CACTAGTTCTGTGAACTCTGAATAACTTCCAACAAAACAAGAAGACAGGAGAAAATATCAAAGAAGGAATCAGCAGATCATTAACAAGCAGCCGGTCTTCTGTACTTCCTCTTATCAGCTCCTCCTCCACACTCTTCTGTTAATAATATATTTGGTACTGAGAAGTAGAGTTAAGGGAACTCACGTGACAAAATCATTATCTTTTATCTTGTCTAGAGCCTTCACAACCGCCATTCTCGTGAAGACAGACTGCAGAAAGAAGAACAAGTATTAGGCCATTATCTATAGGGAAAAGATACTAAGCTGGAGAAAACGGGGGATGTGACTACAACTCAAGAGCTTTGGGTTTATATCTTTCTTAATACATATATACTATAATAAACATCTCAAAATAACCCTGAATGATTGGCACTCCTTATAAGAAGGTTGCCTCATCACAGAAAATCCCTTCATTATGGGAGTGGTGCAGAGAACAGATACTTAGAAGGTGGTATTAGGCTCACATAATGGAATTTTTGCAGCAGAATCTACTGTAAAAGTCAGACTTCAATTCATTTCAATGGGAGGGAGAAGCCTCTTTTACTGATAATGCAAAAAAAGTATTTTTAATAAGCAGAAAAAATAAAAGAGGTCCTACTAGATCTTCTGGCGGATATCCCACAGCTCCCACTGGAATGAATAGTTAGAAATATTTCTGATGATGGCAGGAAGTTTTCTGAGGAAGTTTTGCAAGGTGGGTCCTGCTGCAAAATTCACTTACCCTTACATGTTGTCCATTTACATAAATTGCTACCCATGTAAAAAATGTGCATAAGAGTGTTAGTAGTTTTCATCCACCTCATAGAGGCAGATCTGAAGATCGCTCCTTTATGATGTCTCTAAAGAGGTCCAAGACTTGTTCCATCACCTTTATTAAATATTTGAGGTGATAAAATATCAAAAATAAATATCTAGAAAATCAGATTGTATAAATTTTATAAATTTATTTGCATTTTGCATAAGGAAATAAGTATTTGATCTGCTACCAACCATTAAGAGTTCTGGCTCTTATACTGTCTTATATTGTCACCTGTATAAAAGACTCCTGTCCACAAACTCAATCACAGTCAGACTCTAACCTCTACAACATGGGCAAGACCAAAGAGTTTTCTAAGGATGTCAGGGACAAGATCATAAACCTGCACAATGCTGGAATGGGCTACAAGACCATATGTAAGACGCTGGGTGAGAAGGAGACAACTGTTGGTGCAATAGTGAGAAAATGGAAGAAATACAAAATGACTTGTGAATCGACATGGATCTGGGGCTCTATGCAAAATCTCACCTCGTGGGGTATCCTTGATCATGAGGAAGGTGAGAGATCAGCATAAAACTACATGGAGGGAACTTGCTAAGGATCTCAAGGCAGCTAGGACCACAGTCGCCAAGAAAACCACTCTGCATAGGGCACAGGACTACACTGCATCAATGGGAGAATGGATGGAGCCATGTACCGTAAAATCCTGATTGACAACCTCCTTCCCTCTGCCAGGACATTAGAAATGGGTCGTGGCTGGGTCTTCCAAAACAATGACCCAATGCAACAAAGGAGTGGCTCCAAAATAAGCACATTAAGGTCATAGAGTGGCCTAGTAGGTCTCCAGACCTTAATCCCATAGAAAACTTATGGAGGGAGCTGAAGCTCTGAATTGCCAAGTCACAGCCTCAAAATCTTAATGATTTAGAGATGATCTGCAAATAGGAGTGGACATGTCCTCTTGACATGTGCACAAACCTCATCAACTACAAGAAACGTCTGACTGCTGTGCGTGCCAACAAGGGTTTTGCCATCAAGGATTAAGTCTTATTTGCCAGAAAGATCAAATACTTATTTCTGTATGCAAAATGCAAAGAAATTTACAAAATTTATACAATGTGATTTTCTGGATTTTATTTTTGATATTCTCTCTCACTGCTAAAATTAACGTACCCTTAAAATTATAGACTGTTTATGTCTTTGTCCTTCGGCAAACTTACAAAATCAGCAAGGGATCAAATACTTATTTGCTTCAGTGTAAGAAGACATTCACAAGTAGGATTGTCCACTAGACTCAGAAGCACAAAGTGAGCAAGGGTTGAAATCAATATATGAAAAGTCGTTACTAACTAAACAATATCTCAATTAATTTCTGCTCTATAATAGACTACTTGTAAATTAGCCATGTTCATCATGATAGGTCGAAAAAAAATATTTCAAAGGGGCTGTCTCACCACAGTCATCCCCTGCCCAAATAGGTTGTTTTAGGTTAGACCCACCAGTTTTACACTTGTCAGATGGATGTTCTTGCTTAGATGACTCCTCTCTGCCCTAGATGTGTAAGCAACTCATCGCCATCCCCATGATCTGTGTGTTTTTTAATTATATAGACTGCTCACAGCTTCTGCAGGATCATGTATATACAGGAGCGACAGAAATCGGCAGATGGTGCGTGCAGTCTATGAATTAAAAAACCGCTTTTTATATTGTAAGATGAAATGTTATTCAGAGCATAATTCTGGCTATACTGTGTAGTAAGACATCATTTTGGTCCAACAAATCTCCTTTTACTGGTAGTCATTTAGGGACAGATTGACCATCCAACCACTAATCCAAATAAAAAGGTGTCTTATATCAAGGAGGGATGGAGGAACAAATGGTTCAGAGTACTGGCCATACACGAGATAGATGTTGGTTAAACAGCTACCGTATTTTGCCTGAACCTCTTGAACACATCATATTGGGAAGAAACGGTAAAAAAGTCCACACTGCATCCAAAATCCGTAAAAGGTAACTTTTAATCCAACATCTTTAAGACAGAATTACAAAAAACAAAAAGGTGGGGGCGAGTCCTAACCGTGGCCGCGTAAAGACGACTCTCTCTGCAGCTCCCGGACCCCAAACCCTTCTCCGCAGGGCTTGGTCTCTCCGCTCCTCTCCGGATGGAATCTGCAGTGCTGATGCAGGACCTGTGAATGTGACTGCTTCTCCCCCTGTGGCCTACCAGGTAACCCCTGCGCTGCCAATCCTCTCCCCTGTGGGACTTGCTTCTCCTGATCAACGTTGGTCACTTGTCACCTCTCCCTCCTCTCCTCCTCAAACCCTGGCCTTAAACTCAATATTAAAATTCAAAACTCAAAATTTTGAATATAAATCAAATGTGACAGTTTGTATGTTTGTGTGTTTGGATGTTTGTTCCTCAATCACGCAAAAATAGCTGAACGGATTTGGATGAAATTTGGCACATAGATAGATTGTAACCTCAATTAAAATATAGGCTACTTTTTATCCCAGTAAATGACATGGCTTCATGACTGTTATGAATTTATGTTCTCATACTAAATTAGCTCTTAGCTTCTGAGAAAGCCAGGGCTGTTATCTCTCTGTGTTCACACATTTACATATTATCTGATCTGCGTCAGGCACTGCTGAAAAACTGATATGGCCAAACACCTTTAATTCAAATTGGCAATTTGCCAATTTTCAACATGCCTGGAAAAAGAAAATCTAATTTGTCGCAAACAACGAGAGGTAGCCAGAAGTCACAGAGTTCTCCTCAATCGGAGCTGAGGGGGATCATCAACGCCATCAATACGCTCATTATATGGTGTCCCAGCGAGCTGCTGAGATACCGGAACAATCATGGGCACAGCTCGAGGAAGGAGTTTAGCGGCAGGCCAGCTTGACAGCTCCCGAAGCGCCGAATCATCAACGTCAACAACAAGCTCATTATATGATGTTCCAGGGAGATGCTGAGATGCCGGAACAATCACAAGCACAGTGCAAGAAACAAGTTCAGCAGCAGGCCAGCTTGAGAGCTGCCAAAACGCCGGAGCATGCAGATCATCAACGCCAACAACACGCTCATTATATGGTGTCCCAGAGAGCTGCTGAGATACCGCAACAAACACGGGCACAGTGCGAGGAACGAGTTCAGCAGCAGGCCAGCTTGACAGCTGTCGAAACGCCAAAGCAGGTGGATCATCAACACCAACAGCACGCTCATTATGTGACGTCCCAGTGAGCTGCTAAGATGCCGGAACAATCACAGGCACGGTGTGAGGAACAAGGTCAGCAGCAGGACAGCTTGAGAGCTGCCAAAATGCCGGAGCAGGAAAACCATCGATGGCAGCAATTTGCTGAATATAGGTGGATCATTGACGCCAACAACCCGCAGACGAAGTCGCGGGCAGAGGCTAGTAGACTATAAGCTTTCTACAAATACTGCAACGTGTTTCAAGTAAACTGATAAAAGAGGAACAAACTACTGTAGATGCAAAAATGTCCCACTGCAAGAAAAAGAGAAGTAAAATTTTAAGAATATCAACTTTTACCTTCACTGCCACCTGCTGCTGGAAACTGAACAAACTCTGTAGCTATTTTAAGTCATGGTTGCTGTTCACACTACGCAGGATGTGTAAAAATTACACAAATAATCACCCGTTATCATGCCAAGTTTTACAAACAGCTTGTAGTTGCAGCAATTGAAAATATACTCAGGATGGACTAAGGACAGGGGTGAACCTGCCTGATTCGCCACCCGAGGCGGACGACAGAAAGCCGCCCCCCGGAGGAGGGGGCGGAGCGAAGGGGACGGGGCGGAGCGAAGGGGGCGGGGTGGAAAGGCATTAGCAGGCAGAGAGCAGGCACAGAGAGGATCTGCTCTCTGCCTGAGCGTGAGGGGAGGCCGCTGGAGCAGCGCTGCTCCAGCGGCCTCCCCAATCCACCGCTCGGTGACGCTAAGCCAGTCCAGGACAGCTTGTCCTGAACTGACTTAGGTAAGCAAAAATGCTGCCCTCCCCGGGGCCCTGGCATAGCGCCGCCTGAAGCGGTCGCTTCAGGTCGCCTCATGGGAGGTGCGGCACTGACTAAGGAGCACCATCCCCATGATGCAGGGAATGGGCTAAGAGGTACCTGACCTGGCAGCAACTGAGGAGGTAACGAAAGCACCAGGTGTCCGGCATTGGATTGGCAGACCAAGGACTACAGAAAATGGGACACTCTGCTGGGGTCTTACCAGATAAGGAGCACTACACACCAGCAAAGGGATAGTGTAATGTAAGGCGGGCTTTAACAGGTCATGTGACTATGACAAGTCCACAAACTGCAAGGGTCCTAGCCGAGACTAAAAGTAGGACACAAGCAAGCAGATCATTCCACAATAATATAGTAGGATGCTGGTGAATACTGAAGGTCCAATCCTGGGACTAAAGAAAGACAAGAGAGACAGAGGATCTTAGAACAAGGAAGACTAGGAATGTAGGGCTACTGAGGCACTGGATGACTGTCTCCGACAAGGGATGTGAGAAGAGGACAGATGGACAGGACCTTATGTCTGAACCAGACAGGAGTATAACTGAACCGATGTCATGTAAAGAGCTCATTAGATCCATCAAGAGGGGATGCCAAAATGGTCCAGAGAGGCCCCACTGGCTCAGGGGAAGACAAGCAGGAAGAAGATGATTAATCAAGGCAGATGAATTCAGATGAAGTACTGATGCAAGTGTCTGTCCAGACCACTTAAACATTCAGGAGGACAGCAGTAGGTGAGGGAGCCGGTTGCAGCGATGGAAACCCCAGCAATCTCTAAACTCGCAGGTACTGGTTCACAAGGCCAGTGGTCTAACCCCTGAGTAATGGTCAGGCCACTACCAGTAGGTCACTAAGGTCTGCATAGAGAAAGGTGTCAGGAACCAATGTCCTGCTTCCAACAGGTATCCTAAGGTCTCTCAGAATCTTATATTGGCGCAGTTCACTGTGAAAAGAATTCAAAAGTGGGACACAAACAGGCGTTGTGAGAGGCACAAAAAGTGTGGGAACCTTAAGTATGGGAAACGAATAAAATCATTCGCATCCCCAAATAAGGGACTGTAAAACTCCATACAGCCTGCATGGAGTCTTGCATGGCAGGAAGGTAGTTTGGTCAACCTCAGGGCTCAAGTCTTGTGAGGAATTTGCAAAGAGGGAGGCAGATGGAACTAAAAGAGAACTGTATCCAGACCCTCCAGGGAACCCCTCCAGCGCCTAAGCTACTGCAAAGGTAGTGGAAGGGCCCAGAACCGCTGGAGTATAGTGAGGTGTATATCATGGTCGCTTTTCCCCAGTTCCTGGCACCAAAGAGGAGATTATGCTGAGCCCAAGGCAATGGCCAGAACTAAAAGTGCCTAGGGGAGGCAGTAGGCTGAATATTGTAGACAGACTTGATATAATGGGCCTGGAGTCAGAGACCTCAGCCAACATGACCCTGTGGCAGAGACAGGCAGGGAGGAGGGACCACTGAAGCAATAAAAGGACTGTTTTGTAGTACAGATGGGTGGAACACCATCCATTAGGTAAACCCCTTAAGAGGACAGAATGCTACCCATAGCAGGAGAGGACGGGTCCCTCAAATGGCCTGATATGCAAAGATCAGAGTGGTAAGTAGAAGCCACCTCAAACAAAAAAGTCCGCTCAGGGTTTATCACAAGCTGGAAATGAAGGCCCATCCCATGCTCTGAGAGAGGGGAGAGAGAATTCCCCCTACAGGCTGCCAAAATAATAATAATAATAATAATAAGCCTGTACTACAGAGAAGTAACAGGTCACCAGAAGAAGGCCGGGCTAAATACGGCCTAGGCCTGGCAGAAGTTTGGGACTAAATTTGTTCAGCTATGCTGCAGCAGGGAGGACCCAAGAAAGAGAAAGGAGTGTGAAGGGCCTGAGAGCTTCACCCTCAATGGAGAGGAGTCCAGGGACACCCCAGAAGTGACAAAGTAAGGGGAGCATGGCTGGGATTAATATGACTGGATGCTGGGCTGCAGCATGTGGAAGCTTGGAGGGTCACAGCACGCGGGAAGCTGTGTACTTAGAGGGACATTATGTGGCAAGCAACGGGAGGATGGGACCACTGGAGATAGGGCCTAGCACGGAGGGGATCCAGGTAGTGAAGCTTACTGATCCGTCCAATGTCTTCGAAGGTCACTCCTTCGGTAAACTCAGTCTCAAAGTGGGATTATCAGCACTCCAACTGTGGCTGCAGACAAGTGGGGGAGGGGACTGGGGGACTAGGTGACCGGCGGTGAGGACAGGCCTGTGTAAGGAATCCTAGCAACCACGGCTGGGTACAACTAATGTGGTGGTGCCTGTGGATTTGCCATAAATGTGTTGAATGACAATACTCTGCCGTCTCCATCGCTAATTTCAGTTCTCTCCAAATTGGTAGAAAACTAGCTGCTGTGTCATCTCCTATAGACCTCACATGAAGAAAACAAGATATTCAGCTCACAAACTCTTGTTCATTGACTGTTACAATAGCAACACATAGGACAATATACAGAATGTTCAGTACTGATGTAAATATAGCATTTAGACTGAGAAAGAAAAGTTATTATTAGCTGCAGAGTCCTATCTGTGCGTCGACTTCTCTTTTACTCGCCTCCTCTTCCTCCTCCCCATCCACAGATTTCTATTGGCAGCTGTAATCTGATCCCTCTGTGAGTTACCCAGTCTGTCTTGGAAGACCGAGGTAGATGTTGCAGAGAATGAGTGAGTGAACATTATAAGAGGGAGGAGAGAGGTGGATAGGAGCCAGATAAGTGATGAATTTTTCTCTAAAACATCATATTTCAAAGAATCATATATTCACCTGTACTGCGGATCTATACCAAGTTTATTGAATGTTTATTTACTGATCATTTCTGTCAACTACAAACGTGTTTGCTACATATTATTATATCCTGCAGCCCTGTTGCAGTACTTTGAGCGTGGGCGTTTTAGGTCTTCTAGCATCCTGCTTCTTCCTCTGTTTTCTCCCATATTTTTTGTTCTTTTTTTCATTTTTATGATATATTCTAATATAATATGTATAATTTTTTTAAATAATAACCCGGGAAATTGTCACAGCATCATCCAGGGTAATAGCATCAATGAATAAACAAGATACTTAGATACTGAGAACATAACCATAAGATAGGACATAAAGATCAGATCACTAAATATCTAACACTTGGCACCTCCAACCGATCTGAATGAAGGGGCTGAGAGTACTGTGACCTCTTCATTAAATATCAGGCATAGAACTGTGAATTGTTTTAGAAGCTGTGCCTGATCCTCAAACTTACAGTAAATAGTGTAGAGTTTAAAGCACTGGTGAAGTAGATAAAATTTCAGCCTTTATTGCTTAAAAAAAACTCATACGACCTTCATCATGCTAAAGTAATCATTTCCTTTCATAGGAATGGCACTGAAAAGGCCACCTAAGGGCTCGTTCACATCTGCGCCCGGGAGTCAGTTTTGCAGGTTTCCGTTTCCTGCACAAAACAGAGCAGGAGATGGAAAGATGCAGGACTCATTTGAATGGGTTTGAAAGGTGTCCGGCCGTGAGCGCCGGTGAAAGTTTTATGCTCTCCACGGCGAAACCGTTTTTTTTTTAAACAGACACAGAGTCAGACATGCAGTACTCTGTGTCCGGTCAAAAAAAAAACTTTTCACCACGGAGAGCATAAAACACTCACCGGCACTCATGGCCGGACTCGCCATGACAGGTTTTCGTCTTCTGTATGCAGAAGACGGAAACCTGAGAACGGACTGCCGAACGCTAGTGTGCACCCAGCGTAACTCATGAATGAAAATAGGCTATGTATGTATAACTCCTGAATGTCACTTCACAGACTGAAGAACCTCAAATGTTGGGATGGGTAACATAATTTGTATCAGAAAAGTACATCACCTACCACCGTAAGATATCTAGTATTTCAGTGGCTTCTAAAAATGACCCTATGGCTGAGGCCCCACATTGCGGAAAAGCGGCTTTTTTTGTTGCAGATTTTCTGCATTTTTCTTGAGGCAACGCCAAGAGTGGGTTGAGTAGAAGGGAGAAGTATTAAGAGCTTCATATACATTTCCCATTCCCTTTGTAGCCATTCTTGGATTTAGGTAAAAAAACTGCAGAAAATCTGCAACATAAAAAACTGGAATATTACGCTTCAGCCTATAATTTCCATTAATGCTGCCCAAAGCTTCTTTGTGCCAACAGACATCTTTCCTGACTGATCCACAGACATGCATATAGTATACTGTCAATGGACAGAAAGGAGGAAGCCCCTGCCAATACACACTTGGTGAAGCCTATTTTCTGCCAAAAAAAAAAAAAACAGACCAGGGTGAAGCCTAAATGTTGATTAGTGATGGGCCAAAATAGAGAAGTTGGAAAGATATTTATACTTACTCAATTTAGGCTATACTGAATTTGGCTGGATTCATATCTGCATTGATGTCTCTATACCAAATCAGTTTCTGTGATCCATCAAAAAGATCATAAAAACCTAAAGAATGGGTCGTTTATGAAACCCATTGATTAAAAAGGCTTCTTAAAACCACTCATGGTTGTGTGTTTGGAACATTTTCATTGTGTATTCACTCTTTCGGATAGAGATAAAAGTTGGACTTGTAGCAGTTTTTCTCCGACAAAAAAATAAGGATACATGACAGACAGGGTTTTTTAACATTAAAGAGATTCTATCATAAGAAACCCTTTTTACAATAAATACACATAGTAATAGCCTTAAGAAAGCCTATTCTTCTCTTATCTTTATTAGTCTGATCTGCGCCACCGTTCCTAAGCAATTTCTTCTGTCTTCCATATGTAAATGAGATTTTAGACAGCACCGGGGGTATTCCAATAAGCTGAAAACTCTCCAGCGACACCTCCATGTTCTTCTCCGGACTGGCTCTACTCCTGTGTCATCGCACGTCTTCATCCAAAATTGACGACTGCGCCTGTCCGTCGGCCATTTTCCTGTGGCTGGACATGTGCAGTCTGCTATTTTCCTGTGGCCTCTTCCGTTTTGACAACATGGGAAAAGGGCCGACGGACATGCGCAGTTGGCGCTTTTGGACCCAGAGAACAGCAGGGCGCGAGAAGCAGGCAGATGATGGTAAATAGACAGAGGATGTCGCTGGAGAGTTTTCAAGCAGCACTGGGGACGCACTCACTGCTGCGAGAAAACTCATTTACATAAGAAAGAAAGAAGAAATTCCTCAGGAATGGCGGCACGGATCAGAATAATAAAGGTGAGAGAAGAATAGGCTTTCTTAAGGTTATTCCTACGCATATTTATTGTAAAAAAGGTTTTAAGTGATAAAATCCCTTTAAAGGCTATGGAAGGAGGACTCACACGGATTACTAACAGATAGTAATCCGTTTGTGCCCAATCTGCAATTTGTTTTTCCTTCTTCGTTCTTCTCTGCACATGCTCAGAATGAAGAACGAAAATGAAGAGAGGGGAGAAAAAGGAGGATACCCTTAAAAAGAACACAGTTTTTTTTACAGATACCGATTGACGGATCTGTCAAAAGATATGGATTTTTGGTATGCGCTTTGTAACGGTCAAATACCAGTCGCAAATGGCGGATTCATTTTTATTTAGACATATGATGTCTTGAGGGAACGTTCAAACTACCTACAAAATCAGGACCGTATTCTGCGTTGCATTTGAACTATCAATTGATTTCAATAGGATTTTCACCAATCTTACTGCTTAAGATAAGGCAGCAAGAAACTTCAGCTCTCTGAGATAAAAAACAGGCCGACTCCCACTGAGATAAATGGGGACAGACTTCAGGTGTCTTTGGAATTGATTTTAAATCAGATACAGCCATAGAAAGCAGTGTGAGGCCAGGCATACATGTCAGATAACTATTGGCTGCATTGGCCAAATTGCCCATTTCAGCTGCCTAAAATCTAATGTGTATGGTTGGCTACAGACAGGGGAAAAGGTGTTTCCTGCCTTGTACAAAACACACCTAGAAACAATGAGTAAATAAACAAAACACATTTCTAACGCTACTTCCTCCTCCTATTACTTCCTCTTTAGTCACATTTTATTTAAATAGTGCACTATTACTGTATCATATTACTGACATGATCTTTATACATACTTGTGTAGGCGGTACATGAGAAAAAACTGTATACATAAAAGCAGCTTATGTATGTACTGAAATCTATATCTATACATATACATAATGCAACAGAGTTATTCAGAACTTCTGCAATTGCTTCACCTGCAGGCGTGTGACTGATATCTTATCAAAAACACAACAAAAAACAAAGAAACGTCATTAGAAAAAAATTTTTTAATTACTTTTCATTCATTTTTATTGACTTCCATGATAAGATATCATGCCGCAGCAGGTTAACCAATTACAGAACTTCTTCAGATATATATATATATATATATATATATATATATATATATATATATATATATATATATATATATATATATACACAGTCCTATGAAATATGAAAAAGTTTGGGCACCCCTATTAATCTTAATCATTTTTAGTTCTAAATATTTTGGTATTTGCAGCAGCCATTTCAGTTTGATATATCTAATAACTGATGGACACAGTAATATTTCAGGATTGAAATGAGGTTTATTGTACTAACAGAAAATGCGCAATATGCATTAAACCAAAATTTGACCGATGCAAAATTATGGGCACCTCAACAGAAAAGTGACATTAATATTTAGTAGATCCTCTTTTTGCAAAGATAATAGCCTCTAGTCGCTTCCTGTAGCTTTTAATCAGTTCCTGGATCCTGGATAAAGGTATTTTGGACAAACAATTCAAGTTCAGTTAAGTTAGATGGTCGCCGAGCATGGACAGCCCGCTTCAAATCATCCCACAGATGTTCAATGATATTCAGGTCTGGGGACTGGGATGGCCATTCCAGAACATTGTAATTGTTCCTCTGCATGAATGCCTGAGGATTTGGAGCGGTGTTTTGGATCATTGTCTTGCTGAAATATCCATCCCCGGCGTAACTTCAACTTCGTCACTGATTCTTGAACATTATTCTCAAGAATCTGCTGATACTGAGTGGAATCCATGCGACCCTCAACTTTAACAAGATTCCCGATGCCGGCATTGGCCACACAGCCCCAAAGCATGATGGAACCTCCACCAAATTTTACAGTGGGTAGCATGTGTTTTTCTTGGAATGCTGTTTCTTTTTGGACGCCATGCATAACGCCTTTTTTTTATAACCAAACAACTCAATTTTTGTTTCCAAAATGAAGCTGCCTTGTCCAAATGTGCTTTTTCATACCTCAGGCAACTCTATTTGTGGCGTACGTGCAGAAACGGCTTCTTTCTCATCACTCTCCCATACAGCTTCTATTTGTGCAAAGTGCGCTGTATAGTTGACCGATGCACAGTGACACCATCTGCAGCAAGATGATGCTGCAGCTCTTTGGAGGTGGTCTGTGGATTGTCCTTGACTGTTCTCACCAGTCTTCTTCTCTGCCTTTCTGATATTTTTCTTGGCCTGCCACTTCTGGGCTTAACAAGAACTGTCCCTGTGGTCTTCCATTTCCTTACTATGTTCCTCACAGTGGAAACTGACAAGTTAAATCTCTGATTGACAAAGAGGGGCACAAAATGCTACCTTTAAACACACGAATTCTAACTAGCATAAAATATAACTTTTATTTTGATCAGCTAAAAATAATATAGCCAGGGCTATTAAAACAAACAAATAACAAACACACCAGCAGGCGTGATTAGGACAACTCCCAATACACTCTTTCAGTATGTGTCCCCACAGACTGCTGGCGCAATTATATTGATTTAAATGAGCATCCAGGGAATAGTAAACTAACTCTCTGGCACATGCTAGTAAACACCACTTTATAGGTTCAAGAATAAGAGGTTGTTACTCTAGCTGCTGCCGTAGCTGTATAGGATAATCATCCCCCCATTACCCTGCTCTGATATCTTGCATAGAGCCCTGGAGCCTATTGACACTCATGCACACTTACACACATGCCACCCTATGTAAGCTAGGTGCGGCTTTTTTACAGATTAAGTGTGCATACCAAATGCTGGTCTTAGTAATTTACTGACATTTATGCTCTTTCACTATGTCCCTGCCTGTTCAAAATAAACTACAGGTATCCAGGTTTAAGATGCGCATAATAAAATCTCTCAACGCGTTTCAAAGTTAAACTTATCATCAGGAGAGGATGTAAATCAAAAAAATAATAAAGATGTAGTTGCGGTTAAAACCGCATTTCCCGGTCCCTGATGGTGGGAGCCGGTACGGAGTGTCTGACGCTGACTGCTGCAGCGCTGGGGTTTAAATAGAGCCCAGACTGCTTCTAAGGATACGCCCCCTCGACATCATTCGGGTCTCCGCCAATCAGATTGCAGAGTCTCCGTGCGGAGGATAGCTCCTCCTTCTGTGGGCGTATGTTTGCCTCCGAAGCGTCCAAAATAAACAGCGCTGTTACTGTCTATGGAAGAGGAACCCGAAGGTAGGTATATATCATATCTGACAGATATTGGGAATGAATCGCTCCACACCAAAACTCTTTATTGCCATTAATACGCAAACACACAACTCCCTGCATTTATTGGCAGGTGAAAAAGATCGTGTAGCATATAGATAGGTCTGAAAAGTGGGCAATACCCTGCGTTTATTGACGGGTAAAAATACCCGCCTAGCATACATATTCATTTAGCGGAAGTTCAAAAGGAACCATGATAGGGGGACATTTCTGAGAATCAGTCCCATCATCACTTCAGTACACTATCGATGCGAATAAAAAATAAAAAATGTTTAATCTAATCATTTACAAGATTACTGCTACGGTAAAAGGACTTAATATGGAGTTAACCCTATCCCTACCATAGTGTACTGAGAGGAGCTATAGTGAAAGGACTTAATATGGAGTTAACCCTATCCCTACCATAGTGTACTGAGAGGAGCTATAGTGAAAGGACTTAATATGGAGTTAACCCTATCCCTACCATAGTGTACTAAGAGGAGCTATAGTGAAAGGACTTAATATGGAGTTAACCCTATCCTTACCATAGTGTACTAAGAGGGACAAGTGCCTCAAGACATGCCTTTCCCTCATTGTTCCTATTTCCTGGGTTTTTATAGGTTAGAGAAGATATCAAAATTAGTGGAGTATATCCAGCCCTACTGTCTATTTAGTCTCAAATAAATGGGGCAAAGGAAATTTGATCGTTAAGACCTTTTGGTCTTACACATTGGAATTTAAAGATCCACCTCGCCTCGTGTTGTAACAAAAGGCGATCCCAGTCACCTCCCCTTGTGGGTTCGGGTACATGTTCAATACCCTGAAACTTCAAAGTTTCAGGGTTGCCACCATGATACTGCCACACGTGGTTCGATAAAGTTTTATCCTCTTTCCTGTTGATATAACCAATATGTTCCAACACTCTCTTTTTGAACTCACGTCGGGTCTTTCCGACATAGTTGAGTGGACACGGACATGTGACACAGTAGATCACTCCTGCCGTCCGGCAGTTGATAAATTGTCTCGTATCATAATGGATGTTAGTCGTTACGCACAGTACTTGATTCCCTTTCTGTATGTGTTCACATGCCTTACATGTACCACACTTGAATGTGCCGTGTGGAATACTGCGATTTAACCACGTTTTCTCAGGTGCAGCAGGTCTAAGATGGCTATGTATCAATAGGTCACGTAGGTTCCTGCCTCTCCTGTACGTGACACTAGGTCTTTCACTCACAAGGGGTCTAACCTCTGAATCCATTGTGAGAATGTCCCAATATGATCTTAAGATATCCAGTACATTCTTATATCCCCGGTCATAATTGCCTATTAATCTGACAATTTTATTGTCACTAATCGAACGTTGTTTTGGTGTAAGTAGTTCTGTTCTATCTCTACTCTTTGCATCTTTTCTTGCTTTGAGTAGTAATGGGTTAGGGTAACCTCGTTGCCTAAATCTGGCTCCTAATTCTTCTGATTTTTCTTCAAAGTCCTCCAAGTCCGAACAATTCCTGCGAACGCGCAGAAACTGTCCCTTGGGTATGCCTCTCCTCAGGGGTGCTGGGTGATAACTATCCCACCTGAGGAGAGAATTGGTCGCTGTATCTTTACGAAATAGGTTGGTTTTCAACTTGCCAGATTCGTCGACTGTGACAGTGATGTCTAGAAAGGTGATGGTGACCGGGTCTATAGTCGAGGTGAATCTCATGTTGATGTCATTATCATTCAACTTTTCCACAAAAGTGTTAAAGCTCTCCACTGTACCTGTCCACAGAATCAGCACGTCATCAATATAACGTAGCCAGAGCGAGATATATGGAGTCCATTGTTCGTGCTCTTCTGTAAAGACGAGGCGCTCCTCCCACCAGCCCAAAAATAAATTAGCATAAGTCGGGGCTGCAGAGCTCCCCATAGCGGTCCCCCGCTGCTGGTGGAAGAAGCGCCCGTCAAACGTAAAGTAGTTTCTAGTCAGCACGAATTCTAGGAGCTCCAAAATAAACTCGCCATGGTCTGTTAGCTGAGTTCTCCTACTCTGTAGGAAGTATCTAATCGCCGCACACCCCTTGTCATGCGGGATCGAACTATATAATGCTTCAACGTCTAGAGACGCTAGAAACGAACCTGGTGGAAGATGGACGTCCTGTAATTGTCTCAGGACGTCCATCGTGTCTCGGGCATAGGAGGAAAGAGATGACACGAAAGGGCGAAGCACCCTATCTAAATAGATGCCCGCCCCCTGCGTCAGTCCCCCTATGCCCGAGACAATGGGTCTTCCTTTAAGGGGAGATACCCCTTTGTGGAGCTTCGGAAGGCTGTAGAAAGTAGGCACAGTGGGAGTTCTATTTTCCATGAACGCCAGTTCTTTTTTGTCAATGAGGCCAATTTCAAGGGCCCTTTTGAGGATGGAGTCTAATTCCCTTTTGAAAATACTTGTAGGGTTGCTATCAAGGACTCGATAAGTCTCTTGATCTTCTAACAGTGACAAACACATTTTTACGTATGTATCTCTATCCATCAATATAACGTTCCCGCCTTTATCTGACGGTTTAATAACAATTTTATCGTTATTTGATAGATCCTTTAGAGCCATCATTTCTGTACGTGTCAGGTTGTTGCCTTTCATTAGGTCAGATGTTTCTACCCTAGTCAGGTCCCTGATCACCAACTGTTCAAAGATTTCAATGGAGCTATTTTCAAAGACCGGGGGTGCGCTAGTACTCTTTGGTTGGAGGCTTGTGAGTGACTTAGTCTCCTCTATGCCCTCCCCCTCCCTCCATAGTTCTTCCAACAGTTTAAGATTTTCAAAATCCTCAGGGTCTATCCCCAACTCCTCACATTTTTTCTTATTAATTGCGTTCATGTATTTCATCCATTTTAGCTTTCGTGTGAATAATGAAATGTCCTTTACCCATGAAAATAAATCAAATTGCACTGTTGGCACAAATGACAGGCCTTTTTTGAGTACATTATGTTCCTCTGATGTTAATTCATGGCTTGAAAGATTAACCACCTGCATTTCGTTAGTTCTATTTAGTGTTTCACAAAGGGGATTGCTCTTTATTATTTCTGAGGTGGATTTGGTTCTCCCCGACCCCGTAAAAAATACTGTGTGATCGGGGGACCCCTTGATAAAAAACCCCCCTGTTCACTGTTCTGCTGTGGGTTTCTAGAGGTCCTAGTGGCTGGACTATTAGAACGATACTGGTTCCTGCTGAATCTTCCCTTATTTCTGCTCCTAGCACCGGGAGGACGTTGGTTACGTTCAGTATCTGATGTTTCAAATTCGCTAGAAGAAATATCACTTTGGTTTCGGGTATTTAAACCCACATAAGCTCTATTTTCTTTAAACTCGAGCAAATCTCTCTGGAATTGAAAATGTTTCCTTGATTTTATCTGACTGGTATATCTCTCTATATTAGATTGCAAATCTTTTTCTTTCTTACTAAAATCTACTTCTGCTGAGAAAGTTTTAGCTTTAGTAATCACTTCCTTCAAGTTTAATGACAACTTCTGAAGGTTATCTTGCTCTTCCTCAACTAAAAGCGCTATCAGTCTTAGGGAAGATTCAGTGACCTCTTTTTCCCACTTTTGCATTAGTTGTTGTGATCTAATCCTTTTCGCAGGCAGTATCCCATTTCTCAGTCCCCTAGGGACTATCTTATGTTGTAGGTAATTTTTCAAGCCCTGTAACTCCCACCATGAATTCACGTAATCTCTATAAGCCTTAGTGAGTAATTTAAAGGTGTCTTTCATGGATGTGGGGAGTTCACTACCAACGTACTCCTTTTCGGAAAACACACTTTTGGCTTCCTCTAACCATTTATCGGTTTCAAAATTCTCTGATAGAAAACTAGACATGATAAATAGATATTATCTGGTTCTTGTTAGACTGCCTCCTATCCCAACTAAGGGGATACTAGCTAAATTCTATTTGACAAAGAGGGGCACAAAATGCTACCTTTAAACACACGAATTCTAACTAGCATAAAATATAACTTTTATTTTGATCAGCTAAAAATAATATAGCCAGGGCTATTAAAACAAACAAATAACAAACACACCAGCAGGCGTGATTAGGACAACTCCCAATACACTCTTTCAGTATGTGTCCCCACAGACTGCTGGCGCAATTATATTGATTTAAATGAGCATCCAGGGAATAGTAAACTAACTCTCTGGCACATGCTAGTAAACACCACTTTATAGGTTCAAGAATAAGAGGTTGTTACTCTAGCTGCTGCCGTAGCTGTATAGGATAATCATCCCCCCATTACCCTGCTCTGATATCTTGCATAGAGCCCTGGAGCCTATTGACACTCATGCACACTTACACACATGCCACCCTATGTAAGCTAGGTGCGGCTTTTTTACAGATTAAGTGTGCATACCAAATGCTGGTCTTAGTAATTTACTGACATTTATGCTCTTTCACTATGTCCCTGCCTGTTCAAAATAAACTACAGGTATCCAGGTTTAAGATGCGCATAATAAAATCTCTCAACGCGTTTCAAAGTTAAACTTATCATCAGGAGAGGATGTAAATCAAAAAAATAATAAAGATGTAGTTGCGGTTAAAACCGCATTTCCCGGTCCCTGATGGTGGGAGCCGGTACGGAGTGTCTGACGCTGACTGCTGCAGCGCTGGGGTTTAAATAGAGCCCAGACTGCTTCTAAGGATACGCCCCCTCGACATCATTCGGGTCTCCGCCAATCAGATTGCAGAGTCTCCGTGCGGAGGATAGCTCCTCCTTCTGTGGGCGTATGTTTGCCTCCGAAGCGTCCAAAATAAACAGCGCTGTTACTGTCTATGGAAGAGGAACCCGAAGGTAGGTATATATCATATCTGACAGATATTGGGAATGAATCGCTCCACACCAAAACTCTTTATTGCCATTAATACGCAAACACACAACTCCCTGCATTTATTGGCAGGTGAAAAAGATCGTGTAGCATATAGATAGGTCTGAAAAGTGGGCAATACCCTGCGTTTATTGACGGGTAAAAATACCCGCCTAGCATACATATTCATTTAGCGGAAGTTCAAAAGGAACCATGATAGGGGGACATTTCTGAGAATCAGTCCCATCATCACTTCAGTACACTATCGATGCGAATAAAAAATAAAAAATGTTTAATCTAATCATTTACAAGATTACTGCTACGGTAAAAGGACTTAATATGGAGTTAACCCTATCCCTACCATAGTGTACTGAGAGGAGCTATAGTGAAAGGACTTAATATGGAGTTAACCCTATCCCTACCATAGTGTACTGAGAGGAGCTATAGTGAAAGGACTTAATATGGAGTTAACCCTATCCCTACCATAGTGTACTAAGAGGAGCTATAGTGAAAGGACTTAATATGGAGTTAACCCTATCCTTACCATAGTGTACTAAGAGGGACAAGTGCCTCAAGACATGCCTTTCCCTCATTGTTCCTATTTCCTGGGTTTTTATAGGTTAGAGAAGATATCAAAATTAGTGGAGTATATCCAGCCCTACTGTCTATTTAGTCTCAAATAAATGGGGCAAAGGAAATTTGATCGTTAAGACCTTTTGGTCTTACACATTGGAATTTAAAGATCCACCTCGCCTCGTGTTGTAACAAAAGGCGATCCCAGTCACCTCCCCTTGTGGGTTCGGGTACATGTTCAATACCCTGAAACTTCAAAGTTTCAGGGTTGCCACCATGATACTGCCACACGTGGTTCGATAAAGTTTTATCCTCTTTCCTGTTGATATAACCAATATGTTCCAACACTCTCTTTTTGAACTCACGTCGGGTCTTTCCGACATAGTTGAGTGGACACGGACATGTGACACAGTAGATCACTCCTGCCGTCCGGCAGTTGATAAATTGTCTCGTATCATAATGGATGTTAGTCGTTACGCACAGTACTTGATTCCCTTTCTGTATGTGTTCACATGCCTTACATGTACCACACTTGAATGTGCCGTGTGGAATACTGCGATTTAACCACGTTTTCTCAGGTGCAGCAGGTCTTAGATGGCTATGTATCAATAGGTCACGTAGGTTCCTGCCTCTCCTGTACGTGACACTAGGTCTTTCACTCACAAGGGGTCTAACCTCTGAATCCATTGTGAGAATGTCCCAATATGATCTTAAGATATCCAGTACATTCTTATATCCCCGGTCATAATTGCCTATTAATCTGACAATTTTATTGTCACTAATCGAACGTTGTTTTGGTGTAAGTAGTTCTGTTCTATCTCTACTCTTTGCATCTTTTCTTGCTTTGAGTAGCTCCTCTCAGTACACTATGGTAGGGATAGGGTTAACTCCATATTAAGTCCTTTCACTATAGCTCCTCTCAGTACACTATGGTAGGGATAGGGTTAACTCCATATTAAGTCCTTTTACCGTAGCAGTAATCTTGTAAATGATTAGATTAAACATTTTTTATTTTTTATTCGCATCGATAGTGTACTGAAGTGATGATGGGACTGATTCTCAGAAATGTCCCCCTATCATGGTTCCTTTTGAACTTCCGCTAAATGAATATGTATGCTAGGCGGGTATTTTTACCCGTCAATAAACGCAGGGTATTGCCCACTTTTCAGACCTATCTATATGCTACACGATCTTTTTCACCTGCCAATAAATGCAGGGAGTTGTGTGTTTGCGTATTAATGGCAATAAAGAGTTTTGGTGTGGAGCGATTCATTCCCAATATCTGTCAGATATGATATATACCTACCTTCGGGTTCCTCTTCCATAGACAGTAACAGCGCTGTTTATTTTGGACGCTTCGGAGGCAAACATACGCCCACAGAAGGAGGAGCTATCCTCCGCACGGAGACTCTGCAATCTGATTGGCGGAGACCCGAATGATGTCGAGGGGGCGTATCCTTAGAAGCAGTCTGGGCTCTATTTAAACCCCAGCGCTGCAGCAGTCAGCGTCAGACACTCCGTACCGGCTCCCACCATCAGGGACCGGGAAATGCGGTTTTAACCGCAACTACATCTTTATTATTTTTTTGATTTACATCCTCTCCTGATGATAAGTTTAACTTTGAAACGCGTTGAGAGATTTTATTATGCGCATCTTAAACCTGGATACCTGTAGTTTATTTTGAACAGGCAGGGACATAGTGAAAGAGCATAAATGTCAGTAAATTACTAAGACCAGCATTTGGTATGCACACTTAATCTGTAAAAAAGCCGCACCTAGCTTACATAGGGTGGCATGTGTGTAAGTGTGCATGAGTGTCAATAGGCTCCAGGGCTCTATGCAAGATATCAGAGCAGGGTAATGGGGGGATGATTATCCTATACAGCTACGGCAGCAGCTAGAGTAACAACCTCTTATTCTTGAACCTATAAAGTGGTGTTTACTAGCATGTGCCAGAGAGTTAGTTTACTATTCCCTGGATGCTCATTTAAATCAATATAATTGCGCCAGCAGTCTGTGGGGACACATACTGAAAGAGTGTATTGGGAGTTGTCCTAATCACGCCTGCTGGTGTGTTTGTTATTTGTTTGTTTTAATAGCCCTGGCTATATTATTTTTAGCTGATCAAAATAAAAGTTATATTTTATGCTAGTTAGAATTCGTGTGTTTAAAGGTAGCATTTTGTGCCCCTCTTTGTCAAATAGAATTTAGCTAGTATCCCCTTAGTTGGGATAGGAGGCAGTCTAACAAGAACCAGATAATATCTATTTATCATGTCTAGTTTTCTATCAGAGAATTTTGAAACCGATAAATGGTTAGAGGAAGCCAAAAGTGTGTTTTCCGAAAAGGAGTACGTTGGTAGTGAACTCCCCACATCCATGAAAGACACCTTTAAATTACTCACTAAGGCTTATAGAGATTACGTGAATTCATGGTGGGAGTTACAGGGCTTGAAAAATTACCTACAACATAAGATAGTCCCTAGGGGACTGAGAAATGGGATACTGCCTGCGAAAAGGATTAGATCACAACAACTAATGCAAAAGTGGGAAAAAGAGGTCACTGAATCTTCCCTAAGACTGATAGCGCTTTTAGTTGAGGAAGAGCAAGATAACCTTCAGAAGTTGTCATTAAACTTGAAGGAAGTGATTACTAAAGCTAAAACTTTCTCAGCAGAAGTAGATTTTAGTAAGAAAGAAAAAGATTTGCAATCTAATATAGAGAGATATACCAGTCAGATAAAATCAAGGAAACATTTTCAATTCCAGAGAGATTTGCTCGAGTTTAAAGAAAATAGAGCTTATGTGGGTTTAAATACCCGAAACCAAAGTGATATTTCTTCTAGCGAATTTGAAACATCAGATACTGAACGTAACCAACGTCCTCCCGGTGCTAGGAGCAGAAATAAGGGAAGATTCAGCAGGAACCAGTATCGTTCTAATAGTCCAGCCACTAGGACCTCTAGAAACCCACAGCAGAACAGTGAACAGGGGGGTTTTTTATCAAGGGGTCCCCCGATCACACAGTATTTTTTACGGGGTCGGGGAGAACCAAATCCACCTCAGAAATAATAAAGAGCAATCCCCTTTGTGAAACACTAAATAGAACTAACGAAATGCAGGTGGTTAATCTTTCAAGCCATGAATTAACATCAGAGGAACATAATGTACTCAAAAAAGGCCTGTCATTTGTGCCAACAGTGCAATTTGATTTATTTTCATGGGTAAAGGACATTTCATTATTCACACGAAAGCTAAAATGGATGAAATACATGAACGCAATTAATAAGAAAAAATGTGAGGAGTTGGGGATAGACCCTGAGGATTTTGAAAATCTTAAACTGTTGGAAGAACTATGGAGGGAGGGGGAGGGCATAGAGGAGACTAAGTCACTCACAAGCCTCCAACCAAAGAGTACTAGCGCACCCCGGTCTTTGAAAATAGCTCCATTGAAATCTTTGAACAGTTGGTGATCAGGGACCTGACTAGGGTAGAAACATCTGACCTAATGAAAGGCAACAACCTGACACGTACAGAAATGATGGCTCTAAAGGATCTATCAAATAACGATAAAATTGTTATTAAACCGTCAGATAAAGGCGGGAACGTTATATTGATGGATAGAGATACATACGTAAAAATGTGTTTGTCACTGTTAGAAGATCAAGAGACTTATCGAGTCCTTGATAGCAACCCTACAAGTATTTTCAAAAGGGAATTAGACTCCATCCTCAAAAGGGCCCTTGAAATTGGCCTCATTGACAAAAAAGAACTGGCGTTCATGGAAAATAGAACTCCCACTGTGCCTACTTTCTACAGCCTTCCGAAGCTCCACAAAGGGGTATCTCCCCTTAAAGGAAGACCCATTGTCTCGGGCATAGGGGGGACTGACGCAGGGGGCGGGCATCTATTTAGATAGGGTGCTTCGCCCTTTCGTGTCATCTCTTTCCTCCTATGCCCGAGACACGATGGACGTCCTGAGACAATTACAGGACGTCCATCTTCCACCAGGTTCGTTTCTAGCGTCTCTAGACGTTGAAGCATTATATAGTTCGATCCCGCATGACAAGGGGTGTGCGGCGATTAGATACTTCCTACAGAGTAGGAGAACTCAGCTAACAGACCATGGCGAGTTTATTTTGGAGCTCCTAGAATTCGTGCTGACTAGAAACTACTTTACGTTTGACGGGCGCTTCTTCCACCAGCAGCGGGGGACCGCTATGGGGAGCTCTGCAGCCCCGACTTATGCTAATTTATTTTTGGGCTGGTGGGAGGAGCGCCTCGTCTTTACAGAAGAGCACGAACAATGGACTCCATATATCTCGCTCTGGCTACGTTATATTGATGACGTGA